>NC_057813.1:524002324-524692013 GCF_018294505.1 Triticum aestivum | reverse complement strand
TGAACTTTCTGGTTCGTTCTCTTGTTCGATTTTTCCCTGTGCATTAGATGAGTACTTATTGTGTGGTTACTATTGCTTGCCTACGATAGATTGACCGGAGTATGACGATTAGATCTATCAAGAGTTTTGAGTGCGAATCATCTTCATCAACATTGCAGGCAAGTAACACTTGATCATATCTTTTCTACAACCCATGTTTTATTGCATTAGATCAATCCTCTCACATTGCATGATTAGGATCCAATTAAATTGTGGGATGGGAAGTAGAATTGAGGTAGTACCTATTACCTGTTACTTATGAAACCTTGGGAGTTACTTCTACGTTTGCTTATTATGCTATGCTATGCTAGTAGACGTGGATTGGGTGAGTGAATATCCATGACAGATGTGAGATTGTTAATTAATGGCTTATCTAAGGTGGCAACCTAAACACACATCTGGGTGGATTGAGGCACCTGATGTCTATCAGGACTTGCCTGTTTTTTTTTGGACCGCCACCCAGGCTCAAAGGGATCATAAGATCTTTCATGCTAGAAACTTCCGGGTGCAGCCACATGCTACTATGGGCTCTAGCATAGTTGACTAAGTTGTGCGAACTCTTACGGGGTGGACTAGCAGATGTAGGGGATGTAGGTGTACCGGTCTACCCCACATGTAAGGTGCTAGCGCTTCTGAAAGACTATGTCTCGGTCATCCGTCTTCTCAAACACCATGTAGTGCGAGAAACCAAACGGAGGCAATCGAGTCTTGTGGGGAAAAGTGCGCAAACCTCTGCAGAGTAACAAACTAATCATGATTAGCCGTGTCCCCGGTTATGGACAACTTGAGTATCTAGTACTTGAATATCGAGTGAATCTCAACATGTTACTTCTAATTAATGTTGTTGGGTTTTAATGAGTACTTTTAATTAGGATTGAGGATGCTGTCAACCATTCTCAATGTTTAACAACCACCATGATAGTTAAACAAAATTATTCCTTTGATGTAGGGAAAAATTGGCTTTTCGCAAAAACTGTAATCATAGAGCTTTCCACCAGCCATATATGCATGTAGTATAGCCTATTCTTTCATTACTCTCTATGTGTTACATTGCCAGCATATTCCATGTGCTGACCCGTTTTCGGGCTGCAACTTTTCATGTTGCAGACTTTTCAGACGACGAGTAAGTGGTACGTTAGGGTTACGATTTCCTATACTCAACTTTGCCGTTGGTGTTGATGGGAATCCACAACCTTGTTGCTTCCGCTATATTTTGGATTGAGGTAATAGTTTTTACGTTACTTTATACATGTGATTTACCTCTGTTATAAATCCTTCGAGTACTGTGTGTGTCAGCATACCGATCCAGGGATGACACGAAAGCACAGAGACTTGATCCATTCGGGTCGGGTCGCTACAAGATGGTATCAGAGCACATGTTGACTGTAGGACGTGACCCTAGAAACTGGCAAGCCCATAGCAAAGATTTTTCTCTACAACTTTCCTTTCAAAAGATCTTTTACCTCTCTTCTCTTCTGAGCTTATTCAAAATTCTCTTTAGTGAGACCATACCCTTTTCCCCTATTGACCACTCGAAGATTCGACTGATGAGACCACTCCAAAGGAGACAGGATATCAGACCAGTAAGACCATTCGGAATGAAGAGGATTTTACCATACAATATGCTAATGGAAACTACAACGGTTGAAGACTCCGAAGACTAGGAGAATTTGAAGGCTTTGAAGAATTTCCGGATTTGTATGACCTAGGAAGGCACCCCTTATGGAACTTGGCAGACTATGAAACCTGTCAATACCCGGGATCAAGGTGTATCGGAGAAGGACCGGAACATGGAGCATTAGAACTCAAAGTTTTGTCAAGAAAACTCTAAGACAGGAGATATCAATCATGAAATGAAAGCTCATGGCAGTAACATGGGCATAGACATGGCTAACGATGGTGTTATTGCCCGCCTATTCTATTGTCACCATGCGGAGTTAAGCGTGCAGATGCATGGAAAAATTGAATGGTAGAACGCTGAAGGAGCATCTGTCAGCGAAGGATGCAGTTTTAACATAGCTGGTACATCACCAGGATCTGGAATATTACATCAGGAAGTTTAGGAGGGACCTGCAGAAGCAGTATTCGGCAAAGAAGTATTTCGTGAAGAAACTCAGGAACCAGAAGCTGAAGTAGCCAAGCTGGAGAAGCAAAACCCCGAGGTACCAGAGATTCGTCATGAACTGAAGGAAAGTAGAACCACGGCTCAGCCACGGATGTTGAAACCCAAAAGTTTGGAATGCAATTCCGAAATATTAAAGGATGTCGCGAGAGACTTCGCGTCAACAGAGGTGATCTGGCAAAAGAACTTGAGAAAGACAAGCATGATCGGAAGAAGCCATTGGAGGCATGAACAAGGCTTGAAGAGTTTGGGGACGTTGAAGATTTATTGACCTTTAGAAGACCAAACCCCTATTATATACCTACGTTAGATGCGACGTTTGTGAGCTGTCATTTGTTTGATGTTTTTTCGACAGCCACAACAAAAATCTGTCTTTTCAAAACTTTTGCTTGTATTGTGTGCATTCCTCTCTCTTGATCTCTCTTATCTCACCCCAAACCCTTGAACCCAATAGAGGATGAATGGAGATGAGCTTGTATTTTCTGGACCGATGAGTCAATTGGAGACAGACCGATGGATTCAGAACATGGAGGATCATATGGAGAACAACCCTATAGTCGGAAAGGATATGGCCCAGCATGCTCTTCAATGCTTTGAAAGAGGTGCTGCTACTTGGTGGAGGATGTACCAAACCATCAATGGATGGCAAGGAGTAACCACTTGGAAAGAATTTAAGTTGACCTTGCTAAAGTCTCAGTTTGTGTCCCAGAAGTTGAAGCCTTATGGAAAGGATATGAAGAAACCTTGTGCATGCAAGATTTGTGGAGAAATCGGACACACCCATAAGGAACACAAGGATGAATGCCCTAATTGTGAAGGAAGTCACCCAACTGAAGAATGCCCAACTAGACAGATTACTTGTTTCTTGTGTGAAGGGACTACCCACTACCCTGCTCAGTGTCACATTTACCCCATGGTACAAAGAACCATCCAGCAGAAGGAAGAAGCAATGAAAGGAGCCCTCATGGAGATGTTAGAAGAACCTGTGATGAAGAAAGAGGTGGAGGACACACCCAAAGGAAAGCCAAATTAGACCCTGCACTAAGTCATGCTATTCATGTGGAGAAGAAGGACACATCTCCCAGAATTGTATGAATGGGAATCTAGTAGAATTCCCGACAGAGGAAGTAGAATATGACCCACGGGAAATAGAAGCCATGATTGGAATGGAAAGGTCCAGGAAGAGAAGTAGGTTGGATTCGAGGAACAACCCAATTTCCACAAAGAAAGACCTGAGTCATATCACATGTTTCAGGTGCAAAAATTCAGGGCACTACTTCAATGATTGCCCAAGAGGGAAGAAAAGGACCCAAGGAGGCTATGTGATCATGAGGAAACCTCGAAACCTGTCAGAAGTAATGTGTTTCCGTTGTAATGGAGCAGGGCACTTTGCCAGAGGTTGTCCGAAGGAGAAGGAGACTTGTGATAAATAGTTGAGTTTGTAACAGAAATAATATAGTAGTGGTAGTGAGAACATTTCTTTTATATAGAGGTATTGAATTGAGGCATGTAATGGAAAAACAGGAGATTGTAATGATTTGAGAATTAATAAAGTTAGCCTCGTTGGTACTGATATGGATTTTATGAGTTGTTACTCTATGAAGAAGAATTTTGGCCATTCTGAGGATAAGAGAAATATGGTCTATGGAAGATTTGTGCATTTTAAGGGTGGTAGTACCCTGTAATGGATTTCGGACAAAAATGAATACGAGTTTTGCCTCGATATGTGTGATGCCCAAGAGTGTGTGGGATGAAGATGGAGACCGTCAGTTGTTTGGACCAAATGTGATCAAGGAGTCAGAAGAGAATGTTAAGTTGATTCGAGATAGACTGAAGGTAGCTCAGTCCAGGTAGAAGAGTTATGCAGACTTAAAAACGCAAGGAGGTAGTCTATGAAATCGGAGACAGAGCATATCTTTGTGTGCCAGCTCTGCGAGGAGTTAAACGATTGGAGTTAAGGGAAAGTTAGCCCCGAGATTTGTAGGACCATACCAAGTATTGGAGCGTATGGAGAAGTGGCCAACAAGTTGGAGTCACCCGAAGGACTGTCAGGAGTTCAAGATGTGTTTCACGTTTCCCAGTTGAAGAAGTGCCATGCAGAGATGGCCAATATTCCCTGTAAGGACGCTTGACCCTGGAAAGGATAATGATGTTCCACGAAGTGGAGTATGGATTTCATAAGTATAAGTTTTATCACGGTATGTGGGACATCCCACGAGGATGAAGAGATGAAGTGTTATTGGATATAAAGGAGGTATGATGTTGGAAATATGGATCAATGGAAATTCCATGAAGAGTCTGAGTAATCATGTCCCCGTTTGGTGCAAATATAAGGAAAAGAGACAGTACATTTGGATGGATTTTAAGTATGCCAGGAAGTTGGATGTTGGGATAATGATCAGTTGCCCAGATGATGAGTTCAAGATTTGCAAGTGATGAGATGGGCCATAACCCACAGGCCCCAGGACCTGCCAAGAAGCAAGCACACTCTTGCTGAAGGAAAAACCCTGGAAGAAGTTACGACTTGTATCAACCGACGATTCTATAGGAGTTTACGCAAAACCTGAGAGTTGTTAAGTAACGATAGATGTTTGTTTGGCTTGCAGAATCAATGGATTTTCCGAACTTGGTTCGTCGACAAGAAGAATTCTGCAATGCTTGTGAGGATGACCGAGTGTTAGAATGCGAGATTCGCTAAACCATGTACAAGGAAATGATTTGGGTGCGGGATGGATTGATCACCATACCGACTTACTCTTATTATTCGCTTTGCTATATGGGATGGTAAATCTGAGTGACTTACCTATAGTGGAGAGACGACGATCAAAACCTTGTTTGAACCTTAGAAAGGTATAGGTATTTTTTCCCTTGTACACGGCAGTTGTTGCCAACCGTAGGTTATACGGTGAGGTTCAACCCAGACCCTTTCCTGCAGGAGAAACCATAAATTGTTGACCACCACGAGATATCGATAGTTGTTTAGCATTGGCGTCAGACCCGTCAGCTATGAAGACCCAGTTTCGGGATAACCTTACCAAGATGAAAGGACAAAGGAATTGAGGAAAAGGTTATGCCACTACCGGAAGAGCCCAGAGAAGGGATTATCCTTAATATCTGAGAAGACTGACACTGTCAACGATAAGGATGGAGTATATGAGTTTTGATGGAACCGTAACAATGTTTCTAAGGGTGGTAGCACCCGAGACCTCGGAGATGATCGATGGACTTTGAGAAGACCCCAAACCCTAACCTATTCTTTCTAGCCTCTCCGAATCTCGAGGACGAGATTCATTTTAAGGGTGGTAGTTTGTAACATCCCAAAATTCTAAATTTTGGAATGTTATAAACAAATAGATAGATTTGATTGATTGCTTGATTGATTGACTGAAAGTGAGTGAATTCGAAACTTTTTGAAAGTTAAATGAGAGGGAATAAAAGGACTTTCCCAAACTTTCATATTGGTTTTCTGATCTTCGTGAATTCAAATTCTTTTCAACACAAAACCCCGGAGAGAAGATGACATGACTTCTTCCATTTATTAAATGACAAGGGGTGTTGAAAATATTTGAATTTCATTTGGAAATATTCCAATTCTGAAACTTTATGCGACTCAATGATTTTCACGAGAGAAGATAAAATGACTTCTTCAAATTATATGAAATATGAGTTGGGAGTTTCAAAGAATTAAATTCAAAGCCCCTTTGAATTTATTTTCAATTTGGAATAGATCATCATGCATATTTTATTTTCTTGCATTTTGGTCGATCCTAGAAATTTCACGCAACTCAAGGACCCTTGGAGAGAGTTGGAGATTTCGTTATTTTCATATTTGAGAGTTTTCTCGAATTGAAAAGAGGATCATTTGATTTATTTATTTCATCTTCAATTATTTTTCCGTTATCAAAAATATAAGAGAGGGAATAATATGACTTTCCCAAATTTAGGAAAATGAAGATTTAATAAATAGATCAAATTTTGTTTGCCGGAGTTTTATTTGCATTTTATTCGGATAGGGAAAATGCGCGTTTTCAAAATTTGCTTTTTAGGTCCGGAGAAAAGTTCATTTTGTTCGGCTCATTTTTAGGAGTCGGGGAAAATTTACTTTATTAATTTTGGAGTTCGTTTAGATTTTCTTTTATTTATTTTTCTGCGCGCGAGACCGTTTAAAAAAAAATCCGCAGCGCCTTGGGCCAAAGGCCCAAGCCACTAGCCGCCGGCCGGCCAAGAGGCCATAGCGCGCGTGCACCAGGGAGCCGCCGCTTCCTTCTTTGCCTAGTCCTAGTAGGACTCTTGTCCTATGTTCGTTTATTCCGTATCTATTTCTAGATCTTTTCCTCTTGTTTCCTAATCCTAATCTATTTCTTGTCCCCTACCCCAAGCAAAACCCTCCCCTCCCCAATATAAATACCCAAGCACCCCCGCCCCTCTAAACACATCAAACCAACACCTCTCCTCTCCTCTCCGCCGCCCCAAGCCGCGCCTCACCCCGCGCCTCTCACCCGCGCCACCGCCCTTGTGCATCGCCGCCGCGCCCAACGCCGCCCAACCCCGCGCCCTAGTGCCGCCACCGCCACCATGCGTCACCGCGCCGCCGCCGCCCTGCGTCAACGCCGCCGTCGCCGCCGTTCGCCGGAGGTACCGCGCCGCGTCTCTTCTTTCCCTCGGTTCGGTTTTTCTTATAAACCGTTCCGATTCTTTTCTTCTCTACCGATTCGTTTTCTTTCCGATTTTTTTCGCTAAACCGTTCCGGTGTTCTAGATCGGTTTTTCGCTTCGATCTCTTTTCCGAAAACCCTAGATTGGTTTTCATTCTTCTTTCGGACCGTTCGTCTCAACGAACGTGATCACCGATTATTTCCCGGTTAACGACGTCTGTTCGTATAACCGTTCTTCTTTTTCTTCTCGTCGGATTTATTCCGCGATCGCGATCTCAGATCCGATCTTCGTTCTAGTTTATCTTCTCGCTCGTTTATCGGAATCAGGTGATTCAAGCGCCTGGAGTTTCATCTCGAAACCGCCGTTTCGTCTAATCAACTTGAACAAGCTTTTGCTACAGTAAAATTTTGACCTAGATTCAACTTGCTAGAACCGAGTTGTTTTCTTCCGCCGTTTGTTTTTCGTCGTTTGTTCGGCTCGTTCTTTCTTTGCAACCGGAGTTCTTAAGTTGAACTTTCTGGTTCGTTCTCTTGTTCGATTTTTCCCTGTGCATTAGATGAGTACTTATTGTGTGGTTACTATTGCTTGCCTACGATAGATTGACCGGAGTATGACGATTAGATCTATCAAGAGTTTTGAGTGCGAATCATCTTCATCAACATTGCAGGCAAGTAACACTTGATCATATCTTTCCTACTACCCAGTTTTATTGCATTAGATCAAACCCTCAAACACTTGCATTGTTAGGATCTAATTAAATTGTGGGATGGGAAGTAGAATTGAGGTAGTACCTATTACCTGTTACTTATGAAACCTTGGGAGTTACTTCTACGTTTGCTTATTATGCTATGCTATGCTAGTAGACGTGGATTGGGTTGAGTGATATCCATGACAGATGTGAGATTGTTAATTAATGGTTTATCTAAGGTGGCAACTTAAACACACATCTGGGTGGATTGAGGCACCTGATGTCTATCAGGACTTGCCTGTTTTTTTTGGACCGCCACCCAGGCTCAAAGGGATCATAAGATCTTTCATGCTAGAAACTTCCGTGTGCAGCCACATGCTACTATGGGCTCTAGCATAGTTGACTAAGTTGTGCGAACTCTTACGGGGTAGACTAGCAGATGTAGGGGATGTAGGTGTACCGGTTTACCCCACATGTAAGGTGCTAGCGCTTCTGAAAGACTATGTCTCGGTCATCCGTCTTCTCAAACACCATGTAGTGCGAGAAACCAAACGGAGGCGATCGAGTCTTGTGGGAAAAGTGCGCAAACCTCTGCAGAGTAACAAACTAATCATGATTAGCCGTGTCCCCGGTTATGGACATTTTGAGTATCTAGTTCTTGGATTATCCTGTTGATCTCAACATGTTACTTATTATAATTTGTTTGGGTTTAATGAGTACTTTTAATTGGGATTGAGGATGCTGTCAACCATTCTCAATGTTTAACAACCACCATGATAGTTAAATAAATTTATTCCTTTGAAGTAGGGAAAAATTGGCTTTTCGCAAAAACTGTAATCATAGAGCTTTCCACCAGCCATATATGCATGTAGTATAGCCTATTCTTTCATTACTCTCTATGTGTTACATTGCCAGCATATTCCATGTGCTGACCCGTTTTCGGGCTGCAACTTTTCATGTTGCAGACTTTTCAGACGACGAGTAAGTGGTACGTTAGGGTTACGATTTCCTATACTCAACTTTGCCGTTGGTGTTGATGGGAATCCACAACCTTGTTGCTTCCGCTATATTTTGGATTGAGGTAATAGTTTTTACGTTACTTTATACATGTGATTTACCTCTGTTATAAATCCTTCGAGTACTGTGTGTGTCAGCATACCGATCCAGGGATGACACGAAAGCACAGAGACTTGATCCATTCGGGTCGGGTCGCTACAAGATGGTATCAGAGCACATGTTGACTGTAGGACGTGACCCTAGAAACTGGCAAGCCAATAGCAAAGATTTTTCTCTACAACTTTCCCTTTCAAAAGATCTTTTACCTCTCTTCTCTTCTGAGCTTATTCAAAATTCCTTTTAGTGAGACCATACCCCTTTTCCCTTTTGACCACTCGAAGATTTGACTGATGAGACCACTCCAAGGAGACAAGATATCGGACAACTAAGACCATTTGGAATGAAGAGGATTTTACCGTGTAAATGGAAACTACAACTGTTGAAGACTCCGAAGACTTGGAGAATTTGAAGGCTTTGAAGAATTTCCGGATTTGTATGACCTAGGAAGGCACCCCTTATGGAACTTGGCAGACTATGAAACCTGTCAATACCCGGGATCAAGGTGTATCGGAGAAGGACCGGAACATGGAGCATTAGAACTCAAAGTTTTGTCAAGAAAACTCTAAGACAGGAGATATCAATCATGAAATGAAAGCTCATGGCAGTAACATGGGCATAGACATGGCTAACGATGGTGTTATTGCCCGCCTATTCTATTGTCACCATGCGGAGTTAAGCGTGCAGATGCATGGAAAAATTGAATGGTAGAACGCTGAAGGAGCATCTGTCAGCGAAGGATGCAGTTTTAACATAGCTGGTACATCACCAGGATCTGGAATATTACATCAGGAAGTTTAGGAGGGACCTGCAGAAGCAGTATTCGGCAAAGAAGTATTTCGTGAAGAAACTCAGGAACCAGAAGCTGAAGTAGCCAAGCTGGAGAAGCAAAACCCCGAGGTACCAGAGATTCGTCATGAACTGAAGGACAGTAGGACCATGGCTCATGCCAAGGATGTTGAAACCCAAAGTTTGGAATGCAATTCCAGAAATATTGAAGGATGTCGCGAGAGACTTCGCGTCAACAGAGATGATCTGGCAAAAGAACTTGAGCAGGACAAGCACGATCGGAAGAAGCCATTGGAGGCATGAACAAGACTTGAAGAGTTTGGAGACGTTGAAGATTCATTGACCTTTAGAAGACCAAACCCCTATTATATACCTACGTTAGATGCGACGTTTGTGAGCTGTCATTTGTTTGATGTTTTTTCGACAGCCACAACAAAATCTGTCTTTTCAAAACTTTTGTTTGTATTGTGTGCATTCCTCTCTCTTGATCTCTCTTATCTCACCCCAAACCCTTGAACCCAATAGAGGATGAATGGAGATGAGCTTGTATTTTCTGGACCGATGAGTCAATTGGAGACAGACCGATGGATTCAGAACATGGAGGATCATATGGAGAACAACCCTATAGTCGGAAAGGATATGGCCCAGCATGCTCTTCAATGCTTTGAAAGAGGTGCTGCTACTTGGTGGAGGATGTACCAAACCATCAATGGATGGCAAGGAGTAACCACTTGGAAAGAATTTAAGTTGACTTTGCTAAAGTCTCAGTTTGTGTCCCAGAAGTTGAAGCCTTATGGAAAGGATATGAAGAAACCTTGTGCATGCAAGATTTGTGGAGAAATCGGACACACCCATAAGGAACACAAGGATGAATGCCCTAATTGTGAAGGAAGTCACCCAACTGAAGAATGCCCAACTAGACAGATTACTTGTTTCTTGTGTGAAGGGACTACCCACTACCCTGCTCAGTGTCACATTTACCCCATGGTACAACGAACCATCCAGCAGAAGGAAGAAGCAATGAAAGGAGCTCTCATGGAAGGTTTAGAAGAACCTGTGATGAAGAAAGAGGTGGAGGACACACCCAAAGAAGAGCCAATTAGACCCTGCACTAAGTCATGCTATTCATGTGGAGAAGAAGGACACATCTCCCAGAATTGTATGAACGGGAATCTAGTAGAATTCCCGACAGAGGAAGTAGAATATGACCCACGGGAAATAGAAGCCATGATTGGAATGGAAAGGTCCAGGAAGAGAAGTAGGTTGGATTCGAGGAACAACCCAATTTCCACAAAGAAAGACCTGAGTCATATCACATGTTTCAGGTGCAAAAATTCAGGGCACTACTTCAATGATTGCCCAAGAGGGAAGAAAAGGACCCAAGGAGGCTATGTGATCATGAGGAAACCTCGAAACCTGTCAGAAGTAATGTGTTTCCGTTGTAATGGAGCAGGGCACTTTGCCAGAGGTTGTCCGAAGGAGAAGGAGACTTGTGATAAATAGTTGAGTTTGTAACAGAAGTAATATAGTAGTGGTAGTGAGAACATTTTCTTTTATATAGAGGTATTGAATTGAGGCATGTAATGGAAAAACAGGAGATTGTAATGATTTGAGAATTAATAAAGTTAGCCTCGTTGGTACTGATATGGATTTTATGAGTTGCTACTCTATGAAGAAGAATTTTGGCCATTCTGAGGATAAGAGAAATATGGTCTATGGAAGATTTGTGCATTTTAAGGGTGGTAGTACCCTGTAATGGATTTCGGACAAAAATGAATACGAGTTTGCCTCGATATGTGTGATGCCCAAGAGTGTGTGGGATGAAGATGGAGACCGTCAGTTGTTTGGACCAAATGTGATCAAGGAGTCAGAAGAGAATGTTAAGTTGATTCGAGATAGACTGAAGGTAGCTCAGTCCAGGTAGAAGAGTTATGCAGACTTAAAAACGCAAGGAGGTAGTCTATGAAATCGGAGACAGAGCATATCTTTGTGTGCCAGCTCTGCGTGGAGTTAAACGATTTGGAGTTAAGGGAAAGTTAGCCCCGAGATTTGTAGGACCATACCAAGTATTGGAGCGTATGGGAGAAGTGGCCAACAAGTTGGAGTCACCCGAAGGACTGTCAGGAGTTCAAGATGTGTTTCACGTTTCCCAGTTGAAGAAGTGCCATGCAGAGATGGCCAATATTCCCTATAAGGACGCTTGACCCTGGAAAGGATAATGATGTTCCGAGTGAGTATGGATTTCATAAGTATAAGTTTTATCACGGTATGTGGGACATCCCACGAGGATGAAGAGATGAAGTGTTATTGGATATAAAGGAGGTATGATGTTGGAAATATGGATCAATGGAAATTCCATGAAGAGTCTGAGTAATCATGTCCCCGTTTGGTGCAAATATAAGGAAAAGAGACAGTACATTTGGATGGATTTTAAGTATGCCAGGAAGTTGGATGTTGGGATAATGATCAGTTGCCCAGATGATGAGTTCAAGATTTGCAAGTGATGAGATGGGCCATAACCCACAGGCCCCAGGACCTGCCAAGAAGCAAGCACACTCTTGCTGAAGGAAAAACCCTGGAAGAAGTTACGACTTGTATCAACCGACGATTCTATAGGAGTTTACGCAAAACCTGAGAGTTGTTAAGTAACGATAGATGTTTGTTTGGCTTGCAGAATCAATGGATTTTCCGAACTTGGTTCGTCGACAAGAAGAATTCTGCAATGCTTGTGAGGATGACCGAGTGTTAGAATGCGAGATTCGCTAAACCATGTACAAGGAAATGATTTGGGTGCGGGATGGATTGATCACCATACCGACTTACTCTTATTATTCGCTTTGCTATATGGGATGGTAAATCTGAGTGACTTACCTATAGTAGAGAGACGACGATATAAACCTTGTTAAACCTTAGAAAGGTATAGGTATTTTTTCCCTTGTACACGGCAGCTTGTTGCCAACCGTAGGTTATACGGTGAGGATCAACCCAGACCCATTTCCTGCAGGAGAAACCATAAATTGTTGACCACCACGAGATATCGATAGTTGTTTAGCATTGGCGTCAGACCCGTCAGCTATGAAGACCCAGTTTCGGGATAACCTTACCAAGATGAAAGGACAAAGGAATTGAGGAAAAGGTTATGCCACTACCGGAAGAGCCAGAGAAGGGATTATCCTTAATATCTGAGAAGACTGACACTGTCAACGATAAGGATGGAGTATATGAGTTTTGATGGAACCGTAACAATGTTTCTAAGGGTGGTAGCACCCGAGACCTCGGAGATGATCGATGGACTTTGAGAAGACCCCAAACCCTAACCTATTCTTTCTAGCCTCTCCGAATCTCGAGGACGAGATTCATTTTAAGGGTGGTAGTTTGTAACATCCCAAAATTCTAAATTTTGGAATGTTATAAACAAATAGATAGATTTGATTGATTGCTTGATTGATTGACTGAAAGTGAGTGAATTCGAAACTTTTTGAAAGTTAAATGAGAGGGAATAAAAGGACTTTCCCAAACTTTCATATTGGTTTTCTGATCTTCGTGAATTCAAATTCTTTTCATCACAAAACCCCGGAGAGAAGATGACATGACTTCTTCCATTTATTTAAATGACAAGGGGTGTTGAGAATATTTGAATTTCATTTGGAAATATCCCAATTCTGAAACTTTATGCGACTCAATGATTTTCACGAGAGAAGATAAAATGACTTCTTCAAATTATATGAAATATGAGTTGGGAGTTTCAAAGAATTAAATTCAAAGCCCCTTTGAATTTATTTTCAATTTGGAATAGATCATCATGCATATTTTATTTTCTTGCATTTTGGTCGATCCTAGAAATTTCACGCAACTCAAGGACCCTTGGAGAGAGTTGGAGATTTCGTTATTTTCATATTTGAGAGTTTTCTCGAATTGAAAAGAGGATCATTTGATTTATTTATTTCATCTTCAATTATTTTCCGTTATCAAAAATATAAGAGAGGGAATAATATGACTTTCCCAAATTTAGGAAAATGAAGATTTAATAAATAGATCAAATTTTGTTTGCCGGAGTTTTATTTGCATTTTATTCGGATAGGGAAAATGCGCGTTTTTGAAAATTTGCTTTTTAGGTCCGGAGAAAAGTTCATTTTGTTCGGCTCATTTTTAGGAGTCGGGGAAAATTTACTTTATTAATTTTGGAGTTCGTTTAGATTTTCTTTTATTTATTTTTCTGCGCGCGAGACCGTTTAAAAAAAAAATCCGCAGCGCCTTGGGCCAAAGGCCCAAGCCACTAGCCGCCGGCCGGCCAAGAGGCCATAGCGCGCGTGCACCAGGGAGCCGCCGCTTCCTTCTTTCCTAGTCCTAGTAGGACTCTTGTCCTATGTTCGTTTATTCCGTATCTATTTCTAGATCTTTTCCTCTTGTTTCCTAATCCTAATCTATTTCTTGTCCCCTACCCCAAGCAAAACCCTCCCCTCCCCAATATAAATACCCAAGCACCCCCCCCTCTAAACACATCAAACCAACACCTCTCCTCTCCTCTCCGCCACCCCACGCCGCGCCGCCGCACCACCCAAGCCGCGCCTCACCCCGCGCCTCTCACCCGCGCCGCCGCCCTTGTGCATCGCCGCCGCGCCCAACGCCGCCCAACCCCGCGCCCTAGTGCCGCCACCGCCACCATGCGTCACCGCGCCGCCGCCGCCCTGCGTCAACGCCGCCGTCGCCGCCGTTCGCCGGAGGTACCGCGCCGCGTCTCTTCTTTCCCTCGGTTCGGTTTTTCTTATAAACCGTTCCGATTCTTTTCTTCTCTACCGATTCGTTTTCTTTCCGATTTTTCGCTAAACCGTTCCGGTGTTCTAGATCGGTTTTTCGTTTCGATCTCTTTTCCGAAAACCCTAGATTGGTTTTCGTTCTTCTTTCGGACCGTTCGTCTCAACGAACGTGATCACCGATTATTTCCCGGTTAACGACGTCTGTTCGTATAACCGTTCTTCTTTTTCTTCTCGTCGGATTTATTCCGCGATCGCGATCTCAGATCCGATCTTCGTTCTAGTTTATCTTCTCGCTCGTTTATCGGAATCAGGTGATTCAAGCGCCTGGAGTTTCATCTCGAAACCGCCGTTTCGTCTAATCAACTTGAACAAGCTTTTGCTACAGTAAAATTTTGACCTAGATTCAACTTGCTAGAACCGAGTTGTTTTCTTCCGCCGTTTGTTTTTCGTCGTTTGTTCGGCTCGTTCTTTCTTTGCAACCGGAGTTCTTAAGTTGAACTTTCTGGTTCGTTCTCTTGTTCGATTTTTCCCTGTGCATTAGATGAGTACTTATTGTGTGGTTACTATTGCTTGCCTACGATAGATTGACCGGAGTATGACGATTAGATCTATCAAGAGTTTTGAGTGCGAATCATCTTCATCAACATTGCAGGCAAGTAACACTTGATCATATCTTTCCTACTACCCAGTTTTATTGCATTAGATCAAACCCTCAAACACTTGCATTGTTAGGATCTAATTAAATTGTGGGATGGGAAGTAGAATTGAGGTAGTACCTATTACCTGTTACTTATGAAACCTTGGGAGTTACTTCTACGTTTGCTTATTATGCTATGCTATGCTAGTAGACGTGGATTGGGTGAGTGAATATCCATGACAGATGTGAGATTGTTAATTAATGGCTTATCTAAGGTGGCAACCTAAACACACATCTGGGTGGATTGAGGCACCTGATGTCTATCAGGACTTGCCTGTTTTTTTTTGGACCGCCACCCAGGCTCAAAGGGATCATAAGATCTTTCATGCTAGAAACTTCCGTGTGCAGCCACATGCTACTATGGGCTCTAGCATAGTTGACTAAGTTGTGCGAACTCTTACGGGGTAGACTAGCAGATGTAGGGGATGTAGGTGTACCGGTTTACCCCACATGTAAGGTGCTAGCGCTTCTGAAAGACTATGTCTCGGTCATCCGTCTTCTCAAACACCCTGTAGTGCGAGAAACCAAACGGAGGCGATCGAGTCTTGTGGGAAAAGTGCGCAAACCTCTGCAGAGTAACAAACTAATCATGATTAGCCGTGTCCCCGGTTATGGACATTTGAGTATCTAGTTCTTGGATTATCCTGTTGATCTCAACACGTTACTTATTATAATTTGTTTGGGTTTAATGAGTACTTTTAATTGGGATTGAGGATGCTGTCAACCATTCTCAATGTTTAACAACCACCATGATAGTTAAATAAATTTTATTCCTTTGAAGTAGGGAAAAATTGGCTTTTCGCAAAAACTGTAATCATAGAGCTTTCCACCAGCCATATATGCATGTAGTATAGCCTATTCTTTCATTACTCTCTATGTGTTACATTGCCAGCATATTCCATGTGCTGACCCGTTTTCGGGCTGCAACTTTTCATGTTGCAGACTTTTCAGACGACGAGTAAGTGGTACGTTAGGGTTACGATTTCCTATACTCAACTTTGCCGTTGGTGTTGATGGGAATCCACAACCTTGTTGCTTCCGCTATATTTTGGATTGAGGTAATAGTTTTTACGTTACTTTATACATGTGATTTACCTCTGTTATAAATCCTTCGAGTACTGTGTGTGTCAGCATACCGATCCAGGGATGACACGAAAGCACAGAGACTTGATCCATTCGGGTCGGGTCGCTACACTGCGCTCCATACACAAGTCCATTCCCTAACAGAGGCCCTTTGTGAAACAAGGAGAAATATTGCTCAATGTCGTCAACATATGCATGGTTTTGAAACCAGACTATCAGACATTTGCTATGTTGTTCAGGAGCCTAGGGGAAATGAAGGCGAGGGTTATGGTGCTCCATCGGACAATACAACATGAAAATGTAACAGTCAGGTCAAATGAACTGAGCTTCTGAACTTCTGGTGGTGCATTTATTTGCTAGACTGTAAAGTTTTATGCCAACCTTTCTTTTGTTATATAGTTGTAATTTGTTTTGGTGCGATACAAGATTTATTCTTAACGTGCAGCCACCGACTGAAGAAAATAGCAAGCCATTTTTGTATAGTGTAGGGTGTTCCCTATATTTGCACTGGTGGTGATCTTTGATGCCGAGTGGATGTAATCTGTGCAATCACCTTAATAGCCTAGCGTTAGTTTCGGCCTTATTTATTTCCTAGTCTTCTTTTTCCCTGGTTTGCTAGTGGCCGGAACTACCCATGGGCCATATACGGGCCGTAGGATCCATGGGTCTCCTACGGGCCGTCGATAAACGGGCCTGTAATCGGTCGGCCTCGGGTCGTCGGATAAATGGGTCTACATGGGCCATAATCGGGCGTAATTGGTATCGGCCCAGCACGGTAACGGGCCGTTAACAGGCCGTAGGACTGCAAAAGCTTAATTCTGTCACAGGCATAACGGGTCGTTAATGGGCCAGAATATAGGACGGGCTGGCCAGAAATGGGCCGACTCTTGCCATGGGCCGAATTTGGCCCATTAGGGTAACAGGCCAGTAACGGGCCGACTCTTGCCATGGGCCGAATTTGGTCCATTTGTGGAACATGCCAGTAACGGGCCGACTCTTACCATGGGCCCAATTTGGCCCATTAGGGGAGCAGGCCAGTAACGGGCCGGAAGTAATCGAGGGCCGAAAAGGAGCCCAAGAACGTATGGGCCGTCAAACGGCCCATGTAAATCACGGGTCGTTAACGGGTACAAAGAAAATTACTGTTCATTATGGGCTAGAGTCACCGTGGGCCTGTAAAGGGCCGAAAGATACGAAGGCCTCATATGGGCCGAAAGACGTCGTGGGCCATACATGGGCCGAAAGTGAAATGGGCTGGTGTTATATTCGACGGCCCACATGAGGTTGTTGGGCTGATTTCCTTTAGTGCCTAACGGGCCGTGATTTAATGGGCCGTAAAATGGGCTATTTGCGAAGAGACCGTTAACATGCTTTTCATGGGCCAGCCCGTTAACTTTTGACCAAGTCAAACGGGCCGGCTTTGTAAGCTAAATGGGCCAGTGGTGGGCCGTGGCACGTGTCGACATATCATAGGCGCCTATCAGACCCACTAACGAGCTGACACGTGTTTCGTCCGGCCAATAAGAATTTTACACGTGGAAATTTCCCATTGGTCGGGGCTGTTAACGGGTTATCGGATCCAAAACCCGACCCGATAGCTTAACGGCGTTCCGTTATGGTGGATGCCACGTGTCGGTCACCCTTGACGAAAGCACTTCTGTGACGCGCGATTTATCGTCGTGGAAGTGGACACTTCCGTGATGATAATTTTGGTAATGTCATGGAACACTTCTATGACAGCACAGGTATGACTATCTTGATTCTGTCATAAAATCGTCATGGATGTACATGCATGACAGAAAACACGACCTACTGTGACAAACACGTATCATCACGGAAGTGTATTTTTTTGTAGTGGAGGGGGCACACCAGCCCACCAAGGGGCTGTGCACACCCCCTCACCCCATCCCACGTAGCCAGTGGAGGTGGGGCCCCCCCTAGGGTAGCTGCCCCCTTTTCCTTGGGGGCCAAGCCTCCTAAGGGGTAGGCACCCAAACCCATCTAGGGTTTTCCCCTTGTGGTCGCCCCCCCCCCTAGGGTAACCCTAGGACGCCCCTCCCTCCACCCTTCCCCTTATACATAGAGGAGGGGAGAGAGGGCAGCTGTACCCCATCTATGCCACAGTGCTGCCTCCCTCTCCCCCGTAGGTCATCTTCTCTCCGCACAGCTTATCGAAGCTCTGCCGAGATTTCTCCACCACCACCACCATCACACCGTCGTGCTGCCGGAGGACTCGAGCTACTACTTCACCATCGCTTGCTAGATCGAGGAGGTGAAGGCATCATCAAGCCATACGCGTGTTGAACGCGAAGGTGTCGTTCGTTTGGCACTTGGATCGGGAGTTCATGGGACAGATTATAATTGGACCGCGAAGACGTTCGACTACATCAACAACATTTCTTAATGCTTCCTCTTAGCGATCTACAAGGATGTGTAGATGAAATATCTCCTCTTGCAGATGTTCATTGATACGTCTCCAACGTATCTATAATTCATAAAGTATTCATGCCATGTTTACAATAACTTTATATGGTTTGGGTATGATTTGCATGGAACTAACTCGTACTGACGTTGTTTCCAGTAGCACTACCATGGTGTTGTTTTTTGTGTAGAAATGAAAGTTCTCCAAACACCGCGAAATTTTTTGTGGATTTTTTATGGACCAAAAGACTACCAATGGGCCAGAGCAGCACCTAGGGGGTGGCCCAAGGGGGGCACAACCCCACCAGGGCATGCCTGGGCCCCCATGCGTGCCCCGGTGGGTTGTGCCCACCTTGGTGGCCTCCCGCACCCCCTCTTCACCCTACAAATTCCCAAATATTCCAAAAACCTCAGGGAGAACCTAGATCGGAAGTCCTGCCGCCGCAAGCCTCTATAGCCACTGAAAACCAATCGGGAGCTCGTTCCGGCACCCTACCGGAGGGGGATATCATCACTGGTGGCCATCTTAATCATCTCGGCGGCCACCACGATGAGGAGAGAGTAGTCCACCCTCGGGGCTGAGGGTTTGTACCAGTAGCTATGTGTTTAATCTCTCTCGCTCGCTCGCGATCTCGAGATGTCACGATCTTGATATATCATGGGCTTTGTTAACATAGATGGGTCATATGATGTTTCTACCCTCTCTACTCTTGTTGTGATGAATAGAATCTTTACCCTTTGAAGTTTTGTCATGTCAGATTGAATGTTCAGATTTGAGAACACATGATGTATGTCTTGCGGTATGAATACTTGAGGTGACAATGGGGTATCATATTGATTCACTTGATGTATGTTATGGTACTCAACTTGCAGATTCCTGCGATGACATTGGGGTAATCCATGCATAGGGGTTGATACACCTTTTTATTATCTTTTCTCTAATAAAAATTTTGGGGTCCCCTTGTAGTTCTTTGTGTGGATTGAATATTATGATCATGAAGTTATTTGATGCATATCGTAGAATTAACTCACAGATACTTGTGGTGACATTGGAGTATCTGTGTGACATTAGAGTTGGTTGATGTGTGTCATATGGTGTTATTTTAGTATGAACTCTTGGCTAGATTGATCGAAAAGAATAGCTTTGTGTTATTTTAGTACGAACTCTAGGATAGATCGATCGAAAAGAATAGCTTTGCGGTGGTTTCGTACCCTACAAACAATTTCTATCTTTTGTTATCTGCTAATAAGAACTCGGGAGTCATTCTTTATTGCACTTTGAGGGATAATCAAATGATCCAACTAAGTTAGCATTGTTGAGAGATTGCACTAGAAAAAGTATGCACCCTAGGCCTCATTTTTCATCATTGCAATACTGCTTGTGCTCCATTTTACTATTTACTACCTTGCTGTTTTTTATTGTTCACACTACAAAAACTCATATCTACTATCCACACTACACTTTTATCACCATCTCTTTGCCGAACTAGTGCACCTATACAATTTTCCATTGTATTGGGTGTGTTGGGGACACAAGAGATTTCTTGTATTTGACTGCAAGGTTGCTTGAGAGAGACTATCTTCATCCTATGCCTCCCACGGATTGATAAACGTTAGGTCATCCACTTGAGGGAAAATTGCTACTGTCCTACAAAACTCTACGCTTGGAGGCCCAACACGAGTCTATAAGAATAAAGTTGCATAGTAGACATCATTCATCACCTAGATTGATCCTGGTGAGTGTAGGAATTTTTTTGTTTCCCATGCAACGTTCCCCATCAGTTGGTGGTGACGAAAACCGAAGATTCCCCTCTCTGGAGCCCCGAACGGGCTCTAGATCTCGCCTCCCAATGAAGAACACCAGGTGGCGGCGGCTCCGTCTCATAAAACGCAATGAAACTTCCTCTCCTATTTTTTTTGGAAAAATAGGATTTTATAGAGTTGGAATTAGGGCAGCGGAGCCTTATGGGCCCCACTACCCACCAGGGCACGCCAGAGGGGGGTAGCGCACCCTGGTGCCTTGTGGGCAGCTGGGGCCCCCCTCAAGTGGGTCTTGGTTCTAGTATTTTTTATCTATTCCAAAATAATTCTCCAAAAAGTTTCGTCCAAATCTGAGAACTTTTATTTCTGCACGAAAGCAACACCGTGGTAGTTCTGCTGAAAACAGCGTCACTCGGGTTAGTTTCATTCAAATCATGCAAATTAGGGTCCAAAACAAGAGCAAAAGCGTTAGGAAAAGTAGATACGATGGAGATGTATCAACTCCCCCAAGCTTAACCCATTGCTTGTCCTCAAGCAATTCAGTTGACAAACTGAAAGTGATAAAGAAAAAAATTACGAACTCTTTTGTTCTTGTTTACATATATATGCTTAAATAGCACCCATGTTTTCATCAAAGATCATAACTAACCATGTAAGAAATAACTCTTAGAAATTATATTCACTCATATCAATGGCATAACCAACTAGCGAGCAATAATAAAATATTTCAAATGCCAGCCCTTTGTCAAAACAATTATGATATAACATGACAATAATAGTATCTCGCTAGCCTTTTCTGAGACCACAAAACATAAATGCAGAGCACCTCCAAAGTTCAAGCAACGACTAAACATTGTAACTCATGGTAGAAGAGATCCAGTCATGATGCATTCAACATTAACTATACACAATGCATGAGGATGACAATAGTGCTCTCAGGTATGATGCTTGTTTGAGAAGGTGACGACTCAACATAAAAGTAAATAGATAGGCCCTTCACAGGGGGAAGCAGGGATTTGCAGAGGTGCCCAGAGCTCAAAGCTTAAATCAGAGATAAATATAATTTTGGAAGGTACACCCTTCCTGTCAATGTCATGACCAAGACTTTTCAATATCTTCCATGCTAAACACATTAGTGGCCGTTCCCAAGCGATAAAAGTAGAGTTTACTCCCCCTCCACCAACAAACACAAGCCATGGCTAGCTGAATCCATGGGTGCCTTCCATACCAACAACAATCCCGGGGCAGTTTTGTTTAATTATTTGCAATTTTTGATTTCGGGACTGGGCATCCCTATTACCAGCCCTTCTCGTGCAAGGACAAGTGAATAAAAACTCATCGTGAGAATAACCCGCTTAGCATGGAAGATACTGACAACCCCCTGTCGCTCCATGAGCGGTCCAGGCACACAAAACAGAAGTTCGTTTGAATTTTTAGAGGTGGCAGGGTAATACCGCATATAGGTAGATATAGTGGACTCATCTGGAATATCTTTGGTTTAAGGATTTTGATGCACAAGCAGTATTCCCCTCTTAGTATAGGTGAAGGCTAGCAAATAGGTTGAGAAGCGACCAGCTAGAGAGCGAAAATAGTCATGAACATGCATTATGAACAATCAACATTGAATACTAGCATGAGTAGGATATAAACACCATGAACATAAATATCGTGGAGGCGATGTTGGTTTTGATTCAACTACATGCATCAACATATTCCAAGTCAAGCCACTTGAAACATTCAGAGGAAGATACCATACGATCATACTACATCACAATCATTTTAATGCATGTTAACACCCAAAATAAATCATTATTAACTCCTAGCTACTTAAGCATGACATGAGCAACTATAATCTCTAATTTTCATTGCAAACATGTTCAATCATAACATGCTGACTCATGGATACTAAGTTAAACATATTTACAAAAAACAGAAAACAAGTTGAGTTCATACCCGCTTTTCCCTACCACAGTCACTTCATCAAATATCATCATTATTGCCTTTCACTTGCACGACCGAATGATATAAAAATAATAATAGTGCAAGAATGTCGTCAACTAAGCTGGAATCTGCAACATTTTGTTCAGAGGAGAAGACAAAATAATATGGGCTATTTGTTAGATCAACAATAATGCATATGAGGGCCACTCAACATTTTCATCGCGATCTTCTCCTTAGTACGACTCAACAAAAAAAGAATTTTACAGAAACACACTGAAATATTTTTGGTGTTTTTGATTTTTCTCAACAAAATCAAATGAAAGAAAAAAAACTAGAAAAACTATTTGCATGGAAGAGCTCGCAACAAACAAACGAAAAATTGAGAAATCTTTTTAGGTTTTCTTTTACTACAACTAAATTAAACTAGAAGGAAAACCGAAAAGAAGCTAGAAATATTTTTGGATTTTCTCAAAGTTTTTCAAACACACAAGAAGAAAGCGAGAAAATAAAACTAATATGGATAATACAATGAAAAGTATTAACACCGACAACTTGAACTAAATGTGTGAACATGAATATAATGTCGGTGGAAATATGTACTCCCCCAAGCTTAGGCTTTTCGCCTAGCTTGGTAGTCACCATCCGTAGCCTGGATAATAGCCAGAGTGATAACTCACGGAGGCTCTAGATGTGGCCTCCTTAGCCCGTCAAGCAGCCTCGACCGCCGTGTTGTACTCGCGGGCCTCGCTCTCAAGAATGTAATATCTTCCTTTACTGTGATAATCAAAGAGAGCATGTGCAGGCAAAATAATAGGTACATTGGGTTTTTTATCGAACATTAGGTTGTAATTATAGTTAGTGGTTGTGGCCCTGATAACCCACAAGTATAGGGCATCATTTGCAGCCTTCTTCGATAAATAAGAGTGTCGAAACCAACGAGGAGCTAAAGGCAGAACTAATATTCCCTCAAGTTCTATCGACCACCGATACAACTCTACCCACACTTGATGTTTGCTTTACCTAAAACAAGTATGAAACTATTTTGCAAGAATAAAACTACGAGTACTTTGCGAGAATAAAACTATGAATAAATTGCAAGGTAATAAAACTGGATAGCTTTTCTCAAAAAGAAAGTCATTTGTCCCTAGGTAATCGATAGCAAGTACTGGTAATCATTCTTGTAATTTTATATGCGGGAGAGGCATGAACTAACATACTTTATCTACTAGGATCATGTGCACTTATGATTGGAACTCTAGCAAACATCTGCAACTACAAAAGATCATTAAGGTCGTGAAACCCAATCAAGCAATAAGTATCAAGTCCTCTTTATCCCATATGCAACAACCCACCTACTCGGGTTTAAGATTTTGTCACTCTCACAACCCACCATAAGCGAATCATGAACGTATTGCAACACCCTACAGAGGGGCCCCCTCATGTTTGCGTGAGACGGAGGGCACCATAGGACAACACCAAAAATAAAATATACAATCATACCAACCAAGATCACGATTAACCCATAGGACAAAACGGATCTACTCAAACATCGTAGGATAGCCAAATATCATTGGGAAATAATATATGGACTTGGGCACCATGTTTAAGTAGAGATTACAACAGGGAGAATGGGTGTTACACCACTTTGTAGATGGGGAGAGAGTTGGTGTTAACGGTAGCAAGATTTTCGATGTAGATCGCCGTGACGATCCTAGCCCCGGTGGCACTCCGGTGCCACTGGGAGAGAGGGGGAGAGAGCCCCCCTCCTCCTTCGTCTTCTTCCTTGGCCTCCCCCCTAGATAGGAGGAGGGTTCCCCCTCTGGTCCATGGCCTCCATGGCGATGGAGGGGCAGGAGCCCCTCCGAGATTGGATCTCCCTCTCTGTTCTCTTCTTTTTAGCGTTCCCCAAATCTGGCCCTTCACAGTTTCTTAAATTCCCGGAGATCCGTAACTCCGATTGAGCTGAAATTTTTACATGATTTTTTCCATAAATTATCTTTCTTGTGCCAGAAGAAGGGCCCCAACCGACCTTCAAGGAGGACACAAGATACCAGTGCGGCGCGCCGGGGGGTGCTGGCGCGCCCTGGTGGGTTGTGGTCATCGTGGGCTCCCATTTGCGTTGATTCCACCTCCCAAAAATCAAAAATATTCCAAAATAATTCTCCGTAAATTTTTATCGCGTTTGGACTTTGTTTGATATGTATTTTCTGTGAAACAAAAACATGCAACAAACAGGAACTGACACTAGGCACTGGATCAATAGGTTAGTCCAATAAATCATATAAAAAGTTGCCAAAAATATGTGAAAGTTGTATAATATTGGCATGAAACAATCAAAAATTATAGATAGGATGGAGACGTATCAGCATCCCCAAGATTAATTCCTGCTCGTCCTCGAGTAGGTAAATGATAAAAAAGATAATTTTTGATGTGGAATGCTACCTAGCATAAACTTGATCATGTATCTAGTCATGGCATGAATATTAAGACATAAGTGATTCAAAGCAATAGTCTATAATTTGACATAAAGACATCAATACCAAGGCATCCCAACAAACAACCATGTCTTTCAGAATATCAACGTTAAAGAAAGCTATCCCTACAAAATCATATAGTCTTGTCATGCTATGTCTTCTTAACACAAAGTATTTATCATGCACAACCCCGATGACAAGGCGAGCAATTGGTTCATACTTTCTAACGCGGTTCAGCTTTTTCAACTCCCATGCAATACATGAGCGCAAGCCATGGATATAGCACTATAGGTGGAATAAAGTATGATGATGGGGGTAAATATAGAGAAGACAAAAAAGTAAGAAAGTCTCACATCGAGGCGGCTAACCAACGGGCTATGGAGATGCCCATCAAATGATATCAACGTTAGGAGTAGGGATTGCCATGCAACAGATGCACTAGGAGCTATAAGTGTATGAAATCTCAATATGAAAACTAAGTGGGTGTGCATACAACTTGCTTGCTCATGAAGACCTCGGGCATTTGAGGAAGACCATTATCGGAATATACAAGCCAGGTTCTATAATGAAAAATTCCCGCTAGTATATGAAAGTGACTACATAGGAGACTCTCTATACGAAAAACATGGTGCTACTTTGAAGCACAAGTGTGGTAAAAGATAGTAACAATGCGCCTTCTCTCTCTTTTTTTCTTTTCTTTTTCTTTTTTTCTTTTTTCCTTGTTTTCTTTTTTTTTCTCATTGTCCGAAGTCTCATCCCAACTTGTTGGGGAATCATAATCTCCATCATCCTTTCCTCACTGGGACATGCTCTAATAATGAATAATGATGATCATCACACTTCCATTTACTTATAACCCAAAAGAAATAAAAATTACAACTCAATACCTAGAACAAAATATGACTATATGAATGCCTCTGGGAGTGTACCAGGATGTGCAATGATCTAGCATAACATGTATAAAAAATGATACACGGTGGCTGAGCCACAACTACTATGTCAGTTATATGATCATGCAAAGCAATATGACAATGAATGCTCAAGTCATCAAAATGGAAGCAGTGGAAGTTGCATGGCAATATATCTCGAAATGGCCATGGAAAGGCCATAATAGGTAGGTATGGTGGCTATTTTGAGGAAGATATAATAACGCTTATGTGTGATAGAGCGTATCATATCACGGGGTTTGGATGCACCTGCGAAGTTTGCACCACGTCTCGAGGTGAGAAAGGGCAATGCACGGTACCGTAGAGGCTAGCAAATTGCGGAAAAGTAAGAGTGCGCATAATCCATGGTCTCACATTGGTCATAAAGAACTCATATACTTATTGCAAAAGTTTATTAGCCCTGAAGCAAAGTACTACTACGCATGCCCCTAGGGGGATAGATTGGTAGGAAAAGACCATCGCTCGTCCCCGACCGCCACTCATAAGGAAGACAATCAATAATAAATCATGCTCCAACTTCATAGCATGCCGAGAGACTATATGTGCATGCTTCGGGAATCACAAACCTTAACACCAATATTCTTACTAACCACAACTGTTTACTAGTACCTCCCACATATTATCATCTCTATATCACAAAACTATTGCAAGGAATCAAGCATATCATATTCAGTGATACATAAGTTTTATGTAGGATTTCATGACTAATCATGCAGTTGACCAATTCATGTTGACTCTCTAAATAGATATAAGTGAAGCACAAGAGTTTAATTCTTTCTACAAAAGACCATGCTTTAACAAATATAAGTGAAGCAAAAGAGCATTCTATAGATAACGGTTTTCCATGTGAAGAGAAACAGGCAATCCAAGCTTCAAATGATATAAGTGAAGCACATGAAGCATTCTATAAACCCATACTCAAAAGATATAAATGAAGTGCAATGAGCATTCTATAAATCAACCATGGACTATCTTATACTAGCATGGTGCATAAAAGAAAAATGAAAAATAAACACAAAAGATGCTCCAATATTTGGACATATCACGTAAACGAAACAAAGACGAAAACATACCGATACTTGTTGAAGAAAGATGGGATGCCTTCCGGGGCATCCCCAAGCTTAGACGCTTGAGTCTCCTTGAATATTTACTTGGGGTGCCTTGGGCATCCCCAAGCTTGAGCTCTTGCCTCTCCTCCTTCTCCTCATATCGAGACCTCCACGATCTTTGATCACTTGATCCGCACAAAACTCAACAGAAATACTCAGTAAGATACATTAGTATAATAAAGCAAATCACTACTCTAAGTATTGTTTCAAACCAATTCATATTTTGTTTTCGCATTGTAGCTACTGTAATATAACTTTTCCATGGCTTATACCACTGATAGAATCGATAGTTTCATCAAAACAAGCAAAACAATGCATCAAAAACAGAATCTGTCTTAAACAGGACAGTTTGTAGCAATCTGAACATCTACCATACTTCTAGTATTAAAAAAATTCAGAAAAATTAGGACGAAACAAACAAATTGTATAGCAATAGTGTGCAAAAAATTTCAGAACCTTTTGACGTTCCAATAAAAATGCAAATTCATGCGCTACAGCCAAAGTTTCTGTTTTTGCACTGCACGTACCAACAAGCAATCTAATCACCCTAAAGGCAAACCTTGGCACAAAATTTTTACAATACAAAGGATTTGTACAATGGTATAATTATTTTTGTTGAAAATTTTCTGTAATTGAGATTCACAAAGTTTCCATGGGCATGAACAAAGTTCAAGGAGCTCCCCCACTTTAACAATGCTCGTCAATCTCACTTTCACTTTCCTTTTTGTGAAGTTTTAAGTTCCTACCTATATTTTTTTGTTTTAAAACTTTATAAAAGCACTCAACAGAAATAAATGACTCTCTAAAACTTCCGAGTTGTCTCACTGGAAGCTCTTTCTTTAAAGCCATTAAGCTAGGCATAAAGTGCTCAAGTAATGGATCCACCCAGATTCCAAGGTAAATCAAAATGATTTGGCATTTAGTAGTGAGCACAAAGCAACATATATCAAGTAATGACTAAGTCTAACTCTCTTCCTTTGCATCGGCATGTCATACAAGAACAATTCATGCACATCAAGTAAAGGCCAATACATAGCATAAGCAGTTTCTTCCAATTTTATCATGTTGGAAACATAAAGAGGTGGAGATGTAGTTCCTCTCTCATACTAATTGCAAGTAGGAGCAGCAAGCACATGCATATTATATTCATCAAAATTATCATGTGCAACGGTAAAAGGCAACCCATCAATATAAACCTTAATAAGAACAAACTTCTATGATATAGTGTAGTTTGGATAATTCAAAAAGATGGACTATCATGTGTGGGTGCAATAGCAACAATTTCATTCTTAATATAAGGAACCATAGCAAGTTCATCTCCATAAGCATAATTCATATTGGCATCTTGGCCACAAGCATAGCAAGCATCAAGTTCATCAAGAAGGGATATTTCAAAAGAATAAATGGGATCATAGCAATTATCATGGCATTCATCCTTAGGTAAGAACGAAGGGGCATTAAATAATGTATGAGTAGAAGAGTTACTCTCATTAGAAGGTGGACACGGGTAGCTAATCCGCTCTTCCTCCTTTCGTTCTTCACTCTCCTCATCATCTTTTTCATCCAATGAGCTCACAGTTTCATCAATTCCTTCTTCCATAGACTCCTACAAAATGTTAGTCTCTTCTTGGACAGCGGAGAAGTCCTCAATATATGGTTTAATATAAGCATTAGAAGAATACTTTTCATAGCAATATTTAAGTATGGCAAAACTTTCAGATTTGTAAAGAGTAGCATCATACTTTTCAATCAAAGAAGAAACTTCATAGGTACTCTTAAAAGCAACAAATTAGTTAATTTATTCAATATCAAAGTAATTATAAACACCCTTGGCATAAGAAGATAAGATTACATTAGCCTTAAACTCATATTGGAAGAAAAGGTGTTTCTTAGGATATTCGGAACAACAAGTAAAGTCATGTATTTCACATAAATTCAAAGCATAGTAATACAAACTATTAATATGATGCCACAAAAGTTTCCCTTTTTGAGATAAGGGGTGTCGCACAAAATAAGCATGCTCATGTAAGGATTTTCCCTCAACTAAGCTAGTTGGGTTTTCAGCATGAGCACAAATGGATCAAAAATGATCCAAATAGAAAGCTTCAGCAGTATGATAGATTTTGGGTGGTTCTTCAACCATTGGTTTAGTAGGTACAACTAATTTTTTTTGTATTTTGCATTTCCTACCCACAACTAGAGATAGAAAACAAGAGCACAAAATAAAAATTACTTAGTGACAAAGAAAACAAGCACACACGAGAATATTCACTCCATGCTATTGCTCCTCGGCAACATCGCCAAAAAAAGGTCTCGATAACCCACAAGTATAGAGAATCGTTTGTAGCCTTCTTCGATAAATAAGAGTGTCGAACCCAACGAGGAGCTAAAGGCAGAACAAATATTCCCTCAAGTTCTATCAACCACCAATACAACTCTACACACACTTGGCGTTTGCTTTACCTAAAACAAGTATGAAACTATTTTGCAAGAACAAACTACGAGTACTTTGCGATAATAAAACTATTAATAATTTGCAAGGTAGTAAAAGTGGATAGCTTTTGTCAACAAGAAAGTCATTTGTCCCTAGGTAATTGTTAACAAGTACCGATAATCATTCTTGTAATTTTATATGAGGGAGAGGCATGAGCTAACATACTTTCTCTACTTAGATCATATGCACTTATGATTGGAACTCTAGAAAGCATCCGCAACTACTAAAGATAGTTAAGGTCGTGAAACCAACCATAGCATTAAGTATCAAGTCGTCGTTATCCCATACGCAACAACCCACCTACCCGGGTTTAAGCTTCTGTCACTCTAGCAACCCACCATAAGCGAATCATGAACATATTGCAACACCCTACAGCAGGGACCCCTCATGTTTACGCGAGACGGAGGGCACCATAGGACCGCACCATAAATAAAATATGCAATCATACCAACCAAGATCGTGATTAACCCATAGGACAAAATGGATCAACTCAAACATCATAGGATAGCCAAATATCATTGGAAATAATATATGGAGTTGAGCACCATGTTTAAGTAGAGATTAGAGCAGGGAGAAGGGGTGTTACACGGCTGCATAGAGGGGGAGAGAGTTTGTGTTGACGGTAGCAAGATTGTTGATGTAGATCATCATCACGATCCTAGCCCTAGCGGCTCTCCGGCGCCACCGAGAGAGAGGGGGAGAGAGCCCCCCTCCTTCCTCTTCTTCCTTGGCCTCCCCCCTAGATGGGAGGAGGGTTCCCCCTCTAGTCGATGGCCTCCATTGCGGCGGAGGGGCAGGAGCCCCTCTAAGATTGGATCTCCCTCTCTGCTCTCTTCTGTCTTGCGTTCCCAGATCTGGCCCTTCATGGTTTCTTAAATTCCCGAAGATCCATAACTCCGGTTGCGCTGAAATTTTTACACAATTTTTTCCCATAAATTATCTTTCTTGCGCCAGAAGAAGGGCCCCAACCGACTTTCGAGGAGAGCACAAGATAGTTGGGCAAGACAGGGGTGTCCGACGTGCCCTGGTGGGTTGTGATCACTATGGGCCCCCATTTGCGTTGATTCCACCTCCTAAAAATCATAAATATTCCAAAATAATTATACGTAAATTTTTATTGTGTTTGCACTTTGTTTGATATGGATTTTCTGCGAAACAAAAAACATGCAACAAACAAGAACTGGCACTGGGCACTAGATCAATAGGTTAGTCCAATTAATCATATAAAAAGTTGCCAAAAATATGTGAAAGTTGTATAATATTGGCATGAAACAATCAAAAATTATAGATACGACGCAGACGTATCAGGCCCTAATGAACTTATGGCGCTTCATGGACTCAAATTCTAAGTACTGAGTAGGTAGAATAGGATCATTGGGCCAAGGTGACACATCCAGCTCCCCAGCCACACGGGAGGCATAAATCCCACCATAAAAGTGACCACTATCAGCATTGCATTGCAACCTTCATGCAACGGTTGCTCCAAGATTATAACGCTTAATTCCTATCAGAGCATTGTGTATGAGGCTCAAGTCAGGGGCACACATTGTGCTGCTATCTTGTTTGCCCCCGATGCATTTGCCATTAAAGAGTGCAAAGTAATTAATTGATGGGAATTGTATACTTTTTATTCTAGCTTGTGTCACTCCTCTATCCTCACCATAACAGAGACTAGTCAGAAATGACTCATACTTATATTTTGGTGATTCAACCAATGAACTCCAATATGGAATTTTACATGCAACACAGAACGCTTCTAGAGGCATGGTGAAAGCATTATCATAAAGGCTAAATGAAGCTCTAGACTCATCAGGATGATATTTAAATTTCTTAGTGAACATCTATGTGAGGTTGAGATGTTGGATACACTTATTTGCGATGTAGGGAGCAAGCTCAGAGTTGTGAACATATTGCTCAAATTCTTCCTTTATCTCGGCTCCCAACATATGAATTCCTTACACGGCCATCGACACGATTTGGTGTATGTGTTCCACATCAAGCTCGCACTTGCCTCAACATAGCACTATTGTATCGAGCTTCCCCCAATGATGCTTCCGAGGACCTCCTCCTCAAAGAACCCCTAAAGAGGTGCATTTTATTCACGAACAATTTTCTGGAATTTTTGGGCCACAAAATTGTTGTCAAAAAACTTCACAAGATTGATAGCAACTACTCATATGGATGTCTAGAGGCCAAATAAAGCATTCAAACTACTTGGAACTCAAAGAATTCAACATGCAACCTCATCTACAGCAGCACCAAGAGTAGCTAATTACTCAAAATGTAAACCACTAGAACAAAAACTAACTGGAGCAATGGAGGAGTCACATACCAAGTAGCAACCTCCCAAAACAGTTTCGAAAATGGAGCTTCGACCAAAGAGATCGAAATCCGCGGGTTTGAGAGCAAGAACACTGATACGTCTCCATCATATCTACTTTACCTAATGATTTTACTCTTGTTTTGGACTCTGATTTTCATGATTTGAAAGAAATTAACTCGGAATGATGTTGTTTTCAGCAGAACTACCATGGTGTTGTTTTTGTGCAGAAATAGAAGTTCTCAGAATGGAACGAAAGTTTTTGGAGAATTTTTATGGAATAAAATAAAATACTGGAGCCAAGAACCACCGGAGGGGGGCCCCTGGGTGAGCAAAACCCACAAGGGTGCCCCCCTCCTGGTGCGCCCAAGTGGGTTGTGCCCACCTGGTGGCCCCGCCAACCCTATCTCCGACGCTATAAAATCCTATTTTCGGAGAAACAAATAGGAAGAAAGAATTATCACATTTCACGAGACGGAGCCGCCAACACCTCTTGTTCTTCATCGGGAGGCCAGATCTGGAGTCCGTTTGGGGCTCCGGAGAGGTGAATCTTTGATATTCGTCATCACCACCCCTTCTCCATTGCCAATTCCATGATGCTCCCCATAGGGAGTGAGTAATACCTTCGTAGGCTCGCTGGTCGGTGAGGGAGTTGGATGAGATTCATCATGTAATCGAGTTAGTTTTGTTAGGGCTTGAACCCTAGTATCCATTATTTTCTGAGATTGATGTTGCTATGACTTTGCCATGCTTAATGCTTGTCACTTTGGGCCCGGGTGCCATGATTTTAGATCTGAACCGTTTATGTTATCAGCATTATATCTATGTTCTAGATCCGATCTTGCAAGTTATAGTCACCTATTACGTGTTATGACCCGTAAACCCCGAAGTGACAGTATTCGGGATACTTTCCAGTGATGACCGTAGTTTGAGGAGTTCATGTATTCACTATGTGCTAATGCTTTGTTCCGGTTCTCTATTAAAAGGAGGCCTTCATATCCCTTAGTTTCCTTATGGACCCCGCTGCCACGGGAGGGTAGGACAAAAGATGTCATGCAAGTTCTTTCCATAAGCACGTATGACTATTTACGGAATACATTCCTACATTATATTTATGCACTAGATCTAGTGTCGTATCACCATAGGGTATGATTGTTATATGATGAATATCATCCAACGAATTCACCAATCCAATGCCTATGAGTTTTTCACATATTGTTCTTGCTAAGTTACTATTGCTATTGCTACTGTTACAGTTGCTATAAAAGCATTGCTATCACTGTTACCATTACTACTACCGTTACTACTACTATCAAAACTATCATATTACTGTGCTACTAATCATATTGTTGCAGATAATTAATCTCCAGTTGTGGTTGAATTGACAACTCAATAGCTAATACTTGCAAATAATCTTTGGCTCCCCTTGTGTCAAATCTATAAATTTGGGTTGAATACTCTACCCTTGAAAGCTGTTGTGATCCCCTATACTTGTGGGTTATCAAGACCTTTTACTAGCACCGTTGCCGAGGAGCATAGCTATATTTGTTGAGTCACTTGGGATTATTATCAATTTATCACCTTGAAGAATCTGAAGGATAAAAAAACCAAGATCATTCCCTCTAGGACGGGGGGAGGTAAGGAACTGCCATCACACTCTGCACTTGATTCACCTTCTGTTTTGAGTAGACTTGCAATACCACCACATGCTATTAATCCTGATATGTCGCAAGTTATTGATGATGTTACTTCTGCTATGAATACTACTCATGATGATGGTATTACCTTGCTTGATGATGGTGTGCCACTAGGTGATTTTCTTGATGAACAAATTGCTAGAGCTAAAGATACTGAGAATGCTGAAATTGATGAAATTGTTGAAACCGATGAAATGCCTGAAACTGGAAATCTTGAAACACATATTGGACCTAGATCTCCTAGATATAAATTGCCTAAGGTACCTGAAGGTTATGTTATGTATGAGGAGACAGCTAGAGACTTTCTTGCTTGCAGTGATAGAGATGATCTAAAGAAATTATTATGCAAACTGAAAGAAAAAATCTTTGAATGCTAGAATGAAATGTGATCCTAAGTTTGCTACTTCACCTATCTTTGTTGATGATAAGGATTATGAATTCTCTGTTGACCCAGAGTTAATTACTCTGGTTGAATCTGATCCTTTTCATGGTTATGAAACGAAAACTGTAGTGGAACACCTTACTAAGTTGAATGATATAGCCACCCTATTTGCTCATGATGAGAAGATTCGCTACTATTATATTCTCAAATTATTTCCATTCTCATTAAAGGGTGATGCTAAGATATGTTACAATACTCTATCTCCTAGTTGTGTGCATAGTCCCCAGGATATGATTTACTACTTCTTTGAAAAATATTTTCCTGCTCAGAAGAAACAAGTAGCCTTACAGGAAATATTTAACTTTGTGCAAATTGAAGAAGAGAGTCTCCCACAAACTTGGGGGAGGCTTCTCCAATTGCTTAATGCTTTGCTTGATCATCCTCTTAAGAAAAACGAAATACTTGATATCTTCTATAATGGACTGACCGATGCTTCTAGGGATTTCCTAGATAGTTGTGCTGGTTGTGTTTTTAGGGAACGAACTGTTGGACAAGCCGAGGAATTATTGAATAATGTATTGAAAAATTATGATGATTGGACTCTTCCTGAACCACCGCCTAAACCCACTCCAAAGAAGAGGGGTATCTCATATCTTAGTACGGAAGATATGCAAGAGGTAAAGAAATCTATGAAGGAAAAGGGTATTAAAGAAGAGGATGTTAAAAATTTACCTCCTATTGAAGAGACACATGGACTTGACACACCACCTCCACAGGTGGTAGAGGTAAATTCTTTAATGAAGTTCGATGAAAGTGATATCCCTTAAAATAAACATCCCAGCCAATGCCTTTATGAGTTTGACAACTATATTATGATACAAGATCACTTCAATGCCAATGTTATGAAACAATTGAAATATAATTCTGATATGATTGCTCGCTTGGGTGACTTGTTATTTAGAATCTCTAATGATGTAAGAGGTGTAGGAAAACATGCCTCTATGGTTCAAACTCAACTAGAACAAGTTGCTAAATCTCAAAGAGAATTGCTTGATGAAATGAATAACAATATAAATGACTTTGTTGTTAGAGTAGCAACTAGAGGAGTTAAAAATGACTCAGGAACCACTTTGTCCTGAGGGACATCCTAAAATAATTGAAAAAGACTCTCAAAGAATTAACACCGATGCACCTAGTCAGTCTAAAAAGAATAAGAAAAGGAAGAATGATAGGACTTTGCATGCTTCTAGTGAACCCGAGAAATAAAAACCGCCTGATAATAATGATGTTTCTATTTATGATGCTGAAACTCAATCTGGTAATCAACATTCACCTAGTGACAATGAAAATATAATGATGATGTTCATGAAGACACTCACCCAGACAATGATAAGGAACCAATAATGAAGTTGAAAAAGAACCAGTTGTTGATCTTGATAACCCACAACCAAAAAATAAAAGATATGATAAAAGAGACTTTGTTGCTAGAAAACATGGTAAAGAAAGAGAGCCATGGGTTCAAAAACCCATGCCCTTTCCACCTAAATCAACTAAGAAAAAGCATGATGAATAATTTGAATGCTTTGCTGAAATGCTTAGGCCAGTATTTTTGCGCACTCGCTTAACTGATATATTAAAGATGGCTCTCTATGCAAAATATATGAAAGACATCATCTCTAATAAAGGAAAAATATCTAAAGCTGAAATCTCCACCATGTTTGCTAATTATTCTTTTAAAGATGGAGTACCTAGAAGACTTGGCGATCTGGGAATACCAACTATACCTTGCTCCATCAAAAGAAATTATGTCAAAACTGCTTTGTGTGATTTAGGAGCCGGTGTTAGTGTTATGCCCTTCTCCTTATATAGCAGACTTGATTTGAATAAACTCACACCTAATGAAATGTCTTTGCAAATGGCTGACAAATCAACAGCCTTACCTATCGTTATTTGTGAGGATGTGCCCGTTGTTGTTGCAAATGTTACTATCTTGACTGACTTTGTTATACTTGAGATGCCCGAGGATGACAACATGTCGATTATCCTTGGTAGACCATACTGCAGGGGTTGTTATTGATTGCAATAAAAGCAAGATCACTTTTCATATCAATGGTAATGAGCATACGGTGCACTTTCCAAAGAAATAATTCCAAGTGAATGTTATTAATGTTATTGAAAAATCTTTCATACTCACTATTGGAAGTTTTCATCTACATGTACCTACTGCCAAAAGGAAATATGAAATGCTTATTATTGGGGACATGCATATCCCCGTTGAGGTAACTCACTGTTTTAGGAAAGTTCTTCGGTTTCATGCTAATCGAAAGTGGTTGTTAATAAGACCTGGTCAACCTTATTAATGGATCATTTTTGAGAGGTATGAAATTGATGAATTTAGTAAGCACAACCTTCTGTTTCCAACTTTTTTTTTCTATTTTTCTTAGTTAAATACTCCCTCCGTCCCAAAATAAGTGAATTGAGCATAGTACAAATTTTACTAGAGCTAGTACAAAGTTGAGACACTTATTTTGGGACGGAGGGAGTAAAATAGATTGCTATGTATTGTCTGTTATTTGAATTTCCTATGCAATAAAAAATGACCCAGAAATAAAAGTTCTCGGAATGCCCTGAAAATTTAATAGGATTTTTTCTGAATTTTTTATGCAAATAATATCAGAGGGGGTGCACCAGGTGGGCACAACCCACCTAGGTGTGCCAGCATCCCCATGCGCGCCCTGGTGGGTTGTGGTCCCCACATGGGCCCCCTCACTTATCTCTTTAGCCCATGCCATCACCTACCTCCAGAAAAAATTCACCACTGCTCTCTCTCTCTGTTTCTCTCTCCCTCTCTCTCTCTCTCGTGTTCTTGCTCTCAAACTAGCGGATTTCAATCTCTTTGCTCAAAGCTCCATTTCTGAAACTGTTTTGAGGGATTGCTACTTGGTATGCGAGTCCTCCATTTGTCCAATTAGTTTTTGCTTTAGTGGATTATGTTTTGAATAATTAGCTACTCTTGGTGCTGTTGTAGATGAGCTTGCATATTGAATCCTTAGAGTTCTAAGTAGTTTGAATGCTCAGTATGGCCTCTATACATCTCTATGAGTAGTTTCTATCAATCTTGCAAACTTTTGTTGGCAAAAAATTATGGACTAAATTTTCAGAATTTTGTTCATAGGAAGGAGATGAGTTCCTTTAGGAAGTTTTCTTCCAAGAAGATCTCCAAGGGAGTCATTGGGGAGTCATCGGACAATGATCTCCGTACCCGAGAGTGGCAGATGTGTGGCCATGCGAATGGCCGCACAACCCCTTCATGGATGAAGCCGGGATCCGTCAAGAATTCACACAATTTGCTGCTAATACTGATCTCACCGACTTCATCGCAGCTAGGTGTGAACAATACCATCTCCTTACAAATTCCTTTGTGCAAAGCTTTCGTTTTCTGAGTACGAATAACCCTCCTGAGGTGCAGTTTAATTTATATGCTGAAACCCGTCAGATACCACTCACTGAATTTTGTGATATTTGCTTGATCCCTTCTGTCGGGGAAATAAGAGAGCCTAGGCCTGCAGAGTTTGAGGACTTTTATCGCACTCTGTCTATGGGAGATGAGAGAGGGGTATCGAGTGTCACTGCCACTAGCTTGCAGTTTCCTTCTGTGCATTATTTTGCTTTATTCATTGCGAAGTGTTTACTTGCTAGAGAGAAGGTTGATGCACTTAGTTCCCCCAATTTCGCTGTCTTACACCATGCACTTTACGGAGATAATAGCTATAGCCTTGGGGCTATCATTGCACGTCACCTGCACCTTAACATAACCAAGGGTAAAATTCATGGCGGTATATGCGACTCGTTTAGCGAGTCATTTTAACATTCAGATTCACCAGCATGATTACTGTTTAACCAAGGTTTATTTAGATCAACAGGCTATGGCAGCTCATAAAGTTATTGATGGCGAGAACACCACTATTCATATTCCTTACAACCTGGTTTTCAGTAAGAATACCCATGATATTATCCCGTTGCCTGCACCTGCTTTGTTTGACTTTATTGCTAGGAGAGGATACATATGATCATGCTAGAGGACATCGTCGCCTACTAGAACAACCAGGCAGCTACTTAGGAGGAGCCTTACGAGTGGAACCCTCAAGTACCCGCCCCACAGTGTCCGCGTCCTGGACTTGGGGGTATCCAGTCCTGCCTGACTACGGCCCACCACGTGGCTCCATCGACGGCCTGGTACAACCCAGCTTCAACAACAACACAGCAAGACCCTCGCGAGGGGCCAAGCCTCGCGAGGCAGACGATGCCAAGACCCCTAAAGGAGTCGGCCTCCTCAGGAGAGCTCCTAAGGGGCGAAGAGATCTATGCAGCTACCTCATGAGGATCAGCTGACGTGAGCCATGACGACCAAGGCCAGGCGGGCGCCAGGCGGGCGCAGAGTGCAGGTTTCCTCTTTGGTGCAAGGGAGGCAAGCCGCAGGCGTGGAGTTCCTAGGAAGCAGCCATAGGTTTCCATTCTGGTGCAACGAGACCATGACCGCCAGGACGGCAGGACGGAGGTCATCACCGAGCCCGCCGCAGCATCATGACTAGAGGCTTTTCGCAGGCGAAGACTACTTTTGTCAGGATAGACTGTACTGCTTGTAACCTTTCAAATCCTGCTATTGTGGAATCCCTTCCCGCTCATATTTGGGAGGAGGATCAAGGCACTATATATAGGGCTTAGCCACCACCATACAGAGGGATCGATTGCTTCCAAAGCAACGCACCAGCTCAAGAACACCTCACCTCCTGAGGCTTGTTCGCCCCTGTACTAGTTCATCCATAGCCCCTCGAGGCAATCCACCACACCACACTAGAGTAGGGTATTACACCACAATGGTGGCCCGAACTAGTATAAACCTCTATGTCTTTGTGTTCTGTGAGCTCTTCGCGCTAGGCTAGGTAGGATTGCGAGTAGGCAGGCTGGGCAGGTTGAGATCTCCACACGCACCCCAGTGTTCGAACCTCTCACGGGTTGCCGGACACAAAAATCCGACATTTGGCGCGCCACGTAGGGGTGCCTCGGATCCTCTACTCCGTTGTTCGACTTTTCTCTGCTCCGACATCCCCATGGCCGACGCGCGCAGGGAATGCGCCGAGCATTGGGCTGCGGTCGCCGCTTATGTCGCTAAGAGGGCTCCGACAAGTGACGGCTACGCCACCGCGCTCCTTCTCCGGTGGCCAATGCCACCACAGGCCCTGCCGGCCACGAGCAGCAAGCTTCATCGCTGCACCCGTCGGTGCGCCGTGATGGCCGCACCACTACTCCGTCGCTCACCCCAGCAGCTTTGTCATCCCACACGCGTCGTGACCAGATGGACCCACAGGCCGCTCTGCTCACGGCGCGGGAGCTCCTTCACTAGAGTCCCATGGGTGACCTCTACTAGGAGTGGCTCGAGCGCATCGCCAAGCTCATCACCGTCGCGCACGGGGGCTCCGATGGGCCGGCTCGCTCGCTGCCTCAATGATAACCTACAAGTATAGGGGATCGCAACAGCTTTCGAGGGTAGAGTATTCAACCCAAATTTATTGATTCGACACAAGGGGAGCCAAAGAATATTCTTGAGTATTAGCAGTTGAGTTGTCAATTCAACCATACCTGGATAACTTAGTATGTGCAGCAAAGTATTTAGTAGCAAAAGTGGTATGATAATAATGGTAACCGTAGCAACAGAAAAGGTAAATGTTTTTGGGTTTTTTGTAGTAGTTGTAACAGTAGCAACGGAAAAGTAAATAAGCTAAGAACAATATATGAAAAGCTCGTAGGCAATGGATCAGTGATGGATAATTATGTCGGGTGCGATTCCTCATGCAATAGTTATAACATAGGGTGATATAGAACTAGCTCCAATTCATCAATGTAATGTAGGCATGTATTCCATAAATAGTCACACGTGCTTATGGAAAAGAACTTGCATGACATCTTTTGTCCTACCCTCCCGTGGCAGCGAGGTCCTAGTGGAAACTAAGGGATATTAAGGCCTCCTTTTAATAGAGAACCGGACCAAAGCATTAACACGTAGTGAATACATGAACTCCTCAAACTACGGTCATCACCGAGAAGTATCCCGATTATTGTCACTTCGGGGTTGTCGGATCATAACACATAATAGGTGACTATAGACTTGCAAGATAGGATCAAGAACACACATATATTCATGAAAACATAATAGGTTCAGATCTGAAATCATGGCACTCGGGCCCTAGTGACAAGCATTAAGCATAGCAAAGTCATAGCAACATCAATCTCAGAACATAGTGGATACTAGGGATCAAACCCTAACAAAACTAACTTGATTACATGGTAAATCTCATCCAACCCATCACCGTCCAGCAAGCCTACGATAGAATTACTCACGCACGGCGGTGAGCATCATGAAATTGGTGATGGAGGATGGTTGATGATGACGACGGCGACAAATCCCCCTCTCTGGAGCCCCGAACGGACTCCAGATCAGCCCTCCCAAGAGAGATTAGGGCTTGGCGGTGGCTCTGTTGATGATGAAACTTTCTCTCTGATTTTTTTCTCCCCGAGACGGTATATATGGAGTTGGAGTTGAGGTTGGAGGAGGTCCAGGGGGCCCACGAGATAGGAGGGCGCGCCTTAGGGGGGGCGCCCCCCTGTCTCGTGGACAGCCCGTGGGCCCCCTGGCCTTGATTCTTTTGCCAAAAATTCTTATTAAATCTGAAAAGTGCCTCCATGGATTTCCAGGACATTCCGAGAACTTTTCTTTTCTACACATAAAACAAAATCATGGTAGTTCTGCCGAAAACAGCGTCAGTCCGGGTTAGTTTCATTCAAATCATGCAAGTTAGAGTCCAAAACAAGGGCAAAAGTGTTTGGAAAAGTAGATACGTTGAAGACGTATCAACTCCCCCAAGCTTAAACCTTTGCTTGTCCTCAAGCAATTCAGTTGACAAACTGAAAGTGATAAAGAAAAACTTTTACAAACTCTGTTTGCTCTTGTTGTTGTAAACATGAAAAGCCAGGATTCAAGTTTCAGCAAATATTATGAACTAACCATACTCACAATAACACATAGGTCTCACAATTACTCACATCAATAGCATAATCAGCTAGTGAGTCATAATAGTAAAACTCGGATGACAACACTTTCTCAAAATAATCATAACATGATATAACAAAATGGTATCTCGCTGGCCCTTTCTGAGACCGCAAAACATAAATGCAGAGCACCTTTAAAGATCAAGGACTGACTAAACATTGTAATTCATGGTAAAAGAGATCCAGTCAAGTCATACACAATATAAATCAATAATAATGAATGCAAATGACACTGTGCTCTCCAGCTGGTGCTTTTAATAAGAAGGGTGATGACTCAACATAAATAGATAGGCCCTTCGCAGAGGGAAGCAGGGATTTGTAGAGGTGCCAGAGCTCGATTTTAAAATAGAGATTGAATAACATTTTGAGCGGTATCCTTTTGTTGTCAACGCAACACCTATGAGATATACTTTTGTTGTCAACGCAACACCTATGAGATGGTTGTATCTTCCATACTAAATGCATTATAGCCAGTTCCCAAACAGAATGGTAAAGGTTTATACTCCCCAACCACCAACAAGCATCAATCCATGGCTTGCTCGAAACAACGAGTGCCTCCAACATACAACATCCCTGGGGGAGTTTTCTTTAATTATTTTGATTTGCTTTGATCTTTTTGGATCATGGGACTGGGCATCCCGGTTACCGGCCCTTTCTCGTGAATGAGGAGCGAAGTCCACTCCTCTGAGAATAACACACCTAGCATGGAAGATATAGGCAGCCCTGGTTGTTACATGAGCTGCTCGAGCATACAAAACAGAATTTCATTTGAAGGTTTGGAGTTTGGCACATACAAATTTACTTGGCACGGCAGGTAGATACCGCATATAGGAAGGTATAATGGACTCATATGGAACAACTTTGGGGTTTAAGGAGTTTGGATGCACAAGCAGTATTCCCGCTTAGTACAGGTGAAGGCTAGCAAAAGACTGGGAAGCGACCAACTGAGAGAGCGACAATAGTCATAAGCATGCATTAAAATTAATTCACACCGAATACAAGCATGAGTAGGATATAATCCACCATGAACATAAATATCATGAAGGCTATGTTGATTTTATTCAACTACATGCGTGAACATGTGCCAAGTCGAGTCACTCAATTCATTCAAAGGAGGATACCATCCCATCATACCACATCATAATCATTCTAATAGCATGTTGGCACGCAAGGTAAACCATTATAACTCATAGCTAATCAAGCATGGCACAAGTAACTATAATCTCTAAATGTCATTGCAAATATGTTTACTTCATAATAGCTGACTCAGGAGCGATGAATCATCATATTTACAAAACAAGAGAGGTCGAGTTCATACCAACTTTTCTCATCCCAATAAGTCCATCATATATCATCATTATTTCCTTTCACTCGCACGACCGAACGATGTGTATAATAATAAGAGTGCACGTGCATTGGACTAAGCTGGAATCTGCAAGCATTCAACTCAAGAGAGAAGACAAGTAATATGGGCTCTAAATATAAATAATCATGCATATAAGAGCCACTAAGAATTTTCAATATGGTCTTCTCGACCCCCATAAGAAAGAAAATAAAATAAAACTATTTACACGGGAAAGCTCCCAACAAGTAAAAGAAGAACGAGAAATCTTTTTTGGTTTTCATTTTAATTACTACTACAAGCAAGGAAATTAAACTAACTATTTTTTTGGTTTTTCTTAAGGTTTATCAAACACACAAGAAGAAAACTAGAAAAAGAAATTTAAACTAGCATGGATAATATAATGAAAGAGTATGAGCACCGACGACTAGTGTGTGAACATGAATGTAAAGTCGGTGAGAAATACGTACTCCCCAAGCTTAGGCTTTTGTCCTAAGTTGGTTTTATACCAAGGATCGCCTGGCTGATATCCATAAGTGAAACCGGGGTTGTACTGAGATGCAGTGGCAACCGCCTCCTGAGCTACAGCGTGTTGGCGAGCTGCCTCCACTCCCCTCTCGTATTCAGCTGCTTCCTCTCTGGTGACAACAAATCTTCCTTTTGCCTGATAATCAGAAAGGTAGGGAGCAGTAAGAGTAACAGGGACGACATTGCGTATGTCATAGATTAGTCGATAATGGAGGAATTGTTCATTCCTCTCAAGAAATTGATGACTAAACATAGCTTCTTTATCCAGATAAACAGGAGGCATTATCATATCTCCTTCTCGCGGGGCTATACCAAGAAAATTAGCCCCACGGGTTGCATAAATTCCTCCAAAGAAATTTCCCTTTCTACTATTATTCTGCAACCTACGTGAAACTATTGCCCCCAAGTTATAACCTTTATAACCTGACACAACACTCTTGAGGACACAAATATCAGGGGCACACATGTGACATACCTCGTCCTTACCATTAATGCATCTACCAATAAAGAGAGCAAAATAATGTATGGTAGGAAAATGAATGCTCCCTATGGTAGCTTGTGCTATGTCCCTAGATTCTCCCACAGTAATATTCGCAAGGAAATCTCTAAATTCAGATTTGGGAGGATCATTAATATTACCCCTCTGCGGGAGTTTGCAAGCAGTTGTAAAGTCCTCTAAGTCCATGGTGTAAGATGTATCATAAATATCAAATAGGACACTAGGAGAATTACGTGTACAGTTATATTTAAACCTCCGCACAAAGGAATCAGTCTATTGAGAGTACTGAGGACACTTATCTTGTAAGAAGTCCTCCAGCTCAGCATTACGCACATACGCGTCAAATTCCTCCTTGAAGCCTACTTCGATCATAAAATCATCGGATGACCACTCACAAGCCCATACATATGCATTCCTCGGCAATTCAACGTCTTGCTCACGTATAGCAATCCTTGGCCCTTTCTTCGCCGAGGAACCACCTTGGTACATTCTCCTAAGCATATTTCTTTTTCTGAAAATTTCTGAAATTTTAGTAACTTCAAAATAAAAGTGCATAAAACTAAACAAGATTGATAGAAACTACTCCTACAAGTGCCTAGAGCCCATATCATGCATTGGAATTTCTTGGGACCTCAAAAATAACATGCAAGCTCAAGAACAGGGTCACCAAGACAGCAAGGATTTGCAAAGAATAAAGCACTAGAACAAAAACTAATTGGACCAATGGAGGAGTCACATACCAAGCAACAATCTCCCAAAGCAGTTATGTGAATGGAGCTTTGAGTTAAGAGATCAAAAATCGCAGCAAAACGAGCTAGAACTCGTGCTTGAGCTGGATGGGGACTTTTTGGGTAGAAGATGAAGTGTGTGGGTGCTGGGATAAGTGGAGGGGAGCCACCAGCGGCCCACGAGACAGGGGGGCGCGCCCTACAGGGGGGGCGCCCTCCTCTCTCGTGGCCTGGTGCTTGGCCCTCCTGTAGTGTTTCAGTGCCTAAAATCCTCAAATATTCCAGAAAAAAACATACTAAATTTGTAGGGCATTTGGAGCACTTTTATTTTCGGACTATTTTTAATGCATGAATAATTCAGAAAACAGACGGATAATGCTATTTATTCTAAATAACAGAAAGTAAAAAGAGGGTACAGAAGGTTGTGCCTTCTAGTTTTATCCATCTCGTGATCATCAAAATGAACCCGCTAACAAGGTTGATCAAGTTTTGTTAACAAACTCATTCCGAATAACATGGAACCAGAGAAATTTCGAATAACACTAAGTTACCTCAACGGGGATATGAAAATCCCCAACAATAAGAATATCATACTTTTTCTTGACAGTAGGGAGAGGAAATTCAAAACCTCCAAAAATGATAGTTGGAACTTTTTCAATAGAATTGATGCTATGAACATTGTTTCCTCGGAAAGTGTACCGTATGCTCATTACCATTAACATGAAAAGTGACATTGCCTTTGTTGCAATCCATAACAGCCCCTGCAGTATTAAGAAAAGGTCTACCAAGGATAATAGACATACTATCGTCCTCGGGAATATCAAGAATAACAAAGTCCGTTAAAATAGTGACATTTGCAACCACAATAGGCACATCCTCACAAATACCGACAGGTATAGCAGTTGATTTATCAGCCATTTGCAAAGATATTTCAGTAGGTGTCAACTTATTCAATTCAAGTCTACGATATAAAGAGAGAGGCATAACACTAACACCGGGTCTAAGATCACATAAAGCAGTTCTAACATAATTTCTTTTAATGGAGCATGGTATAGTTGGTACACCCGGATCTCCAAGTTTCTTTTATTTGTGATGATATCCTTCATATACTTAGCATAAGGATTTACTTTAAGCATATCAGTTAAGCGCATACATAAGAAAATAGGTCTAATCATTTCAGCAAAGCGCTCAAAATCCTCATCATCCTTTGACTTGGATGGTTTAGGAGGAAAGGGCATGGGTTTCTGAACCCATGGTTCTCTTTCCTTACCGTGCTTCCTAGCAACAAAATCTCTCTTATCATAATGTTGGTTTCTTGATTGTGGGTTATCAAGATCAACAGCAGGTTCAATCTCTACATCATTATCTTTGCTAGGTTGAGCATTAACATGAACATCATTATTAGCACTAACATCAGGTTCATGTTCATCACCTGATTGCGTTTTAGCATCAGAAATAGAAATATCATTGGGATTCTCAAGTATTTCTGCATTAGGTTCACTAGAAGTTTGGACAGTCCTATCATTCTTCTTTTTCTTCTTCTTAGAAGAACTAGGAACATCTAGATTATTATTTTAAGAATCTTGTTCAATTCTTTTAGGGTGGCCTTCAGGATACAAAGGTTCCTGAGTCATTCTACCAGTTCTAGTAGCCACTCTAACGGCAAAGTAATTTTTATTATTCAATTCATCAAGCAAATCATTTTGAGCTTTGAGTACTTGCTCAGCTTGAGTAGCAACCATAGAAGCATATTTGCTAACGCGGTGAAGTTCATCTTTAACTCTAGCCAGACTATCACCTACGCGTCCTATCTCGAAAGCATTATTCTTTAAGTCTCTACCAACATAAGCATTAAAACTTTCTTGTCTAGACATAAAGTCATAAAATTCATCTAAGCATGGGCTATGAAATTTAGTAGAGGGTATTTCAACTTTATCGTATCTATAGAGAGAATTTACCTTCACTACCTGTGTCGGGTTATCAAGACAATGTGGTTCTTCAGGCGGTATATTCAGACCATGTATTTCTTCAATAGGAGGTAAATTATTAACATCTTCAGCTTTAATACCTTTTTCTTTCATTGATTTCTTTGCCTCTTGCATATCTTCAAGACTGAGAAATAAAACACCTCTCTTCTTCGGAGTGGGTTTAGGAATAGGCTCAGGAGTTGGCTCAATTGGTTCAGGAATTACTTCAGGAACTGGCTCGGGAAGAGTCCAATTATTTTCATTAGTCAGCATATTATTCAATAGTATTTCAGCTTCGTCGACTGTTCTTTCCCTAAAAACACAACCAGCACAACTATCCAAGTGGTCCTTGGAAGCATCGGTTAGTCCATTATAAAAGATATCAAGTATTTCATTTTTCTTAAGATGATGATCAGGCAAAGCATAAAGCAACCGGAGAAGCCTCCCCCAAGCTTGTGGGAGACTATCTTCTTTGTTTTGCACAAAATTGTATATTTCCTGCAAGGCAGCTTGTTTCTTATGAGCAGGGAAATATTTAGCAGAGAAGTAATAAATCATATCCTGGGGACTACGCACACAACCAGGAGCAAGAGAATTATACCAAGTCTTAGCATCACCCTTTAATGGGAATGGAAATATCTTAAGGATATATAAATAGCGAGACTTCTCATCATGAGTAAATAGGGTGGCTATATCATTCAACTTGGTAAGATGTGCCACAACAGTTTTAGATTCAAGGCCATAAAAAAGGATCGGATTCAACTAAAGTAATAATATCAGGATCAACAGAGAATTCATAATCCTTATCAGTAACACAGATAGGTGAAGTAGCAAAAGTAGGATCGGGTTTCATTCTAGCATTAAGAGACTGCTGCTTCCATTTACCTAATAATTTCTTAAGATCATTTCTATCATTGCAAGCAAGAATAGCTTCAGCAGCTTCTTTGTTCATAACATAACCCTTAGGAACAACAGGTAATACATAATCATTGGGGGAACGTTCGTCATCACTATCATCAATAGCATCTTCAATATTTTCATTCCCCCTAACTCTAGCACGTTGTTCATCAAGAAATTCACCTAATGGAAAAGTAGTATCACGCATAGAAGTAGTTTCATCATGTATAGCAGAAGTGACATCATCAATAACATGCGACATATCAGAATTCATAGCAGGAGCAGGTTTAGGTGTCGCAAGCCTACTAATAACGGAAGGAGAATCTAGTGCAGAGCTAGATGGCAGTTCCTTACCTCCCCACGTAGTTGAGGTCAAAATCTTGGTCTTAGTGTCTTTCAAGTTCTTCATAGTGATCAACAGATATAAAACCCAAGTGACCCAGAGAATAGAGCTATGCTCCCCGGCAACGGCGCCAGAAATTAGTCTACATAACCAACAAGTATAGGGGATCACAACAACTTTCGAGGGTAGAGTATTCAACCCAAATTTATTGATTCGACACAAGGGGAGCCAAAGAATATTCTTGAGTATTAGCAGTTGAGTTGTCAATTCAACCACACCTGGATAACTTAGTATCTGCAGCAAAGTATTTAGTAGCAAAAGTGGTATGATAATAATGGTAACAGTAGCAACAGAAAAGGTAAATGTTTTTGGGGTTTTCGTAGTAGTTGTAACAGTGGCAACGGAAAAGTAAATAAGCTAAAAACAATATTTGAAAAGCTCGTAGGCAATGGATCAGTGATGGATAATTATGCCGGATGCTATTCCTCATGCAATAGTTATAACATAGGGTGATATAGAACTAGCTCCAATTCATCAGTGTAATGCAGGCATGTATTCCGTAAATAGTCACACGTGCTTATGGAAAAGAACTTGCATGACATCTTTTGTCCTACCCTCCCCGGCAACGGCGCCAGAAATTAGTCTTGATAACCCACAAGTATAGGGGATCGCAACAGCTTTCGAGGGTAGAGTATTCAGCCCAAATTTATTGATTCGACACTAGGGGAGCCAAAGAACATTCTTGAGTATTAGCACTTGAGTTGTCAATTCAACCACACATGGATAACTTAGTATCTGCAGCAAAGTATTTAGTAGCAAAAGTGGTATGATAATAATGGTAACTGTAGCAACAGAAAAGGTAAATGTTTTTGGGTTTTTTGTAGTAGTTGTAACAGTAGCAACGGAAAAGTAAATAAGCTAAGAACAATATATGAAAAGCTCGTAGGCAATGGATTAGTGATGGATAATTATGCCGGGTGCGATCCCTCATGCAATAGTTATAACATAGGGTGATATAGAACTAGCTCCAATTCATCAATGTAATGTAGGCATGTATTCCGTAAATAGTCACACGTGCTTATGGAAAAGAACTTGCATGACATCTTTTGTCCTACCCTCCCGTGGCAGCGGGGTCCTAGTGGAAACTAAGGGATATTAAGGCCTCCTTTTAATAGAGAACCGGACCAAAGCATTAACACATAGTGAATACATGAACTCCTCAAACTACGGTCATCACCGAGAAGTATCCCGATTATTGTCAATTCGGGGTTGTCGGATCATAACACATAATAGGTGACTATAGACTTGCAAGATAGGATCAAGGATACACATATATTCATGAAAACATAATAGGTTCAGATCTGAAATCATGGCACTCGGGCCCTAGTGACAAGCATTAAGCATAGCAAAGTCATAGCAACATCAATCTCAGAACATAGTGGATACTAGGGATCAAACCCTAACAAAACTAACTTGATTACATGGTAAATATCATCCAACCCATCACCGTCCAGCAAGCCTACGACGGAATTACTCACGGACGGCTGTGAGCATCATGAAATTGGTGATGGAGGATGGTTGATGATGATGACGGCGACGAATCCCCCTCTCCGGAGCCCCGAACGGACTCCAGATTAGCCATCCTGAGAGAGATTAGGGCTTGGCGGCGGCTCCGTGTCACAAAATGCAATGAAACTTTCTCTCTGATTTTTTTCTCCCCGAGACGGTATATATGGAGTTGGAGTTGAGGTCGGAGGAGGTCCAGGGGGCCCACGAGATAGGAGGACGGGCCCTAGGGGGGGCGCCCCCTGTCTCGTGGATAGCCCGTGGGCCCCCTGGCCTTGATTCTTTCGCCAAAAATCCTTATTAAATCTGAAAAGTGCCTTCGTGGATTTCCAGGACATTCCGAGAACTTTTATTTTCTACACATAAAACAACATCATGGCAGTTCTGCTGAAAACAGCGTTAGTCTGCGTTAGTTTCATTCAAATCATGCAAGTTAGAGTCCAAAACAAGCGCAAAAGTGTTTGGAAAAGTAGATACGTTGGAGAAGTATCAACTCCCACAAGCTTAAACCTTTGCTTTTCCTCAAGCAATTCAGTTGACAAACTAAAAGTGATAAAGAATACAGGGCCCCTCCTCCGCCTCCAGCCCGGGGCACCATCGTCGAGCCAAGGTGTATGGCTCCACGACGCGACCCGCAGCACCCGGCGCCAGCTCGGGACAATGTGAGCTTCCAGGTGGTTCATCGCCCCCAAGAAGAAGTACGCGTGCTTCCGGTGCCCCAGCACCAGGCTCGTGAACCACCACAGGAGGTGGCGGCGCGCGTGCACCAAGACTATGTTTTGCCCCCTCGACGACCTCCGGTGGCCACGGCAGGAATCCGGGCATTCACCGCAGAGCTCCGCAATGTTGTTTGGCTGAGCAAATTCAAGTCTGACCTGCCTCCATGCTACGACGGCACCGCAGACCCCACCGAGTTCCTACAGCTCTACGAGCTGAGCATCGAGGTGGCCAACGGTGACGAGAAGATCATTGCAAACTGGTTCCCAATGGCCCTCAAGGATGGCGCGCGTTCTTGGCTCCTGAACCTGACCGAGGGGTCGGTTTCTTCCTGGGAGGAGATGTGTAGCCGCTTCATCGCCAACTTCCAGGGCACTGGCGACCGTCCGACGGCTGCAGGCGACCTGCGCCGTGTCAAGCAACAACCTGGAGAGACCCTGCATAAATATATCCAGCGCTTCAACAACGTCCACCTCAAGATTCCCAAGGTGTCGGACGAGGCCATCATCTCGGCGTTCACTGATGGCGTTCGTGATGTCAAGATGAAGGAAGAGCTCGCCATCCACGAGGACCTCTGCACTGCTCTGGAGATGTTCAACATGGAGAACAAGTGCGCGAGGGCTGAGGAGGGATGCCTCTCCCTCCTTGAGCTCCCTGATGCCAATCCAGAAGACAAGAAGACAAGGACCAAGGACACGAAGCGCAAGGGGCCAACCGTGCTTGCGACGGAACCAGAGACCAAGCGCGTCTGCAACCACCCCGAGTGATCCAAGGGCAAGCGACCGTTCTACGCCTTCCACAATGTCTACAGCCACAACACCAGTGACTGCCAGGAGCTCAGGGCTCTCCGTGACGGGTGCCTCAGTCGACGCCCCGAGCGCCACGATCGGGGCTACGGTCGTGGAGGCGGCCGAGGCAGAGGTCGCTGGGACGGGCACGACCGCCGTCAGGCGTGGCACGACCAGCCTCGTGACGACCGCTGGTAGGACCAGCCTCGTGACGACCGCTAGTAGGACCAGCCTCGTGAGGGCAACTAGAGGGAGCAGCCTCGGGAGGATCGCCCTTAGGGCAATGCGTCCTTGCCTCCTCTTCCTCCACCGCCAAGAAGGAACGACGATCACCAACAGGACGAGGGGGCTGGGGGCTTCCAGGAGCCACGAGCCATCGCCTGCATCTTGGGCGGCTTGCAAGCCCCAGCTTCTCACCGTGTCTTCAAGCAGTTTGCATGCGAGGTCAACGTGGTGCTCCCCAAGCTTGAGGCAACTCGCTCTCTCAAGTGGTCCAAGTGTGACATCACCTTCGACTCCTCAGACCGGCTCAAGTGCGCAGCCATCGCTGGCGCGCTCCCCATGCTCTGATCCCCCGTCATCAGCAACGTAACCGTCACCAAGACTCTCATTGATGGCGGAGCAGGGCTCAATGTTCTCTCTGTTCAGACATTCGACAGACTCCAAGTGCCATACTACCAGCTGCACCCCACCAAGCCATTCTCAGGAGTGACCGACGGATCGACACACCCAATCGGGCAGGTTCGCCTCCCGGTCACCTTCGGCGAGGGCAACAACTACCGCATCGAGCTCATCGACTTCGACGTTGCTGAAATCCGCCTGCCCTACAACGCCATCCTTGGGTACCCATCACTGGCCAAGTTCATGGCAGCCACGCACCACGGCTACAACATCCTCAGGATGCCAGGAACTGGCGGCATCATCATGGTCGCCTGTCGGGAGAAGGATGCGGTGTGCTCCCTCAAGCGTGCTTTCCAGGATGTAGCAGTTGACAACCCAGAAGACGACGACGACACCCTCCCTCCTGAGGTTGCCCCCAATACAAAGAAGTTGCAGCTGAGCCAGGGGTCTCGTGAGGAAGCATCACTTGAGGATGCAGTGATGAGCCTCGCATCTCCGGACGTGGCACCTTCACCCATCACATAGCGAGGCGCTCCTAGCCCCCCTCTCAGGCTGGGCTCGGGGGCTCTCCTCTGGAGGGCCTTAGACCTGGCCAATGTCGCAAGAGCGGCACTCGGGAACCATGTGGAGGCACTCTTCAGAGCACGCTTCCCAGGAGAAGGCAGCAGGAGTGAGGCACCAGGCGTTCAGGAGTTCATCAGCGAGGCGATCAAGGAGATTCAGGAAGGAAGGGTTCTGCAAGGCGATCGTCGCCTGCCGTGAGGCAGAGCTCGCTACCCTAGTGAGGGTAAGGAGTTCCGTGTCTGCATCGACATCCCTGGGCTCAACAGGGCCACGTCTCGGCAGCTCATGTGGCTGTCTCGTGTCGGCCGATGCGAGGGACCGCCTCACAGCTACATCAGCATGCCTTTTGGCCTGCTGGGCGCGGCTGAGGCGTTCCAGCGCTGCATGAGGGACGCTCAGGCGGCCTGCGAGGCTAGGCACCAGGCTATCCTGGCGGAGATGGAGGAGCACCTTCAGGAACCTCCCGGTCCGTCCGAGCCTCCCGAGGCCCAGCATTGGGGAGGCTCGTGAGGAACGGCTTCGGCAGCGCGTGTTTTTGGCTACTTCAACAGCTCTTCAGCAATGGTATCAGGTAACATCTCCCTAGTTCGTTCAATTTGGGGCGCCCCTCGGGCTGCATCATCCCCAAGCTGTGTGGGTCCATCCCTATGTTGTGTGTCATTTTGCATTCACCAGGACCATCTAATCGTTTCCGTGAATTTATCTATGATTGTCACCTTGTGACCTCCGCCTCACGGCCCTGATACGTCTGACTAACGCCATGTCTACACGACACACACACATTGGCACAGCGCTTGTGCTCGGGTCCGTCCCTGCAACACTGATAAACCCGGGGATCGGGCTCTGGTTCACGGCCCGCTTCACATACACCACCTCACAGGGTCCTCGGTGCCTCCGACACACGCCCGGGGCTGTCGGCCTCTTTGGTCATCTAACCTACAGGATCACCCCACAGCTAGCCAAGGGTTGGCCTGGATGACCACCATCTAGCCTCGCGAGTCGCTTGCACGTTAGAGGGGGCCCTCCTGAGCATCACGTCTCGGGAGCTCCTACTGGCTCTCCAGCCCTCACCCCCTGGCCTTGACTGGCATACCAGCAGCGGCTGAGCTCGCTCGAGGGCCGGGTCCCAAAGACGTAGAGCATCTTGGCAAGCAAGGCAAGAGGGTGGCATGCATGGGCTACACCTGATGGCTCCACAGGCACAACGGCAAGCATTGCCTCTCCACCGGGCTCAGACAACGAAAGATAAGTCTCGACTCACTACGACACCAGTTTCGCTCCGCACGCCTCGCCCCGCAGTTCCACTTGGGCGGTTCAGCTCTCCTTTTCAATTTCCTATACAGTTGTTTGCACGCCAAGGGGGACCTCGTGAGCATCGCGTCTCGCGAGCTCTTACCGGACCTTGGGCCACTCACCTCCTAGCCTTGACTACGGCATCACGACCTGGCATACTAGTGACTGCTAAAGCCTGCCCGGGGACTGGGTCATGCCGGTGTAGAGTGCCACGCTGACTAGGGAAGAGAAAAGGGAGGAACTTAGCCGGATTGGAATACGCGCATCCATTACCAAGTCGAAAGGAACAACGATACTACTAAATACATCTTGGTCATTACAAGCCCCGCGGGGGCTGGTTTTCATCTCGTGCAGGAGGAACAACCACAGAGCCTCACGGCGTCACTGACGGCGCCTGGCGGCAGCCGCAGCAGCACTTTAGCCTCGGCGTGAGCTCAGTGGCACGTAGCTGTCGTCACTCGACTCCGGAGAATCGTTGGGCTCAGCAGAGTCGCCGGATTCCCAGGAGCCGTCGCTGCTGTTGGACAAAGCGTTGAAGGAGGCGGCAGCATATCCAGCGCCCATCACGGCGTCCCTTGAGGTGTCTCCCCCAGGGCAGCACTCCAGTTGTTCGCCCCGCTCGTTGAAGACCTTGAAGAGCAAGATGCCCGCGTCGTCGTACTCGAAGTGGATCGCCAGGTCTCCCTCTGCTCGGCAAGCCCGGGCGACCTCGCCCCATCCTCGCGTCATGAAGACGTCTCCGGATGGCACCACCTCGACCTCAGCCCCGGTGTCTAGGCTGCTGCACCCCGCGTGCTGTAGCCACAGCTCCACCGATCCCCTCGGAGGCAGTTCGCTGGTGAAGAACCGCGGGAACCGGATCCAGGTATCGGGAGGCATCACCGCCCACACCACGAACTCGCGTGAGCTATCCTCAGCGTGGGTCCATGGCGGGACCGGCAGGGAAATAGCAATCCTGGCATCCTCGTGAGGCGTCACTCGGTGGTGCACTCCTTCACCTTGCGCCCAGGCGTACAAGGGGAGGGGAAGCCAGGCGGAGGCCTCGATTGCCAAGGCCTAGCCACCTCTCGTCTCGCGCTAGCATCATCATGGAGATGGAGTCGCTTCTTCGGTGGGAGAGGATCCGGCTCCTCCCTAGGGGCCTTCCCTTTCACCACCTCAGAGAACCTCCTGATCGGCGCCATGGGAGCAACACGGAGAAGAAAGATGGACACGGGGCTCCGCCCCTCTCTCACATTTATAGTCGAGGGAGGCCAACCGCCGGCCTCCACGACCTTGCGCCATCATGACCACCTGCATGCAGCATCAACTGGTCAAGTCGAGCAGTTGCCGAGGCAGCATGGGGAAGCGGAGTCGCCCTCGCCCAATCAATTGCCACGCGTCATCAAGGCCGCAGGCGGTTAGGGCCCGCGGTGCTCCGTACCTGCCCTTTGGATTCGCCTGCAAGCCAATCCCAAGCACGCCTTGGGCCCGAGGGCTACTGCCGGTGTCCTGGACTTGGGGGTATCCAGTCCTGCCTGCCTGCGGCCCACCACGTGGCTCTGTCGATGGCCTGGTATGGCCCAGCTTCAACAACAACATAGCAAGACCCTCGCGAGGGGCCAAGCCTCACGAGGCAGATGACGCCAAGACCCCTGAAGGACTCGGCCTCCTCAGGAGGGCTCCTGAGGGGCGGAGAGATCTATGCAGCTACCTCACGAGGCTCAGCTGACATGAGCCATGACGACCAAGGCCAGGCGGGCGCCAGGTGGGGGCAGAGCGCAGGTTTCCTCTTTGGTGCAAGGGAGGCAAGCCGCAGGCCCGGAGTCCTAAGGAAGCAGCCAAAGGTTTCCATTCTGGTGCAACGAGACCAAGACCACTAGGACGACAGGACGGAGGTCATCACCGAGCCCACCGCAGCGTCACGACCAGAGGCTTTTCGCAAGCAAAGACTACTTTTGTCAGGATAGAATGTACTGCTTGTCCCCTTTCAAATCCCGCTGTTGTGGAATCCCTTCCCGCTCATATTTGGGAGTAGGACCAAGGCACTATATATAGGGCTTAGCCAGCACCATAGAGAGGGATCGATTCCTTCCAAAGCAACGCACCAGCTCAAGAACACCTCACCTCGTGAGGCTTGTTCGTCCATGTACTAGTTCATCCATAGCCCCTCGAGGCAATCAACCACACAACACTAGAGTAGGGTATTACACCACAACGGTGGCCCGAACTAGTATAAAACTCTGTGTCTTTGTGTTCTGTGAGCTCTTCGCGCTAGGCTAGGGAGGATTGTGAGTAGGCAGGCTAGGCAGGTTGAGATATCCGCACTCACCCCAGTGTTCAAACCTCTCACGGGTTGCCGGACCCAGAAATCCAACACACATCACTTCAACATGGGACCCGAGGGTTACTATGAGTGGTGATTACCAATGTAGGCCAAAATCCTAAGCTTGGGGGAGTACGTATTTCCAGCGATGTTACATTCATGTTCACACATTGCATTCCAGTAGTCGTTGTTCACACTTTTTCATTGTATCATCCATCTTAGATTTATTTTCTCGCCTTCTTCTCGTGTGTTTGAAAGCCTTTGAGAAAATCAAAAAAATGTTGCTTACTTCTCTTTGGTTTTTCTTTCTAGTTTAATTAGTTGTAGCATTTAAAAGAAAACCCCAAAAGATTTCCTTGTCCTTCTTTTGCTTGTGGGGAGCTTTCCCTCGTAAATATTTTTTCTCGTTTTTGTTTTTTCTCCTCTCTTTAATTTGCTTTCTTAAAAAAAACTAAAAAGTCCAAAAATATTTTTGTTTGTTTCTCTGAAATTCTTTTCTCTTTATTGAGTCGTACCGAGGAGAAGACCACGATGAAAATGTTGAGTGGCTCTCATATGCATTATTGTTGATATAACAAAGAGCCATATTACCATGTCTTCTCCTCTTTAATAAAATGTTTGCAGATTGTAGCTTAGTCCACGACACTCTTGCACTATTATTATTTTCCTATCATTCGTTCGTGCAAGTGAAAGGCAATAATGACGATATTTTATGAACTGGTTGTGACAGATAGAAACGGGTGTGAACTCAACTTGTTCTATTTTGTAAATATGTTTAACCTAGTATCCATAATTCAACCTATTATGATCAAACATGTTTGCAATGACAATTAGAGATTATAGTTTCTCATGCCATGCTTAATTAGCTAGGAGTGGATAATGATTTATCTTGGACGTCAACATGCATTAAAATGATTGTGTTGTGGTATGATGATATGGTATCCTCCTCTGAATGTTCGAGTGGCTTGTGTCGGTGTCAAAACCGGCAGATCTCGGGTAGGGGGTCCCGAACTATGCGTCTAGGCGGATGGTAACAGGAGACAAGGGACAAGATGTTTTTACCCAGGTTCGGGCCCTCTCGATGGAGGTAAAACCCTACTCCTGCTTGATTAATATTGATGATATGGGTAGTACAAGAGTTGATCTACCACGAGATCAGAGAGGCTAAACCCTAGAAGCTAGCCTATGGTATGATTGTTGTTCGTCCTACGGACTAAAACTCTCCGGTTTATATAGACACCGGAGAGGGCTAGGGTTACACAGAGTCGGTTACAATGGGAAGAGATCTTCATATCAAATCACCAAGCTTGCCTTCCACGCCAAGGAAACTCCTATCCGGACACGGGACGAAGTCTTCAATCTTGTATCTTCATAGTCTGGGAGTCCGGCCAAAGGTCATAGTCCGGCTATCCGGACACCCCCTAATCCAGGACTCCCTCAGTAGCCCCTGAACCAGGCTTCAATGACGACGAGTCCGGCGTGCAAATTGTCTTCGGCATTGCAATGCGGGTTCCTCCTCCGAATACTCCATAGAAGATGTTGAACACAAGGATAGTGTCTGGCTCTGCAAAATAAGTTCCACATGCCACCGTAGAGAGGATAATATCTGCACAAATCTAATCCGTTGATGTACTCCGCAGCGTGACATCACGCCACGGCCAGGCCTTTATTCGAATCGTTTTACTGTTCCACCTCAGTGCGTTTAGCGAGGCGGTTTCCTTGGCACGTCTTGTCAAAGCAGAGATCGTGTCCCCTTATTCCGGGATTCTCATCAATACGAGCGTGGGTAACCCAACCATGCCTTTGGTATGACTCCCTAATTGAAAGCGAGTCCCAAACGGTTACGGGGAGGGCTCTTGGTATTCAACCTCTTTATAAAGAGACCAAGGCTTGACTCCTTTTAACTCAATCGAATCCGCCCCTTGCCTTGAGCTCCAACATCCAAAGCTCCAGCTTTAGGCACCTCGGACCCTCGATGATGTCCGGCTCCGACCTTAAAGGCCGGTGGATGCCTTCCTCCGTTACGGAAGAAGACGTGTGAATGCTGAGAGATGCCAGGTATCTGACCGGCGAAATCTCGCATAGGCTGCCTGCACAAGGGCAAGTCATTCCCACTCCCCAGCCCGGTGAGAGCGTGGTGTTCATATCTCACTTCCTTCGGGGGCTAGGCTTCCTGATTGATCCCTTCGTGAGGGGACTTATGTTTTATTACGGGCTGGAATTTCATGACCTAGCTCCGGAGTCCATCCTCCAGATCTCATCGTTCATTGTCATGTGTGAGGCCTTCCTCCATATTACTCCTCACTTCGGATTGTGGCTGAGAACCTTCAAGGTGGAACCGAAGACAATCGAGGGGCAGCACGCTGAGTGCGGAGGAGCCATCGTAAGCAAGATGGCCGACGCTCCATGGCCCGAGGGCTCTTTCCAAGAGGAGTTCGGCTTATGGCAACGGGACTGGTTTTACATCACAGCCCCCAGGGGCACCACATGGGTGGCGCCACCTGCTTTTCGCTTGGGTCCCCCACCACGGCTAGCATCATGGGTCAATGAAGGGCTTATCTGGGGGCCGTCCAAAGACGTGCCCTTGCTATAGGACCGCATTCGAGATCTTCTAGAAAGAGATATCAACTTGACCGTAGTGGCGCAAGTTATGCTGATTCGCCGCACGCTGCCCTGCAAATGTCTCCCTCTCCACCTGTGGGAATTTAACCCGGAGGGACCGCGAGTCCTCCAACACTTTATGGGCACGACGCCTGTGGAGATGTACAAATTGTTCTTCGGATCACAAGCAAGGTGTCCGGATTTGTCCGAGGATGCAGGTCTGAGCTGCAATCGCCCGGATGCTTGAGTAAGTAGCCCCGTATTTGGACACGCCATCCGTATTTTCATCATAAAATTACCCTTAACAGAGTTGTCCTTTGAACAGGAGTGGATAGCGAAGGCAAAGCTTATCAGGTGTCTAGCCCCCCTGCCTGAGACCGCGCCGGATCCCGTGTTAACCAGGATGCTGGAGGTCGTGCTTTTGGCAGAAGGTGAAGGGGGGAACCAAGGAGCTACCGCCTCCGCGAAGGAGGCTATTGGGAAGGGAGGAATCGAAAATTCCCCCGACCAGGGAAAGAAAAGGACTGCCTCTGAAGACTCAGAGGGGATGGCCTCAAAACGGGGGAAGAAATCTTCGCCGGAGGGTTCGGCACCGGAGAATGCCCCGGCCGCATTGCGCCCTCAAGGGGATACGCTCTCCCCCGAGCCGTAAGTGAAGAGAGGGGTTCCAAGATGAATGACATTCTTGTTTTATTTATGAGGAAGATAACCAAAATATTGCCATGCAGTTCGGATCTCAACCCTTCACAACAGAGCTCATCTTTAGGGGATCTTCGTCCGGAGATGATAGAGAGCGAAACACCTCCCCCTGTTGCACCGTCTCACGAGGGAGGCGACCCCGAGGTGTCGTCTCGGAGGGTTTTTCCGAGTCCGGACCCTGAAAAAGGTTGTCAGGCTAGTCTGGCACCCTCTGGTGCATGGTCGGAGGGGTTGAAAGATCTGCTCGGGAGGGCGTCCATCTCAGCAGAACACCGTATGTTGATGAACACGGTGATTGGAAGGATTTCATCCGTGGAAAGCAGAATGCACGAGGCTGCCAGGAGTTTACTAACAGGCTTTGAGGTACGTAAGAAGGTGTACCTTTTGGTAGAGCCGCATATAAAATGTGCCCTGTATAAATAGTAGCCCCTGAGACTCTGTGTGTCGTCAAGAGTGACGGCGCGCAGAGGATCATAACCCCAGGTATAATATGTCACCTACTTTATGAAGGTGGCAAGGCGTTCGGTGGCTAGCCGGACTGATGAATCTGCCGAGCTAAAGCGGCAACTTGACGTGGCGGATGCCGACATCGCGCTTGTAAATAAGCGGCTAGATGAGGCACAAGGTATGTTCCAAAGACATCTGATAAGAGGAGTTTGATGCTCGTGCCTTATAAGATATGTGCTTAATGTAGATAGTGCTGCTGCCGTGGAGAACCTTTAGGCGGAACTTGCCCAAGCCAAGGAGCAAGCAAGGGAAAGTGATGCGGCTGCCATTAAGGCGGCTGAAGAGCTAAGAGCCGAACAGGCTGCTCACTGCCAGAGCAAGAAAGTAATAGCCGAGATGGCTATAAAATTGAAGGATGCTACCGACCGCTGTAAATTTCTTGAACAAGGAGATAAGGCGGCTTAGAAGGATCTTGAAAAGATCACTGCCGAGGCCAAGGATACTCGCTCTGCAATGAGAGCTATAAAGGAGGAGCTACGTCCGGCCGGAGATATCACGGCTGGAAAGCCCTATATGCTGCGGATGAAGTTCGGGGACCCCAAGTATGCTTCGTTAGACCGGCAGTGGAGTGCGGAAAACACGTATCTGGATTTGGCAGCTAGTGCGGCAGACGCGACCGAACACTTCCGCGGCCGAGGTGACCATGGATTGGAAGAGCTGTTTTGGTCACAGTTCCACAATCCAGAACGCCCGCTTTCGGTATCCGACCGTTTGGCCGCCTGGGCAGAGTTGAACAGGTTATCCGGACTCGCCATGAGGTATGTTGCGAGTCGTTTGTGGCCGGAGAAGCCGGAGCCGAAGAGTTATTTTGGCTTGGTGCAGCAGTTCCTTGGTTCGGTGCCGCATGCTGATGCAATGAAGAGGTCGGCGTGCATAGAGGGTGCACAGATGGCTCTTTCCCGTGTCAAAACATACTGGGCGGATATGAAGGCCATTGTTGTTGCATCCCGGGATTCGGACGAAAGCCGAGTACCTGCCAAGCACTACTTTGAGGAAGTTCTTCAGGGCGCTCGTTTAATAGAGTCCCAGTGCTCGAAGGATGTTGTGTTCGAATAGCATGTGCTATTGTAAAACGAATATTTTGATAGAATATAAAAGATTTTTATACTTGTGCTTGCAAGAATTATAATGCCTCATGTGCGGCCGTTAATGTATATGTGTATATAATCTGAAAGATGGCAGTCGTTGGCTTCAGCCCCCACGCATAGAATGCAGGGGTGTTCGCAAAAAGGCGCCTTTTCACACTTAATCCAACATCTTGGTCCTATAAAGGAGGTGGTAGCGCAGCGAACTAGGCAACCGGACTATAATGCTTTATCACTTTCACTTAGCCATAGGAGTTTGACAGTGGTGCTACTGAATAGCCCCTAGGGGCACCGCGCTCGCCCGAATTCGGGGCGCGTGTGTGCCTGACCAGGAAGCGGCCCTTCGTTAATGCGGAGGAATCCTAAAGATTCCGAAAGTCATCGAGTGGTTGACCAGTCTCTCGCTATATCATGACAGTCAGTTTTCGGCTTTCTCTACTGAGGTGCTCGCCTGGACGAACCGGGGCACAATTGCAATAGTTCTCCTGGTGCCGCCATAGCCGATAGAGCGGAACGTAAGGCAGCAAAACACAGGAGCTGGGCAAACCCAACATTTGACCAAAGACATGATTCGGAGCTGATGCATATAAGGCCAAACTCGCGACGCCGAACACTCCCTAAGGTATTCGGTCTTTCTGAGGACGGGCCGAACAATAGCCCTTTGGCAAAAAAGCCCCTGGTGTCCAGGTACGTGCAAAATTCTGGCGTGGCGACATGCCAAGACGCCAGCCTCCTCCTCGGCTATAGTGAAAACCGGGGGATGGTATCAACAAGAGACAGTAAGAAAGGTTTACGCAGGGTCTTAATCTGAAGAGAATCCTTAGAACGGGTCCCTACTGCACGTCTGCGCCTATGTCTCCGTTGTGCCGTATCCTGGACGGGCGTAGCACGATGTTTGTCTGCGAAAGAGAGGGACTTAGTGAAAAATAATCATGTGAGAAATCTATATTAGAATAAACAAAATATAACACAGAGGCATGAGTAAGATTGGGCCGTATTATCTCCTGGTGTAAGTACACGGAGCCCCTTGTACAGGGTTATGCGGCTGTTAGGCCTTTGTATGTTTACGCCGGACTTGTCGAACCGTGTCCGGGGTAGTGAAGCTGGATTAGTGTGCGGCTGTCAAGGCGGCCGCACCATTATCCGTACTTCAGGGATCAATTGATATTTCCCTTTAGTGAGATGATGCCTTGCGGACCGGGCATTTTGAGTGTGAGGGATGCATAATGCGGTATTGCGTTAAAGCGGGCGAAAGCTTCACGTCCCAGTAGCGCTTGATAGCGACTTATGAATGGGGTGATGTGGAAGGTTAGCTTTTCGCTTCGGAAGTTGTCGGGTGAGCCGAACATGACTTCTAACCCCAGGGAACCCATACTCTGGGTATCTGGGCCCGGCGTGATTCCTTGAAAGGAAGTGTTGTCATGGCCAATTGTTGCTGGGTTTACCCGCAGTTTGCGGATTGTGTCCTGATATAATAGGTTTAGGTCACTGCCGCTGTCCATTAGGACTTGTGTAAATTGGAGTCCCTCAATAATCGGATCCAAGACCAAGGCAGTCCAGCCTGCATTCCAAATACCTCTAGAGTAATCCTGATTATCGAAGGTGATTGGTTGTAACAACTAGTGACGGTGCTCCTCTAGGGCGGGACATGTGGCGTGTATCTTCGTGGGCGCCGTTCTGTTTTTCCCTTTTGTCACCTGGAGTGAATTTACTGTTTTGACTTCTTGCGGGAACCTCTTTTGTTCTCCGTTGTTCTGCTTGTGGGGCGTGTCGTCATCCTCGCTTGGTGTGTCGAGCCCCTTGTGTTCGGCATTGAGTTTGCCGGACTGCTTGAAAACCCAACAATCTCTATGCGTGTGGTTTGCAGGTCTCCCGGGAGTACTATGGATTTGACATATTTTGTCCAAGATTTTGTTGAGGTTGGATAGCTCGTCCCTGTCATCTTTGGGGGGCGGCTTTTTCTGATTTTTCCGAGAGCTTTTGAATCCTGCGTTGACTGCCGTGCTCATCGGGCTGTTGTCCTTTATCCGGCGCAGTTCTTTGTTACGGCGCGGTTTCCCGTTTCCATCTCTGAGTTCGGACGTATTCGGGTCGCTGGTGCTGCTTCTTGCCAACCAGCTATCCTCTCCTGCACAAAAGCGGGTCATGAGGCTTGTTAATGCGGCCATTGTTCTTGGCTTTTCTTGGCCGAGGTGTCTGGCAAGCCATTCGTCCCAGATGCTATGTTTGAAAGCTGCTAGGGCTTCGGCGTCCGGATAGTCGACTATCTGATTATTTTTAGTAAGAAATCTGTTCCAGAGTTTCTGGGCTGACTCTCCGGGTTGTTGAGTTATATGACTCAAATCATCTGCATCCGGGGGTCGGACATAGGCCCTTGGAAAGTTGCCCGGAAAGCATCCTCGAGCTCTTCCCAACTTCCCATGGTGTTTTCGGGGAGGCTTTTAAGCCAATGCCGGGCTGGCCCTTTAAGCTTAAGGGGTAAGTATTTTATGGTGTGAAGGTCATCTCCTCTGGCCATGTGTATATGGAGGATATAATCCTCGATCCAGACTCTAGGGTCTATTGTTCCGTCGTATGCTTCTATGTTTACGGGCTTGAATCCCGCTGGAAATTCATGATCCAGTACCTCATCGGTAAAACATAGGGGATGCGCGGCGCCCCTGTATGTAGGTGTGCCGCGATGTTCTGATGTTTTTTGCGTTGCATTGCTCAATGGAGCTTGCTTTCTTGGCCCGTAGATGGATCTGGTCGGGCTGTTTTTCTGATGCGAATCTTTGGGCGGCTCGCGTGGCACATTGAATGTGGTGCCCTTTGTTGCTTGAGGTCGATCGTGGGTTCGTCTATCTGACCTGGTGACTTCCTTTTTTTTGATTGCGGGGGCTCTAGGGCCTCTTCATCAAATTCCGGTAGTAATTTCCGCTTCCGAAAGCTCTTTGCGCGACGACTGTTGCCGTACTTGTGTGCGGTATTGAGTACTTTGCTCCATCTTATTCTGTTTGCATCTTCCGCTGTTTTGAGCTTCCGCTTCTGCTTTATCAGGCTACGTGCAGTGGCGACGAGCCTTTGGTGGAGGTTCTGGTGCTCCAGTGACTTGTCCGGCGTGAGGTCGTCCATACTATTATCTTTGCTGGGGATGGATTGTTCGGTTTGTCCGCCTTGTTTGGACGCTTGCTCGATGGCATGTTTGTCTTCCGTTGATTCGCCCTGCTCCATGGCTGGGTCTCTGTCGAGGTGGGGCTTGGCGCGGCGCTTACGCTGCCGCTTTTATTGTTTTTCGAGGGAACGATCCCTGGTTGTGCCCTTTTGATCATCGCCGTTGCTTCTTTTAGGTGTGTCCACCATGCATACATCGTGTGATAAGGCGATTGTGCGGCGCTCTATAGGCGATGGTTCTTTGTCGTCTCCTTCATCGGGGTCCATGCCGTCGATGTCTTCAGAGTCGAAGTCGAGCATGTCGGTTAAATCGTCGACAGTGGCTACAAAGTGGGTGGTGGGTGGGTTTCAAATTTCTTCGTCGTCCGCATCCCAACCATGCTGACCATAGTCCGGCCAGGGCTCTCCTGACAAAGAGAGAGACTTTAGTGAATTCAGGATATCGCCGAAGGGCGAGTGCTGAAAGACGTCCGTGGTGGTGAACTCCATGATCGGAGCCCAATCGGGTTTGATCAGAAGAGGTGCGAAAGATTCGGAGTTCGGAACGGAGTCCGGCACCCTGGAGTCATAGGCCTCGCAAATGACTAGGCTGGTGTTCGGCTCTATCACTGTGGAGATTGCGGCTCCTGGGGCAGCGTCCAGCCGTCCGGCCCCAACTGGCACAGTCGGCTCCGAGCTAATGGTCGGAGCAGGCACCTGAGCGATGCTCTGGGCGTTGTCTGGCGGCAGAGCTAAATCATGTCCATCTTGACAGTGCGGCGTGCTCGGCTGTGGCTCGAATCCGTCGAAGATCAAGTTCCCGCGGATGTCGGCTGTGTAGTTTAAACTTCCAAACCTGACCTGATGGCCAGGGGCGTAGCTTTCGATCTGCTCCAGATGGCCAAGCGAATTGGCCCGCAATGCGAAGCCGCCGAATACGAAGATCTGTCCGGGGAGAAAAGTCTCACCCTGGACCGCGTCGTGGTTGATGATCGAAGAAGCCATCAGGCCTAAAGGTGATGACACAGAGGAACTCTCAATGAAAGCACCAATGTCGATGTCAAAACCGGTGGATCTCGGGTAGGGGGTCCCGAACTGTGCGTCTAGGCGGATGGTAACAGGAGACAAGGGACACGATGTTTTTACCTATGTTCGGGCCCTCTCGATGGAGGTAAAACCCTACTCCTGCTTGATTAATATTGATGATATGGGTAGTACAAGAGTTGATCTACCACGAGATCAGAGAGGCTAAACCCTAGAAGTTAGCCTATGGTATGATTGTTGTTCGTCCTACGGACTAAAACCCTCCGGTTTATATAGACACCGGAGAGGGCTAGGGTTACACAAAGTCGGTTACAATGGGAGGAGATCTTCATATCAAATCGCCAAGCTTGCCTTCCATGCCAAGGAAAGTCCTATCCGGACACGGGACGAAGTCTTCAATCTTATATCTTCATAGTCCGGGAGTCCGGCCAAAGGTCATAGTCCGGCTATCCGGACACCCCCTAATCCGGGACTCCCTCAGCTTGACTTGGCACATGTTCATGCATGTATTTGTATCAAAACCAACATAGTCTCTATGATATTTATGTTCATGGTGTTCATATCCTACTCATGCTACTATCCAATGTTACTTATGCATAATGCATGTTCATGACCGTTTTTGCTCTCTAGCTGGCCGCTTCTCAACCTGATTGCTAGCCTTCGCATATACTAAGCGGGAAAACCGCTCGTGCATCAAAATCCTAAAACCCAAGTTATTCCAGATGAGTCCAGCATACCTACCTATATGTGGTATTACCCTACCGTTCTAAGTATATTTGCATGTGCCACGTCAAAAACTTCAAATACACATCCGTTTTTCTGTGCCTAGATTGTTCATAGAGCGACATGAGGTAGTCGGTACCTTCCATGCTAAGCAGGTTATTCTCATGATGAGTGTTTATTTACTCGTCCTTGCACGAGAGGGGCAGTAATAGGGATTCCCAGTCTCGAATTTAAATTGCTAATAATTAAACAAAACTCCCCCAGGAATGATGTTGGTATGGATGGTACCCGTGGATTCGGCTAGCCATGGAGTGTGTTTGTTGGTGGAGGGGGAGTAAACCTTTACTTTTATCGCTTGGGAACCACCACTAATATGTTTAGAATGGAAAATATCAATAACTAATGGTCACGAAGTAAACAGGAAGGGTGCATTTCTCAATATTTCATTTATCTCTATTTTAAAAATATGAGCTCTGGCACCGCTACAAATCACTGCTTCCCTCTGCAAAGGGACTATCTATTTACTTTTATGTTGAGTCGTCTGACAGTACTATTGTCATCCTCATGCATTATGTGTAGCTAATGTTGGATGCATCATGACTGATCTTTTCTACCATGAATTACAATGTTCAGTTCCTGCTTGAACTTTGGAGGTGCTCTGCATTTATGTTTTGCGGTCTCAGAAAGGGATAGCGAGATACCACCGTTGTCATATTATATCATGATTGTTTTGATGAAGTGCTGTCGTCTGAGATATCTTATTATTGCTCGCTAGTTGCTAATGCCATTAGTATGAGTTAATATTATTTCTAAGAGTTATTGTTGACATGGTTAGTTATAATTGATGGGGAACGTAGTAATAATTCAAAAAAATTCCTACGTGTCACCAAGATCAATCTAGGAGATGCTACCAACGAGAGAGAGAGAGAGAGAGAGAGAGAGAGAGAGAGAGGGAGTGCATCTTCATACCCTTGAAGATCGCAAAGCGGAAGCATTACAAGAACGCGGATGATGGAGTTGTACTCGCGGCGATTCAAATCACGGAAGATCCGATCCAAGTGCCGAACAGACGGCGCCTCCGCGTTCAACACACATATAGCCTGGGGACTTCTCCTCCTTCTTGATCCAGCAAGGGGAGAGGAGAAGTTGAGGGAGAGCTCCAGCAGCACGATGGCGTGGTGGTGGTTGAGCTTGTGGTTCTTCGGCAGGGCTTCTCCAAGCACTACGGAGGACGAGGAGGTGTAGGAGGGGGGAGGGCTGCGCCAGGGGCTGATGTCTACTACACAACCTTCTTCTTGTAGACGTTGTTGGGCCTCCAAGTGCAGAGGTTTGTAGGACAGTAGCAAATTTCCCTCAAGTGGATGATCTAAGGTTTATCAATCCGTGGGAGGCGTAGGATGAAGATGGTCGTGCTCAAACAACCCTGCAACCAAATAACAAAGAGTCTCTTGTGTCCCCAACACATCCAATACAATGGTAAATTGTATAGGTGCACTAGTTCGGCGAAGAGATGGTGATACAAGTGCAATATGGATGGTAGATATAGGTTTTTGTAACCTGAAATTATAAAAACAGCAAGGTAGCAAGAAACAAAAGTGAGCGAAAACGGTATTGCAATGCTTCGAAACAAGGCCTAGGGTTCATACTTTCACTAGTGCAAGTTCTCTCAACAATGATAACATAATTGGATCATATAACTATCCCTCAACGTGCAAAAAAGAGTCACTCCAAAGTCACTAATAGCGGAGAACAAACAAAGAGATTATTGTAGGGTACGAAACCACCTCAAAGTTATTCTTTCCGATCAATCCATTGGGCTATTCCTATAAGTGTCACAAACAGCCCTAGAGTTCATAGTAAAATAACACCTTAAGACACACATCAACCAAAACCCTAATGTCACCTAGATACTCCAATGTCACCACAAGTGTCTGTGTGTATGATTATACGATATGCATCACACAATCTCAGATTCATCTATTCAAACCAACACAAAGTACTTCATAGAGGGCCGCAAAGTTTCTACCGGAGAGTCAAGATGAAAACATGTGCCAACCCCTATGCATAAGTTCACAAGGTCACTGAACCCGCAAGTTGATCACCAAAACATACATCAAGTAGATCACGTGAATATCCCATTGTCACCACAGATAAGCACATGCAAGACATACATCAAGTGTTCTCAAATCCTTAAAGACCCAATCCGATAAGATAACTTCAAAGGGAAAACTGAATCCATTACAAGAAGGTAGAGGGGGGAAACATCAAAAGATCCAACTATAATAACAAAGCTCGCGGTACATCAAGATTGTGCCATATCAAGAACACGAGAGAGAGAGAGAGAGAGAGAGAGAGAGAGAGAGATAGAGAGAGATCAAACACATAGCTATTGGTACATACCCTCAGCCCCGAGGGTGAACTACTCACTCCTCATCATGGAGAGTGTCGGGATGATGAGGATAGCCACCGATGATGGATCCCCCTCCGTCAAGGTGCCGGAACAGGGTCCCGATTGGTTTTTGGTGGCTACAGAGGCTTGTGGCGGCGGAACTCCCGATCTAGGTTTCTTTTTGGGGGTCTCTATATTTATAGGAGTTTTTTGCGTCGGTTTCACGTCAGGGGGGGTCTCCGAGTCAGCCACGAGGTACGGGGGCGTGCCCAGGGGGTAGGGCGCGCCCTCCACCCTCGTGGTTGGCTCGGGACTCTTCTGGCCCAACTCTTTTACTTTGGGGGCTTCTTCTGGTCCATAAAAAATCTCCGTAAATTGGCAGGTTAATTGGACTCCGTTTGGTATTCCTTTTCTGTAAAATCAAAAACAAGGAAAAAAACAGAAACTAGCACTGGGCTCTACGTTAAGAGGTTAGTCCCAAAAATCATATAAAAGCATATAAAACATCCAAGATGGATAATATAATAGCATGGAACAACCAAAAAATTATTGATACGTTGGAGACGTATCAAGCATCCCCAACTTAATTCCTGCTCGTCCTCAAGTAGGTAAATGATAAAAATAGATTTTTTGATGTGGAATGCTACCTAACATATTTATCAATGTAATCTTTTCTATTGTGGCAAGAATATTCATATCCATAAGATTCAAAACAAAACTTTAATATTGACATAAAAACAATAATACTTCAAGCATACTAATAAAGCAATCATGTCTTCTCAAAATAACATGGCCAAAGAAAGCTATCCCTACAAAATCATATAGTCTGGCTATGCTCTATCTTCATCTCACAAAATATTTAAATCATGCACACCCCGATGACAAGCCAAGCAATTGTTTCATACTTTTGATGTTCTCAAATTTTTTCAATCTTCACACAATACATCAGCGTGAGCCATGGATATAGCAATATAGGTGGAATAGAATGGTGGTTGTGGAGAAGACAAAAAAGGAGGAAGATAGTCTCACATCAACTAGGCGTATCAACGGGCTATGGAGATGCCCATCAATAGATATCAATGTGAGTGAGTAGGGATTGCCATGCAATGGATGCACTAGAGCTATAAGTGTATGAAAGATCAAAAAAAACTAAGTGGGTGTGCATCCAACTTGCTTGCTCACGAAGACCTAGGGCATTTTGAGGAAGCCCATCATTGGAATATACAAGCCAAGTTCTATAATGAAAAATTCCCACTAGTATATGAAAGTGACAACATAGGAGACTCTCTATCATGAAGATCATGGTGCTATTTTGAAGCACAAGTGTGGGAAAGAGATAGTAGCAATTGTCCCTTCTCTCTTTTTCTCTAATTTTATTTTTTCTTTTCCTATTTTTCTCTTTTTTTCTTTGGCCTTCCTTTCTTTTCTTTTTGGCCTTTCTCTCCCTTTTTCTTTCTTTCTTTCTTTCTTTGTAAAGTCCAAAGTCTCATCCCGACTTGTGGGGGAATCATAGTCTTCATCATCCTTTCCTCATTGGGACAATGCTCTAATAATGAAGATCATCACACTTATATTGATTTACAACTCAAGAATTACAACTAAAAGCTAGAACAAGATATGACTCTATATGAATGACTCCGGCGGTGTACCGGGATATGCAATGAATCAAGAGCAACATGTATGAAAATTATGAAGGTGGCTTTGCCACAAATATGATGTCAACTACATGATCATGCAAAGAGCAATATGACAATGATGGAGCGTGTCATAATAAATGGAGCGGTGGAAAGTTGCATGGCAATATATCTCGGAATGGCCATAGAGATGCCCATTAATAGATATCAATGTGAGTGTGTAGGGATTGCCATGCAACAGATGCACTGGAGCTATAAATGTATGAAAGCTCAACAAAAGAAACTAAGTGGGTGTGCATCCAACTTGCTTGCTCACGAAGACCTAGGGCATTTTGAGGAAGCCCATCATTGGAATATACAAGCCAAGTTCAATAATGAAAAAATCCCACTTGTATATGAAAGTGACAACATAGGAGACTCTCTATCATGAAGATCATGGTGCTACTTTGAAGCACAAGTGTCGTAAAAGGATAGTAGCATTTCCCCTTCTCTCTTTTTCTCTCATTTTTTCTATTTGGGCCTTCTCTTTTTTTTATGGCCTCTTTTTTTCTTTTCTCTTTTTTTTCGTCCGGAGTCTCATCCCGACTTGTGGGGGAATCATAGTCTTCATCATCCTTTCCTCACTGGGACAATGCTCTAATAATGAAGATCATCACACTTTTATTTACTTACAACTCAAGAATTACAACTCAATACTTAGAACAAAATATGACTTTATGTGAATGCCTCTGGCGGTGTACCGGGATGTGCAATGATTCAAGAGTGACATGTATGAAAAAGAATTATGAATGGTGGCTTTGCCACAAATATGATGTCAACTACATTATCATGCAAAGCAATATGACAATGATGGAGCGTGTCATAATAAACGAAATGGTGGAAAGTGTCATGGCAATATATCTCGGAATGGCTATGGAAATGCCATAATAGGTAGGTATGGTGGCTGTTTCGAGGAAGGTATATGGTGGGTGTATGGTACCGGCGAAATTTGTGCGGTACTAGAGAGGCTAGCAATGGTGGAAGGGTGAGAGTGCGTATAATCCATGGACTCAACATTAGTCATAAAGAACTCACATACTTATTGCAAAAATCTATTAGTCGTCAAAATAAAGTACTACGTGCATGCTCCTAGGGGAAGGGTTGGTAGGAGTTAATCATCGCGTGATCCCAACCTCCACACAAAGGATGACAATAAATAAATAAATCGTGCTCTGACTTTATCACATAACGGTACAACATACCTGCATGCTACGGGAATCACTAACTTTAACACAAGTATTTCTCAGATTAACAATTACTCCATTGGCATGACTCTAATATCACCATCTTCATATCTCAAAACAATCATAAAGAATCAAACTTCTCATAGTATTCAATGCACTTTATATGAAAGTTTTTATTATATCCCTCTTGGATGCCTATCATATTAGGACTAAATTTATAACCCAAGCAAATTACCATACTGTTCTAAAGACTGAAAATAATATAAGTGAAGCATGAGAGTTCATTAATTTCTTCAAAAATGAAACTACCATCGTGCTCTAAAAAGATATAAGTGAAGATCAATGAGTAGTTGAATAATATAAGTGAAGCATGAGAGTTCATTACCATGCTTTTCTAAAGACTCTCAAAATAATATAAGTGAAGCATGAGAGTTTATTAATTTCTTCAAAAATGAAACTACCATCGTGCTCTAAAAAGATATAAGTGAAGATCAATGAGTAGTTGAATAATTAAGTAAATATGTGAAGACTCTCTAACATAAAAGAATTTCAGATCTTAATATTTTATTCAAACAGCAATCAAAACAAAATAAAATAAAATGACGCTCCAAGCAAAACACATATCATGTCGTGAATAAAAATATAGCTCCAAGTAAGGTTACCGATAAACAAAGATGAAAGAGGGATACCATCCGGGGCATCCCCAAGATTAGGCTCTTGGTTGTCCTTGAATATTACCTTGGGGTGCCTTGGGAATCCCCAAGCTTAGGCTCTTGCCACTCCTTATTCCGCAGTCCATCGAAACTTCACCCAAAACTTGAAAACTTCACAACACAAAACTCAACAGAAAATCTCATAAGCTCCATTAGTATAAGAAAATAAATCACCACTTTTGGTACTGTTTTGAACTCAGTCTTTATTTATATTGGTGTAATATCTACTGTATTCCAACTTCTCTATGGTTCATACCCTCCGATACTACTCATAGATTCATCAAAATAAGCAAACAACACACGAAAAACAGAATCTGTCAAAAACAGAATAGTCTATAGTAATCTGTAACTCTCGAAAACTTATGTGGCTCCAAAAATCCATCAAAATTAGGAAAACCTGAGAAATTTGTGTACCAATCCAGAGCAAAAATAATCAGACTAAAATCATGTTCCTGTGAATTATTACAACTAATTTACTAAGCGCAAAAGTTTCTGATTTTAAGCAGGATCAACACAACTATCACCGTAAGCTATCCCAAAGGTCTTACTTGGCACTTTATTGAAACAAAAGCTATAAAACATGATTACTACAGTAGTGTAATCATGGGAACACACAAAAACAGTAGGGGTAAATATTGGCTTGTCTCCCAACAAGCGCTTTTCTTTAATGTCTTTCTAGCTAGGCATGATAATTTCAATGATGCTCACATGAAAGATAAGAATTGAAATATATGGGAGCGTCATGAAGCATATGAATAGCACATTTAAGTCTAACCCACTTCCTATGCCTAGGGATTTTGTGAACAAACAATTCATGGGAGCAAGAATCAACTGGCATAGGAAGGCAAAACAAGCAAAACTTCAAGATTTTAAGCACATAGAGAGGAAACTTGATATTATTGCAATTCCTACAAGCATATATTCCTCCCTCAAAATAATTTTCAGTAGCATCATGAATTAATTCAACAATATAACCATCACATAAATCATTCTTTTCATGATCTACAAGCATAGAATTTTTATTACTCTCCACATAAGCAAAATTCTTCTCATTCGGAATAGTGGGAGTATCATAAGAAACTCGAATACTATAAATTATTTCCACACTAAAAGTGTAATGTTCAGAAGAAGGGTAATCAAAATCATGACAAGTTTTATAAATATAATCATCGCTACTTTTTATAACATAAGTATCATCACAATAATCATCATAAGTAGCAACTTTGTTCTCATCATAATCAATTGAAACCTCTTCCAAGATAGTGGAATCATTACTCAATAAAGTCATGACCTCTCCAAATCCACTTTCAAAATTGTCACAATAAGATTCAACACCCTCCAAAATAGTGGGATCATTACTTCCTAAAGTTGACACTCTTCCAAACCCACTTTCATCAATATAATCATCACAAATAGGAGGCATGCTATCATCCTAATAAATTAGCATATCAAAACCTGAGAGACTAAAAATATCATCTTCATTAAACATAGCATCCCCAAGCTTGGGACAAACATTAATTGCAGCAAATAAATTCTCAAACATGTCATTTCCATCAAATATAGCATCACCAAGCTTGGGCCTTTGCATATCATAAGCATAATCACTCTCATCATTAATAGTATGGATAGCACCAATAGTATAGCAATTATAATCATCACAATGAGTAATAGGAGTAACATCATTTGGGAGGGATACCTTTTCTTTGCTTCTTTGTCTTTTCTTTTTCTTCTTCGCATCATGTGTGGGTTTAATCCTCTCAGCTCCTTATTAATGAGATTGGTTAAATAGAAAGCTCCTCCTCGTTACCTGATTCATCATAAGAAAGAATAGGAGGATATTTGGAAATATCTTCCCTTTCATTAGTATTATATTCATCTTCTATTTGTTTTCTTGTCTTTATGTAATTGGCAATATAAGGATTTTCAATGCAATTCACCGCACGATACATATAAATTTCCTCTAGATCAAAATCAAGAACTTTATCAAGGACAAATTCTGGAATATCCTTAGTCATACATTTCATTTCTTCATAACCCAAAAGCAAACTAAGTTCATTATGATGCACAAGGGAAATCAAGTTATCACAATTTTTGTACACAATTCGATCATGAAACAATTTGCATTGGAGATTTAAATGATCTGGTTCATTGCAAAGTTCACAAGGATGGCAAAGAAATTTTAAATTTTCAGCACAAGCATCTAGCCTCTCTTGCAACCATTTAGTTTCTAAATACTTATGCCTCTTGCAAAATCTATCTTCCCTATTTGGTGTGTACTTGCAAACTCTATGCACTCCACAAAAGTTGACATGCTTATAAGAGACATTTTTATCATGACTAGTGCAATCATCATTAGTACTATGGATATTCAAAGAGTTCATACTAACAACATTGTAATCATGCTCATATTTAAAAGATTGTATGCCAAACATTTTATAGATTTCTTCTTCTAGCACTTGAGCAAAATTTTCCTTTCCATCATTTTCACGAAAGACATTAAAAAGATGAAGCATATCAGGCACCCTCAATTCCATTTTTTGCAGTTTTCTTTTATAAACTAAACTAGTGATAAAACAAGAAACTAAAAGATTCGATTGCAAGATCTAAAGATATACCTTCAAGAACTCACCTCCCCGGCAACGATGCCAGAAAAGAGCTTGATGTCTACTACACAACCTTCTTCTTGTAGACATTGTTGGGCCTCCAAGTGCAGAGGTTTGTAGGATGCTACCTCTTGAGCATGCATTGGTTTTCCCTTGAAGAGGAAAGGGTGATGCAGCAAAGTAGCGTAAGTATTTCCCTCAGTTTTGAGAAGCAAGGTATCAATCCAGTAGGAGACGACACACAAGTCACCTAGTACCTGCACAAACAATCAAGAACCTTGCAACCAACGCGATAAAGGGGTTGTCAATCCCTTCACGTGTCACTCGCAAAAGTGAGATCTAATAAAGATAGTAAAGTAAATATTTTTGCTATTTTTTTGTATAGATTGGAAAGTAAAGATTGCAAAATAGTAAACGAGATGTGATGTAAATAAAACAGATGTAATATAATAAGAAAGAGACCCGGGGGCCATAGGTTTCACTAGTGGCTTCTCTGAAGATAGCAAGTATTACAGTGGGTGAACAAATTACTGTCAAGCAATTGATAGAAGAGCGCATAATTATGAAGACATCTAAGGCAATGATCATGAACATAGGCATCACGTCCGTGTCAAGTAGACCGAAATGATTCTGCATCTACTATGATTACTCCACACATCGGCCGCTATCCAGCATGCATCTAGAGTATTAAGTTCATAAGAACGGAGTAACGCATTAAGCAAGATGACATGATGAAGAGGGATAAACTCAAGCAATATGATATAAACCCAATCTTTTTATCCTCAATGGCAACAATACAATATGTGTCTTGCTGCCCCTACTGTCACTAGGAAAGGGTACCGCAAGATTCAACCCAAAGCTAAGCACTTCTCCCATTGCAAGAAAGATCAATCTAGTAGGCCAAACTAAACCGATAATTCGAAGAGACTTGCAAAGATATAAAATCATGCATATAAGAATTCAGAGAAGAACCAAATAATATTCATAGATAATCAAGTTCATAAATCCACAATTCATCGGATCTCGGCAAACACACCGCAAAAGAGTATTACATCGAATAGATCTCCAAGAACATCGAGGGAAACTTTGTATTGAGAATCAAAGAGAGAGAAGAAGCCATCTAGCTAATAACTATGGACCCGAAGGTCTGTGGTAAACTACTCACGCTTCATCGGAGAGGCTATGGTGTTGATGTAGAAGCCCTCCGTGATCGATTCCCCCTCCGGCAGATCACCGGAAAAGGCCCCAAGATGGGATCTCACGGGTACAGAAGGTTGCGGCGGTGGAAAAGTGGTTTCGTGGCTCTCCCTGATGTTTTTAGGGTATAAGAGTATATATAGGCGGAAGAAGTACGTCAGTGGAGCTACGAGGGGCCCATGAGGGTGGGGGCGCGCCTACCCCCTGGGCACGCCCTCCTGCCTCGTGGCCGCCTCGTGGCGTTCCAGACTTCAACTCCAAGTCTTTCTGGTTTGCTTTCGGTCCAAGAAAGATCATTGCGAAGGTTTCATTCCGTTTGGATTCCGTTTGATATTCCTTTTCTGTAAAACACTAAAATAGGCAAAAAAAAACAGAAACTGGCACTGGGCCTCTGGTTAATAGGTTAGTCCCAAAAATAATATAAAAGAGCATTTTAAATCCCATTAAACATCCAAAACAGATAATATAATAGCATGGAACAATCAAAAATTATAGATATATTGGAGACCTATCAAGCATCCCCAAGCTTAATTCCTGCTCGTCCTCAAGTAGGTAAATGATAAAAATAAATTTTTTGATGTGGAATGCTACCTAGCATATTTATCAATGTAATTTTATTTATTGTGGCATGAATGTTCACATTCGAAAGATTCAAGACAAAAGTTTAATATCGACATAAAAATAATAATACTTCAAGCATACTAACAAAGAAATCATGTCTTCTCAAAATAACATGGCCAAAGAAAGTTATCCCTACAAAATCATATAGTCTGGTTATGCTCTATCTTCATCACACAAAGTATTTAATCATGCACAACCCCGATGACAAGACAAGCAATTGTTTCATACTTTTGATGTTCTCAAACTTCTTCAATCTTCACACAATACATGAGCGTGAGCCATGGACATAGCACTATAGGTGGAATAGAATGGTGGTTGTGGAGAAGACAAAAAAGGAAGAAGATAGTCTCACATCAACTAGGCGTATCAACGGCCATGGAGATGCCCATCAATAGATATCAATGCGAGTGAGTAGGGATTGCCATGCAACGAATGCACTACAGCTATAAGTGTATGAAAGCTCAAAAAGAAACTAAGTGGGTGTGCATCCAACTTGCTTGCTTACGAAGACCTAGGGCACTTTGAGGAAGCCCGTCATTGGAATATACAAGCCAAGTTCTATAATGAAAAATTCCCGCTAGTATATGAAAGTGACAACATAGGAGACTCTCTATCATGAAGATCATGGTGCTACTTTGAAGCACAAGTGTGGTAAAAGGATATTAGCATTGTCCCTTCTCTCTTTTTCTCTCATTTTTTTATTTGGGCCTTTCTCGTTTTTTATGGCCTCTTTTTTTAGTCCAGAGTCTCATCCCGACTTGTGGGGGAATCATAGTATCCACCATCCTTTCCTCACTGGGACAATGCTCTAATAATGAAGATCATCACACTTTTATTTACTTACAACTCAAGAATTGCAACTCAATACTTAGAACAAAATATGACTCTATCTGAATGCCTCCGGCGGTGTACCGGGATGTGCAATGATTCAAGAGTGACATGTATGAAAAATTATGAATGGTGGCTTTGCCACAAATACGATGTCAACTACATGATCATGCAAGGCAATATGACAATGATGGAGCGTGTCATAATAAATGGAACGGTGGAAAGTTGCATGGCAATATATCTCAGAATGGCTATGGAAATGCCATAATAGGTAGGTATGGTGGATGTTTTGAGGAAGGTATATGGTGGGTGTATGGTACCGGCGAAAGTTGCGCGGCACTAGAGAGGCTAGCAATGGTGGAAGGGTGAGAGTGTGTATAATCCATGGACTCAACATTAGTCATAAAGAACTCACATACTTATTGCAAAAATTTATTAGTTATCAAAATGAAGTACTACGTGCATGCTCCTAGGGGGATAGATTGGTAGGAAAAGACCATCGTTTGTCCCTGACCGCCACTCATAAGGAAGACAATCAATAAATAAATCATGCTCCAACTTCATCACATAACGGTTCACCATACGTGCATGCTATGGGAATCACAACCTTTAACACAAGTATCTCTCAAATTCACAACTACTCAACTAGCATGACTCTAATATCCCCATCTTCATATCTCAAAACAATCATAAAGAATCAAACTTCTCATAGTATTGAACGCACTTTATATGAAAGTTTTTATTATACCCATCTTGGATGCCCATCATATTAGGACAACCAAAGAAAATTACCATGTTGTTCTAAAAGACTCTCAAAATAATACAAGTGAAACATGATAGATCAATAATTTCTATAAAATAAAACCACTACCATGCTCTAAAAAGATATAAGTGAAGCAGTAGAGCAACATTATCTAGCTCAAAAGATATAAGTGAAGCACATAGAGTATTCTAATAAATTGTGACTCATGCGTGTCTCTCCCCAAAGGCATGTACAGCAAGGATGATTTTGGTAGACTAAAAATCAAAGACTCGAATCATACAATAGGCTCCAAGCAATACACATATCATGTGGTGAATAAAAATATAGCCTCAAGTACAGTTACCGATAGACGAAGACGAAAGAGGGGATGCCTTTCGGGGCATCCCCAAGCTTAAGCTTTTGGTTGTCCTTGAATTATCTTGGGGTGCCTTGGGAATCCCCAAGCTTAGTCTCTTGCCACTCCTTATTCCAAAATCCATCAAATCTTTACCCAAAAACTTGAAAACTTCACAACACAAAACTTCAATAGAAAATCTCATGAGCTCTGTTAGTATAAGAAAATAAACCACCACTTTAAGGTACTGTAATGAAATCATTATTTGTTTATACTGGTGTTAAACATACTGTATTCCAACTTCTCTATGGTTCATACCCCCCAATACTACTCATAGATTCATCAAAATAAGCAAACAACACATGAAAAACAGAATCTGACAAAAACAGAACAGTCTGTAGCAATCTGTAACTTTCGAATACTTCTGTAACTCTAAAAATTCTTAAATAAATTGGTGTACGTGAGGAATTTTTCTATTAATCATATGCAAAGAGAATCAACCTAAAAGCACTCTCCAGTAAAAAATGACAGCTATTCTCGTGAGTGCAAAAGTTTCTATTTTATACAGCAAGATCGCAAAGACTTCACCCAAGTCTTTCCAAAGGTTCTACTTGGCACAAACACTAATTAAAACATAAAACTACATATAACCAGAAGCTAGATGAATTATTTATTACTAAAAAGGAGCAAAAAGCAAAGAACAAAAATAAAATTGGGTTGCCTCCCAACAAGCACTATGATTTAACGCCCGTAGCTAGGCATTGAGATTGCGATGATGCTCACATGAAAGACAAGAATTGAAGCACAAAGAGAGCACTATAAAACATGTGAAAAACACATCTAATTCTAACATACTTCCTATGCATAGGCATTTTATAAACAAACAAATTATCAAGACAAGCAAAAACTAGCATATGCAAGGAAGAAGAAAGAGACGATAGCAATCTTGACATGAAGAGAGGTAATTTAGTAACATGAAAATTTCTAAAGCCATATTTTTCTCTCTCATAATAATTACATGTAGGATCATAAGCAAATTCAACAAAATAGCTATCACATAAAATATTTTCAACACGATCCACATGCATGCAAAGTTGACACTCTTCCAAAATAGTGGGATTAATATTAACTAAAGTCATGACCTCTCCAAACCCACTTTTAATAATATTGCAAACACTATTATCAATATCATATTCATCATGGGGCTTAAATAAATTTTCAAGATCAAAAGAAGAATCACCCCAATCATGATCACTGCAACAAGTAGTAGTCATAGCAAAACAAGCATCCCCAAGCTTAGGGTTTTGCATATTAGTAGCACAATTGACATCAATAGTATTTATAGTAAAATCAATGCAATCATGCTTTTTATTCAAGGAGCTATCATGAATCTCTTCATAAATTTCTTCATCACAATTTTCAGATTCACAAATTTTAAGCAAAACCTCATAAAGATAATCTAGTGCACTCAAATCACAAGAGGTTGGTTCATCATAATTGGATCTCTTAAATAGATTAGCAAGTGGATGGGGATCCATAAACTTTTAGCAAGCGAAGATGCAAGCAAAACGAAGGCACATGGTAACACAAGCGAACAAAAGATCGAACGGAAGAAGGGCGAAGGAAAGGCAAAGATCAAATCGTTTTAGAAGTGGGGGAGAGGAAAACGAGAAGCGAATGGCAAATAATGTAATGCGAGGGAGAAGAGTTTATGATGGGTACTTGGTATGTGTCGGTGTCAAAACCGGCGGATCTAGGGTAGGGGGTCCCGAACTGTGCGTCTAGGCGGATGGTAACAGGAGACAAGGGACACGATGTTTTTACCCAGGTTCGGGCCCTCTCGATGGAGGTAAAACCCTACTCCTGCTTGATTAATATTGATGATATGGGTAGTACAAGAGTGGATCTACCACGAGATCAGAGAGGCTAAACCCTAGAAGCTAGCCTATGGTATGATTGTTGTTTGTCCTACGGACTAAAACTCTCCGGTTTATATAGACACAGGAGAGGGCTAGGGTTACACAGAGTCAGTTACAATGGGAGGAGATCTTCATATCGTATCGCCAAGCTTGCCTTCCACGCCAAGTTCCATCCGGACACGGGACGGAGTCTTCAATCTTGTATCTTCATAGTCCGGGAGTCCGGCCAAAGGTCATAGTCCGGCCATCTGGAAACCCCCTAATCCAGGACTCCCTCAGTAACCCCTGAACCAGACTTCAATGACGACGAGTCCAGCGTGCAAATTGTCTTCGGCATTGCAAGACGGGTTCCTCCTTCGAATACTTCATAGAAGATGTTGAACACAAGGACAGTGTCCGGCTCCGCAAAATAAGTTCCACATGCCACCGTAGAGAGAATAATATTTGCACAAAACTAATCTGCTGACGTATTCCGCAGCGTGATGTCATGTCACGGCCAGGCCTTTATTCGAATCATTTTACTGTTCCACCTCAGCGCGTTTAGCGAGGCGGTTTCCTTGGCACGTCTTTGTCAAAGCAGAGATCGTGTCCCCTTATTCTGGGATTCTCATCAATACGGGCGTGGGTAACCCAACCGTGCCTTTGGTATGACTCCCTAATTGAAAGCGAGTCCCAAACGGTTACGGGGAGGGCTCTTGGTATTCAACTCCTTTATAAAGATACCAAGGCTCGACTCCTTTCTTCTCAACCCAATCGAATCTGCCCCTCGCTTTGAGTTCCAACACCCAAAGCTTTAGTTTTAGGCGCTTTGGACCTTCGATGATGTACGGCTCCGACCTTCAAGGCCGGTGGATGCCTTCCTCCGTTACGGAAGAAGATGTGTGAAAGCTGAGAGATGCCAAGTATCTAACCAGCGAAATCTCGCATAGGCTGCCTGCTCAAGGGCAGGCCATTCCCACTCCCCAGCCCGGTGAGAGTGTGGTGTTCGCATCTCACTTCCTTCAGGGGCTAGGCTTCCCAATTGATCCCTTCATGAGGGGGCTTATGTTTTATTACGGGTTGGGGTTCCACGACTTAGCTCTGGAGTCCATCCTCCAAATCTCATCATTCATTGTCGTGTGTGAGGCCTTCCTCCATATTACTCCTCACTTCAGATTGTGGCTAAGAACCTTCAAGGTGGAACCGAAGATGATCGAGGGGCAGCACGCTGAGTGCGGAGGGGCTATAATAAGCAAGATGGCTGACGCTCCATGGCCCGAGGGCTCTTTCCAAGAGGAGTTCGGCTTATGGCAACGGGACTGGTTTTACACCATAGCCCCCAGGGGTACCACATGGGTGGCGCCACCTACTTTTCGCTCGGGTCCCCCACCACGGCTAGCGTCATGGGTAAATGAAGGACTTATCTGGGGGCCGCCCAAAGACGTGCCCTTGCTGCAGGACCGCATTCGAGATCTTCTAGAAAGAGATATCAATTTGACCGTAGTGGCGCAAGTTATGCTGATTCGCCGCACACTGCCCTGCAAACGTCGCCCTCTCCGCCTGTGGGAATTTAATCCGGAGGGACCGCGAGTCCTCCAACATTTTATGGGCGCGACACCCGTGGAGATGTACAAATTGTTCTTCGGATCACAAGCAAGGTGTCCGGACGCAGGTCTGAGCTGAAATCGCACGGATGCTAAGGTAAGTAGTCCTGTATTTGGACACACCATCCGTATTTCTATCACAAAATTACCCTTAACAGAGTTGTCCTTTGAACAGGAGTGGATAGTGAAGGCAAAGCTTATCAGGTGTCCAGCCCCCCTGCCCGAGACCGCGCCGAATCCCATGCTAACCAGGATGCTGGAGGTCGTGCTTTTGGCAGAAGGCAAAGGGGGGAACCAAGGAGCTACCGCCTCCGCGAAGGAGGTTGTTAGGAAGGGAAGAATCGACAATTCCCCCGACCAGGGAAAGAAAAGGACTGCCTCTGAAGACCTGGAGGTGATGGCCTCAAAACGGGAGAAGAAATCTTCGCAAGAGGGTTCGGCACCGAAGAACGCCTCGGCCGAATTGCCCCTAAAGGGGATCTGCTCTCCCCCAAGCCGTAAGTGAAGGGCGGGGTTCCAAAATGAATGACACTCTTGTTTTATTTCTGAGGAAGATAACCGAAACATTACCTTGCAGTTTGGATCTCAACCCTTCTCAGCAGAGCTCATCTTCAGGGGATCTTCGTTCGGAGATGATAGAGAGCGAAACGCCTCCCCTTGTTGCACAGTCTCACGAGGCAGGCGACCCCAAGGTGTCGTCTCGGAGGGTTTTTCCGGGTCCGGACCCTGGAAAAGGTCGTCAGGCTAGTCTGGCACCCTCTGGTGCGCGGTCGGAGGGGCTGAAGGATCTGCTTGGGAGGGCGTCCATCTTAGAAGAACACCGTATGTTGATGAATACGGTGATTGGAAGGATTTCATCCACGGAAAGTGGATTGTGCGAGGCTGCCAGGAGTTTACTAACAGGCTTTGAGGTACGTAAAAAGGTGTACCTTTTGGTAGAGCCGCATATTAAATGTGCCCTGTATAAATAGTAGCCCCTGAGACTCTGTGTGTCGTCAAGAGTGACGGCGCACAGAGGATCATAACCCCAGGTATAATATGTCGCCTTTTCTATGAAGGTGGCGAGGCGTTCGGTGGCTAGCCGGACTGATGAATCTGCCGAGCTAAAGCGGCAACTTGACGTAGCAGATGCCGACATCGCGCTTGTAAATAAGCGGCTAGACGAGGCACAAGGTATGTTCCAAAGACACCTGATAAGAGGAGCTCGATGCTCGTGCCTTATAAGATATGTGCTTGATGTAGATGGTGCTGCTGCCGTGGAGAACCTTCGGGCGGAACTTGCCCGAGCCAAGGAGCAAGCAAGGAGAAGTGATGCGGCTGCCGTTAAAGCGGCTGAAGAGCTAAAAGCCGAACAGGCTGCTCACTGCCAGAGCAAGAAAGTAATAGCCGAGATGGCCATAAAATTGAAGGATGCTACCGACCGCTGTAAATTTCTTGAACAAGAAGATAGGGCGGCTCAGAAGGACCTTGAAAAGATCACTACCGAGGCCAAGGATACTCGCTCTGCAATGAGAGCTATGAAGGAGGAGCTGCGTCAGGCCGGAGATATCACGGCTGGAAAGCCCTATATGCTGCGGATGAAGTTCGGAGACCCCAAGTATGCTCCGTTAGACCGGCAGTGGAGTGCGGAAAACACTTATCTGGATTTGGCAGCTAGTGCGGCGGACGCGACCGAACACTTCCGCGGCCGAGGTGAACATGGATTGGAAGAGCTTTTTTGGTCGTAGTTCCACAATCCAGAATGCCCACTTTCGGTATCCGACCGTTTGGCCGCCTGGCCGGAGCTAAACAGGTTATCCGGACTCGCCATGAGGTATGTTGCGAGTCGTCTGTGGCCGGAGAAGCCGGAGCCGAAGAGTTATTTTGGCTTGGTGCAGCAGTTCCTTGGTTCGGTGCCGCATGCTGATGCAATGAAGAGGTCGGCATGCATAGAGGGCGCACAGATGGCTCTTGCCCATGTCAAAACATACTGGGCGGATATGAAGGCCAGTGTTGTTGCATCCCGGGATTCGAACGAAAGCCGAGTACCTGCCAAGCACTACTTTGAGGAAGTTCTTCATTGCGCTCGTTTAATAGAGTCACAGTGCTCGAAGGATGTTGTGTTCGAATAGTGCGTACTATTGTAAAACGAATATTTTGATGGAAAATAAAGGCTTTTTATACTTGTGCTTGCAAGAATTATGATGCCTCCTGTGCGGCCGTTTGATGTATATATGTGTATATAACCTGAAAGATGGCAGTCGTTGGCTTCAGCCCCCACGCATAGAATGCGGGGGTGTTCGCAAAAAGGCGCCTTTTCACACTTAATCCAACGTCTTGGTCCTATAAAGGAGGTGGTGGCGCGGCGAACTAGGCAACCGGACTATAATGCTTTATCACTTTCACTTAGCCATAGGAGTTTGACAGTGGGGCTACTGAATAGCCCCTAGGGGCACCGCGCTCACCCGAATTCGGGGCGCGAGTGTGCCTGACCGGGAAGCGGCCCTTCGTTAATGCGGAGGAATCCTAAAGATTCCGAAAGTCATCGAGTGGTTGACCAGTCTCTCGCTATATCATGACAGTCAGTTTTCGGCTTTCTCTACTGAGGTGCTCGCCTGGCCGAACCGGGGCACAATCGCAGTAGTTCTCCTGGTGCCGCGTTAGCCGATATAACGGAACGTAAGGCAGCAAAACACAGGAGCCGGGCAAACCCAACATTTGACCAAAGACATGATTCGGAGCTGATGCATATAAGGCCAAACTCGCGACGCCGAACACTCCCTAAGGTATTCGGTCTTTATGAAGACGGGCCGAAATAGAGCCCTTGGTAAAAAAGCCCCTGGTGTCCAGGTACGCGCAAAAATTCTGGCGTGGCCACATGCCAAGACGCCAGCCTCCTCCTCGGTTATAGCGAAAACCGGGGGATGTTGTCAACAAGAGACAGTAAAAAAGGTTTACGCAGGGTCTTAATCTGAAAAGAATCCTTGAAACGGGTCCCTGCTGCACGTCTGCGCCTGTGTCTCCGTTGTGCCGTATCCTGGACGGGCGTAGCACGATGTTCGTCTGCGAAAGAGAGGAACTTAGTAAAAAATAAGCGTGCGAGAAATCTATATTAAAATAAACAAAATATAGTTGGAGCAAGAATTGAGCCGTATTGTCTCCTGGCGTGAACACGCGGAGCCCCTTGTACAGGGTTATGCGGCTATTAAGCATATGTACATTTACGCCGGACTCGTCGAGCCGTGTCCGGGATGGTAGGGCTGGATTAGTGGGCGGCTGTCCAGGCGGCCGCACCTTTGCCCGTACTTTGGGGGTCAATTTATATTCCCCTGTAATGAAATGATGCCTCGTGGGCCGGGCATTTTAAGTGTAAGGGATGCATAATGCGGTATTGCGTTAAAGCGGGCGAAAGCTTCACGTCCCAGTAGCGCTTGATAGCGACTTACGAATGGGGCGATGTGGAATGTTAGCTTTTCGCTTCGGAAGTTGTCGGGTGAGCCGAACGTGACTTCTAACGAAAGGGAACCCATACTCTGGGTATCTGGACCCGGCGTGACTCCTTGAAAGGAAGTGTTGCCATGGCGGATTATAGTTGGGTTTACCCCTAGTTTGCGGATTGTGTCCTGATATAACAGGTTCAAGTCACTGCCGCCGTCCATAAGGACTTTTGTAAATTGGAGTCCGTCAATAATCGGATTCAAGACCAAGGCAGTCCAGCCTGCGTTCCGGGCTCCTCTGGAGTAATCCTGATGATCAAAGGTGATTGGTTGTAACAACCAGTGGCGGTGCTCCTCTGGGGCTGGCCGTACGGCGCGTGTCTTCGTAAGCGCCGTTCTATTTTTCCCTTTTGTTATCTGAAGTGAATTTACTGTCTTGACTTCTTGCGGGAACTTCTTTTGTTCTCCGATGTTCTGCTTGTGGGGTGCGTCGTCATCCTCGCTTGGTGTGTCGAGCCCCTTGTGTTCGGTGTTGAGTTTGCCGGACTGCTTGAAGACCCAACAATCTCTGTGGGTATGGTTTGCAGGTCTCCCAGGAGTACTATGGATTTGACATATTTTGTCCAAGATTTTGTTGAGGTTGGATAGCTCGTCCCTGTCGTCTTTGGGGGGCGGCTTGTTCTGATTTTGCTGAGAGCTTTTGAATCCGGCGTTTACTGCCGTGCTCATCGGGCTGTTATCCTTGATTCGGCGTTGTTCTTTGTTAGGGCGCGGTTTCTCGTTTCCATCTCTAAGCTTGGATGTGCTCGGGTTGCTAGTACTGCTTCTTGCCAACCAGCTATCCTCTCCTGTGCAAAAGCGGGTCATGAGGCTTGTTAATGCGGCCATTGTTTTTGGCTTTTCTTGGCCGAGGTGTCTGGCGAGCCATTCGTCTCGGACGCTATGTTTGAAAGCTGCTAGGGCCTCGGCGTCCGGACAATCGACTATCTGATTCTTTTTAGTAAGGAATCTGTTCCAGAGTTTCTGGGCTGACTCTCCGGGCTGCTGAGTTATATGACTCAGATCATCTGCATCCGAAGGTCAGACATAGGTCCCTTGAAAATTTGCCCGGAAAGCATCCTCGAGCGCTTCCCAACTTCCCATGGTGTTTTCGGGAAGGCTTTTAAGCCAATGTCGGGCTGGCCCTTTAAGCTTAAGGGGTAAGTATTTTATGGCGTGGAGGTCATCTCCTCTGGCCATGTGTATGTGGAGGATATAATCCTCGATCCAGACTCCAGGGTCTGTTGTTCCGTCGTATGCTTCTATGTTCACGGGCTTGAATCCCGCTGGAAATTCATGATCCAGCACCTCATCGGTAAAACATAGGGGATGTGCGGCGCCCCTGTAGGTAGGTGTGCCGTGATGTTTGGATATTTTTTGCATTGCATTGCTCACTGGAGCTTGCTTTCTTGGCCCATAGATGGATCTGGTTGGGCCAGTTTTTTGATGCGAATTCTTGGATGGATCGCGCGCAGTATTGAGGGCGGCGCCCTTTGTCGCTTGAGATCAATCGTGGGGTCGTCTATCCGACCCTGTGGCTTCTTTATTTCTTGACTGTGGGGGCTCTATGGCCTCTTCATCAAATTCCGGTAGTAGTTTCCGCTTCGGATAGCTCTTTGTGTGACGACTATTGCCGTACTTGTGTGCGGTATTGAGTACTTTGCCCCATCTGATCCTGAGTGCATCTTCCGCTGTTTTGAGCCTCCGCTTCTGCTTTTTCAGGCTACGTGCAGTGGCAACGAGCCTTTGGTGGAGGTTCTGACGTTCCGACAATTTGTCCGGCGTGAGGTCGTCCGGACTATTATCTTTCCCTGGAATGGGTTGTTCGGATTGTCTGTCCTGTTTGGACGGTTGCTCGATGGCATGTTCGTCTTCCGTTGATTCGCCCTGCTCTATGGCTGGGTTTTTGTCGAGGTGGGGCTTGGCGTGGCGCTTACGCCGCCGCTTTGATTGTTTTTCGAGGGAGCGATCCCTGGTTGCGCCCTTTTGATCCTCGTTGTTATTTTTGTTAGGTGTGTCCACCATGTATACATCGAATGATGAGGTGGCTTTCCAATGCCCTATAGGTGCTGGTTCTTGGTCGTCTCCTTCATCGGCGTCCATACCGTCGATGTCTTCGGAGTCGAAGTCGAGCATGTCGGTTAGATCGTCGACAGTGGCTACAAAATGGGTGGTGGGTGGGTTTCGAATTTCTTCGTCGTCCTCATCCCAACCCTGCTGACCATAGTTCGGCCAGGGCTCTCCTGAAAAAGATAGAGGCTTTAGTAAATCCAGGATATCACCAAAGGGCGAGTGCTGAAAGACGTCCGCGGCGGTGAACTCCATGATCGGAGCCCAATCGGGTTCGATCAGAAGGGGTGCGGAATATATGGAGTCTGGAGCGAAGTCCGGCACCTTGGAGTCACGGGCCTTGCGAAGGACTAGGCTGGTATTTGGCTCTATCGCCGTAGAGATTGCGGCTCCCAGGGCAGCGTCCAACCGTCCATCCCCGACTAGCACAGTCGGCTCTGAGCTAATGATCGGAGCGGACACCTGAGCGGCACTCTGGGCGCAGTCCGGCGGCAGAGTTAGATCGTGCCCATCGAGACAGTGCGACACGCTCGGCCGTGGCTCGAATCCGTCGAAGATCAAGTCCCCGCGGATGTCGGCCGTGTAATTTAAGCTTCCCAACCTGACCTGATGGCCAGGGGCGTGGCTTTCGATCTGCTCCAGATGGCCAAGCGAGTTGGCCCGCAGTGCGAAGCCGTCGAATATGAAGATCTGTCCCGGGAGAAAGGTCTCACCCTGGACCGCGTCGTGGTTGATGATCGAAGAAGCCATCGGGCCTAAAGGTGACGACACAGAGGAACTCTCAATGAAAGCACCAATGTCGGTGTCAAAACCGGCGGATCTCGGGTAGGGGGTCCCGAACTGTGCGTCTAGGCGGATGGTAACAGGAGACAAGGGACACGATGTTTTTACCCAGGTTCGGGCCCTCTCGATGGAGGTAAAACCCTACTCCTGCTTGATTAATATTGATGATATGGGTAGTACAAGAGTGGATCTACCACGAGATCAGAGAGGCTAAACCCTAGAAGCTAGCCTATGGTATGATTGTTGTTCGTCCTACGGACTAAAACTCTCCGGTTTATATAGACACCGGAGAGGGCTAGGGTTACACAGAGTCGGTTACAATGGGAGGAGATCTTCATATCGTATCGCCAAGCTTGACTTCCACTCCAAGGAAAGTTCCATCCGGACACGGGACGGAGTATTCAATCTTGTATCTTCATAGTCTGGGAGTCCGGCCAAAGGTCATAGTTCGGCCATCCGGACACCCCCTAATCCAGGACTCCCTCAGTATGTCTTGACTTGGCGTAGATCTCCTCGGCAACGACGCCAGAAATCCTTCTTGCTACCTCTTGAGCATACGTTGGTTTTCCCTTGAAGAGGAAAGGGTGATGCAGCAAAGTAGCGTAAGTATTTCCCTCGGTTTTAAGAACCAAGGTATCAATCCAGTAGAAGACGACACACAAGTCACCTAGTACCTGCACAAACAATCAAGAACCTTGCAACCAACGCGATAAAGGGGTTGTTAATCCCTTCACGGTCACTCGCAAAAGTGAGATCTAATAAAGATAGTAAAGTAAATATTTTTGCTATTTTTTTGTATACATTGGAAAGTAAAGATTGCAAAATAGTAAACGAGATGCGATGTAAATAAAAGAGATGTAATATAATAAGAAAGATACCCGGGGGCTATAGGTTTCACTTGTGGCTTCTCTGAAGATAGAAAGTATTACAGTGGGTGAACAAATTACTGTCGAGCAATTGATAGAAGAGCGCATAATTATGAAGACATCTAAGGCAATGATCATGAACATGGGCATCACGTTCGTGTCAAGTAGACCGAAATGATTCTGCATCTACTATGATTACTCCACACATCGGCCGCTATCCAGCATGCATCTAGAGTATTAAGTTCATAAGAATGGAGTAACGCATTAAGCAAGATGACATGATGTAGAGGGATAAACTCAAGCAATATGATATAAACCCCATCTTTTTATCCTCGATGGCAACAATACAATATGTGTCTTGCTGCCCCTACTGTCACTAGGAAAGGACACCGCAAGATTCAACCCAAAGCTAAGCACTTCTCCCATTGCAAGAAAGATCAATCTAGTAGGCCAAACTAAATCGATAATTCGAAGAGACTTGCAAAGATATCAAATCATGCATATAAGAATTCAGAGAAGAACCAAATAATATTCATAGATAATCAAGTTCATAAATCCACAATTCATCGGATCTCGGCAAACACACCGCAAAAGAGTATTACATCGAATAGATTTCCAAGAACATCGAGGAGAAATTTGTATTTAGAATCAAAGAGAGAGAAAAAGCCATCTAGCTAATAACTATGGACCCAAAGGTCTGTGGTAAACTACTCACGCTTCATCGGAGAGGCAATGGTGTTGATGTAGAAGCCCTCCATGATCGATTCCCCCTCCGGCAGATCGCCAGAAAAGGCCCCAAGATGGGATCTCATGGGTATAGAAGGTTGCCGCGGTGGAAAAGTGGTTTTGTGGCTCTCCCTGATGTTTCTAGGGTATAAGAGTATATATAGGCGGAAGAAGTACGTCGGTGGAGCTACGAGGGGCCCACGAGGGTGGGGGCGTGCCTACCCGCCTGGGCATGCCCTCTTGCCTCGTGGCCTCCTCGTAGAGTCCCAGACTTCAACTCCAAGTCTTCTGGATTGCTTTTGGTCCAAGAAAGATCCTCGCGAAGGTTTCATTTCGTTTGGACTCCGTTTGATATTCCTTTTCTGTAAAAATACTAAAATAGGCAAAAAAAACAGATATTGGCACTGGGTCTCCGGTTAATAGGTTATTCCCAAAAATAATATAAAAGAGCATATTAAAGCCCATTAAACATCCAAAACAGATAATATAATAGCATGGAACAATCAAAAATTATAGATACATTGGAGATGTATCATAGGACAGTAGCAAATTTCCCTCAAGTGGATGACCTAAGGTTTATCAATCTGTGGGAGGCGTAGGATGAAGATGGTCTCTCTCAAACAACCCTGTAACCAAATACCAAAGAGTCTCTTGTGTCCCCAACCCACCCAATACAATGGTAAATTGTATAGGTGCACTAGTTCGGAAGAGAGGTGTTGATACAAGTGCAATATGGATGGTAGATATAGGTTTTTGTAATCTGAAATTATAAAAACAGCAAGGTAGCAAGTAACAAAAGTGAGCGAAAACGGTATTGCAATGCTTCGAAACAAGGCCTATGGTTCATACTTTCACTAGTGCAAGTTCTCTCAACAATGATAACATAATTGGATCATATAACTATCCCTCAACATGCAACAAAGAGTCACTCCAAAGTCACTAATAGTGGAGAACAAACAAAGAGATTATTGTAGGGTACGAAACCACCTCAAAGTTATTCTTTCTGATCAATCCATTGGGCTATTCTTATAAGTGTTACAAACAGCCATAGAGTTCGTAGTAAAATAACACCTTAAGACACACATCAACCAAAACCCTAATGTCACCTAGATACTCCAATGTCACCACAAGTATCCGTGGGTATGATTATACTATATGCATCACACAATCTCAGATTCATCTATTCAAACCAACACAAAGTACTTCATAGAGGGCCCCAAAGTTTCTACCGAAGAGTCAAGACGAAAATGCGCGGCAACCCCTATGCATAAATTCACAAGGTCACTGAACCCACAAGTTGATCACCCAAACATACATCAAGTAGATCACGTGAATATCCCATTGTCACCACAGATAAGCACATGCAAGACATACATCAAGTGTTCTCAAATCCTTAAAGACTCAACCCGATAAGATAACTTCAAAGGGAAAACTCAATCCATTACAAGAAGGTAGAGGGGGAGAAACATCATAAGATCCAACTATAATAGCAAAGCTCGCGGTACATTAAGATCGTGCCATATCAAGAACAGGAGAGAGAGAGAGAGAGAGAGAGAGAGAGAGAGAGAGAGAGATCAAACACATAGCTACGGGTACATACCCTCAGCTCCGAGGGTGAACTACTCCCTCCCCGTCATGGAGAGCACCGGGATGATGAGGATGGCCACCGGTGATGGATCCCCCCTCCGACAGGGTGCCGGAATAGGGTCTCGATTCGTTTTTGGTGGCTACAGAGGCTTGCAGCGGCGGAACTTCCGATCTAGGTTTATTTTGGGGGGTTTCTGTATTTATAGGAATTTTTTGCGTCGATTTCACGTCAGGGGGGTCTCCGAATCAGCCACGAGGTAGGGGGCGCCCAGGGGGGTCGGGCACGCTCTCCACCCTCATGGTTGGCTCGGGACTCTTCTGGCCCAACTCTTTTACTTCGGGAGCTTCTTCTGGTCCATAAAAAATCTCCATAAATTGGCAGGTCAACTGGACTTCGTTTGGTATTCCTTTTCTGTAAAACTCAAAAACAAGGAAAAAACAGAAACTGGAACTGGGCTCTAGGTTAATAGGTTAGTCCCAAAAATCATATAAAATAGCATATAAATGCATATAAAACATCCAAGATGGATAATATAATAGCATGGAACAATAAAAAATTATAGATACATTGGAGACGTATCAGGGGAAAGGGGTGCGGCTGCCCTCCCACCCCCCTCTATTTATAGGGTGAAGGGGAGAGGGGGGCGGTGAGGGAGTCCTGGATAAGGGGGTATCCGGATAGCCGGACTATGTACTTTGGCCGGACTGTTGGACTATGAAGATACATGATTGAAGACTTCGTCCCGTGTCTGGATGGGACTCTCCTTGGCGTGGAAGGCAAGCTTGGCGATTCGTATGTAGATCTCCTTCTCTGTAACTGACTCTGTGTAACCCTAGCCCCCTCCGGTGTCTATATAAACCGGAGGGTTTAGTCCATAGGACACAACAACAATCATCCCATAGGCTAGCTTCCAGGGTTTAGCCTCTACGATCTCATGGTAGATCAACTCTTGTAATACCCATATCATCAAGATCAATCAAGCAGAAAGTAGGGTATTACCTCCATCGAGAGGGCCCGAACCTGGGTAAACATCGTGTCCCCAGTCTCCTGTTACCATTAGCCTTAGAGGCACAGTTCGGGACCCCCTACCCGAGATCCGCCGGTTTTGACACCGACATTGGTGATTTCATTGAGAGTTCCTCTGTGTCGTCGCTGTAAGGATTAATGTCTTCTCCAACCGTCAACAACACCGTCCCGGGTGAGACTTTTCTCCCCGGACAGATCTTCGTGTTCGGCGGCTTCACGCTGCGGGCCAACTCGCTTGGCCATCTGGACCAGTTCGATAGCTACGCCCCGGGCCATCAGGTCAGGTTTAGAAACCTAAACTACACTGCCGACATCCGCGGAGACTTTATCTTCGACGGATTCGGGCCCATGTCAGGAGCGCCAAACGATCACGACATGCATGACCTAGATCTGCCGTTGGACAGTATTCGGAACATCGTGCCTGCTACGGCTCCGGACTTCATTCCAGAGCAGATCGTGCCTTCCGAGGACGGGTGGATGGACCCCGCCCCGGAGGCCGCACACTCATCGGCGTTGGAGCCGAACACAGACTCCGCTCCTAAGGAGACCTGTGTCTCCGGACCCCCGGACTTGTCTTCGGTCGTGGGTTCCGGACCGCGTGCATCCATGTTGGGGAACGTAGTAATTTCAAAAATTTCCTACGCACATGCAAGATCATGGTGATGCATAGCAACGAGAGGGGAGAGTGTAATCTACATACCCTTGTAGACCGAAAGCGGAAGCGTTAGCACAACGCGGTTGATGTAGTCGTACGTCTTCACGGCCCGACCGATCAAGCACCGAAACTACGGCGCCTCTGAGTTCTAGCACACGTTCAGCTCGATGACGTCCCTCGAACTCTGATCCAGCCGAGTGTCGAGGGAGAGTTCCGTCAGCACGACGGCGTGGTGACGATCTTGATGTTCTACCGTCGCAGGGCTTCGCCTAAGCACCACTACAATATTATCGAGGAGGACTATGGTGGAGGGGGGCACCGCACACGGCTAATAGATCTCAAAGATCAATTGTTATTGTGTCTTTGGGGTGCCCCCCTGCCCCCATATATATAGGAGCAAGGGGGGAGGCGGACGCCTATGGAGGAGGCGCACCAAGGGGGGAGTCCTACTCCCACCGGGAGTAGGACTCCTCCTTTCCTTGTTGGAGAAGAAAAGAGGAGGAGAGGGAGAAGGAAAAGGGGGCCGTCCCCCTTGTCCAATTCGGACCAGAGGGGGGGCGCAGGCCTCCTTCCTTTTGGCCTCTCTCCTCTATTCCCGTATGGCCCAATAAGGCCCATATACTCCCCGGCGAATTCCCGTAACTCTCCGGTACTCCAAAAAATACCCGAATCACTCGGAACCTTTCCAAACTCCGAATATAGTCGTCCAATATATCGATCTTTATATCTCGACCATTTCGAGACTCCTCGTCATGTCCCCGATCTCATCCGGGACTCCGAACTCCTTCGGTACATCAAAACTCATAAACTCATAATATAACTGTCATCGAAACCTTAAGCGTGCGGACCCTACGGGTTCGAGAACAATGTAGACATGACCTAGAACTATTCTCGGTCAATAACCAATAGCGGAACCTGGATGCTCATATTGGCTCCCACATATTCTACGAAGATCTTTATCGGTCAAACCGCATAACAACATACGTTGTTCCCTTTGTCATCGGTATGTTACTTGCCCGAGATTCGATCGTCGGTATCCAATACCTAGTTCAATCTCGTTACTGGCAAGTCTCTTTACTCGTTACGTAATGCATCATTCCGTAACTAACTCATTAGTTACATTGCTTGCAAGGCTTATAGTGATGTGCATTACCGAGAGGGCCCAGAGATACCTCTCCGACAATCGGAGTGACAAAACCTAATCTCGAAATACGCCAACCCAACATGTACCTTTGGAGACACCTGTAGTACTCCTTTATAATCACCCAGTTATGTTGTGACGTTTGGTAGCACCCAAAGTGTTCCTCCGGTAAACGGGAGTTGCATAATCTCATAGTTACAGGAACATGTATAAGTCATGAAGAAAGCAATAGCAATATACTAAACGATCAGGTGCTAAGCTAACGGAATGGGTCAAGTCAATCACATCATTCTCCTAATGATGTGATCCCGTTAATCAAATGACAACTCTTTTGTATATGGTTAGGAAACATAGCCATCTTTGATAAACGAGCTAGTCAAGTAGAGGCATACTAGTGACACTATGTTTGTCTATGTATTCACACATGTATTATGTTTCCGGTTAATACAATTCTAGCATGAATAATAAACATTTATCATGATATAAGGAAATAAACAATAACTTTATTATTGCCTCTAGGGCATATTTCCTTCAATCCATGCCCATCGAATCTGATTGGTCCCCAATCATGGAGTTCACTGTCGCGGATTTCTTTCAGCACTCACCCTTCGGAGACGTGCTAAATTCATTGAGGTCTCTCTCTCTATCAGAAGATTCCTGGCCGAACTATGTCCGGCTCGAGTGGGAAGCAGGCGACGAAGAAATTCGTTACCCACCCACCACCCACCTAATAGCCACTGTCGATGATTTGACCGACGTGCTTAACTTCGACTCCGATGCTGGAGAAGAACAAGAACCACCTCCCACAGGGCGCTGGACAGCCACCTCCTCATATGATATATATATATGGTGGACACCCCCAAAGAGAACAATGGCGATGAGGCTATAGAAGATAACCCCTCAGCGAGGAAATCAAAGCACGAGCGTCATCGGCGCCGCTCTAAGCCCCGCCACAGCAATATTGGCACAGGAGACGAAAAAAATTCAGATGTTGTCGAAGATGAATACAACCCCAATCAGCCTGCCTTTGAACAGGCCGAACAGGAGCACGAGCTAATCAGCCCAAAGAAACAGGCAATGGATGGATACGCGAAGGATGACAACGACATGCCTCCCTCCGAAGACGAGGTGAGCCTCGGCGACGACGAATTCAGTGTACCTGAGGATCCCATAGAGCAGGAGCGCTTCAAGCGCAGGCTTATAGACACTGCAAGAAGCCTGAAAAAGAAGTAGCAGCAGCTCCAAGCTGATCAAGATCTGCTCACAGACAGATGGACCGAGATTCTGGCAGCCGAGGAATACGGACTCGAGTGCCCAACCAAAGGTTACCCAAAGCACAAGTTGCTACCTCAACTAGAGGAGGAGGCCGTAGAGCCTACACTACCAGGACAGGACGAGGCTGACCGACCACCTCGTGGCCGGGATAAAATGGCATATCAGACCGAATAGCAGCCCGCACCTCCATGCCGGTTCACTACGGCCCAGGGCAATACGCAGGACCTGCGAGATATATTGGAAAACAACACAGGACAACCGAGATCGATCTACGGATCACGGGGGCGCGCCACAGCACATGACGACGATCGTCATGCCAGATACACTAATAATAAGTCCGACCGAGCCGAACATAACCGACCAGACTTAGTCGGACTACGTCGCGACATAGCCCGGCACAGAGGCGCCGCACACCCCCTTTGCTTCACTGATGAAGTAATGGATCACGAATTCCAAGAAGGGTTTAAACCCATAAACATCGGGTCATACGATGGCACAACAGACCCCGCAGTGTGGATCAAAGATTTTCTTCTCCACATTCACATGTCCCGTGGTGATGACTTACATGCCATCAAGTACCTTCCCCTTAAACTCAAGGGCCCAGCTAGACATTGGTTGAATAGCCTGCTGGCGAACTCCATCGGCAGCTGGGAAAATCTTGAGGACGCGTTCCTCGACAACTTCCAAGGCACTTACGTGCGACCACCGGATGTTGATGACTTAAGTCACATTACCCAATAGCCCAGAGAGTCAGCCAGGAAATTCTGGACTCGGTTCTTAACTAAGAAGAACCAAATTGCTGACTGTCCAGATGTCGAGGCCCTGGCGGCCTTTAAGCATAATATCCGCGATGAGTGGCTCGCCCGACATCTTGGCCAAGAAAAACCAAAGTCCATGGCGGCCCTCACGACACTCATGACCCATTTTTGCGCGGGCGAGGACAGCTGGCTGGCTCGCAGTAGCACCACGCCAAGAAACCCCGGCACTTCAGATGTCCATGACAGCAACGGAAAGCCATGGCGCAATAGACATAAGCATCGGAATAATGGTGACAACGCCGAAGACATGACAGGCCGGATTCAGCAACTCAAAATCTGGTCCGAGGAAAAAGGCATTCAAAAGAAACAATCCGGGATCGTCCAGTCTGGACCGCATACTCGACCGCTCGTGCCAGATTCACGGCAGCCCCGACAAACCAGCCAATCACACTAACAAAGATTGCCGCGTGTTCAAACAGGCTGGCAAGTTGAATACCGAGAACAAAGACAAGGGGCTGCGCAGCGATGATGACGAGGAGCCCCGGCGTCCGAACACTCGGGGACAGAAGAAATTCCCCCAGGTGAAAACAGTAAACATGATCTATGCCACACACATTCCCAAGAGGGAACGAAAGCGTGCACTGCGGACGTCTATGCGATGGAGGCCGTCGCCCCAAAATTCAACCAATGGTCATGCTGCCCGATCACATTCAATCGTAGGGACCATCCTACCAGCATCCGTCACAGTGGTTCAGCCGCACTGGTCCTTGACCCAATCATCGACGGATTCCACCTCACGCGAGTCCTCATGGACGGTGGCAGCAACCTGAACCTGCTTTATCAGGACACAGTGCGCAAAATGGGCATCGATCCATCACGGATGAAAATCACCAAAACCACCTTCAAGGGTGTAATTCCAAGGGTAGAGGCCCGCTGTACGGGCTCAATAACACTGGAAGTGGTCTTCGGATCTCCGGATAACTTCCGAAGCGAGGAGTTAATCTTCGATATCGTCCATTTCCGTAGTGGCTATCATGCGCTACTTGGACGGACCATGTTTGCTCGATTCAACGTGGTGCCTCACTATGCATACCTTAATCTCAAGATGCCAGGACCTCGCGGGGTTATAACAGTCAATGGAAACACAGGTCGCTCCCTTCGTATAGAGGAGCACACTGCGGCCCTTGCGGCAGAAGTACAAAGCAACCTCCTTCGACAAGCAGCCAATCCAGCAATGACAACCCCGAACACCGTCAAGCGAGTCCGGAGCACCCCGCAACAGGATCACCAAGAGCTCGATTAGCAATCCGGCCTCCGCCCAGCCCCATTCAGGCGGCATTCGTGCCACGCGTACATAATTACGCACTTAAAATACCATGGGCACAGGTGGAGGCGAGATTACTATGCAGCCTACAGTGCGGATCAGCCGCCACTAGGCCCGCATACCCCTTTTTCTTCCTTTCTTTCAGGACCCCACGTTCGGTCAGCCCCTTCAGAGAGCCGGATCATCAGACTCACCACAGGAGAGAACACCAAGGAGGCAAGAGGCTTTTGCACACAAGGGAATACCCAGGTGGTCTCTGTTAATGATCGTTATACCTGTTTTATATAACTGCACGCAGCCTGCCCTTGGATAGGACGTGTCAAATAGTCCTATTTGTTTTCGCTTAATGCATTACTTGAACACATATGTCTGGACGTATTATCCAGATAACAATGGGAAATAGTATACAACGTCAGCTTCTTACTAATATCTTCATATTTTCCCTGGAATATTTATTTAATATTGCACCCATACAATTTGGTACGATCAGTTGCTAGGGCCTTTTTTATTTTGAGCCCCATAACATGGCAAGAAAAGTCCGAACACTTTCGACAGTGCGGCACCCCGAACTTATAGCATTATATGCATCAGCTCCGAATCATGTCTTGGGTCAATAGTTGGGTTATCCCGGCTCCCTTGTTTTGGCACCTTACATTCCGTTACATAGGCTAAGGTAATGCAGGGAGAACTACTGCGATTGTGTCCCGGTTCTTTCGGACGAGCACATCAGTAGAGAAAGCCGAAAACTGACCATCATGATGCGGCGACAGCTGGTCGCTGTTCGCGAGGTACTAAATCCTTAAAGATTTTTTCCGCTTAAGGCGAGGAATCGGCCTTGCCCGATTTAGGCGTGTATAGCGCCCCAGTTCGGCCTTCCAAATACTAGGGGCTTCGCCGAAATTTAAAATTATAGACTTCTATGGACAAGTGAGAGTTATAAAGTCGAATAGTCCGATTGCCTTGTTCGCTGCGCTAAAGACCTCCTTAAAGGACCAACAATTTGGATAAAGAGTATTTGGGTTTTCCACAAACACCCCAGTACTAGTTAATAGGGGGCAGAAGCCGACGACTGGCCTACTTTCAGATTTTGATAAACGGCCGCAGAGAAGGTAATATTTTAAATCAAACAAAGCATTATATAGTGCAAACAAACTCGTTCTCATATTACAAAGACGACATGAGTACATTCACTCAAAGTTTATGTTCTTGGCACATTCATTTTCCACAAGACGAGCGCCTTTCATAACGCCATCATAATATTTTTCGGCATAGCGATGCTCCTTACCCTCCGGGGGTCCATCCTTCATGAGCTTCTCAACATCCAGTTTGGCCCAATGCATCTTCGCGCGGGCAAAGGCCCGTCGGGCACCCTCAATACAGATGGACTGCTTGATAACTTCTAGCTGTGGACAGACATGCACCATCCGCTTTACCAGGCCAAAATAGCTGTCGGGTAGGGGTTCGCCAGGCCACATCCGGACTATGAGGTCCTTCGTGGCCAGTTCAGCCGCATTGTGGAGTTCGACCAATTGCTTCAGTTGGTCACTTAGAGGCATCGGGTGTTCGGCTCCAGTGTATTGGGACCAGAATAGCTTCTCCGTTGAGCTCCCCTCTTCAGCATGATAGAACTCCGTGGTACCCGAAATCCTGTGTGGCAGATCTGTGAATGCCCCTGGAGAGCTCCGAATTCGTGTAAGTAAAAGAAATGACTCCTCCACATGCTTGATTTGCATAAAAATGCGTTACCCTCTGCTATCTTCTTGGCCACCTGGATTTCCTGGAGGGCCTTTTGGGCTTCAGCCTTGGCATCTGTCGCGCTCTGGAGGGCCTTCGCAAGCTCAGACTCCTGCGTCTTCAAGTCATGCTCCAAGGACTCGAACTTCTTGCCGAGCTCCTGGAGCTCTTGCTGTACCTCTCCCACACAAGCATCTTGCTTTTCGCGCTCGGTGCACTCCATAGCAGCTTTGGCTTCGGCCGCGGACAACACTTTCTTCAGGGCCGCCACTTCGGTCCTGGTCCCTATTTAAAACCATGATGCTTTTTGTTAGCGTCATCAATTTTTCTCCTCTATATGACACACGGACGGGGTTTCACTTACCTTTGTTCTCCTAGAGCTGCCTCTTCATGAGGCTGAGCTCTTCTTCGGCCTGCCCCAGGTCGTGCTTCAGTCCGGCAACCTCAGTTGTGCATGCAGCGGCAGTCAGCAGCAATGCATGTTTGTTAATTAACATAGACAAGTACCATTAGCATCCTGTGGTTTTTTAGTTGACCCTCCGTTTAGCTTTTCCTTCTCAACACCAAACAGGGTTTCAGGGGCTACTGTCTATCAGGTGATATTTCCTCACACCTTTTTACTTACCTCAAAGCCTGTTAGCAGGCTGGTGCAGGCTTCGGTCAATCCGCTCTTGGCGAACCGAACCTTCTCAATTACCGTACTCATAAGAGTATGGTGCTCATCGTCGATGGAAGCGCCTCGAAGCACTTCCAACAAATTGTCCGATGCCTCCGGCTGGGCGGAGGTCGTCGGCACGGCCAACTCGCCCTCCTTCGCGAAGGGCTGCCTACTGGAATCCAGAGCCTTTGGAGGCTCCGGCGCAGTAACCGGTTGGGAACCAGATTTGTTGTGGCTCCTGTCAGCATAATCCATGGGGGTCTTACCCCTCATGTGTCCGGCGCCTGGGATTTTGCCCTGTGGGACCTCCAGAATGACCGCCCCTTGCTCTGGTATCCTTTGGGACAGCACCTCGGTGTCGTCCGCGGGTCATGGGGAGGTGGCCGTCGGGAGTGATTCGCTGATCATCTTTGACTCACCCAATGATCCCTCTAAAGAGGATACCCCGAGGTTGGACCTTGCCGGACTGCATATACGAGTTTGGCATTATTACAAACCATGAAGGAGAAGCCGAACGAAAAGTATAACAGAGTGCGGATACTTACGACCTCGCCCGGGGCTTGTCCCTGGGTAGCCACTCCTCCTCGCTGTACGTGGCGGTAGTGGAGTGGCCGGACGGGACGCCTTTCCCTTCTTCGGCGTCCCAGCCTCCCCCGACGGGGCGGCCTTCCTTTTCTTCTCCTCCCTGGTGTGGGGAGGGGGCATTTCCTCATGTTTCCCCCCGTCTCCGTGGGGGGGATCTTCCTCGTCATCCTCGTATGACGAGTCTATTACGGCCTTGCGCCGGAGACCTTTTCTGGTCCCCGCGGCCGCCTTCTTAGAGCCTTCGGCCCCCTCAGTTGGGGCGGCCTTCCTATTTCTCTCCTCCCTTCGTGGGAGGAGTGTGCCTCGTCATCCTCTGGCGAGGCGTCTGGTGCAGCCTTGCACCGGAGACCCTTCCTGGTCCCCGTAGCCTTCTTTTCGGACTTTTTCTCCGGCGCCTTGTAAGGCGTCGGAACCAGCATCTCTGTTAGGGGTGCGTCTGCTAGATCCTCAGGCAGCGGAGCGGGCAGTCAATCCCCTCCGCCGTCTCCACCCAATCCTGTTCGGTTAGCATGGTGACTTAAAAATCCTCCCACGGATGTACTGGGGAAGGAACATCTTGTGATAGTCAGAGGACTTACCGGATTGGCGAGGTGCTTTGCGCTGAGTCCATGGTCCTCGGAAAGGGGGGGGAGGAGCTTCGCTGGTCTTGAACGGTACCCTCCAGGCGTCTTTGTGCGTCGTGTCGAGGAGTTCCAACAGCATCTGGTGTTCGGCCGGATCGAACTCCCACATATCGAATGCCCGTCTTTGGTACGGGAGAATCCGGCAAATGAGCATGACCTGGACCACGTTGACAAGCTTTATCTTCTTGTCCCTCATACTTTTGATGCAGGTCTCGAGTCCGGTCAGCTTCGTGGGTTCGCCCTAGGCCAGGCCCTTCTTTTCCCAAGAAGTGAGCCGCATGGGGATTCCGGATTTGAATTTGGGGGCCGCCACCCAGTTGGCATCGCGCGGCTCGGTGATGTAGAACCACCCTGATTGCCACCCTTTCATGGTCTCCACGAAGGAGCTGTCGAGCCATGTAACATTGGGCATTCTACCCACCATGGCGCCTCCGCACTCCGCCTGTTGGCCGCTCACGATCTTCGGCTTCACGTAGAAGATTTGCAACCACAGGCTGAAGTGGGGCTTTATGCGGAGGAAGGCCTCGCACACGACGATGAACGCCGAGATGTTAAGGACGAAATTCGGGGCTAGATCGTGAAAATCTAGCCCATAGTAATACATGAGCCCGTGGACAAACGGGTGGAGTGGAAATACTAGTCCGCAGATGAAATGAGGGACAAATACTACTCTCTCCCGAGACTTTGGGGTGGGGGTGATTTGTCCCTCTGCCGGAAGCCTGTGCGCGATGCTCTCGGCCAGGTATCCGGCCGCCCGAAGCTTGGTAATGTCCTCCTTTGTGACAGAGGAGGCCATCCACTTGCCTCCCACTACGGACATGCTACGGTCCTATAGAGAAGGTGAGAACTTGGGCGCTGGAGCTCGAGAGTGTGAGAACGGATGAGCAAAGGAGGAAGAAGGCGTGGGTGAAAATGGGAGATCCTTGTCCCTTTATGAAGGCAGTGCAGAATTTGCGCCTCCCCACTTGCCTCTCGAAATCACTTATTTTCCAAGCGCCTCGATTGATGGTGCTGGTTGGGTTACCCATACCCGTATTGATGGAGATCCCGTGATAAGGGGACACGATCTCTGCTTTGACAAGACGTGCCAAAGAAACCGCCTCGCGATGTGTGCGGGAGCTGGTTGTGAAAAGCGGTTCAAATATTGACCGGACCATGGCGTGCTGTCACGCTACGAAGAGCTGTCAGCATATTAGATTCGTGGATTATTGTTCTCTCTACGGCGGTATGTGAACTTTGTCTTGCAGAGCCAGACACGGCCCTTCTATTCGGAATTTATCTTGGAGTATTCGGAGATGGAACCCGCCTCGCAATGCCGAAGACAATCTACGCGCCAGACTCATCGTCATTGAAGCCTGGTTCATGGGCTACTGAGGGAGTCCTGGATAAGGGGGTATCCGGACAGCCGGACTATGTACTTTGGCCGGACTGTTGGACTATGAAGATACACGATTGAAGACTTCGTCCCGTGTCCGGATGGGACTCTCCTTGGCATCGAAGGCAAGCTTGGCGATTCGTATGTAGATCTCCTTCTCTGTAACCGACTCTGTGTAACCCTAGCCTCCTCCGGTGTCTATATAAACTGGAGGGTTTAGTTCGTAGGACACAACAACAATCATACCATAGGCTAGCTTCTAGGGTTTAGCCTCTACGATCTCATGGTAGATCAACTCTTATAATACTCATATCATCAAGATCAATCAAGCAGGAAGTAGGGTATTACCTCCATCGAGAGGGCCCGAACCTGGGTAAACATCATGTCCCCAGTCTCCTGTTACCATTAGCCTTAGACGCACAGTTTGGGACCCCCTACCCGAGATCCGCCGGTTTTGACACCAACAGCCGGTCCCCTAAATGCATCTAGAGGGGGGAGGCGGCAGTCGAGGGGGGAACTTGCCCCCCAAGCAAGGTGGGAGGCGCCCCCGCCCCTAGGGTTTTCAACCCTAGGCGCCTTGGGACCTTGGGGGGTGCACCAGCCCACTAGGGGCTGGTTCCCACCCATATTCAGCCCACTTGGTCCCCCGGGACAGGTGGCCCCACCCGGTGGACCCCCAGACACCTTTCGGTGGTCCCGGTACAATACTGATAACCCCCGAAACTATTCCGGCGACTAAAACTGGACTTCCCATATATATATCTTCACCTCCAGACCATTCCAGAACTCCTCGTGGCATCTGGGATCTCATCCGGGACTCAGAACAACTTTAGGTAACCACATGCAATTTCTCATTACAACTCTAGCATCACCGAACCTTCAGTGTGTAGACCCTACGGGTTCGGGAACCATGTAGACATGACCAAGACATCTCTCCGGCCAATAACCAATAGCGGGATCTGGATACCCATATTGGCTCCCACATGTTCCACAATGATCTCAACGTATGAACCACGATGTCAGGGATTCAATCAATCCCGTATACAATTCCCTTTGTCCATCGGTATGTTACTTGCCCGGGATTCGATCATCGGTATCCCTGTAGCTCGTTCAATATCGTTATCGGCCAGTCTGTTTACTCATTTCGTAATGCATGATCCCGTGGCTAACTCCTTAGTCACATTGAGCTCATTATGATGATGCATTACCGAGTGGGCCCAGAGATACCTCTCCGTCATACTGAGTGACAAATCCCAGTCTCGATTCGTGCCAACCCAACAAACACTTTTGGAGATACCTGTAGTGCACCTTTATAGTCACCCAGTTACGTTGTGACATTTGATACACACAAAGCATTCCTAACGTATCTGGGAGTTGCACAATCTCATGGTCTAAGGAAATATACTTGACATTAGAAAAGCTCTAGAAAACGTGCTACACGATCTTGTGCTATGCTTAGGATTTGGTCTTGTCCATCACATCATTCTCCTAATGATGTGATCTCATTATCAATGACATCCAACGTCCATGGTCAGGAAACCATAACCATCTATTGATCAAGGAGCTAGTCAACTAGAGGCTCACTAGGGACATGTTGTGGTCTATGTATTCACACATGTATTATGGTTTCCTGTTAATACAATTATAGCATGAAAAATAAACAATTATCATGAACAAGGAAATATAATAATAACCATTTTATTGTTGCCTCTAGGGCATATTTCCAACAGTCTCCCACTTGCACTAGAGTCAATAATCTAGTTACATTGTGATGAATCGAACACCCATAGAGTTCTAGTGATGATCATGTTCTGCTCGTGGAAGAGGTTTAGTCAACGGATCTGCGACATTCAGATCCGTATGAACTTTACAAACATCTATGTCTCCATCTTGAATATATTCAGTAATGGAGTTTAAGCGACGCTTGATGTGCCTGGTCTTCTTGTGAAACCTGGGCTCCTTTGCAAGGGCAATAGCTCCAGTGTTGTCATAGAAGAGAGTCATCGGGCCCGACGCATTGGGAATCACTCCTAGGTCGGTGATAAACTCCTTCATCTAGACTGCCTCTTGTGCTGCTTCCAAAGCAGCTATGTACTCCACTTCACATGTAGATCCTGTCATGACGCTTTGCTTGCAACTGCACCAGCTGACTACCCCACCATTCAAAATATACACGTATCTGGTTTGTGACTTGGAGTCATCCGGATTTGTGTCAAAGCTAGCATCGACGTAACCCTTTACGATGAGCTCTTCGGCACCTCGATAGACGAGAAACATATCCTTAGTCCTTTTCAGGTACTTCAAGATATTCTTGACCACTGTCCAGTGTTCCATTCCGGGATCACTTTGGTACCTCCCTGCCAAACTTATGGCAAGGTTCACATCAGGTCTGGTACACAGCATGGCATACATAATAGAGCCTATGGCTGGGGAATAGGGGGTGACAATCATCTTTTGTCTATCTTCTGCCAAGGTCGGGCATTGAACTATGCTCAATTTCACACCTTGCAATATAGGCAAGAACCCCTTCTTGGACTGATCCATATTGAACTTCTTCAATATCTTATCAAGATGTGTGCTTTGTGAAAGACCAATGAGGCATCTCGATCGATCTCTATAGATCTTGATGCCTAATATGTAAGGAGCTTCTCCAAGGTCCTTCGTTGAAAATCACGTATTCAAGTAGGCCTTTATGCTTTCCAAAAGTTCTATATCATTTCCCATCAATAGTATGTCATCCACATATAATATGAGAAATGATGTAGAGCTCCCACTCACTTTCTTATAAATACATGCTTATCCATAAGTCTGTATAAACCCAAACGCTTTGATCACTTCATTAAAGCAAATGTTCCAACTCCGAGATGCTTGCACCAGCCCATAGATGGAGCGCTGGAGCTTGCATACCTTGTCAGCATTCTTAGGATCGACAAAACATTCCGGCTGCATCATATACAATTCTTCCTTAAGGAAACCATTAAGGAATGCCGTTTTGACGTCCATTTGCCATATCTCATAATCATAGAATGCGGCAATTGCTAACATGATCCGGACGGATTTCAGCATCGCTATGGGTGAGAAGGTCTCATCGTAGTCAACTCCTTGAACTCGTGGTGACCCTTAGCGACAAGCCGAGCCTTATAGACAGTCACATTACCATCCGCGTCAGTCTTCTTCTTAAAGATCCACTTATTCTCTATGGCTTGCCGATCATCGGGCAAGTCCACCAAACTCCATACTTTGTTCTCATACATGGATCCTATCTCGGATTTCATGGCTTCAAGCCATTTGTTGGAATCCGAGCCCGCCATTGCTTCTTCATAGTTCGAAGGTTCACCGTTGTCTAACAACATGATTTCCAGGACAGGGTTGCCATACCATTCTGGTGTGGAATGTGTCCTTGTGGACCTACGAAGTTCATTAGTAACTTGATCCGAATTTTCATGATCATCATCATTAACTTCCTCTCTAGTCAGTGCAGGCAACACAAAAACATCTTCTTGAGCTGCGCTACTTTCTGGTTCAAGAGGGGTTACCTCATCAAGTTCTACTTTCCTCCCACTTACTTCCTTGGAGAGAAACTCTTTCTCCAAAAAGGATCCATTCTTGGCAACAAAGATCTTTCCCTCGGATCTGAGGTAGAAGGTATACCCAATAGTTTCCTTAGGGTATCCTATGAAGACGCATTTTTTCGGTTAGGGTTTGAGATTTTCAGATTGAAGTTTCTTGACATAAGCATCGCATCCCCAAACTTTCAGAAACGACAGCTTAGGTTTCTTCCCAAACCATAATTCATACGGTGTCATCTCAATAGACCTAGACGATGCCCTATTTAAAGTGAATGCGGCAGTCTCTAAAGCATAACCCCAAAATGAGAGCGGTAGATCGGTAAGAGACATCATAGATCGCACCATATCCAATAGAGTGCGATTACGACGATCAGACACACCATTTTGTTGAGGTGTTCCAGGCGGCGTGAGTTGTGAAACAATTCCACATTTCCTTAAGTGCGTGCCAAATTCATGACTCAAATATTCTCCTCCACGATCTGAATATAAGAACTTTATTTTCCTATCAGTTGATTTTCTACCTCGCTCTGAAATTCCTTGAACTTTTTCAAAGGTCTCTAACTTTTGTTTCATTAAGTAGACATACCATATCTACTTAAGTCATTAGTGAGGGTGAGAACATAACGATAACCACTGCGAGCCTCAACGGTCATTGGACCGCATACATCAGTATGTATTATTTAAAACAAGTTGGTTGCTCGCTCCATTGTTCCGGAGAACGGAGTCTTGGTCATTTTTCCCATGAGGCACGGTTCGCACGTGTCAAATGATTTCCATATGCATGGAGTTTCTTCATGCGTTTGACACCAATGTGACCAAGGCGGCAGAGCCATAAGTATGTGGGACTAAAATTATCAACCTTACATCTTTTGGTATTCACACTATGAATATGTGTAACATCACCTTCGAGATTTAATAAAAATAAACCATTGACCAGCAGGGCATGACCATAAAACATATCTCTCATATAAATATAACAACCATTATTCTCGGATTTAAATGAGTAGCCATATCGCATCAAACAAGATCCAAATACAATGTTCATGCTCAAAGATGGTACTAAATAACATTTATTGAGGTTTAAAACTAATCCCGAAGGTAGATGTAGAGGTAGCGTGCCGACGGCGATCACATCTACCGTGGAACCATTCTCGACATGCATCGTCACCTCGTCCTTCGCCAGTCTCCGCTTATTCCACAGCTCCTGTTTTGAGTTACAAATGTGAGCAACCGCACCGGTATCAAATACCTAGGAGCTACTACGAGCACTAGTAAGGTACACATCAATAACATGTATATCATATATACCTTTGTTGTTGCCGGCCTTCTTATCCGCTAAGTACTTGGGCCAGTTCCGCTTCCAATGACCATTTCCCTTGCAATAAAAGCACTCAGTCTCATGCTTGGGTCCATTCTTTGGCTTCTTCCCGGCAACTGACTTACTAGGCGCGGCAACTCCCGTGCCGTCCTTCTTGAAGTTCTTTTTACCCTTCCCTTTCTTGAAACTAGTGGTCTTATTCACCATCAACACTTGATGTTCCTTTTTTATCTCCACCTCCGCTGATTTCAGCATCGAATATAACTCAGGGATGGTCTTCTCCATCCCTTGCATATTGAAGTTCATCACAAAGCTCTTGTAGCTAGGTGGAAGCGACTGGAGGATTCTGTCAATGACCGAGTCATCTGGAAGATTAACTCCCAGCTAAGACAAGCGGTTGTGCAATCCAGACATTTTGAGTATATGCTCGCTGACAAAACTGTTTTCCTCCATCTTACAACTGTAGAACTTGTCGGAGACTTCATATCTCTCGACCCGGGCATGAGCTTGGAAAACCTTTTTCAGCTCTTGGAACATCTCATATGCTCATGTTGCTCCAAACGCTTTTGGAGCCTCGATTCTAAGCTGTAAAGCATGCCGCACTGATCCAGGGAGTAATCATCACTATGCAACTGCCAGGCGTTCATAACGTCTTGAGTTGCTGGGTAAATGGGTGCTTCATCTAGCGGTGCTTCAAGGACATATGCTTTCTTGGCAGCTATGAGGATGATCCTCAAGTTACGGACCCAGTCCGTACAGTTGCTTCCATCATCTTTCAGCTTGGGTTTCTCTAGGAATGCGTTGAAGTTGAGGGCAACATTAGCGTGGGCCATTTGATCTATATGATAGATTGTAAAGACAATTTTAGACTAAGTTCATGATAATTAAGTTCATCTAATCAAATTATTTAATGAACTCCCACTCAGATTGACATCCCTCTAGTCATCTAAGTGATACATGATCCGAAACGACTAGGCCGTGTCCGATCATCACGTGAGACGGACTAGTGATCAGTAGCACGGTAGTATGATAGTTGGATAGTAGTAGTAACGATAGCAGCGGTAACAATAATAGTAACGGTAACAGTGATATCAATGATTTTGTAGCAGTTGTAACAGTAGCAGCAACAGTAGTAACTTAGCAAGAGCAATATGTGGAAAAATCGTAGGCATTGGATTGTTGATTTTGTTGGATGATATTCATCATATAACAGTCATAACCTAGGGCAACACAAAACTAGCTCCAGTTCATAAATATAATGTAGGCATGTATTCCGTAAATAGTCATACGTGCTTATAGAAAAGAACTTGAATGACATCTTTTGTCCTACCCTCCCGTGACAGCGGGGTCCATAAGGAAACTAAGTGATATTAAGGACTCCTTTTAATAGAGAACCGGAACAAAGCATTAACACATAGTGAATACATGAACTCCTCAAATTACGGTAATCACCGGAAAGAATCCCAATTATTGTCACCTTGGCGTATGCGGATCATAACATGTAATAGGTGCGTATAACTTGCAAGATTGGATCAAGAACATGGATATGATGGTGAAAATATAAACGGTTCAGATCTGAAATCATGGGACTCGGGCCCTAGTGACAAGCATTAAGCATAGCAAAGTCATAGCAACATCAATCTCAGAACATAGTGGATACTAGGGATCAAGCCCTAACAAACTAACTTAATTACATGGTGAATCACATCCAGCCCCTCACTGTCCAGCAAGCCTACGAAGGAATTTCTCACTCCCGGTGGGGAGGATCATGGAATTGATGATGAAGGAGGGTTGGTGTAACGCCCTCGATGCGGCTATATCTCCCACGTGTCGAAGCACGACTTAGAGACATAACCGCATTGAAAGCAATGTCGCAAGTGAGGTAATCTTCACACAACCCATGTAATACATAAGGGAAAGAGATACATAGTTGGCTTACAATCGCCACTTCACACAATTACATGAATAAAGCATTACATCATCCAGATACAATCAAGGTCCGACTACGGAACCAAAATAAAAGAAGAACCCCAAATGCGACAAAGGTCCCCGATCGACCCCAACTGGGCTCCACTACTGATCAACTAGAACGAAACAACACAAAGGGCAAGATCTTCATCGAGCTCCTCCTGAGCTTGGTTGCGTCATCTGCACGGTAACATAGGCACCTGCAAACTAGTTTTGGAAGTATCTGTGAGCCCCGGGGACTCAGCAATCTCGCACCCGCGAGATCAAGACTATTTAAGCTTATAGGAAGGATGGAGTAATGAGGTGGAGCTGCAGCAAGCGACTAGCATACATGGTGGCTAACATACGCAAATGAGAGCGAGAAGAGAAGGCAAAGCACGGTCGAGAAACTATGATCAAGAAGTGATCCTATAGCAACCTACGTCAAGCATAACTCCAACAACCGTGTTCACTTCCCGGACTCCGCCGGAAAGAGACCATCACGGTTACACACATGGCTGATGTATTTTAATTAAGGTCAACTTCGGGTTTTCTCCAACCGGACGTTAACAAATTCCCATCTGCCCATAACCGCGGGCACGGCTTTCGAAAGTTCAAATCCCTGCAGGGGTGTCCCAACTTAGCCCATCACAAGCTCTCACGGTCAACGAAGGAATAGACCTCCACCCGAGACATTCCGATCAGACTCGGTATCCCGGTACAACAAGACATTTCGACAGGGTAAAAATAAACCAGCAACACCGCCCGAATGTGCCGACAAATCCCGATAGGAGCTGTACATATCTCTTTCTCAGGGCACACTCAGATGAGCGCTCCGTACAACTAAAACCAAACCTCGAGTTGCCCCGAGGGGGCGCTGCACAGGACTCTAGTTCGGACCAACACTTAGACAAGCACTGGCCCGGGGGGGTTAAGATAAAGATGACCCTCGGGATGCGCGACTCCCAAGGGAAAAAGGCTAGGTGGCAAATGGTAAAACCAATGTTGGGCATTGCTGGAGAAGCTTTACTTAAGGCGAACTGTCAAGGGGTTCCCATTATAGCCCAACCGCGTAAGGGACGCAAAATCCGGGAACATAACACCGATATGACGGAAACTAGGGCGGCAAGAGTGGAACAAAACACCAGGCATAAGGCCGAGCCTTCCACCCTTTACCAAGTATATAGATGCATTAATTAAGTAAGATATAGTGTGATATCCCAACAAGTAAACATGTTCCAACAAGGAACGGTATCTCCATGTTCCAACAAGGAACAAACTTCAATCTTCACCTGCAACTAACAACGCTATAAGAGGGGCTGAGCAAAGCGGTAACATAGCCAATCAACGGTTTGCTAGGACATGGTGGGTTAGAGGTTGAACATGGCAATTTGGGTGGCTGACAAGCAAGTGGTAGGCATCGTAGCATTGGCATGGCAAAAGAGCGAGCAAACTAGCATAGCAAAGATAGTAGTGATTTCGAGGGTATGATCATCTTGCCTGAAATCCCGCAAGGAAGAAGAACGAGTCCATGAAGAAGACAAACGGACGTAGACGAATGGATCCTCACAACCTCGACGTTATCGGAACCAACCCGAAGAAGCAAACACCGAAAAAGAAGCACACAACATAGTAAATAACCAACACAACAACATGGCATGATGCAAAAACGAGTATGATGCATGTCCGGTTTAATGAAGCATGGCATGGCAAAGTGCACAAGCAGTTTTACAAATTAAGTGGAGATCAATATGCAACGAGTTGCATATTGACGAAACACCACAACAAGTTATTTAGTTTGATCTCGTTTATGTACTCAACAACATTAAATGTTGGTTAACATGGCAAGAGGGTGAAGCAAAGTAAAACTACCTATCTAGTCAAGTTTAAATGAGGCCGGGAGCAATGAACAACAATTCCGGAAACTCCTCATGAGCATAAATTAGGTTTGGTACTGTTCTGCCCTAAACAATATTTTAGAGTTGTTAGACATGCAAGATGATGCCACCATGTTAAACTAGGCAAAATTCTACCCCATTTACATATAAAGTTTATTAAAATTGGAGTTACGGTTATTTAGTTATGAAATAAAGCATTTTAGCATGGCATAGGAGCAAATTAATGCAAACAGCATTTTTATCATCTCAAACATAGATGAAAGTTGGATATTATTAAACTACACAAAATTCTGAGCAAGTTTCATATATAAAACATTTTAATCCGATGCAGGGTTCGTGAGTTATTAAATGCATGAACATGAGGGTCTTTTTTGTAAAACTGTAAATCCTGGGAAATTAGACAAATTCGCAGGTCAGGAAAAAAAACGATCAGGAAAAAGCCGCATCTACACTTGCTGGGCCAACAGAGGGGGAGCTGCATCTACACTTGCTGGGCCAACAGAGGGGGAGCTGCTCACCACGGCACTTGGGCCGGCTCGGTGGTGCGGCCCACGCGGGCGCTGGCGCGGAGCTGGGTCAAGCAGGGGAGGAGAAGGCCGATCGAGGGGGAGGCGCTGGGCCTGGCGCGGTCAACGGCTTCGACGAGGCGCTGCTCTCGCATCTGAAGAACAGAAGCAGCAGCCGCAGGTTCAGGCGACGGACGGCGGGACTTGGCGCGAAGGCAGGGCGGCGACTTGTCGCAGGGGGCTTAGCGCGGGGAGGGAGCGGCGCTGGGGCGGAGGAGCTCCGTTCCCGGCGACGGCAGAGGGAGGCGGGCGACGGCTGTTGCTCCCTGTGCAGCACAAGAGCGAGAGAGAGATGTGAGAGGAGGAGAACAGGGGCACCAAGGGAGAGGGCACGGGGCAGAGGAGGCAGCGGGGCTCGGGCACGGCGTCGCTCCACCGGCGGGAGGCAGGGACGAGGCCGGGGCGCAGCGAGGTCGGGCGTCCATGGCGCGGCAGCGGCTGCAGGGAGGGCCGGCGAGGAAGGAGATCCGGGTGGCGGGCTGCTGGCTCGGAGCGCTGCTCCCTGGCTTCCTGCGAGACGAGGCAGAGACGAGAGAGGGATTTGAGAGACAGAGAGCAAAACAGGAGAAGGAAGGGAAGGGACGGCACGGGGCTCATCTTGCCAGCTGCGGGTTCGGTCGCCGGTGGCCGAGGAGCTGAGGATCTCATGGATCGAGGGGAGGAGGCTGATTGCGAGGGGATCGAGAGGAGGAGGTGGTTGCCGGCTCCGGTTGGGCAGGTGGATTGGGAGTAGATCCCAAGGAGGAGGAGGCAGGAGGAGTGGTGGCGGCGGCGATGGGTAGGATGGGACAGGGGCCTAAAATTTAGGGTTGCTGCCTAGGATTGGACTATAAATACATAGTGCTGGATTTGGTTAGGGGCTATTTCGTCCCTCCGTTCAAAATCGGACGGTCCGGAAAAAAATAGGCTAGGGAGCCCAATTAACAAAACGGAGATGTTTTGTAGATGTTAGGGGATGATCCGGACACAACGGTACGACTGCCCGGGTCGGGTTCGGGACAGTTTCGGACGCGCGCGCGAGGAGGGCTGCAGGCTGACGAGAGAGGTTAGGTTGGGTCTGGCGGATTGTGAAGAGCGGGTTGGTCTGAGAGAAGAGGGGAGAGATGCAGCCCGGCACGGTTTCCGGAGACCGAAAACATCCGACGTTAGACCGGCTACTATTGCCGCTATATTTTAACGGTTGGGCTATCAAACAAACTCCGAACGCGATGAAACTTGGCAGGCGGTCTACCTACACTATAATAAGACCGCACGTCAACTCTCATCCCATTCCGAGAACATCTCCGACCACTTATAAAATACTATTCCGGACATGCCACGGGCGCGTGCAAGTGTGTCTGGGCTCAGAACGGACAACGGAAGGAACAAGGGGACCGGGACGGATGCAAGTTTTGAAAACATGATGATGCAATACACATGATGACATGATGAAATGCAACATGCAAGCCAATGACAAGACAACAACAACGAATAACTGAACGACACCTGGCACATCGGTCTCGGGGCGTTACAACACTCCACCACTACGAGAGGATCTCGTCCCGAGATCTAGAATGGCACCGGAGGGGCAATGGAAAAGAAAGAGAAGAGGTAAAACTAAGTTGCTTTTTTTACAAATGAGTGAAACCAAAGAACCTTGCGAGGTTGAACAAATTCGAGAAAAGAATACCACGAAGGTGAACTAGGTCGAAAACACTACGTTAGAAACGAGGGACAAAGAGCTTTTGCGAAAAACCTTGAGGTTGAAGGGAAGATATATATTGAAAACACGCCAGTTAAGGAAGGGGACCAAGGAAGACCAAATTCGAACAGCACTCTGGTTGAAAAGTGATACAAGCCTAGATAAGACGAAAAGAACTTGAGCAGAGGACACGACACTCAGATAAAAGTATAGGCATGGAAAGATCATGATCTTTGACAAAACAAGATGATGGGTTGAAAAGATGAACATCACAATGCCTCCGGAACAAAAGTAAGAATGGAATGGAGTGAACGAAGGAAAACAATATCTGGAGAGAGCACGGTTACAACAGAAGCTAGAACGGAGTTGTTGGAAAACCCACAATGAAAATAATAAGCTTGATATGGTCTTATGGAATACCTCTCAAATTAAGAGATGAAAAACCTGCCACTCATGGGAAAAGAATTGGATTGATAAGAACAAAGAGACGAGAAACTTATTTCACCGGGAGGATAAAAGAAGAACTTGGGTCATTTATAAACGCCGTAGATAGCAACAATCCTTAGGGAAGTCTTTAGGTGAAATATAACCCAAGATAGCTCCAATGACGAGATTGATGGATTTGAAATATCCCAATCTTGACAACATGTGAATCATGAAAACAAGAACTGAAATTATCATGAATGATATAATACCACCTCCAATAACATGGAAGAAAGAATTGCACTCCAGATAGCAAGATGAAGAAAACTTGAGCTCCTCGGAAAAGAATCTTGATGAACACTTCAAGAAGGAATATAAATCCTTGATGAACCCTCATGTAGAACCTTCATGAGAACTCCGGTAAAGAAAAGGTAACGAAAAGAAAGAGAAGTTGAGAACACAAGGTAAAACCTTGTAATGATTTAGATGAATCTCCATGGTGAAATAATTGAGAGAACTTGGAACTCCGGGAAAAGAAAGATGAACAAAAGAAATCAAGAATTTATTCCTCCTGGACAAACTCTGAAGGAAAGGATTAATCACTTGGATGAAACCAGAATAAGAATTATGTTATGCGTATCCTTCACCAATTAAATTGATGACAATCAACGGATTTGGCATACTACTTATTCTCGTAGAAAAGATTAAAAGAGATATATCAAAACTTGAGAAGGTCTTCAACGAACCACCGGTAGGATTGGAACAACAAATGAATTGATATGATGAACAAGGAAGAGAGATCTTGAAAGAACCACCGTAAGAATTGAAAATGATCGAAGTAGGGGTGCATCACCGGTAAGAATTAGCAAATGAACGAAGGTGCTTGAGACAAACTAGATACATGAGAACAAAGAGATCAACAACTGATACTTGATCTTGTGAATGTTGAAATGATCGGAACCACTTGGAGAGAAAACATGCCGGTTAAAAAGGATTAACATAACAACATCAATGATCATGAAGGATTGGTATTCACATAGCAATATGAGAACACCATTTAGGAAAGGTATGGATTCAACATTTGACTTCGAAGCAACTCGAATACCACAAATAAAACAAAACAAAGGATTTGGCTTGCAGAATAAGCCAGAACAAACATATGATAGAGATTTCGTCCGAAGTTTTCGTGGTGGGGCCTACACGGGCTCGATCGTACAGCACCATCATGTACAAGGCAGTGCACATGACATACGAAGCGTCCCCGAGTCGGCATAGCCAAGGACTCTTTAAGACACAACGAGACCACTGTAAAATCAACCGTGAATAGGCGGACCACTAGACGTCGAACCCCAATTTCATATCATACATCTGTCGGAAAGATATCCTAAGTGCTACTTGATTTCCCACCTATGGAACTCCCGAAATTTTCCGGTTATGCAATCAGGTGTTGGGGATACAGGGGAAGCATAATATCTCACCCAAACTAGCAAATCCTACATCCAGCTGTATCCATCCTTCAACACATAACCAAGAAACCTTCGGAAATCATCTACCTCAACCTTCGAAAATCATCCGTTATACAAGTTATGGCGATACTCCCGTACTCACCTCAGTACTGGGTTATCGGGGTTATCTCACCAACGAACTGCATAAAAGAGATTTTCGATGTCGGCGTACTAAACTCAGGTATTCCAGAACTGCAACGATAAAATTATGATGACAACACCTCAGAGCTCAACTCCCCGGGACACTTCCACAAAACCCCTGACAGGAGGCACCAAGACAATGTTCTCATCATAAAACCATCGGAACGATTCCAAGATACCCGCGTGATCCTAAAAAAAATTTAGTGAAATTTGAGAAGAGAAGAGTCAAAACTCTACGTCATGATGCCTCACCAGAGCGACGAAGGGACTGGGGAGTAAAAAGAATTCCTAAACTCTCCGATATATAATTCCTAAAGGACTCAAAACATTTTTCTAGACACAACTCGGCCGCTAAAAACGATCAAGCAGTGGGGCTCCTAAGGTCGGGGAAGGCTCTGATTACCAACTTGTAACGCCCTCGATGCGGCTATATCTCCCACGTGTCGAAGCACGACTTAGAGACATAACCGCATTGAAAGCAATGTCGCAAGTGAGGTAATCTTCACACAACCCATGTAATACATAAGGGAAAGAGATACATAGTTGGCTTACAATCGCCACTTCACACAATTACATGAATAAAGCATTACATCATCCAGATACAATCAAGGTCCGACTACGGAACCAAAATAAAAGAAGAACCCCAAATGCGACAAAGGTCCCCGATCGACCCCAACTCGGCTCCACTACTGATCAACTAGAACGAAACAACACAAAGGGCAAGATCTTCATCGAGCTCCTCCTGAGCTTGGTTGCGTCATCTGCACGGTAACATAGGCACCTGCAAACTGGTTTTGGAAGTATCTGTGAGCCACGGGGACTCAGCAATCTCGCACCCGCGAGATCAAGACTATTTAAGCTTATAGGAAGGATGGAGTAATGAAGTGGAGCTGCAGCAAGCGACTAGCATACATGGTGGCTAACATACGCAATGAGAGCGAGAAGAGAAGGCAAAGCACGGTCGAGAAACTATGATCAAGAAGTGATCCTATAGCAACCTACGTCAAGCATAACTCCAACAACCGTGTTCACTTCCCGGACTCCGCCGGAAAGAGACCATCACGGTTACACACACGGTTGATGTATTTTAGTTAAGGTCAACTTCGGGTTTTCTCCAACCGGACGTTAACAAATTCCCATCTGCCCATAACCGCGGGCACGGCTTTCAAAAGTTCAAATCCCTGCAGGGGTGTCCCAACTTAGCCCATCACAAGCTCTCACGGTCAACGAAGGAATAGACCTCCACCCGAGACATTCCGATCAGACTCGGTATCCCGGTACAACAAGACATTTCGACAGGGTAAAACTAAACCAGCAACACCGCCCGAATGTGCCGACAAATCCCGATAGGAGCTGTACATATCTCTTTCTCAGGGCACACTCAGATGAGCGCTCCGTACAACTAAAACCAAACCTCGAGTTGCCCCGAGGGGGCGCTGCACAGGACTCTAGTTCGGACCAACACTTAGACAAGCACTGGCCCGGGGGGGTTAAGATAAAGATGACCCTCGGGATGTGCGACTCCCAAGGGAAAAAGGCTAGGTGGCAAATGGTAAAACCAATGTTGGGCATTGCTGGAGAAGCTTTACTTAAGGCGAACTGTCAAGGGGTTCCCATTATAGCCCAACCGCGTAAGGGACGCAAAATCCGGGAACATAACACCGATATGACGGAAACTAGGACGGCAAGAGTGGAACAAAACACCAGGCATAAGGCCGAGCCTTCCACCCTTTACCAAGTATATAGATGCATTAATTAAGTAAGATATAGTGTGATATCCCAACAAGTAAACATGTTCCAACAAGGAACAAACTTCAATCTTCACCTGCAACTAACAACGCTATAAGAGGGGCTGAGCAAAGCGGTAACATAGCCAATCAACGGTTTTGCTAGGACATGGTGGGTTAGAGGTTGAACATGGCAATTTGGGTGGCTGACAAGCAAGTGGTAGGCATCGTAGCATTGGCATGGCAAAAGAGCGAGCAAACTAGCATAGCAAAGAGAGTAGTGATTTCGAGGGTATGATCATCTTGCCTGAAATCCCGCAAGGAAGAAGAACGAGTCCATGAAGAAGACAAACGGACATAGACGAATGGATCCTCACAACCTCGACGTTATCGGAACCAACCCGAAAAACCAAACACCGGAAAAGAAGCACACAACATAGTAAATAACCAACACATCAACATGGCATGATGCACAAACGAGTATGATGCATGTCCGGTTTAATGAAGCATGGCATGGCAAAGTGCACAAGCAGTTTTACAAATTAAGTGGAGATCAATATGCAACGAGTTGCATATTGACGAAACACCACAACAAGTTATTTAGTTTGATCTCGTTTATGTACTCAACAACATTAAATGTTGGTTAACATGGCAAGAGGGTGAAGCAAAGTAAAACTACCTATCTAGTCAAGTTTAAATGAGGCCGGGAGCAACGAACAACAATTCCGGAAACTCCTCATGAGCATAAATTAGGTTTGGTACTGTTCTGCCCTAAACAATATTTTAGAGTTGTTAGACATGCAAGATGATGCCACCATGTTAAACTAGGCAAAATTCTACCCCATTTACATATAAAGTTTATTAAAATTGGAGTTACGGTTATTTAGTTATGAAATAAAGCATTTTAGCATGGCATAGGAGCAAATTAATGCAAACAGCATTTTTATCATCTCAAACATAGATGAAAGTTGGATATTATTAAACTACACAAAATTCTGAGCAAGTTTCATATATAAAACATTTTAATCCGATGCAGGGTTCGTGAGTTATTAAATGCATGAACATGAGGGTCTTTTCTGTAAAACTGTAAATCCTGGGAAATTAGACAAATTCGCAGGTCAGGAAAAAAAACGATACGGGCCGCATCTACACTTGCTGGGCCAACAGAGGGGGAGCTGCTCACCACGGCACTTGGGCCGGCTCGGTGGTGCGGCCCACGCGGGCGCTGGCGCGGAGCTGGGTCAAGCAGGGGAGGAGAAGGCCGATCGAGGGGGAGGCGCTGGGCCTGGCGCGGTCAACGGCTTCGACGAGGCGCTGCTCTCGCATCTGAAGAACAGAAGCAGCAGCCGCAGGTTCAGGCGACGGACGGCGGGACTTGGCGCGAAGGCAGGGCGGCGACTTGTCGCAGGGGGCTTAGCGCGGGGAGGGAGCGGCGCTGGGGCGGAGGAGCTCCGTTCCCGGCGACGGCAGAGGGAGGCGGGCGACGGCTGTTGCTCCCTGTGCAGCACAAGAGCGAGAGAGAGATGTGAGAGGAGGAGAACAGGGGCACCGAGGGAGAGGGCACGGGGCAGAGGAGGCAGCGGGGCTCGGGCACGGCGTCGCTCCACCGGCGGGAGGCAGGGACGAGGCCGGGGTGCAGCGAGGTCGGGCGTCCATGGCGCGGCAGCGGCTGCAGGGAGGGCCGGCAAGGAAGGAGATCCGGGCGGCGGGCTGCTGGCTCGGAGCGCTGCTCCCTGGCTTCCTGCGAGACGAGGCAGAGACGAGAGAGGGATTTGACAGACAGAGAGCAAAACAGGAGAAGGAAGGGAAGGGACGGCACGGGGCTCATCTTGCCAGCTGCGGGTTCGGTCGCCGGTGGCCGAGGAGCTGAGGATCTCATGGATCGAGGGGAGGAGGCTGATTGCGAGGGGATCGAGAGGAGGAGGTGGTTGCCGGCTCCGGTTGGGCAGGTGGATTGGGAGTAGATCCCAAGGAGGAGGAGGCAGGAGGAGTGGTGGCGGCGGCGATGGGTAGGATGGGACAGGGGCCTAAAATTTAGGGTTGCTGCCTAGGATTGGATTATAAATACATAGTGCTGGATTTGGTTAGGGGCTATTTCGTCCCTCCGTTCGAAATCGGACGGTCGGGAAAAAAATAGGCTAGGGAGCCCAATTAACAAAACGGAGATGTTTTGTAGACGTTAGGGGATGATCCGGACACAACGGTACGACTGCCCGGGTCGGGTTCGGGACAGTTTCGGACGCGCGCGCGAGGAGGGCTGCAGGCTGACGAGAGAGGTTAGGTTGGGTCTGGCGGATTGTGAAGAGTGGGTTGGTCTGAGAGAAGAGGGGAGAGATGCAGCCCGGCACGGTTTCCGGAGACCGAAAACGTCCGACGTTAGACCGGCTACTATTGCCGCTATATTTTAACGGTTGGGCTATCAAACAAACTCCGAAAGCGATGAAACTTGGCAGGCGGTCTACCTACACTATAATAAGACCGCACGTCAACTCTCATCCCATTCCGAGAACATCTCCGGCCACTTATAAAATACTATTTCGGACATGCCACGGGCGCGTGCAAGTGTGTCTGGGCTCAGAACGGACAACGGAAGGAACGAGGGGACCGGGACGGATGCAAGTTTTGAAAACATGATGATGCAATGCACATGATGACATGATGAAATGCAACACGCAAGCCAATGACAAGACAACAACAACGAATAACTGAACGACACCTGGCACATCGGTCTCGGGGCGTTACAGTTGGTGATGACGAAAACCGAAGATTCCCCTCTCCGGAGCCCCGAATGGGCTCTAGATCTGACGTCCCGATAAAGAACATGAGGTGGTGGCGGCTCCGTCTCATAAAACGCGATTAAACTTCCTCTCCTATTTTTGCTGGAAAAATAAGATTTTATAGAGTTGGAATTAGGGTCAGCGGAGCCTCATGGGCCCCACTACCCACTAGGGCATGTCTGAGGGGGTGGCGCGTCCTGGTGCCTTGTGGGAAGCTGGGCCCCCCTCTCCAGTGGGTCGTGGTTCCAGTATTTTTTATTTATTCCAAAATAATTCTCTAAAAAGTTTCGTCCAAAGCCGATAACTTTTATTTCTTCTCAAAAACAACACCATGGTAGTTCTGCTGAAAACAGTGTCAGTCTGAGTTAGTTTCATTCAAATCATGCAAATTACAGTCCAAAACAAAAGCAAAGCATTAGGAAAAGTATACACGATGGAGATGTATCAGTTGGTCAGTGTGGCGGCAACCATCCAACTCGTGCCTTTTTTCCCTCCGGGTCTACCTCCGTCTCAGGGCTGTGGCTGCCAACAAAAACGACAAATTTGACTTGTCGACGAAAAGAATTCACAAAGTGAACTGTCCTTGAATTTTTTTCGCTCCACTGACCTTTTCGTGTAACGCTTAACATCCATGCGCCACACTGCACTGTACAACGCCTGAGAGCTAGGCGCCACACAACCTGGCCAACATCGCACTTCAGACTGTCTAAAAATTGGTAAGTCAATGTGCAACGCCTGAGAGATAGGCGCTACATTGTATAGTGTAGCGCCTAAAGCGTAGGCGCTGCACTAGTGGGAGAAAAACTATACAGTGCAGTCTGATGACACCGCGCTCCACTGCCTTCCCTGTTGCAGTCTACAGTACAGTAGTGGTGTGTATTCCTTCTCTCGAGTCAGGTACTCCTAGCTGCAATAGTCTTTTGTACTAACACCAAATGGCATAGATTAATTGCCCGCCAATCAGCTAGCCTGCGTGCATGCAGCAACAGCGCACACCGCCGCATGGCCGATGCCCAATCAGGATGCAGCTTCTCCGATTAATTCTATCGACACAAAATACAGGGACTAGCCGGCCTTAGAAAACGGACGGCTCTTCGTTGCTCTACAACCTTAAAATCCCCGACGAAGGTACTAACACTCGTGCAGCGTCTACTCTGCGCCTATCGCTCAGGCGTTGCACATTAACTTAGTAATTTTTAAGCAGTTCGGAGTACGACGCTACGAGGCATGTAGCGTCTGTCAGTTAGGCGCTGTATAGTGTAGTGTGGCGTGTGGCTGTCGGGCGCTACATAAAAGGGTCAGCCGGGCGAAATTTTTTCGTCAATAGTTTACTTTGTGAATTCTTTTCGTTCGCAGATCAAATTTGTCGTTTTTTGCCGTGGCTGCCTTTCTCATTTGGTTGTTGCACGACAACCTTCACGGTACTGTTGCTTCGACCATTCTCTCCTACAATAATGTAATCAGATGGATTACTAATTACAGTGCATATAACCCGTTTCGTTAGTATAATCAACGCATAACTAGGAATGAATGTCCCTTTTTTATTACGGTTTTCTCTTTGATTATTTTAGTGCTTACGTGCCCATAAATTTTTAATTAGTGCCAAACCAACATATTCTCTTTTATTGGCATGTGCCCATAATTTCTTTCAATTATAGTCAACCAACATATTTTTTTTATTGGCACATGAAAGCTACCACCGTCAATAATTTATGAAGTCCCTTGTTCTGCTTATAATTCTCGAGACAACTTTCTTATTTCCAGATAACCTAGGGACATATTAAAACTGATGTGATTTAGTATAAAGATTCAAGGCGGGACTATTTCTATCATAAACTAGCATAATAGGGAAGGTGCATAGTTCAATCCCCTCATGGACTAAATTTTTGCTGTTCGTTCGTTCGGTAGAAAAAAAAATGCATGGTAGGACCACCCGGGAGACAAACGGAAAAAATTCAGGAACTACATGTGGAACGGACGAAACAAACTTGATACATTTATATTTGTTTTTTACTGGGCCCTCTGTATGGGAGCTACTATATGACGCTACGTGCGTCAAAAAGTGTGTGGGGCGTACATCAGTTCGTGACTGGGCTAGCCCACTCAGGCATGTTAAAAAAGACACGTTAAACTCAGGACTTCAAAGACACGACCATGTGCTGCTAGGCACTATAACAAACACGTACTGCAATCCAATGGCCAACACGAATATTTAAGAACATATTACCATGTCAAATTTGAAACCTTTTTTTATTTTTTTGAACTTTCCAAAAATAATGAATATTTGAATATTCTTCAAAACATGACCAATTTTTAAAAGTCTGAACGATTATTCGAAAATTCCGTTTTTTTTTTGAAAAAACATGAACAAATTTGGAAATAGGATCATTTTAGAATTTCACAAATCTTTTTTCAAAACAAGAACCTTTTATAGAAACATGAATGCTTTGTGAATATTGTGAACATTTTTTTAAACAATAACATGTTTGGAACATTCAAAACAATTTTTAAAAATATGTTTTTTAACGCCAACATTATTTTGAATTTTTGAACATTTCACTGAAACAAGAATATTGTTAGAATGTGGAACGCTTTTTAAAATGTACTTTTGTTTTCTAAAATATCGAACAATTTTGGACAACACAAACATTTTCTGAAAAAAATGTGAACATGCTTCGAATTTTTAACACATTACGGAAAGAGAACAAAAATTTGAAGTTCTGGGCATTTTTTGAAAACAGGAATACAATTTGTAATTCTGAACATTATCAAAAATTCGAGCAAAAATTGAAATTCTGAACATGTTTTCGAAATTTGAATTTACTACCAAAGGGAAAAGAAAAGTATTTTTTTTGAAGTTATGAACATTTTTGAAAACAGGAACACAAATTTGGAATTCTGAACATTTTTCAAATATTTGAACAAAAAAATGATATTCTAAACATGTTTTTCAAAATTTGAGTTTACTACAAAAGGAAAATAAAAATAAAGTTGGAATAAAAAAAAGAAACAGAAAAGGAGAAAGGAAAAGAAATATAAACAGAACAAGTTTTTTTTTTTTGAGTCTTATAGACAGAACAAGTGAAAAAGGGAAACTGGCCAACCCAGTCTTGGGCGCCCTGTGCAAAGGTCCAACTATTTGATGCATCGTGCAAGAAAAAGAGTTTTCTCAACCGCATGGGCAGGAAAATAAGCGGGCTAGCTTTGCTTGCCCAGAGCGCGAGAGGCACACACATGGAATTCTAAGAAACAGGTTTTCCTTTTCTAACAGACGGACGCACAAAAATTTAGTACCACTTCGGATAGAAAAAACTCTTTTCCCGGTGAATGCATAAAAAATTCAAAGAAACGCACATTTCTTCATTGGTATTTAGTTATTATTTATTATTTATTCGTAAACAGTTTTTTGAAAAAACCAGAGAAACACACATTTTTTTAAAATTATAAATATTGAATTCATTAAGTGTTTTTTGAATAATGAATATTTTTAGTTTAAAATTTGAAACTATGAATATTTTTTGAAACTCATGAACATTTTCTGTACCGACAAACATTTTTTTAAAATTCACAATCAACGTTTTGTTTTGATGCATTGCTTTTGAAAGGCGCAAACAGTTTTTGAATTGATGTACATCTTGTTGAACCGATGAACTTTTTGTTGAAATTTGGGAACGACTTTTGAAATTCATGTTTATTTTGTACTTTTTGTGAACATTTTTGTAAATTTCATGAACATTGTTTTTCAAAGTCACGAACATTTTTTGAATATGCAAACGTTTTCTTTCAAAATCATGATCATTTTTTATTTTCTGAATATCGTTATCTTGAACTCTTTTGAATATATTTCTAAATCACGCACATTTTTGGAATCTGCAAACATTTTATGATTTGCCAAATATTTTTCAAATCGTGGAATAAATTGAATTCTCCACAATATTGTGATTTATTTTCGAAATCACAATTTGTTTTAAATTTTGAACTTTTTAAAAAACCCGTAGGAAAAAACTTAAAAACAGTTTTTTAGGGATAGAAAAAAAAGGAAAATGGTGAAAGGAGAAGTAGGGCTTCCCTTTTTTTTGAGCCGTAAACCAAAACTTTGTTGAATGGTACAAGGTTTACATGAATAGAAAACGGGTCATGGGGTGTTCCCAGCCACAAATGGCGCCCTTGATCTAAAGTACAGGAAAACCTTGTTAAACTATGAGCTTGAACATTCAATGCTCTGCCTTTAAGCATGGGTTGACAGTTCGAAAACTCCCCTGAGTGAGCCTTGATTTCTTTGATGATTGAGCCAAAGCGTCCACAACTCCCATCGTTGATTTCCTGGACAACCAACTTACAATCACATGCAATAATGACCTTTTGAAGCAAGAGATCCTGGGCCAAATCCATGGCCTCTCGGCAAGCGAGAGCCTCCTTTGAAGCGGGGTCACAAATACTTGAGAGTCCTTGTGTCGATGAGCCAAGGAAAAGACCAGCGTGGTCGCGACAAACAACGGCGGAGGCTCCGCTGTTTGTGTTTTTTGACACCCCATCATCAACGTATATTTTGGCAAATCCCTCAACCTGGGCCTTACATCTTCTGCCGCTACTAGGATGGCTAGCGAGCGTGGCATGGGGTGGAGCTGATACGTCTCTTGAAGGTAACTTAATACTTTCCAGTTCAACGATATATCAATTGACGAACAAATGAACTGAAAGCGGACTTTGGAAAAAATTCTATCATGGATTGCTTTACGTCTACTCCCTCCGTTCCTAAATATTTGTCGTTTTAGAGATTTCAAATGGACTACCACATATGTCATGAAATTATCACGTTAGATGTCCTAGTGAAAGGACTTAGTCGTGGAGCCATCGCAACTAGGAAGCTTAAAGGGGTTAATCGGGACAAAGGACACGGGGTTTATACTGGTTCAGCCCCTTACGGTGAAGGTAAAAGCTTACGATCCAGTTTTGAGTGGGATTGCTTATGTCTCGATTACCAGGGAGCGAAATCGTTTGACCTAGCTCTCGATCTGATGTTACTTGCCCTGAACCGCCGCCGGGTCGTCCCTTTATATACAGAGGTCGACGTCCAGTGGCTCACAGAGTTCCGGCCGGCTCATAAACAGTGTCCGGCTCGGTCTCTAACTATTCTTGCCTTACAATACAAGTTATGTACATATGGCGGTTTATCTCTACGGGTCTTAAGTCGCCTCTAGCTTTGGGCCCTTAACTGAACCGCCATCTTCAAGCTTTGTCTTGGGCTTCAAGAATACTCATAGGTATAACCCGGTCCCTCCTGGGCGGGTCAAACCTAATAGTTATATCACCAACATTCGGCCCCAGATTGATTAGAACTGGTTCATGTCAGTCTTCAACACTTCAGAAAAATCTTCTACTCTTTGCTTATATAATTTTTGTAACCCGCCGTGATGTCATCCTTTGGACTTGTGGTAACCCGCCATGACATCATCCGCCATTAATGCACGTTTTGTCCAACATATCTCAACGGATCCTTATCTATGACCATCACGAGAATCGAGGCGTCCTTGTAGCTGGATAACTATGTTTTCGGCCTCCTCATTTCTCACACCCACTTATCAGTCTTCCCTTATAAATAGGTGGTATCTAGAGGGCAGGGATTAGACACTAAGTACCAAAGTTGCAGTTTTTAGTATTCTTAAAACTAAGTGGAGTTTAGGCACAAGTTTAACATTCACAACACATAGCAAGCAAGCATGCAAAGAGTATATGAGCAGCGGAAAGTAAAGCATGCAACTTGCAAGAATGTAAGGGGAAGGGTTTGGAGGATTCAAACGCAATTGGAGACACCGATGTTTTTGTCGTGGTTCCGATAGGTGGTGCTATCGTACATCCACGTTGATGGAGACTTCAACCCACGAAGGGTAACGGTTGCGCGAGTCCACGGAGGGCTCCACCCAAGAAGGGTCCACGAAGAAGCAACCTTGTCTATCCCACCATGGCCGTCGCCCACGAAGGACTTGCCTCACTAGCGGTAGATCTTCACGAAGTAGGCGATCTCCTTGCCCTTACAAACTCCTTGGTTCAACTTCACAATCTTGTCGAAGGCTCCCAAGTGACACCTAGCCAATCTAGGAGACACCACTCTCCAAGAAGTAACAAATGGTGCGTTGATGATGAACTCCTTGCTCTTGTGCTTCAAATGATAGTCTCCCCAACACTCAACTCTCTCTCTCATGGGATTTGGATCTGGTGGAAAGAGGATTTGAGTGGAAAGCAACTTGGGGAAGGCTAGAGATCAAGATTCATATGGTAGGAATGGAATATCTTGGCCTCAACACATGAGTAGGTATCTCAGAAATAGGATGCTGGAAGTGTAGGTTTAGTCTGATGGCTCTCTCCACGAATGAAGAGGAGGTGGAGGGGTATATATAGCCTCCACACGAGGTCTAACCGCTACACACACTCTACCAAACTCGGTGGGACCGAATCGTTAAACTCGGTCAGACCGATTTAGCAAATAATGTGACCGTTAGGGTTTTCGGTGGGACCGGAATGCAACTCGGTAGGACCGATATGGTTAGGGTTAGGGCATAATGTAATCTCGGTGAGACCGATTACACAAACTCGGTGAGACCGATTTTGGTAATTAGCTAACCAGAAAGTTGGTCAGGCAAACTCGGTTGGACCGATTATCAAACTCGGTGGGACCGATTTTGATAATGAGTCAACCAGGAAGTTTGCATTGTAATCTCGGTAGTACCGATTGCTCAAATTCGGTGAGACCGATTTTGATAATGGACATACATAGAGAGATTACAATCCCATCTCGGTGAGACTGAGATCCCTATCGGTGAGACCGATTTGCCTAGGGTCTGTGGCAGTGGCTAAGACATCCAAACTCGGTGGCGCCGGATAGAAAGAATCAGTGGGGCCGAGTTTGACTTTAGGTTTAGGACATATGTGGATGCGAGAAAGTGGTTGAGGGTTTTTGGAGCATATCACTACGCACATGAAGCAAGAGGCTCATTAAGCAACACCTCATCCCTCCTTGATAGTATTGGCTTTTCCTATAGACTCAATGTGATCTTGGATCACTAAAATGGAAAATGAAGAGTCTTGAGCTTGAAGCTTTAGCCAATCCTTTGTCCTTAGCATCTTGAAGGAGTTCCCACATCCTTTAGTCCATGCCACTCCATTGTTGAACTTATCTGAAACATACTAGATAAAAGTGTTAGTCCAACAAGAGATATGTTGTCATTAATTAACAAAACCACCTAGGGAGCACTTGTGCTTTCAATCTCCCCCTTTTTGGTAATTGATGGCAACATACATCAAAGCTTTAGATAAAGATATAAAGAATAGCAAGTAAAGCTTTGGAAAGACATGTAACAAGCATAGGCTCCCCCTACATGTATGCAATCATGTGAATATGAAATATAGAAGCATGTGATAGCATAACCATGATAGAGCAGACAATGTGTTACATGTATCTTGGCTATATGCATCAGAGCAAAAAGTATTAAAGAGAATACCTTCATGCCCATGAGTCCTTCTTGCAAACAGTATGTACATCAGCAGGAATTCCTCATACACATGATTGTGATGCATATACTTACCTTGTGGTCTTGAGTTGGCTTAGGATGGAATGAACCTGTGAAAACAAGGTTAGATAACACAGATGCATCTACTAGCCAGAGCAAACAGAAGAAACCACAAGAATACCAAGACTGGGATGACATGTAGAGAGTGAGTACTGAGTACCACATTGGATTAGACATGTCCCCAAGAGTAAAGATATGCAATGAATTTAAATGATCTCTTTCCCTTAGATGCCTTGCTCCCCCTGAATCTAACATGGGATACTGGGAGAAGATAGGGAACAGAAAATCAGAGCTGAAGGAAAAACAGAGTTGAAAGTTATGAATGATGATCAGAGCTAAAGTTCAGAGCTAATGTATGCTACTGCAAAATGAGCACAACAGATCATATGAACATGTCTCTCCCCTCTAGAAGACATGTGGCATCTCTCCTCTTGAACACCAAGCATCTGGGATCCTTGAGAAATACTTTCTACTAGTATCCTCTCCCCCTGGAGATCTCTCTCTCTCCCCTTGAAGGATCTCTCTCTCCCTCTGAGATGTGATCTCTCTCTCTAAATGATAAGCTTTGATGTGATCTCTCTCTTCCCCTTTGACATCAATTTCCAAGAAGAGCTTGATAAAGATGTAATCTTTCTCTTTACCTCTGGAATTTGACGTGAATGGGTTTGATCCTTGAGTCACAACATAAAGCAATGATAAAAATGTGATGCTTGTAGAGGACAAGATTCATTGAGTGGAGCTGGATCAGAAGAAACACAGAATAAGTGGCAAACTGATTTTCCTGTTGTGAAATCAGTGGCACCGAGTGGTATGCTTCGGTGGTACCAAGAGTTTTCGGTTGGACCGAAAATAACAAATCGGTGTAACCGAGTTCATCACAGGGAAAACACTTGTCACCTCAGCTCACTAGACTATTATGATCTCACAAAGATTTGCAAGGAATTGGATGCAGAAAATGCAGAGAAAACAAAAAAATAAAATCTAGATGAAGTTTTTTTTTGAAAGGGGAAACACATATGCATGATACAAATGCAAAAACTCATAAAAGAACACATGAGAACTTCATCTAGAGATGGTCGGCGACAAAGTCACCTATGTTAGAGTATATTGACTTAGGAGTCAAGTGAGATCACTTGATCATAGGTCATACTCTTCGTTTAAGCTCAAAATGGGGTTGCCATTTTTCGTTTAAGCATCTTGATGTATTCACATCTTGTCGAGTTGCTTTAACTCATGACTCGGAGTAAAGCTTCTCTAAGATGGAATAACATACCTTGGTTGGTGGTGTTGTCCATGTAGTTGAACTTGCGTGGGTTGCTCAAGGTTGATGTAGTTCATCAAGAATTTGGAGCACCACTTGGAATTTGAGTCCGTCTACCTACATGGGTTAGTTCTTGCAAGGAATAGCACTTGTATATCCAAAAATGACAATCATGAAACTCAACACATAATTTTTCAAAGGATATGTTTGAATGGTTTCGTGCTTCGTTGTCTTCAACCACCTTTGTGGAGACTTGGTGATGTAGAGATTGCTCAAGATATGAGTATATTACAATCTCATGGAATTAGATTCAACCAAGTACCTACATGGGTTAGATAGCATGCAAGAGACAAATATATTCAGGACATAAGATTTTCATCATAAGAGAAATATTAAGGATTAGTCATAAGCTCATGTCCTGCATGTATCCAATGGAGTTTCTACTCCAAGTTTGAAGCATCAATGATGTTCAATTCTCCTCTCAACCTGCCAAACACTTTCTCATCAAGAGGTTTAGTGAATATATCCGCTAATTGCTTTTCGGTGCGAACATGCTTAAGATCAATGTCACCCTTAGCAACATGATCTCGAATGAAATGATGATGAACTTCAATATGCTTAGTTCGAGAATGTTGCACATGATTATGACCAATTTTGATAGCACTTTCATTGTCACAAAGCAATGGAACATGTTTCACATATATCCCATAATCTTTAAGAGTTTGGGTCATCCAAAGTAATTGAGCACAACATGAACCAGCGGCAATATATTCAGCTTCGGCGGTGGATAAGGATACCGAGTTTTATTTCTTGGAGGACCAAGACACAAGAGATCTACCAAGAAATTGACAAGTACCCGAAGTGGACTTTCTATCAACCTTGTCTTCGGCATAGTCCGAGTCGGAATAGCCAACAAGATCGAAAGATGCCCTCTTAGGATACCAAATGCCAAAATTTGGTGTATGAATTAAGTATCTCACTATCCTTTTCACGGCCTTAAGATGACATTCTTTAGGAGCAGCTTGATATCGTGCACACATGCACACACTTAGCATAATATCGGGACGTGAAGCACATAGATATAACAATGAACCAATCATAGAGTGATAAACCTTTTGATCGACCAGTTCACCATCTTTGGTCAAATCAAGATGTCCACTAGTAGGCATGGGTGTAGACATACCTTTGCATTCTTGCATATTGAACTTCTTGAATAAGTCCTTAGTGTACTTCGTTTGAGAGACAAAAGTACCTTCCTTAGTTTGCTTGATTTGCAACCCAAGAAAGAATTTGAGTTCACTCATCATTGACATCTCAAACTTCTCTGATATTATCTTTCCAAACTTCTCACTAAAATGAGGGTTAGTTGAACCAAATATAATATCATCAACATAGATTTGGCACACAAATAGTTCACCATTAACCCTTTTAGTAAAGAGTGTGGAATCAATTTTCCCAATTTCAAAGCCTTTTTCAATAAGGAACTTGGTCAAGCATTTATACCATGCTCTAGGAGCTTGTTTAAGACCATAAAGAGCTTTGTGAAGTTTGTAAACATGATTGGGTTTCTTAGGATTGACAAAGCCAGGAGGTTGTTTAACATAAACTTCCTCATCTATTTCACCATTTAGAAAAGCACTTTTAATGTCCATTTGGTACAATGTGATATCATGGTGATTAGCATAGGCAAGTAAGATGCCAATAGACTCAAGTCTAGCAACGGGAGCATAAGTCTCACCATAGTCCATACCTTCGACTTGTGTGTAGCCTTGGGCGACGAGACGTGCTTTGTTGCGAACTACTTGTCCATCTTCATCTTGCTTGTTGCGAAACACCCATTTGGTACCGATGATGTTGTGGTTGTTATCGGGCTTCTCAACCAATGTCCAAACTTGGTTCCTCCTAAAGTTGTGTATCTCTTCATGCATAGCATTTATCCAATCCGGATCTTCCAATGCTTCTTCAACCTTCATAGGTTCAATGCTAGAGATGAAAGAATAGTTTTCACAAAAGTTAGCTAAACGAGTTTTAGAGCGAGTGATTCTCCCGGTTTGAATATCATTGTAGATTTGTTTGACGGGATGGTCTTTAGCAATTCTTGCTCGAACTCGTGAAAGCTTTTGCTTGGATCTTCGTTGAACATCTTCTTCATCTTGTTCTTCTTCTTGGACTTCTTCATTGTTGGCGTTGTCGTTCTCTTGTCGTGGTGGAGAAGGAGGTTGTTGACGTTCATCTTGATGCACTTCCTCCTTTCCTTCATCTTGGTGTGTCCCACTTGTGGATGCTTCCGTATCAACTCTTGGTTCACCTTGTCGTGAAATAGAAGCTTCCACTTGGACGGACGAGGTACTCTCCTTCACCTCCGTTGGACGGACCTTGCCAATAGACAAGTCTTGGATTGCTTCCGAAGGATCTTTGTCTCCTACATCAATTGGCAATTGCTCTACTTGCGAGCCGTTAGATTCATCAAACTTCACATCTACCATCTCTTCAACCTTTCGGGTGAAATTGTTGTAGACACGGTAAGTGTGAGAGTTTGAGCCATAACCTAGTAGGAAACCTTCATGATACTTAGGAGCAAATTTAGAACGACGATGCTTATCAAGAATGTAGCACTTCGAGCCGAATACTCGAAAGTATCCAACTTGGGGTTTGTTACCGGTGAGTAGCTCATATGCCGTCTTGCCGAGTAGCTTGTGAAGATACAAGCGATTTGTTGCATGACAAGCTGTCTCAACCACTTCTGCCCAAAAGTGCTTCGGTGTCTTGTACTCATCAAGCATCGTTCTCGCCATTTCGATGAGCGTCCGGTTCTTCCTCTCAACAACTCCATTTTGTTGAGGTGTGTACGTAGCCGAGAACTCATGTGAAATCCCTTCTTCGTCAAGAAAGGTGTCCACATTTGCGTTCTTGAACTCCGTTCCATTGTCGCTGCGAACCTTCTTGATCTTCACTTCAAATTGGTTTTGGGCCTTCCTAGCGAAGTTTTTGAAGATCTTTTGAACCTGCAATTTATCATCAAGAAAGAACACCCACGTAAATCTGGAAAAATCATCAACTATAACTAGACCAAAAGAATTTCCACCGAGACTCTTGTAAGAGTTGGTACCAAAGAGATCCATGTGAAGTAGCTCGAGTGGCCTCTTTGTGGTCATGATGTTCTTCACGGCATGCCTTCCTCCAACCTGTTTACCTACTTGACAAGCACTGCAAAGTCTATCCTTATCAAATATGACATCATTAACTCCAAGGATATGATTCCCTTTAATAATCTTGTCAAGGTTTCGCATGCCAACATGACCTAATCGTCTATGCCATAACCAGCCTTTTGAGGATTTAGCAATGAAGAAAGTTTTAGGTTGAGCCTTTTTAGTGAAATCAACAATGTATAGATCACCTCTACGTATATCGGTAAATACCATTTTATGATTATCTCGATGAAACACTTGGCAATCAACTTCAGTAAATAAGACATTGAAACCAAAGTCAGCAAGTCTAGATACTGAAAGTAAGTTGTATCCAAGAGATTCAACGAGCATGACATTTTGTATGGAGCTATCATGTGAGATGGCCACCTTACCGAGGCCAACCACCTTACCCTTTGAGTTGTCACCGAAAGTGACATACTTTCGAGGACTATCATTATCAGCAAGCTCATGAAACATGTCTTTATCTCCGGTCATGTGATCGGTACATCCACTGTCAAGGACCCATTCCTTTCCTCCTGACATATATCCCAGAAGATTTGCCATAAGACCAAAATGTCTCATTGCATCATCAAGATCGAAGTCAGTATCATCATCCTCATCATAGTATCCATGTTCAACATCGTCATGTGGTGGATCAAATCCTAGATAGGGTGATTCGTTAGAGTGATTTTGACAATGATCTTGTCTATGAATTTTTATAGCTTCGGAAATAATATCACTAATAATACCAACATTTCCTTTGGCATGCATGAGATTTGTAAGCTCAAATAGACGATCACCAAACATAGGATCACTAGTATTCATCTTACTCAAGGCAATAGACTTATGGAGAATTTCATCAAGATTTTTCAAAGAATAATCAGGAAATCGTTCCTCAAGAAATTTCCATATAGTGTAGGCACACTCAAGAGTAGGCAGTTTTATAATCAAGTTTCTAGGCAAGCCTCTAGTGATAAGATTAACAGTTCTAATATTCGTAATCATGTCAATAGACTCATCAAGGGTAGGATGCATAGGATCAACACAAGGTGCACAAGGACTAGCAATGTACTTGTTCAAATGATATTGATTGAAAATTACAAGCATCTCATTTTTCCACTCATGAAAATACTCTCCATCAAGAATAGGCACTCTATGTCTAAGACTCCCTAAAGTAGACTCATCCATCTTCCTCCAATGGTGATTAAACCAAAGCAATGGAGACCAATGCTCTGATACCACTTGTAGGACCTTGAGAAGAGGTGTCTAGAGGGGGGGATTAGACACTAAGTACCAAAGTTGCAGTTTTTAGTATTCTTAAAACTAAGTGGAGTTTAGGCACAAGTTTAACATTCACAACACATAGCAAGAAAGCATGCAAAGAGTATATGAGCAGCAGAAAGTAAAGCATGCAACTTGCAAGAATGTAAGGGGAAGGGTTTGGAGGATTCAAACGCAATTGGAGACACAGATATTTTTGGCGTGGTTCCGATAGGTGGTGCTATCATACATCCACGTTGATGGAGACTTCAACCCACGAAGGGTAACAGTTGCGCGAGTCCACGGAGGGCTCCACCCAAAAAGGGTCCACGAAGAAGCAACCTTGTCTATCCCACCATGGCCATCGCCCACGAAGGACTTGCCTCACTAGCGGTAGATCTTCACAAAGTAGGCGATCTCCTTGCCCTTACAAACTCCTTGGTTCAACTCCACAATCTTGTCGGAGGCTCCCAAGTGACACCTAGCCAATCTAGGAGACACCACTCTCCAAGAAGTAACAAATGGTGCGTTGATGATGAACTCCTTGCTCTTGTGCTTCAAATGATAGTCTCCCCAACACTAAACTCTCTCTCTCATGGGATTTGGATCTGGTGGAAAGAGGATTTGAGTGGAAAGCAACTTGGGGAAGGCTAGAGATCAAGATTCATATGGAAGGAATGGAATATCTTGGCCTCAACACATGAGTAGGTAGTTCTCTCTTAGAAATAGGATGCTGGAAGTGTAGGTTTAGTCTGATGGCTCTCTCCACGAATGAAGAGGAGGTGGAGGGGTATATATAGCCTCCACACAAAATCTAACCGTTACACACAATCTACCAAACTCGGTGGGACCGAATCGTTAAAATCGGTCAGACCGATTTAGCAAATAATGTGACCGTTAGGGATTTCGGTGGGACCGGAATGCAACTCGGTAGGACCGATATGGTTAGAGTTAGGGCATAACGTAATCTCGGTGAGACCAATTACACAAACTCGGTGAGACCGATTTTGGTAATTAGCTAACCAGAGAGTTGGTCAGGCAAACTCGGTTGGACCGATTATCAAACTCGGTGGGACCGAATTTGATAATGAGTCAACCAGGAAGTTTGCATTGTAATCTCGGTAGTACCGATTGCTCAAATTCGGTGAGACCGATTTTGATAATGGACATACATAGAGAGATTACAATCCCATCTCGGTGAGACTGAGATCCCTATCGGTGAGACCGATTTGCCTAGGGTCTGTGGCAGTGGCTAAGACATCCAAACTCGGTGGCGCCGGATAGAAAGAATCAGTGGGGCCGAGTTTGACTTTAGGTTTAGGACATATGTGGATGCGAGAAAGTGGTTGAGGGTTTTTGGAGCATATCACTAAGCACATGAAGCAAGAGGCTCATTAAGCAACACCTCATCCCTCCTTGATAGTATTGGCTTTTCCTATAGACTCAATGTGATCTTGGATCACTGAAATGGAAAATGAAGAGTCTTGAGCTTGAAGCTTTAACCAATCCTTTGTCCTTAGCATCTTGAAGGAGTTCCCACATCCTTTAGTCCATGCCACTCCATTGTTGAACTTATCTGAAACATACTAGATAAAAGTGTTAGTCCAACAAGAGATATGTTGTCATTAATTACCAAAACCACCTAGGGAGCACTTGTGCTTTCACACGACCAGGTCTTTCCTCATTCTCCCCTTTCCTCATATTCTTCCTCTCGCAACCCTTACTGCCGATCGAGCTCAGCCGCCGCCGCCGCAGAGCACCTCGTCTTCCTCAACCTCGGCCGCTGCATCAACCTGAGTTGAACCAGAGAACGGCGGCGACCCTCCGCAGTAGATCTACAGTTGTAAGTCTTCGCCTTCCCGCACCTCAGATCTGCATTTGGATTTTCAAGTTCCTCTATGTTCTTCATGGTTCATCACAGTTTCTTCGTAGTTTCTCCACCGCAGCCTCTTCTGATCCAAAAGTAATATAGAACTCATGCGGTAGTTGTTTTGCGTCCATTTTTGATACTAGCAGATCCCTTTTTCCTGTAAAGAGGCCTCATTAGAACTCATGAACGCATATGTACTAGTTTTTTAGGTCTAGAATATTTTCTTTTCCGAACAGCCGTTGATCCAAAATAATAGTTGCAGCCTGTGAAACCTGTTTGTGTAACACTTAGGCAAAAACTGTATTTTGTTAGATCCACCTAGTCATGGCGACTCTTATCACCGGCTTATAATTGCAATGCTCAATTGATAACCTTAACCACTCATGGCGGTTTAAATAATCTGACTGTTCATAGCGCTCATGGCGGCTTAAATAACTTGACATAATTAGCCATATACCATTAGGCCCCTTTATAAGCCACCATCTTGAATATGTACTGTAATGTTTCCCTCCGGCTTAAATTTGAACCGGAAATTTTACTCTTTCTTAGGCTTCTATCACAATGCCGCCCAAACAACCCACTTCATGCAATTGGGTCAAATCCATTGTCACAGACAGTACGCTTGATGACTTTGTGAAGATCGGCTATCTGCTGAAGAAGGAAGTTATGTCATATCGTGCTCCTGATCCAACTGAGGAAATTCCTCAGCCCAAAGAGGGGGAGGTCAACATCTTGACTAATCATATGAACCGGGGTTTTAAACCACCCAACTCAAAATTCTCTAGGGACATCCTGCACTTCTTTGACCTTCATCCTCAAGACATTGGACCCAATTCCGTGTCTAATATTTGCAATTTTCAAGTGTTCAGTGAGGTATATCTTGGAGAAGGACCCAGCTTGCTACTCTTCAGAGAGTTATTCTACTTGAACCGCCAGAATGAGTGTGCCAATGGACCTAGCTTGGAACTTGGCGGGGTCTCAATCCAACGTCAGAGAGACGTCATGTTTCCTTATGCCAATCCACCAAGTCATCCCAAAGACTAGAACCAGACATGGTTCTATTGCCAAGACACTTCTCCGGCTGATGACACCCTCTGCCCAACTTTCATGCTCTGCGTCTTGAGTCCAATCACCCACTTCCTAGCAAAATTACAGCCGTTGAACGCCAGACACTCGCCCCCACTATGGCTAAAACCAAAGCTCTTTTGGGGAATGGGCTAAATGGTATCGACTTGGTCCGGGTTTGGCTTGCCTGGCGGATCATTCCATTGAGCCAGCGCCCTGGTCTGATGTGTACCTACACGGGCAAGAAGAATGACCCTCTGCGGCACAGTCCTGACGATTTACCGGACCATGTCGTTGATGACATGACAAAATCAATCCTAAACGAAAGCCTAGCAGATTGTGGTAAAGTGGGCTTAAGCCCTTTCTGTGAAGCTAACCCGGCTCCAGCGGTAAGCTGCCAACCTAAGTAAATTACCTTTAACCTTGATGTTTGTCTATACTTGCTGATTTTCACAGGCTGATGATAAATTTTGGAAAGCAAAATATGATCATGAGGCTGCAAAGAAAGCTAGGAAGGCCAAGAGAGCTGCCAGGAAAGAAGCCGCCAAGAAGAAGGGAAAGAAGGCCAGTGCCTCTGACTTGCTTCGACTAGAAGATACTTCTGAGTCGGAGGTAGCCCTTGACTCTCTTGGCTCCTTTTTTAACCACCCTATTGACACCGATTATCATCAGGGGGACACGGGAACAAGTCATGGAAAGGATGAAGAGGTAACTATCATTTCCTCTGACTCCGAGCCTTTGCCAAGACAGAAAATCTGAAGAGTAACCCAGAAAGTAATATTTTCACATCCCTTAGCTTATCAAGATCCTCAATTTCTTTTGAAGCGACAGATTCATGAGAGCCGGAGGCAGACCCGAAACAGCAAGGATGCGGAACTCTCCTCCGGCTTACCGAATACACCAAGGAAGCGTCAGAACGAGGTCACCTCCAATTTAAATCCCTTTTATACTTTGGCGGGTCTCACTCGTCAACCACTCAATTCTTCAGATTCAAATTATCAGGAAACTTCACCTTCCTCCGGCGACTCAATGCAGTCCAATTTGCCGGCTTTCAAGACCGCTCCAGGGTAATGATGACTTGCTTATCCTGCATTCACTTCAATTCGTTATATTTGTACTGACCTTTTGATCTTATGCAGCGGAAAAGCAAATCCCAGCAAAAAGGTGAAGAAGAACAAGTCAGCCGAAGAGCCGATCTTCAAAGAGTTGGAACTTGGGACGGCCGTGCCTGAGACCTCTGTTCATGAGCCGCCACCTGAACCAGCTCATGACTCGCCAATGCCAACCGCTGACCCACCTGCCGAGCAAGCCGTCGATGGCTCTGAAAACCCAGAAGTCTCTAGCCGAGCCAAGACAGATGATCCTCAAGACACTGATGTCGAGATCACCAAGACCGGCTATATTGAGCCGGGAAGACCTACTGTGCTGGCCAAGTGTCAGGAGCACCTAGAACGCCGCAAGGTCAGGTTTGATGTTGTTGATTATACTCACATGAGTATTGGGGAAGTTTTCTCTGGCTATCTTAGCCAAGTACACAGTAGCCGTGACGTCGAAGTTGACATGGTGAAGCAAATGCACCAGAAATTTGAGGTATAAACTCTTCCCTTAACTGAATTATCCTTGCTTATGCCAGCCCCCAAGTCTATTACTTATGATGAATATGTTGTAGACTTAGAAACAAACTTATGAACATTAGTGATATATTTGGACAAAACATGTAAGAAATCCGGCTTACTCCATAGTCCCCAAGGGCCGGTTTAAGCAGCATGTTTGAGCCGGTCCTTCACATGCTTGTATAGAATAAAATACTTGTAAAATGTTAACAACAATATGCATTAGCCCCCAAGTGCCAAGTACTCTTGCTTGCAAAGTGCTTGGGACTTACTCTCATGAACCGCCACTTAGGCAAAATTCTTCGGTAGACATTAGCCCCCAAGTGCCAAGTGTTGTTGCTTGCAAAAGGCTTGGGACTTAATATTGTATGATAATTGTCATGATTTTGACCAGGTATTTGTACAGGTGATACGTCCATTTTGCATCATGCTTTTATATTAATATTTATTGCATTATGGGCTGTTATTACACATTATATCTCAATACTTATGGCTATTCTCTCTTATTTTACAAGGTTTACCATGAAGAGGGGGATTGCCGGCAGCTGGAATTCTGGCTGGAAAAGGAGCAAACATTGGAAACCTATTCTGCACTGCTCCAAAAGTCCTAAAACTCCACGAAACATATTTTTGGATTTATTAAGAATTATTGAGCGAAAGAAGTACATCAGGGGGCCCACACCCTGGCCAGGAGGGTGGGGGGCACGCCCCCTGTCTCCTGGGCCCCCTGGTGGCCCTCCGGTGTCCATCTTCTGCTATATGAAGGCTTTTACCCTGGAAAAAATCATGGGCAAGCTTACGGGATGAAACTCCGCCGCCACGAGGCGGAACCTTGGCGGAACCAATCTAGGGCTCTGGCGGATCTGTTCTGCCGAGGACACTTCCCTCCGGGAGGGGGAAATCATCACCAACGTCATCACCAACGATCCTCTCATCGGGAGGGGGTCAATCTCCATCAACATCTTCACCAGCACCATCTCCTCTCAAACCCTAGTTCATCTTTTGTATCCAATCTTGTATCCAAAACCACAAAATTGGTACATGTGGGTTGCTAGTAGTGTTGATTACTCCTTGTAGTTGATACTTATTGGTTTACTTGGTGGAAGATCATATGTTCAGATCCTTAATGCATATTATTACACCTCTGATTATGAACATGTGTATGCTTTGTGAGTAGTTACGTTTGTTCCTGAGGACATGGGTGAAGTCTTGCTATTAGTAGTCATGTGAATTTGGTATTCGTTCGATATTTTGATGAGATGTACGTTGTCTTTTCCTCTAGTGGTGTTATGTGAACGTCGACTACATGACACTTCACCATTATTTGGGCCTAGAGGAAGGCATAGGGAAGTAATAAGTAGATGATGGGTTGCTAGAGTGACAGAAGCTTAAACATTAGTTTATGCGTTGCTTCGTTATGGGCTGATTTGGATCCATATGTTTCATGCTATGGTTAGGTTTACCTTAATACTTTTGTTGTAGTTGCGGATGCTTGCAATAGGTGTTAATCATAAGTGGGATGCTTGTACAAGTAAGGGAAGCACCCAAGCACCGGTTCACCCACATATCAAATTATCAAAGTGCCTAACGCGAATCATATGAACGTGATGAAAACTAGCTTGACGATAATTCCTATGTGTCCTCGGGAGCTCCTTTCTCATTATTAGAAATTGTCCAGGCTTATCCTTTGCTACATAAAGGATTGGGCCACCTTGCTGCACTTTATTTACTTTGTTTACTTATTACTTGTTATTATTTATCTTATCACAAAACTATCTATCACCTACAATTTCAGTGCTTGCAGAGAAAACCTTACTGAAAACCGCTTATCATTTCCTTCTGCTCCTCGTCGGGTTCGACACTCTTACTTATCGAAAGGACTACGATAGATCCCCTACACTTGTGGGTCATCAAGACTCTTTTCTGGCGTCGTTGCCGGGGAGTGTAGCGCTTTTGGTGAGTGGAACTTGGTAAGGAAACATTTATATAGTGTGCTGAAATTTTCTGTTACTTGTTACTATGGAAGTTAATCCTTTGAGGGGCTTGTTTGTGGCATCTTCGCCCGACCAGTAGAGCAAAGAGTTGCTCCTCAACCTACTGAACCTACTGAAAATGTTCACTGTGAAATTCCTTCGGGTATGATAGAGAAACTACTAGCTAATCCATTTGCAGGAGATGGAACATTACATCCCGATTTACACCTTATCTTTGTGGATGAAGTTTGTGGATTATTTAAGCTTGCAGGTATCCCCGATGATGTTGTCAAAAGGAAGGTCTTCCCTTTATCTTTGAAGGGAGATGCATTGACATGGTTTAGGCTATGTGATGATACGAGATCTTGGAATTATAAACGATTGAAGTTGGAATTTCACCAGAAGTTCTACCCTATGCACCTTGTTCATTGTGATCGTAATTACATATATAATTTCTAGCCTCGCGAAGGAGAAAGCATCGCTCAAGCTTGGGGGAGGCTTAAGTCAATGTTATATTCATGCCCCAATCATGAGCTCTCCCGGGAAATGATTATTCAAAAATTTTATGCTCGGCTTTCTCTTAATAATCGCAACCTGCTCGATACTTCCTGTGCTGGTTCTTATATGCTGAAGACTATTAATTTCAAATGGGACTTATTAGAAAGAATTAAACGCAACTCTGAAGATTGGGGTTCCGACGATGGTAAGGAGTCAGGTAGGACACCTAAGTTTGATTGTGTTAAATCTTTTATGGATACCGATGCTTTTCGTGGATTTAGCGCTAAGTATGGACTTGACTCTGAGACTCACGTTGATCTCCCTAAAGAAAAGTGGTTTAAATATAATCCTCCTGTTGAAGTGAAAGTAGTTGCTCCTATTACAGTTGAAGAAAAGACTACCACTTATAGTGATCCTATTGTTCCTACTACTTATGTTGAGAAACCACCTTTTCCTATTAGGATAAAGGATCATGCTAAAGCTTCAACTGTTGTTCGTAAGAGTAATACTAGGACTTATACACCTCCTGAGCAAATCAATGTTGAACCTAGTATTGCTATGGTTAAAGATCTCTTAGATGATGATTTAGATGGGCATGTTATTTATTTCTATGATGAAACTGCTAATATTGCTAGACCTGATACTAAGATACATAGACCTGTCGTAGGCATGCCTGTTATTTTTGTTAAAATAGGAGATCATTGTTATCATGGCTTATGTGATATGGGTGCCAGCGCTAGTGCGATACCTTATGATCTTTATAAAGAAATTATGCACGACATTGCACCCGTTGAATTAGAAGACATTGATGTTACTATTAAGCTTGCTAATAGGGATACCATTAAACCTATCGGGATTGTTAGAGATGTTGAAGTTTTGTGTGGGAAAGTTAAATACCCTGCTGATTTTCTTGTTCTTGCTTCCCCACAAGATGCCTTATGATCTTTATAAAGAAATTATGCACGACATTGCACCCGTTGAATTAGAAGACATTGATGTTACTATTAAGCTTGCTAATAGGGATACCATTAAACCAGTTGGGATTGTTAGAGATGTTGAAGTTTTGTGTGGGAAGGTCAAATACCCTGCTGATTTTCTTTTTCTTGGTTCTCCACAACATGCCTTTTGTCCCATTATATTTGGTAGACCCTTCTTAAACACTGTTAATTCTAGGATTGATTGCGAAAAGGATGTTGTTACGATTGGCTTAGATGATATAACTCATGAGTTTAATTTTGCTAAATTTCGTAGACAACCCCGTGATAAAGAATTATCGAGTAAAGATGAAATAATTGGTCTTGCTTCTATTGCCGTGCCTCCTACTGATCCGTTAGAACAATATTTGCTAGACCATGAAAATGATATGTTTATGAAAGAAAGAAGGGAAATAGATGAAGTATTCCTTAACAGGAACCTATTTTGAAACATAACCTTCCCGTTGAAATTCTTGGGGATCCCCCTCCACCCAAGGGTGATCCCGTGTTTGAACTCAAACCTTTACTTGATAATCTTAAGTATGCTTACCTGGATCAAAAGAAAATAGATCATGTTATTATTAGTGCTAACCTTTCAGAGCAAGAAGAAGAAAGATTATTGAAAACTCTGAAGAAGCATCGAGCTGCTATTGGATATACTCTGGATGATCTTAAAGGCGTTAGTCCCACGTTATGTCAACACAAAATTAGTTTGGAGGAAGGAGCCAAACCAGTTAGAGATCCTCAACGAAGATTGAATCCCAAGATGAAAGAAGTGGTAAGAAAGGAGATACTAAAGCTCCTTGAGGCAGGTATAATTTACCCCGTTGCTGATAGTGAATGGGTAAGCCATGTCCATTGTGTCCCTACAAAGGGAGATATTACTGTTGTTCCTAATGATAAAGATGAATTGATTCCGCAAAGAATTATTACAGGTTATAGGATGGTAATTGATTTTCGTAAATTAAATAAAGCTACTAAGAAAGATCACTACCCTTTTCCTTTTATTGATCAAATGCTAGAAAGACTATCCAAACATACACATTTCTGCTTTCTAGATGGTTATTCTGGATTCTCTCAAATACCTGTATCAGCAGAAGATCAATCGAAAACTACTTTTACTTGCCCTTTCGGTACTTTTGCTTATAGACGTATGCCTTTTGGTTTATGTAATGCACCTGCTACCTTTCAAAGATGCATGATGGCTAAATTCTCTGATTTTTGTGAAAAGATTTGTGAGGTATTCATGGATGACTTCTCCGTTTATGGATCCTCTTTTGATGATTGCTTGAGCAACCTTGATCGAGTTTTGCAGAGATGCGAAGACACTAGTCTCGTTCTGAATTGGGAAAAGTGCCACTTTATGGTTAATGAAGGCATTGTCTTGGGGCATAATATTTCCGAGAGAGGTATTGAAGTTGACAAAGCCAAAGTTGATGCTATTGAAAAGATGCCATGTCCCAAGGACATAAAAGGTATAAGAAGTTTCCTTGGTCACGCTGGTTTTTATAGGAGGTTCATTAAGGACTTTTCTAAGATCTCTAGGACTCTGACTAATTTATTGCAAAAAGATATTCCTTTTGTCTTTGATGATGATTGTGTAGAAGCATTTGAAATACTTAAGAAAGCTTTGATCACTGCACCTGTTGTTCAGCCACTTGATTGGAATTTACCTTTTGAAATTATGTGTGATGCTAGTGATTATGTTGTAGGTGTTGTTCTAGGGCAAAGAGTTGATAAGAAATTGAATGTTATCCAGTATGCTAGTAAGACTCTTGATACTGCCCAAAAGAATTACGCTACTACTAAAAAATAATTCTTAGCAGTTGTGTTTGCATGTGATAATTTTAGACCTTATATTGGTGGTTCCAAAGTTACTATTCACGCTGATCATGCTGCTATTAAATACCTTATGCAAAAGAAAGATGCTAAGCCTAAACTCATTAGATGGGTTCTCCTGGTCCAAGAATTTGATTTGCATATTATTGATAGAAAGGGAGCCGAGAACCCCGTTGCAGACAACTTGTCTAGGTTAGAGAATGTTCTTGATGACCCACTGCCTATTGATGATAGCTTTCCCGATGAACATTTAGCGGTCATTAATGCTTCTCGTACTGCTCCATGGTATGCTGATTATGCTAATTATATTGTTGCTAAATTTATACCACCTAGTTTCACATACCAGCAAAAGAAAAAGTTCTTTTATGATTTAAGACATTACTTTTGGGATGACCCACACCTTTATAAAGAAGGAGTAGATGGTGTTATTAGACGTTGTGGGATGACCCACACCTTTATAAAGAAGGAGTAGATGGTGTTATTAGACATTGTGTACCTGAGCATGAACAGGAACAGATCCTACGCAAGTGTCACTCTGAATCATATGGAGGACACCACGCTGGAGATAGAACTGCACATAAGGTACTACAATCCGGTTTTTATTGGCCTACTCTCTTCAAAGATGCTCGTAAGTTTGTATTATCTTGTGATGAATGTCAAAGAATTGGTAATATTAGTAGACATCAAGAAATGCCTATGAATTATTCTCTTGTTATTGAACCGTTTGATGTTTGGGGCTTTGATTATATGGGACCTTTTCCTGCCTCTATGGTTATACACATATTTTAGTTGCTATTGATTATGTTACTAAGTGGGTAGAAGCTATTCCAACTAGTAGTGTTGATCATAACAATTCTATTAAAATGCTTAAAGAAGTTATTTTTCCGAGGTTTGGAGTCCCTAGATATCTTATGACTAATGGTGGTTCACATTTTATTCATGGTGCTTTCCGTAAGATGCTTGCTAAGTATGATGTCAATCATAGAATCACATCTCCTTATCATCCGCAGTCTAGTGGTCAAGTAGAGTTGAGCAATAGAGAGCTCAAGTTAATTTTATAAAAGGTTGTGAATAGATCTAGAAAGAATTGGTCCAAAAAACTTGATGATGCATTATGGGCTTATAGAACTGCATACAAAAATCCTATGGGTATGTCCCCATATAAGATGGTTTATGGAAAAGCATGTCATTTACCTCTTGAACTTGAACATAAAGCATATTGGGCTATTAAAGAGCTCAATTATGACTTCAAGCTTGCCGGTAAGAAGAGGTTGTTTGATATTAGCTCACTTGATGAATGGAGAGCCCAAGCTTATGAGAATGCCAAGCTATTCAAAGAAAAAGTTAAACGCTGGCATGATAAAAGGATACAAAAGCGTGAGTTTAACGTAGGAGATTATGTATTATTATTCAACTCTTGTTTAAGATTTTTTGCAGGAAAGCTTCTCTCTAAATGGAAGGTCCCTACGTTATCAAGGAGGTCTATCGTTCTGGTGCCATAAAGATCAATAACTTCGAAGGACCAAGTTCGAGGGTGGTAAACGGTCAGAGAATTAAACTTATATTTTAGGTAATCCTATTAATGTTGAAACTAATATTATTGAAACCGTAATCCCGGAGGAATACATAAGGGACACTTTCCAGAACGTTCCAGACTCCAAAAAGGAATAGGTATGTGGTACAGTAAGTAAACCAAATCCAAAACAACTCCAATGGCAATTTTTATCAGTTTTGGATTATTTAAGAATTTTAGGAAGAAAGAAGTAGTCCGAAAGGGACACGAGGCCCCCACGAGAGTGGATGGCGCGCCCACCCTTATTGGGCGCGCCCCCCTATCTCGTGGGCACCTCGTGTGCCCCCCGGACTCCGTTTTTCTTGCACATTACGTATTTTGTTCGATAAAATTCGTTATATATACCCCCAAAGGTTTTGACCATCGTATCACGCAAATATCCTCTGTTTTCGTTTCAAGTTGTTTCTGTTTCAGATCTAGAGCATCATGACATCTCCAAGCGCTCCCAAGGACAAGTTTTTCGAGAGGGTTATCAACCCCTATCTCGCGGAGGTGCTACAACACCCTCAAACCATTGAGATGCGTGAGGGGGTGCTGCACATCCGTGATGTGGAGGGACCAAGGCGTACTGGAAGCATGGAGACAAAGCTCGAAGCTGTGGAGCAGCAAGTCTTCAAGTGCCAAGGGATGGTGGAGCATGGACTCAACGCCAACTAGATGATGATCGAAGTTCACCAACAACCACAAGCTAGATGCCAAAGTCATTGGGGAAACCATCTTCAAGCTTCAAGACAAAATCGAGCACCTCCAAGCCTAGATCTATGACCTGCAAAACCAGAACTGTGAGTATGAATATAGATTCAAAAGGATGAGTTTGGCTGCAGATTTAAGGATCCCGAAGACTTGATCATCCTTCTTCGATGGTGAGCCTATGCCTTGCAAGACGGACGACAAGCGTACATCATCAACAACTCCTACTTCACCACCTCCAAGGACATAATCACATGGGTATGGGCACTCCCCTTGGCAACTGTCAAGCTTGGGGGAGGTGCCCCGGTATCGTATCACCATCACACTCCTATCTTTACCGTTTTATTTAGTTCAATCCTTTTAGTAGTATCTTGATCTAGTAGATTGAAGTTTTGATATCAAGTAGTTTTGAGTTTTGCTTTGTGATCTCTTTTTGTAATCGAGTCCGTGAGCTATCTATAATAAATATTAGTGTTGAGTCAAGGGCTTTGCTATGTTGCTATGTCCTTGAGAAAGTAGGAAGAATTAAAGAGTTCTTATTGATCTTATGGTTAGTGATAACTTCACATATAGAAAGTATGAGGCATGAACATTGTTGAGAGTTGATAAACGTAATTTTGGTCATCGTTGCAATTAATAGGAAGTGATAAGGAAAGGGAGGTTCACATATAAATATACTATCTTTGACATCTTTTATGATTGTGAGCACTCATTAAGTATGTCATCAAGGGGAGTGCCCATACCCAAGTGATGGTGATACGATACCGGGGCACCTCCCCCAAGCTTGGCAGTTGCCAAGGGGAGTGCCCATACCCAAGTGATTATTTCTCTGGAGGTGGTGAGGTGGGAATTGTTGATGATGTAGGCTTGTCGTCCGTCTTCCAAGGCATAGGCTCTCCATCATAAAGGGATGATCGAGTCTCCGGGATCCTTAAATCTTCAGCCAAACTCATTCGCTTGAATCTATATTCATACTCATAGTTCTGGTTTTGCAGGTCATAAATCTGGGCTTGGAGGTGCTCGATTTTCTCTTTAAGCTTGAAGATGGTCTCCCCAATGACTTTGGCATCCAGCTTGTGGTTGTTGATGAACTCTGTGATCATCATCTAGTTGGCGTTGAGTCCACGCTCCACCATCCCTTGACACTTGAAAACCTCTTGCTCCATGGCTTCGAGCTCTGTCTCCATGCTCCCGGTACGCCTTGGTCCCTCCACATCGCGGATGTGCAGCACCCCCTCATGCATCTCAATGGTTTGAGGGTGATGCAGCACCTCCGCGAGATAGGGGTTGATAACCCTCTCCAAAAACTTGTCCTTGGGAGCGCTTGGAGACGACATGATGCTCTAGATCTGAAACAGAAACAACTCGAAACAAAAACAAAGGATATTTGCGTGATACGATGGTCAAAACCTTCGGCAGTATATATAATGAATTTTTACCGACGAAAGTACGTAACATGCAAGAAAATGGAGTCCGGGAGGCACACGAGGTGCCCACGAGACAGCGGGCGCACCCTACATGGGGGGGGCTCCTCTCTCGTGGGAGCCTCGTGTCCCTTTCAGACTACTTCTTTCTTCCTAAAATACTTAAATAATCCAAAACTAATAAAAATTGCTATTAGAGTTGTTTTGGAGTCGGTTTACTTACCGTACCATGTACATATGCGTTTTTGGGGTCTGGAACGTTCTGGAAAGTGTCTCTTATGTATTCCTCTGGGGTTATGGTTTCAATAATATTAGTTTCAACATTGATAGGATTACCTGAAATATAATGTTTAATTCTTTGACTGTTAACCACCCTCGGATTTGTGCCTTCGAAGTTGTTGATTTTTATAGCACCAGAACGATAGACCTCCTCAATAACGTAGGGACCTTCCCATTTTGAGAGAAGTTTTCCTGCAAAAAATCTTAAACGAGAGTTGAATAATAACGCATAATCTCCTACGTTAAACTCACCCCTTTGTATCCTCTTATCATGCCAGCATTTGACTTTTTCTTTGAAAAGCTTGGCATTCTCATATGCTAGGGTTCTCCATTCATCAAGTGAGCTAATATCAAACAACCTCTTCTCACCGGCAAGTTTGAAGTCATAATTGCGCTCTTTAATAGCCCAATATGCTTTATGTTCAAGTTCAACAGGTAAATGACATGCTTTTCCATAAACCATCTTATATGGAGACATACCCATAGGATTTTTGTATGCAGTTCTATAGGCCCATAATGCATCATCAAGTTTTTTGGACCAATTTTTTCTAGATCTATTCACAGTCTTTTGCAAAATTAATTTGAGCTCTCTATTGCTCAACTCTAATTGACCACTAGACTGCGGGTGATAAGGAGATGTGATTCTATGATTGACATCATACTTAGCAAGCATCTTACGGAAAGCACCATGAATAAAGTGTGAACCACCATCAGTCATAAGATATCTAGGGACTCCAAACCTCGGAAAAATACCTTCTTTAAGCATTTTAATAGAAGTGTTATGATCAACACTACTAGTTGGAATAGCTTCTACCCACTTAGTAACGTAATCAACAGCAACTAAAATATGTGTATAACCATTGGAGGCAGGAAAAGGTCCCATATAATCAAAGCCCCAAACATCAAACGGTTCAATAACAAGAGAATAATTCATAGGAATTTCTTGACGTCTACTAATGTTACCTATTTTTTGACATTCATCACAAGATAAGACAAACTTACGAGCATCTTTGAAGAGGGTAGGCCAATAAAAACCAGATTGTAGTACCTTGTGTGCAGTTCTATCTCCAGCGTGGTGTCCTCCATAAGATTCAGAGTGACACTTGCGTAGGATTTGTTCCTGTTCATGCTCAGGCACACAACGTCTAATAATACCATCTACTCCTTCTTTATAAAGGTGTGGATCATCCCAGAAGTAATGTCTTAAATCATAAAAGAATTTTTTCTTTTGCTGGTATGTGAAACTAGGCGGTATATATTTAGCAACAATGTAATTAGCATAATTAGCATACCAAGGAGCAGTACGAGAAGCATTGACAACCACTAATTGTTCATTAGGAAAACTATCATTAATAGGCAGTTGGTCATCAAGAACATTCTCTAACCTAGACAAGTTGTCTGCAACGGGGTTCTCAGCTCCCTTTCTATCAATAATATGCAAGTCAAATTCTTGGAGCAAGAGAACCCATCTAATGAGTCTAGGCTTAGCATCTTTGTTTTCCATAAGATATTTAATAGCAGCATGATCAGTGTGAATAGTAACTTTGGAATCAACAATATAAGGTCTAAACTTATCACATGCAAACACAACTGCTAAGAACTCTTTTTCAGTAGTAGCATAATTTCTCTGGGCAGTATCAAGAGTCTTACTAGCATACTGGATAACATTCAATTTCTTATTGACTCTTTGCCCTAAAACATCACCTACAGCATAATCACTAGCATCGCACATAATTTCAAAAGGTAAATTCCAATCAGATGGCTGAACAATAAGTGCAGTGATCAAAGCTTTCTTAAGTGTTTCAAATGCTTCTACAAAATCATATCAAAGACAAAAGGAATATCTTTTTGCAATAAATTAGTCAGAGGCCTCGAGGTTTTATAAAAGTCCTTAATGAACCTCCTATAAAAGCCGGCATGACCAAGGAAAGTTCTTATACCTTTTATGTCCTTGGGACATGGCATCTTTTCAATAGCATCAACTTTGGCTTTATCAACTTCAATACCTCTCTCGGAGATCTTGTGCCCCAAGACAATGCCTTCATTAACCATAAAGTGACATTTTCCCAATTCAGGACGAGACTAGTGTCTTCGCATCTCTGCAAAACTCGATCAAGGTTGCTCAAACAATCATCAAAAGAGGATCCATAGACGGAGAAGTCATCCATGAATACCTCACAAATCTTTTCACAAAAACCATAAAATATAGCCATCATGCATCTTTGAAAGGTAGCAGGTGCATTACATAAACCAAAAGGCATACGTCTATAAGCAAAAGTACCAAAAGGGCAAGTAAAAGTAGTTTTAGATTGATCCTTCGCGGACACAGGTATTTGAGAGAAGCCAGAATAACCATCTAGAAAGCAAAAATGTGTGTGTTTGGATAGCCTTTCTAGCATTTGATCAATAAAAGGTAAATGGTAATGATCTTTCTTAGTAGCTTTATTTAGCTTGCGGAAATCAATTACCATCCTATAGCCTGTAATAATTCTTTGCGGGATCAATTCATCTTTATCATTAGGAACCACGGTAATACCTCCCTTTTTAGGGACACAATGGACAGGGCTTACCCAGTCACTATCAGCAACAGGATAAATAATACCTTCCTCAAGGAGTTTTAGAATCTCCTTTCTTACCACTTCCTTCATTTTGGGGTTTAATCTTCTTTGAGGATCTCTAACTGGTTTGGCATCTTTCTCCACTGAAATTTTGTGTTGACATAATGTGGGACTAATGCCCTTAAGATCGTCCAGAGTATATCCAATAGCAGCTCGGTGCTTCTTCAGAGTTTTCAATAATCTTTCTTCTTCTTTCTCTAAAAGGTTGGCACTAATAATAACAGGATATATTTATTTTTCATCAAGATAAGCATACTTGAGATTATCAGGTAAGGGTTTGAGTTCAAACACGGGATCACCCTTGGGTGGAGGGGGATCCCCAAGAATTTCAATGGGAAGGTTATGTTTTAGCATAGGTTCTTGTTTAAGGAACACTTCATCTATTTCTTCCCTTTCCTTCATAAACATATCGTTTTCATGGTCTAACAAATATTGTTCTAACGGATCAGTTGGAGGAACAACAATGGAAGCAAGACCAATAATTTCATCCTTACTAGGTGGTTCCCTTTCATGAGGTTGTCTGCTAAACTTAGCGAAATTAAACTCATGAGACATACCATCTATGCCAACAGTGACAATATTCTTTTCACAATTAATCTTAGCACTAGCAGTATTCAAGAAGGGTCTACCAAAAATAATGGGACAAAAATCATCTTGTGGGGAACCAAGAACAAGAAAATCAGCAGGGTATTTAATCTTCCCACACAAGACTTCAACATCTCTAACAATCCCAATAGGTTTAATGGTGTCCCTATTAGCAAGCTTAATAGTAACATCAATGTCTTCTAATTCAACAGGTGCAATATTGTGCATAATTTCTTTATAAACATCATAAGGTATCGCATTAGCACTAGAACCCATATCACATAAGCAATGATAACAATGATCTCCTATTTTAACAGAAATAATAGGCGTGCCTACAACAGGTCTATGTGTCTTAGTATAGGGTCTAGCAATATTAGCAGTTTCACCCAAGAAAGAGATAACATGCCCATCTAAGTCCTCATCCAAGAGATCTTTAATCATAGCAATACCAGGTTCAACATTAATTTTCTCAGGAGGTGTATAGGTCCTAGTATTACTCTTACGAACAACAGTCGAAGCTTTAACATGATCTTTTATCCTAACAGGAAAAGGAGGTTTTTCGACATAAGCAGTAGGAATAATAGGATCACTATATGTAATAGTCTTTTCTTCGACTGTAATAGGTGCAACTACTTTCACTTCAACACGAGGATTATATTTAAACCACTTCTCTTTAGGGAGATCAATGTGAGTAGCAAAAGTTTCACAAAAAGTAGCTACTATCTCAGAGTCAAGTCCATACTTAGAGCTAAATCCACGGAAAGCATCGGTATCCATAAAAGATTTAACACAATCGAACTTAGGTGTCATACCTGACTCCTTACCATCATCGGAACCCCAATCTTTAGAGTTGCATTTAATTCTTTCCAATAAGTCCCATTTGAAATCAATAGTCTTCAGCATATAGGAACCAACACAGGAAGTATCGAGCAGGTTGCGATTATCAAGAGAAAGCCGAGCATAAAAATTCTGAATAATCATTTCTCGAGAGAGCTCATGATTGGGGCATGAATATAACATTGAATTAAGCCTCTCCCAAGCTTGAGCGATGCTTTCTCCTTCGTGAGGCCAGAAATTATATATGTAATTACAATCACGATGAACAAGATGCATAGGATATAACTTCTGGTGAAACTCCAACTTCAGTCGCTTATAATTCCAAAATCTCGTATCATCACATAGACTATACCATGTCATTGCATCTCCCTTCAAAGATAAAGGGAAGACCTTCCTTTTGACAACATCATCGGGGATACCTGCAAGCTTAGATAATCCACAAACTTCATCCACAAAGATAAGGTGTAAGTCGGGATGCAATGTTCCGTCTCCTACAAAAGGATTAGTTAGCAGTTTTTATATCATACCCGAAGGAATCTCAAAGTGAATATTTTCATAAAGTTCAGTAGGTTGAGGAGCATATCTTTGCTCTTATGGTTGGGGTGACGATACCCCAAACAATCCCCTCAAAGGATTAGTTTCCATAGTGACAAGTAACAGAAAATTTCAGCAGACTATATAAATGTTTCCTTACCAAGTTCCACTCACCAAAAGCACTACACTCCCCGGCAACGGCGCCAGAAAAGAGTCTTGATGACCCACAAGTGTAGGGGATCTATCGTAGTCCTTTCGATAAGTAAGAGTGTCGAACCCAACGAGGAGCAGAAGGAAATGATAAGCGGTTTTCAGTAAGGTTTTCTCTGCAAGCACTGAAATAATAGGTGATAGATAGTTTTGTGATAAGATAAATAGTAGCGAGCAAAAAACTAAATAAAGTAAATAAAGTGCAGCAAGGTGGCCCAATCCTTTATGTAGCAAAGGATAAGCCTGGACAAATTCTAATAATGAAGAAGGAGCTCCCGAGGACACATTGGGAATTATCGTCAGGCTAGTTTTCATCACGTTCGTAAGATTTGCGTTCGGTACTTTGATAATTTGATATGTGGGTGGACCGGCACTTGGGTACTGCCCTAACTTGGACAAGCATACCACTTATGATTAACTCCTATTGCAAGCATCCACAACTACAAAAAGGAGTATTAAGGTAAACCTAACCACAACATTAAACATATGGGTCCATATCAACCCCTAACGAAGCAACACATAAACTAGGGTTTAAGCTTCTGTCACTCTAGCAACCCATCACCTACTTATTACTTCCCTATGCCTTCCTCTAGGCTCAAATAATGGTGAAGTGTCATGTAGTCGATGTTCACATAACACCACTAGAGGAAAGACAACATACATCTCATTAAAATATCGAACGAATACCAAATTCACATGACTACTAATAGCAAGACTTCACCCATGTCCTCAGGAACAAACGTAACTACTCACAAAGCATATTCATGTTCATAATCATAGGAGTAATAATATGCATAAAGGATCTGAACACATGATCTTCCACCAAGTAAACCAATTAGCATCAACTACAAGGAGTAATCAACACTACTAGCAACCCACAGGTACCAATTTGTGGTTTTGATACAAGATTGGATACAAGAGATGAACTAGGGTTTTGAGAGGAGATGGTGCTGGTGAAGATGTTGATGGAGATTGACCCCCTTCCGATGGGAGGATCGTTGGTGATGATGTTGGTGATGATTTCCCCCTCCCGGAGGGAAGTGTCCCCGGCAGAACAGCTCCGCTAGAGCCCTAGATTGATTCCGCCAAGGTTCGGCCTCGTGGCAGCGGAGTTTTGTCCCGTAAGCTTGCCCACGTTTTTTTCCAGGGTAAAAGTGATGATATAGCAGAAGATGGATGTCGGAGGCTCACCAGGGGGCCCAGGAGATAGGGGGTCGCGCCCTATAGGGGGGCCCCCCCTGTCTCCTGGACAGGGTGTGGGCCCCCTGGCCTATTTCTTTTGCTCATAAATTCTTAATAAATCCAAAAAGTTGTTTCGTGTTGTTTCAGGACTTTTGGAGTTGTGCAGAATAGGTTTCCAATGTTTGCTCCTTTTCCAGCCAAAATTCCAGCTGCCAGCATTCCCCCTCTTCATGGTAAACCTTGTAAAATAAGAGAGAATAGCCATAAGTATTGAGATATAAAGTGTAATGACAACCCATAATGCAATAAATATTGATATAAAAGCATGATGCAAAATGGACGTATCAATAGCTGATGAAGCGGATCTCACCAAGTACCAGACAGGTTATGACGCGGAGAACCGGAGGATTCCAACACCACATTATAAAGTGACCAGCCTGATTCCACCATTCCGTAAGCATACCTTCGCCCCTGAAGTTGACCCGGCAGGACTAATTGATGATGAAGCTGAATTTGAAGCTTTGAATGGCATTGACTGATCATCATCAACCTTCCAGGACAGGGAACAGGGCGAAGAAGCGGAGAGGGCTAACCCAGAAGCTTCAGGTCAACAAGAGAATTGATCCGCCGGGCGGCTCATATCTGTGGGCTGCTGAAAAAACAATTTTAATCATTTGGACTCGGGGAGTCATGTAATAGGGTAGAAATAACTTTGTTTTGTCATGCCATCGTGCATGTTTGGGTGCTCAACACTGTTAAGCCGCCATCTTATATTCACCCATATTATACTTATTAGCTGTTTCCTTATGCCGAAGAAAGCCTTTGAACTGTCCTGCACACAGAGAGATCACAAGAACCCTTGGCGGCTTATTGCAGGGCCGGTCATAGTATCTTTATATATAACCATTAATATGGAAAAAAGGAGTCACAAATAAACCTATTATGAATTATAGCTTGGAGACACAACTATAATATCATACCTGTGATTTTGAGTTTGCACTGTCGGTTTATGTAACCTGAACAGTAAGGGTGATAACCCAATCCTTAGAAGCCAATACTTCCAAATGTATGATGATTATCATATGCTGGCGACTTATCGTCCAAAGCCAAGCCGGGTTAAATTTAACACACTTAAACTTAGATCTGAACAAGAAAGTCTCAAGACAAAATCCAAAAAAATGTTTTAAAAAAACTTACACTAGATAAAAAGAAAAAAAATTGAGGCTTCTGATTCGAATACGATTAGTAAACCATTCCAAAGGGGTTAAGCTAGGATTCAAATACGATCATGCAGCTATGGCGTTGCACCGATCAAGAGGGTACCGACAGCTATGTTCTCTTCGGTTCGAATACGACCTATGTTTGAACAAGAAGCCCCCTAATGACCTTGAGAGTTTTTTAACGACTCTGATTCAAATACGATCAAAGTCGTACCCAAAAGGGGTTAATCTATGATTCGAATATGATCAAGAAGCCCCCTAGTGAGCTTGGCATTGTGCCGATCAAGAGGGTACCGACAGCTATGTTCTCTTTGGTTCGAATACGACCTATGTTTGAACAGCAAGCCCCCTAATGATCATGAGGTTTAACGGCTAGATTCGAATATGATCATGAGCCGGACCAAGAGGGTTAAGCTAGATTCGAATACGATCAGCCCCCAATTGGTCATTTGAAATGACAATGATGAAGACATATGATCTTTGAGGATGAAAAGGACAGAGGTCCTGCTTTATTACTTATCATAATATATACATCGTCAAAATATGTACATCATGAGAGTCGATGGCTCAAGTGTAGTAAGGCCGAGGATGAGCGATATTCCACGGTCGGCGGGTCTCTTCCTCTGACTTACTGAGTCTTTGTGCTCTCGAACATCGATAAGGTAGTATGGCCCATTCTTCAAGTTCTTGCTGACCACAAAGGGCCCTTCCCAAGGTGGGGATAACTTGTGTGCATCAGTTTGATCCTGGATGAGCCGGAGCACCAAGTCACCTTCCTGAAAGGTTCTGGACCTAACCCGGCGGTTGTGATAACGGTGCAGGTCCTATTGGTAAATCGCCGAGCGGGCTGCTGCCAGGTCACGCTTTTCATCTAACAGGTCAAGTGCATCCTGACGAGCTTGTTCATTATCAGCTTCAACGTAAGCCGCCACACGAGGCGAGTCATGCCGGATGTCACTAGGTAAAACCGCCTCTGCTCCATAGACCATGAAGAAAGGCGTGTAACCCACAGACCTGTTGGGGGTAGTATTGATGCTCCATATCACAGAAGGTAACTCCTCAACCCAACAACCCGGCATCCGTTGCAAAGGAACCAAAAGTCGGGGCTTGATGCCTTTCAAGATTTCTTGATTGGCTCTTTTAGCTTGACCATTGAATTGGGGGTGAGCTACTGATGAACCATCAAGCCAAATATGCTTATGTTGACAAAACTCTTCCATGGCGCCTTTAGACAGATTAGTACCATTGTCAGTTATAATGCTGTGTGGAAAGCCGAAGCAAAATATCACCTTCTCCATGAATTGAACCGCCATGGCTGCGTGACACTTACTAACTGGCTCTGCCTCAACCCACTTTGTGAACTTGTCAACCTCCACCAAGAGGTGGGTCTTTTTATCTTTTGACCTTTTGAAAGGCCCAACCATGTCAAGCCCCCAGACTGCAAACGGCCAAGTAATTGGAATCATCCTCAACTCTTGAGCTGGCACGTGAGCATGTTTTGAGAACTTCTGACAACCGTCATATTTACTGACCAGATCCTCCGCATCAGCGTGAGCCGTCAGCCAATAAAATCCATGACGGAAAGCCTTAGCCACAAGGGACTTTGACCCGGCATGATGGCCACAATCTCCTTCATGAATCTCATGAAGAATTTGTTGACCTTGCTCAAGAGAAACACAACGCTGAAACACCCTAGTGACACTACGATGATGCAACTCGCCATTGGCAATTGTCATTGACTTAGACCGCCGAGTTATTTGCCTGGCCAAGGTTTCATCCTCAGGCAACTCGCCCTGGGTCATGTAAGCCAAGTATTGTACTGTCCAATCTGGGATGACGTGAAGAGCCACCACCAATTGTGCTTCTGGGTCAGGAACAGCCAAGTCTTCCTCTATAGGTAACTTGACAGAAGGGTTATGCAGAATATCCAAGAAAGTGTTAGGCGGCACCGGCTTATGCTGAGACCCCAGTGAGCTTAAAGCATCAGCCGCCTCGTTCTTTCTGCGGTCAATGTGCTCCTGGTAACCCTTGAAATGTCCACCAGCAATGGCATCAACTTCATGACGATAAGCCACCATGAGAGGATCCTTGGAATCCCACTTGCCTGAGACTTGTTGAGCCACCAAATCTGAGTTGCCAAAGCACCTTACCCGTCTTAAACTCATCTCCTTAGCCACCCGAAGACCATGGAGCAAGGCCTCATACTCAGCTACATTGTTAGTACAGGGAAACATCAACTGTAGCACATAACAAAATTTGTCACCTCGAGGGGAACCTAAAACAACTCCAACCCCCGAGCCCTCCAATTGCCTGGACCCATTAAAGTGAACAGTCCAATATGTGGTGTCTAGCTTCTCTTTAGGCAACTGCAGTTCTGTCCAATCATTGATGAAGTCCACTAGTGCTTGAGACTTGACAGCAGTGCGTGGCACAGACTTTAAACCATGAGGCCCAAGTTCAATGGCCCACTTGGCGACTCGTCCTGCGGCCTCTCTGTTTTGGATGATATCTCCTAAAGGAGCAGAACTGACCACAGTGATGGGATGACTCAGAAAATATTGCTTAGGTTTCCGGCTTGCCATAAACACCCCATAAACGAGCTTCTGCCAATGTGGATACCTTTGCTTGGATTCAATAAGCACCTCACTGATGTAATAAATCGGCCGTTGAACCGGATGCTCCTTGCCAGCCTCCTTGCGCTCCACCACAATGGCTACACTGACGGCACGTGTGTTAGCAGCAACATATAACAATAACGGCTCCTTATCAATGGGAGTAGCAAGGACTGGAGGCTCAGCTAGCTGTCTCTTCAAATCTTCAAAGGCAGTGTTAGCAGCATCACTCCAGACGAAGTCGTCTGTCTTCTTCATCATATGATACAGCGGTATGGCCTTCTCACCTAACCGGCTTATGAACTGGCTTAAAGTGGCAATACGACCCGCCAAACGCTGAACATCATTGATACACGCCGGTTTAGCCAAAGAAGTGATTGCCTTGATCTTCTCCGGGTTAGCCTCAATGCCTCTGTTAGAAACCAGAAAACCCAAAAGCTTGCCTGCAGGCACACCAAAAAAACACTTGGTCGGGTTAAGCATCATCTTGTAGACTCGGAGATTATCAAAGGTTTCCTTCAAATCATCTATCAAAGTCTCCTTCTCTCTGGACTTCACCACAATGTCATCCACATAAGCATGAACATTACGCCCGATCTGATTGTGAAGACAGTTCTGCACACATCGCTGATAAGTGGCCTGGGCACTCTTAAGCCTAAAAGGCATAGACACATAGCAGAAGGCTCCAAATGAAGTAATAAAAGCCGTCTTCTCCTGGTCCTTAACTGCCATCTTGATCTGATGATAACCAGAATAAACATCCAAAAAGCTCAAATGCTCACAACCCGCTGTAGCATCAATGATTTGATCAATACGAGGGAGAGCGAAGGGATCAGCCAGACAAGCCTTGTTTAAATACGTGTAATCCACACACATACGCCAAGTGTCGTTCTTCTTAAGAACCAGCACCGGGTTAGCCAACCACTCTGGATGAAAAACTTCAATAATGAACCCTGCCGCCAAGAGCCGGGCCACTTCCTCACCAATGGCCTTACGCCTTGTAGGATCGAAAGTATGTCTAGAGGGGGGTGATTAGACTACTTGACCAAATAAAAACTTGCCTTTTCCCAATTTTAGTTCTTGGCAGACTTTAGCAACTTAGCACAAATCAAGCAATCAACCTACACATGCAATTCTAAGAGTATAGCAGCGGAATGTAAAACAATTGCATATGAAGATAAATGGGAGGAGTTTGAGAAGGCAAACGCAATTGAGACACAGATGTTTTTGTCGTGGTTCCGATAGGTGGTGCTATCGTACATCCACATTGATGGAGACTTCAACCCACGAAGGGTAACGGCTGCGCGAGTCCACGGAGGGCTCCACCCACGAAGGGTCCACGAAGAAGCAACCTTGTCTATCCCACCATGGCCGTCGCCCAGGAAGAACTTGCCTCACTAGGGTAGATCTTCACGAAGTAGGCGATCTCCTTGCCCTTACAAACTCCTTGGTTCAACTCCACAATCTTGTCGGAGGCTCCCAAGTGACACCTAGCCAATCTAGGAGACACCACTCTCCAACAAGTAACAAATGGTGTGTTAATGATGAACTCCTTGCTCTTGTGCTTCAAATGATAGTCTCCCCAACACTCAACTCTCTCTCACAGGATTTGGATTTGGTGGAAAGAATATTTGAGTGGAAAGCAACTTGGGGAAGGCTAGAGATCAAGATTCATATGGTAGGAATGGAATATCTTGACCTCAACACAAGTGTAGGTGGTTCTCTCTCAGAAAATGTATGTTGGAAGTGTAGGCATGTTCTGATGGCTCTCTCCACGAATGAAGAGTGGGTGGAGGGGTATATATAGCCTCCACACAAAATCTAACCGTTACACACAACTTACCAATCTCGGTGGGACCAAATCGTGAAACTCGATCGGACCGATTTAGCAAATAATGTGACCGTTAGGATTTTCGGTTGGACCGACATGTCAACTCGGTGGGACCGATATGGTTAGGGTTAGGGCATAATGTAATCTCAGTGAGACCGATTACACAAACTCGGTGGGACAGATTTTGGTAATAAGCTAACCAGAGAGTTGGTCAGGCAAACTCGGTGGGACCGATTTGCTCATCTCGGTTGGACCAAAACACTACGAAAGGGAAACAAGAGAGTTTGCATTGCAATCTCGGTGGGACCGATCGCTCATCTTGGTTGTACCAAAACGTTATGAAGGAAAATAGAGAGATTACAATCCCATCTCGGTGGGACCGAGATCCCTATCGGTGATACCGATTTGATTAGGGTTTGTGGCAGTGGCTATGACATCTGAACTCGGTGGCGCCAGATAGAATGAATTGGTGGGGCCGAGTTTGACTTTTGGTTTGGGTCATATGTGGATGTGAGAAAGTAGTTGAGGGCTTTGGAGCATATCACTAGGCATTTTGAGCAAGAACCTCATTAAGCAACACCTCATCCCTCCATGATAGTATTGGATTTTCCTATAGACTCAATGTGATATTGGATCACTAAAATACAAAATGTAGAGTCTTGTGCTTTGAGCTTGAGCCAATCCTTTTGTCCTTAGTATTTTGAGGGATCCACTTTTCTCATCCATGCCATGCTAATCATTGAGCTTTCCTGAAATATTTATCTTGAAATAGCATTAGCTCAATGAGCTATATGTTGTTAGGAATTACCAAAACCACCCAGGGATAGTTGCACTTTCGATCTCCCCCTTTTTGGTAATTGATGACAACATATAGATCAAAGCTTCGACAAATGATAATAAGATTGAAAAATATTGTCGCTTTGAGAAGTATGTGAAAAGCAAGAGCTCCCCCTAAATTTGTGCATTATTTGAAATTTGCTTTGGACTACAAATGCACAATGAGTTAGGATCATGGGTCACTCTTCCATGTCACATACATCTTGGTGGAGCGCTCAAAATGATAATAATTAAACACATGCGCTCATCACCAAGCAAAGTGAATGATAATATGAGGATATAAGAGATAATATCATCCAATCAAGCAATAATGTAGCATAGCATATGATCAAACACATGATCATCCAAGTATGTCAGAAAAGGCATAATGTATCAAGCAGACAAACAAATAACAAAGTTCAACCACCAAAAACAAGAGAGATCAAAAGCAACACTCTCTTTCGAAGCCTATGATCTATACATTTTTCTCCCCCTTTGGCAACAAGTTACCAAAAAGTTCACAAAAAATGCATAGTGCTAAACGACTCCCAGGCTTGGTCTTCATGAGGTGGTGTAGAGATGACTCCAAGGATGAAAGCATTAGTTGATGTAGCTAGAGCTGGTGGAGTAGCTGCTGGAGCTGGTGGCACTTAAGCTATAGCTGGTGCAGATGATGTAGCTCTGGTGTCTGGAACAGGCACTGCAGCAGATCTCTCTCCTCTGGGCACTCTAGCAAATGCATCTGTAGTAGACTTGCCCTTCTTCTCCTCTACATCCTCCTGAAGTTGCTCAACTGCAATTTGGATCTCAGTGACCTTCACATCAAGTGCATATAATTTTTGCCCTATGATTCTCTCCAAGCTCTCCTGGTTTTGAGTCAGGGTGGACAAGCCCTTCTCAATCCTAAAGGTGGAGGCAATCAAGTAGCCAAGCTGATCTTGCTTGCTCTTCAGGAACACTTGAGATGCCTCTTCTGCAGTTGGCATCTTAGCAGCTTTCTCATCCCTTGCGTTCTCCCTCTTTTCATGAGCTTGCACATATGATGGTTCCTCCTCATTCATCTCAACAGTGTTATCTTCAAATTCAGGGTACAGGGCTAGATGCTCCTTATCCAAAAGATATGTGGCTGTGCCCATCTTTGAGTTGATGAGCTCCTGAATGTGTGGAGCATACCCACAACTCCTCTTCTGATCAACAGCAGTCCTTTTGATTGTTTCCACAATCAGGCTCATGACTTTGAACTTTTGAGGAATATCAAACAAGTGGAGTAAGTTAATAGCATGACCTCTAATCATCTTGTGATCACCTGATTTTGGCAGTAATGTGTGCCTTAGAATCCAGTTGATTGTGGGCAGACCAGACAACAAGTAGTGTACAGATCCAAGCTTGTGAGTTTCCAAAGCTATATCTGGGATCTCTCTGTACATGTGAGCCATAGTGTTGTGGTCTTTTCTTCTTCTTGGCATAGACATCCAAGTCATCCTCATTCTCTTTTGGAGCATTGATCAAGTCAGCCCATTCTTCAACTGTGGATTAGTACCTAGTACCTTCACACATCCAGACAATTTTCCCATATGGGTAGAAGTGAGTTGTGGAGTAAAACTGCATGATGAGCTCATCATTCCACTTGGTGAGCTTCTGGGCAACAAAGTCATCAACTCCACAAGCCTTGAAGCTGTCATATACTCCTAGGAAGTGCTCTTCATTTTCCTTGATGTATTCCCAGTCGATCCATCTCATGTCACATACAATGGGCTTCTTGTCAAGCAAAATAGTTTCATAAAAGTCCTGTTGCTCCTTTGTGTGAAATCTATAGTCAACTGATGTCCTTCTCCTCACAGCATAAGGATCTGATTGTCTCCACAATCTCAGTCCAGCATCCTTTCTGATATGCATGTCTTCAGCAACTGGATGAGCATCATTGTGATCAGGAATCTTGGGCTTCAACTTTCTCAACACAAGAGAATCTTCATCTTCTTTAGCAGCTTCAGGCACTGGGGCCTTGTTCTTCTCAGATGCAGTATGTTTCTGGTGTTCCTCTTGGGTTTAGACTTGGGTGCTGGTGCAGCAGCCTTGGGAGCAGCTTTGGGCTTAGATGGAGCAGCCCCTGACTTGATAGCATCTCCCATGAGATTTTGAGCTTTAGGAGCTAGTGTAGCATCCTCTTCCTCTTCTTCCATCATTGAGGGCTTCCCAACTACTCTGGCCATGGTCTTCTTGACCCTTTCTTTCCTTTTCTTCTCAGCCAGAACTGGTTCTTTGGGTTCAGATCCCAAAGTTACTTGAGTAGAGGCTCTGGCCTTAGATATTGGAACTCTTCTTTCAGGATCCTTGGTCTTCATTCCTGGCTTTGTGGCAGCAGTTGTGCCATACTCCTTTTTCAGCACCTTCTTCTTAGAAGTGGCCTCATCATCAACAGCCACATAGTCCTCGTCTTCAGAATCTAAGGTTTTCTTCTTCCTTTCCCTGGTTGCTACCTTTGGCAAATTGTTGGGTGTGCTCCTACTACCCTCATCTAAGGTACAGGAGGGACTAGTGCCCTCACTCATCTGAACTTGTTCCTCAGACTTGTTCTGACTGTCACTCTGGTCTGACATGATGCAAACTCTCACAATAGACCCTATGAATAGATGTAGATGAGGTAGAGTAGATGAGCATCACAAAGCACAGAGGTTTTTGCAAAAAAAATCGAGTCAAAAGCTTAATTTTAGTTTTCCACAGAAAGCATTTCGGAGCTACCGATTTGTAAACTCGGTGATACCGAAGCAGCTTTTGGAACCTAAACTAGTGAACTCAGTAAGACTGAGTCACAGTTCGGTGGCACCGAGACTGCTAGGGTTTCACAAAGAATCGATCTCGGTCACACCGATTTGCAATTCACGGTCAGACCGAGAATCACATGTGCAATGGCCTGACCCATATCGGTGAGACCGATTTCTACAACTCGGTTGGTCCGAGATGAATTCGGCGGAAACCTAACCCTAAATTTTCAATCCAAGACTAATCTATGGAGTAGTTTTGCTAGATAGGAAGATTTTAAACGTGGCAAGATTCATGGCAATGCAATGTGCTAGGAATCGGAGTTAAGAATAGCACAAAGTTTCAAATCCATACCCTAATGCGGCGTTGGACTTGCTATGGCGGCAACGGCGGAGCAAAATCCCATTGACGGCGGCGGAGACCAGCGGCGGGAGGTCGCTGGCGACGAGGAGGACGATCCGGAGACCCGATGAGGCAGAGCAGGCTGTGTGCGGGCGAAGGATTTCGGAAGATTTTCCAAAATTTGACCCGTGAGTATATATAGCCTGGCCCTGTCAGTGTGACCAAGTGGAACAACTCGGTGGCACCGAGATGCAAAACTGCAAGCAGTTACCGCAACTCGGCGTGATCGAAAAGTTCAAATCGGTTGCACCAAGATTGAAGACCTAGATCAACTTAGTGGCCTTGGTATGACCGAAAAGGATGACTCGGTGAGACCGAAACGCACAAAGAGGTTTTGGAAGTTTAAGTCTATGATGAATCGGGGACTCCGAGTGCTCCTCACACAGAGTGGTTCGAATCTGACTTGATCAAACTTTGTGATATAGCATGAATAGAGTTTGAGACAAGAAAAGCATAGATAGATAGAGAAGGTTCTTAGGCATTCTTGTCCATCCACTTGTCAAAAGAAAAGAAATCAAACAATCAAAACTACAAGTGGATGTCCTCGAATGAGTAAAATATGCAACTAACATGCTCACACAATAAAATGGCAAATGAAATATGTGACAAAGCATGCACACACAATTCTAGCATCTATCAAGCAATTGGCGATGACTAGGTCATCTATATATGAGTATATTGACATAGGAGTCAAATGAGAACATTTGATCATAGGTCATACTCATCGTTTAAGCATAAGTGGGGTTACCACTTTTACATAAAGCATTGTTATGTTCACACCATTAGAGTTGCTTTAGCTCAATTCTTAGAGTAAAGCTCCCCCTAGATGTGAGATCCCCACTAAGAGGGATGAACTAACCTTGGGTTTTGTCGATGATGACTTCATGTAGGTGTTGAAGATGTGGATGCTCAATGTTGATGTTGATCATTTGGAGCAATCCATTGGAGTGAGTTGCACTTTCAATACCTACACGGGTTAGCCCCACAAGGAACAAACAAGGATATCCATAGACAAAGAGTGATGCACACACACAAGATGATGTCTATGAAAGCATTAGGTTACCTTGTCCCTTGTCTTACCAACAAGAGGGTTTGTGACTCCATGAACTAGTGCAAGATGTGGAAGTTTATTGCACTTGTCCTCGCCAAAATGATAAGATGAAGTATGTTGGCGGAGTCACCCTCAAGAACTCTTTAGTTCTTCTTCTTCGGGATCCACATCATCTTGATGGGAATCCTTGGAGTTGTAGTCATACTTGATGAAGTAGAACTTGATGTAGTCTTGGGAACCCACTTGACCAAGGCCTTAGGAGCTTCTTCAAATGCATCAATCTCCTCTTGAAGCTTGTCCTTGCCTTTTTGCTTGTGATCTTGTGGTGGAAGATCATCTTGAGCATGTGTCCCTTTGAAAAAAGTAGGATCATACTTCTCTTGTTTAGGAACAAACTTCGTCTTGGGGTCTTGATCTTCTTCCCACTCAACTCCATTGGCATTGAACTTTCATTCAAAACCAACACATTGGTTCTTCCGGTGCCTTCCTTGCTTGCATACAATTTCCTCGAATTTCTTACTCCCGGCAAGGCTCTTGTAAACACCTTTCTCTATAATTCCCTTCAAAGGGCTATTTTCTTGCTCAAGTGTAACTTGGCTAAGAGAATCATTAGTGGAATCAAGAGAACTACTAGAAGCAACAACATTGGATTTAGCATGATTATTGTTACTACTAGAGGAAGAATCTTTCTTGTTCTTGTTACTAGACTTGACTTGAGGCATGTAAGTAGATAAGAGTAAATGCTTGGCAATGTAAGAAGAACTTTTCTTGCGAAGATCATCATTGACTGCCTTTAAAAACTCATGTTCTTGCTCAAGGTTGAGCTTTTCAAAGCGTAACTTCTCATGAGTCGTTAAAAGTTCTCGATGATCTCCTAAGATAGTTTCGTGAGCTAACTTAAGAGTGTTTAGTTCTTTAGTTAGGAGCTCAATCTTCTCCTTATCATTGTCATTCGTTTTATCTTGATTAGCATGATTATTTGACATTTCATCATAGTATTCATCGCTAGAGTTGTCAACAAGTAGATCATCATCACTTAACAAGTCATCTTCATCACTATTGAAATCAACATACTCGGGGTGTGATACCTTTGGGCCTTTAGCCATGAAGCTTCTTCCAAATCCTTCATTTGGTGAGTCAAATATGTCGTATGAGTTGGTCGACACAAGTGCTAGACCGACAACACCTTCATCTTGAGTATATTCGGAGTCGGAGTGATAGCTTCTCTCGGAGTGATTGTCGGAGTCGAAGTTGGATACTCATTCACCAACATGAGTTTGATGTCTTTGTTTTGTGTAGCTCTTTGATGACTTGTCCTTCCTTTCCGAATCCTTGCTTCTCCGGGATGTTCTTCGTTCATAGCAATCATCTCTATTCCTTCTTTCTCTAGATGGTGATTCTTCTCTTCTACTTCTTCTTTTTGGAGAATCTTCTCTTCTTTTGTAGGGAGCCGTACACTCATTGGAATAGTGTCTGGGTCTTCCACAGTTGTAGCAATTACGCTCATGACTAGAAGATCTTTTGTCATTGTAGGACCTTGACTTGGAACTTCTTTCCTTGCTCCTACTCTTGTAGAACTTGTTGAAGTTCTTCACCATTAGGCTCAATTCTTCATTGAAGGTTTGTTTCTCACTTGATGATGGGGGAGCTTCACATGAGGCTTTATAGGCACCACTTGACTTCTTGTGGAGCTCCTCCTTATCCTTGAGTGACATCTCATGAGCAAAAATTATTCCAATTACTTCCGTTAGCTTGAGATCTTTGTAATTGGGCATCATTTGGATCAATGTGCACATGGTATCATATTTTCCATCCAAGGCTCTTAGGATATTCTTGATGATGAATTTGTCGGTCATCTCTTCACTTCCTAAGCCGGCAATCTCATTTGTGATGAGAGCAAGCCTAGAGTACATTTCAGCGACGCCTTCACCATCCTTCATTTTGAACTTGTCAAGTTGACTTTGAAGCACATCAAATTTGGATTCCTTGATGGAGTCGGTACCTTCGTGCATGTCAATCAAAGTATCCCAAATTTCCTTTGCACTCTCAAGACGGATGATTTTGTTGAATTCTTCGGGGCACAATCCGTTGAAGAGGATATCACAAGCTTGAGCATTGTATTACAACATCTTCAACTCTTCCGCGGTAGCTTCACGGTTCAGTTCTCTCCCATCAAAGAATTCACCTTGCAAGACAATACACACAATAGCCCAAATAGCGGGCTTATGTCCAAGAATATGCATTTTCATTTTATGCTTCCAACTAGCAAAATTAGTACCATCAAAGTAAGGACCTCTACGGTGGTAATTTCCCTCGCTATATGCCATACTCTCCTAGGTTGTGGAACCAAGGCTATGACTACCAAAAGCTATGGAAATCAAAGCAAATGGAGACCAAAGCTTTGATACCACTTGTAGGATCGAAAGTATGTCTAGAGGGGGGGTGATTAGACTACTTGACCAAATAAAAACTTGCCTTTTCCCAATTTTAGTTCTTGGCAGATTTTAGCAACTTAGCACAAGTCAAGCAATCAATCTACACATGCAATTATAAGAGTATAGCAGCGGAATGTAAAACAATTTCATATGAAGGTAAAGGGGAGGAGTTTGAGAAGGCAAACGCAATTGGATACATAGATGTTTTTGTCGTGGTTCCGATAGGTGGTGCTATCGTACATCCACGTTGATGCAGACTTCAACCCACGAAGGGTAACGGCTGCGCGAGTCCACGGAGGGCTCCACCCACGAAGGGTCCGCGAAGAAGCAACCTTGTCCATCCCACCATGGCCATCGCCCACGAAGTACTTGCCTCACTAGGGTAGATCTTCACGAAGTAGGCAATCTCCGTACCCTTACAAACTCCTTTGTTCAACTCCACAATCTTGTCGGAGGCTCCCAAGTGACACCTAGCCAATCTAGGAGACACCACTCTCCAAGAAGTAACAAATGGTGTGTTGATGATGAACTCCTTGCTCTTGTGCTTCAAATGGTAGTCTCCCCAACACTCAACTCTCTCTCATAGGATTTGGATTTGGTGGAAAGAAGATTTGAGTGGAAAGCAACTTGGGGAAGGCTAGAGATCAAGATTCATATGGTAGGAATGGAATATCTTGACCTCAACACAAGTGTAGGTGGTTCTCTCTCAGAAAATGTATGTTGGAAGTGTAGGCATGTTCTGATGGCTCTCTCCACGAATGAAGAGTGGGTGGAGGGGTATATATAGCCTCCACACAAAATGTAACCGTTATACACAACTTACCAATCTCGGTGGGACCGAATCGTGAAACTCGGTCGGACCGATTTAGCAAATAATGTGACCGTTAGGATTTTCGGTGGGACCGATATGGTTAGGGTTAGGGAATAACGTAATTTCGGTGAGACCGGTTACACAAACTCGGTGGGACCAATTTTGGTAATAATCTAACCAGAGAGTTGGTCAGGCAAACTCGGTGGGACTGATTCGCTCATCTCGGTTGGACCGAAACATTGCGAAAGGGAAACAAAGAGTTTGCATTGCAATCTCGGTGGGACCGATTGCTCATCTCGCTTGGACCGAAACGTTATGAAGGGAAACAGAGAGATTACAATCCCATCTCGGTGAGACCGAGATCCCTATCGGCGAGACCGATTTGATTAGGGTTTGTGGCAGTGGTTATGACATCTGAACTCAGTGGCATCGTATAGAAGGAATCGGTGGGGCCGAGTTTGACTTTTGGTTTGGGTCATATGTGGATGTGAGAAAGTAGTTGAGGGCTTTAGAGCATATCACTAGGCATTTTGAGCAAGAACCTCATTAAGCAACACCTAATCCCTCCTTGGTAGTATTGGCTTTTCCTATAGACTCAATGTGATCTTGGATCACTATAATAGAAAATGTAGAGTCTTGTGCTTTGAGGTTGAGCCAATCCTTTTGTCCTTAGCATTTTGAGGGATCCACTTTTCTCATCCATGCCATGCCACTCATTGAGCTTTCCTGAAATATTTATCTTGAAACAGCATTAGCTCAATGAGATATATGTTGTTAGGAATTACCAAAACCACCCAGGGATAGTTGCACTTTCACGCCTCTCTTCATTGAACCACCGAAGAAACTGCTTGACTGGCTTAAATTTTGGATCAATATTGAGAGTGTGCTCAGCGAGTTCTCTCGATACACCTGGCATGCACTACAAAAAATACACTTCCGCGATGATATGTGTTTGTCATAGTAGGTCGCGTTTTTTGTCATGCATGTACATCCATGAAGATTTTATGACAGAATCAAGATAGTCATACATGTGCTGTCATAGAAGTGTTCCATCACATTACCAAAATTATCATCACGGAAGTGTCCACTTCCATGATGATAAATCATGCGTCACAGAAGTGCTTTCGTCAAGGGTGACCGACACGTGGCATTCACCGTAACGGAACGCCGTTAAGCTATCGGGTTCGATTTTGGATCCAATAACCCGTTAACAGCCCGGACCAATGGGGATTTTCCACGTGTAAAATCATTATTGGCCGTAGGAAACACGTGTTGCCTCATTGTTGGGATAGATGTCATCCACTCATTGGACAGGAGGCGCCTATGATAGGTCGACACGTGGCACGTCCCAACAGTGGCATATTCCGGTGAAAAAGGCCGGCCCAGTAAAAATTAGTAGGCCGGCCCATATAAGGCCTACTAGTGTCAGGTCCATTTAAGCCCACTGCCAATATGAGATGTGCCAATTCGGCCCGTCAACGGCCCATTACAGATTTGACACCATTGCAGCCCATCGTCAGTTCGAGCCCGTTAACAGCCTTCTATATATTTGGGCTCAATATCGGCCCAATGAGATTTCGTCCTGTTAACGGCCCATTCAATGGATGGGCCAATTTCCAGGATGTACATCTTTTGGCCTTTTAGCGACCCATTTAAATGTTGGGCTAATTTCCGGCCCGGTGTGTCTTTTCAGCCTGTTGACGGCCCATAAATTTGATGGGCCATTTGTAGTCGGACCTGAGTTTCGGCCTTTTAGCGGCCCATTTAAGTGTTGGGCCAATTTCTGGATTGGTGTCACTTTCAGCCTGTTGACGGCCCATAAATCAGTTGGGCCATTTGTAGTTAGACATGAGTTTTGGCGTTTTAGTGACCCATTTAAGTGTTGGGCCAATTCCCGGCCTTGTGTGCCTTTCGGCCTGTTAACGGACCATAAATGAATTGGGCCATTTGTAGTCGGACCTTAGTTTTGGCCTTTTAACGGCCCATGCCCTTCATGGTCCAATACCAGCCCAGTTTCTCTTTTGGCCTACTAAAGGCCCACAACACAGTTGGGCCATTTTCAATACAACCTGACTTTTGGCCTCTTAGTGGCCCATGCTCTTCATGGTCCAGTACAAGCCCGCTGTCTCTTTCGGCCTGCTAAAGGCCTATAGTATAGTTGGGCCATATGTAGCCCAAACTTAGTAACGTCCTGTTAACGGCCCATGAAATAAATTGGGCCCACCTATTGCCCGCTTTGATGTCGGCATGTTAACGACCCGGGAGGTAAGAGAGCCGACCATTAACTTTCGACCTAGTAACGGCCCATTAACTAAATGGGCCCACAAAAGTTCGTACATGTCTTTAGGCCAAATTAGATAATTTGAGCCCATTACGACAAGCAATTATGCACAGGACCAAAACCGATCAAGCAAAGGTACGGCATATAGGGAATAACGTTGCACATCCAGCATATATTACAGGAAATTATATCCACTGGGCAATCAAAGATTGATGCAATGGCAAATAAATGAGCAGAACCTAACCATCTACAACGTCACAATCTGCAACCTCAGCATAGATGACGCCCATAAGCATGTGGGCAAGTTCTTGCTGCTTTGCTACACTGTCTCTAGAAATATTGATCAGTTGTTGTGTCGCACAACTCTGCACCTCTGATTCATCCATCATTTCCATCATTGCTTCAACCATTAATTGGTTCACAAACATACATTTATTCTATTGCATTTGAGACAGAGGATACTGAATAGATTCAGATGGCGATTTTGGCAGGCTTGTATTATTGATAGTGGAGAGTGTCTCGACCACTTCATCATAACATAAATTAGGACGGGAACCAAACAGATTAATCATGAGTTATTGCCATATTACCTGGCCTAGATTTACTGGAAATAAACAATGGGGTTGCCTTGCTGTTTTCAGAGTTTGTCTTCTTATCTTCAGCAGCCTGCACAAAATTAACACACTAGCATTGCTATCATTGGCCAAGTCAGATAATAGGAAAGCAACATTGACACAACGAACGTTTGGGCAACTAGCCTACACCAAATTAACACAATATGGCATAGCTATCATCAGCCAGGTAAGGTAATACGAAAGCAACATTGACACAATGAATGAATGGGCAACCAGAGAAGCACTACAATTTAGCAATGTGCGCGATATGAGATAGTACACTCATGCAGCCCAGTATGCAAAACTACCAGACAGTTTTCCTTACAAAAATCAACATTGGCGCCTTTAACATTTTGCTACAACTAATTTTAGATCAGATAAAGGTTAGATTCACGCCGATTAACAAAATACATGCTGATGTAAAAATATAGTAATATACAACAGGTACTTACATCAGCATTGGAGCACAGAGAATTCCCGCAAGATATTTTCCTTGAATATGATCCCAATGGAGGAAGTCTTCTATTGTTTAACCTTATTTTCTAAAAGAGAGATGGGTAAGAAACATGTAGAAAATATGATCACAATGCTATAAAATTTTATGATGCGAGGATACGCACACGCTTCTTAGAATGGAGTTGACATTCTTTTGCTGGACTGGAGCGGACTAGTTCTTTGGCCACTAGAATCTGGTTATTATTAGTGGGAGTTGGGTTTCTCTGTGCTGGAGCAGTATCTATGAAAAATGGAGTTGGTTTATTATCTCCTGGCATTTGGATCTTTTGCAAAGACCTGGTTTGTAACCCTTCAGATTCTAACATAGTCGTCTTCCCCTTGCATGCCTTATATAGAAGAATGGTGATTCAGTTATAAAACATGCTACAGCAGAGATAGAATAGGTACTGAAGAATAGAAAGGCATGACATATTGACATGTATTCCCTCCATCTGGAAATAAATGGATGGGTCTAGGCGTATTTCAGTTCTAGATACATCCAGTTTTACCCATTTCTGTGACATGTAATCCGGACGGAGGGAGGATGATGTAAGAGCTAGGGATACGACAGGACAACACAGTAAAAAAAACACCGAAACCCCACTGCAGAACCAAATTATTCAAACCCACTGATATGAGATAGTACACTCATGCAGCTCAGGATGCAAAACTACCAGGCAGTTTTCCTTACAAAAATCAACATTGTGGCCTTTAATCATACATTTTGCTACAACTAAATTTAGATCAGATAAAGGTTGGATTCACACCGATTAACAAAATATATGCTGATGTAAAAATATAGTGATATACAACAGGTACTTACATCTGCATTGGAGCATAGAGAATTCCTGCAAGAATCTTTCCTCACATATGATACCAGTGCAGAAATTCTTCTATCTGTTAAGCTTATTTTCTAAACGAGAGATGGGTAAGAAACATGTAGAAAATATGATCAGGATGCTATAAAATTTCATGATGCAAGGATACGCACACGCTTCTTAGAATGGAGTTGACATATTTTTGCTGGAGCGGACTAGTTCTTTGGCCACTGGAATCTGCTTATTATCAGTAGGAGTTGGGTTTCTCTGTGCTGGAGCAGTATCTATAAAAACTGGAGTTGGTTTGTTATCTCCTGGCGTTTGGATCTTTTGCAAAGGCCTTGTTTGTAACCCTTCAGATTCTAACATAGTCATCTTCCCCTTGCATGCCTTGTATAGAAGAATGGTGCTTTAATTATAAAACATACTACATCAGAGAGATGGAATAGGTACTGAAGAGTAGAAAGGCATGACATATTGACATGTATTCCCTCCATCCGGAAAAAATGGATGGGTCTAGGCGTATTTCAGTTCTAGATACATCCTTTTTTATCCATTTCGGCAACATGTAATCCGGACGGAAGGAGTATGGTGTAAGAGCTAGGGATACGACAAGACAACACAGCAAAAAACACTAGTTGAATGTAAAACTGTATGCTAGTGGAATATGTACAGAAATAACTAAGGCAACATACATGTGTATGATTGGGAAACTAAGATGGCATTGCAACAGAGCACTAGAACAACATTTCAATGTAAGAAAACATGGTATGGTAGACAGATGAAGTACATACTGATGAATAACAATGCATAAGATATTCAGAAGCATGATGTCCAAATTAAGCAGATGGCATTGCGATAGAGTAGAATGACAGTACTTGAATTTGAAAACATGTTATCATGAATGGAATAGGTACTGAAAAACAGGAAGGCATGACATATTTACATGCATGATCAGCATGCTAAGCACATGGCATTGCAACAGAGTAGATACACTCCATGACATTATATGCATGTTGTACCCATATCGCAGGCCAAGTTAGAGCAAGGACCTTGTGGGGTGAAGAGGATTCATCATCTTTCTGCAAGTCTTCTGAAGAACTGCCTTTACATGTTCCATCATATTGGGTATCATTGACATCAAGTTTATTGGCCTTTACATTGCTCCGTGAGGTTCTTGTGGATATATCAGTGTGTGCAATTATATCTGACATGCATGGAAGACAACTAGTAGTTAGATTTATGTAATGAGTGCCTGTAGGAGATGACATAAATAGTAGGACTCGGGTTAACTAGCAGCAACAGGTCTCATAAACTAAGGGAGAACACAGATGAAAGCTACAGAATATGTATCGTTTGTACTCGAGATTAACTAGATGGCACACAAAAGTATTAAATAACAACATAGGTAATACTAGAAGTGGTATAATACTGTAATCACCAGCCTGTGGGATAGCATTGGCTAATGGATGATAACTATGGAACAGCGTTACCTAAAGAACAAGTATCTTAGTTGAACTATGGAACAACGTTAACTCCTGAACAAGACCCATAAGAGATCAGCATGAATATACAGTGAAATGTGATGATCTATTTTCCATCCTTAGATGAATAACAAAGCCATAAATGTTGCACACAAGTAAGATGAGGGTACAACCTATCTGGCTGCCATCCATAGGAGTGAGCATCATGTGCTGACTTGTCGATGGCCCTGTAGTTGTTGTGGCTGTCCATGTCGGGCGCGCGCATTCGATGCAGGGAACTGTTGAGTGGGGACTATATATCCCTTTTGGTGTATGCTTCCCTTGTTGGAGCAGCTGCGGTGAGTCGGAAGACGGTGTGTCTAAAGATGCAGATAACGCATAATGTTAAGAATGACATATCTCTTTGATTTGAAGAAATACACTAAGAGATCAACAGCAAGGTACGAGAGTGGTCACACGTTTGTTGATTGAAGACTAAATTGGGGTCACGCAATTTTATTTTATTTTGGTACTGTCTGATCTACGCCGGATGGCTTGATGGCCGTCTTGTGCCTCCCGGTTGACACTGTTCAGAATCTTCCCCGAAGAGCCGGCGACCAATGGCACAGCAACCTGCCTCCGCCGTCCGTGGCCAAGCCGAAACCCCGCTCCCCACCCCACCGCACTGCCGTGGTTGCGCCGCCCCCTGGCCAATCCATAAAGACTCGATCCGGCAGCGATAGTACCTTCAACCCACGCAACTCTACAAGATAGCCATCTAAGCGCTGCTTCCGCGGCGAACTTGCGGCCCCGCACCCTTACATTAGACACCAGCCAACCGACAGCCTAGGAGCTCGGCCGCCTCGATGGGTGCTGCTTCCCATTGGGAATCGATTGGCCCAGAATAAAAATTCAGACAAATGACGCCTAAATAAAGTGATTTGAGATGAGGGTGTGACCTATTTGGCGGCATGGTGAAGTAGGCAGGTCCATCTGCCAAGTCGGTGAGGCCGGCGCGGTAGCAGTGGCGACCGGTGGCAGGGAAACAACGATGTCGTGGCGGTCGACGGCTACGGGGAAGCAGCGCCGGGACTCTGGACGGATCCGAAGTTGGAGCCGCTCCAGTGCCGTGAACAACGGCGGGGATGAATCGGCTCCGGTATGGTTCACGCGGCCGTCGTCGAGGCAGCTCTAGCAGCACGGAGTAAGAGGCACACGGCCCAGTGCACGACGACAAATGGACAACATCTCCAGCATTAGGGAGGAGGGCGGCTGTGAAATTGGTGCGGTAGGGGGTGCCATGAAGGAGGGGCTGAGGTTTCGCGACTCGGGAGAAGGGAGCTTCCTGGGGAGAAGGTGATTTGGTGCCCACGAGGTATGAATGGGGGGCGGGGGGGATTGGGAGGGGAGTGGAACCATGTCTTACGGATGCATATGTCTGAAATGTGAGGGGGAGTTATAGTTCTACCCTTGCCTTTAGGCTTCTCGGCTTGGGTCTGTGTACTGAGGGTCGGGGATAGTAGAGTAACTTTGCTTCTCCCCAAATAGTGGGCGGGGGCGATTTCGGGCGAGGAGGGCGTGTTTTGAACTATAGTGGGCGCGAGCGATTTCGGGCGAGGAGAGTTTGTTTTGAAATAGTGGGCGCGAGCTATTTCGGGCGAGGAGAGCATGTTTTGCCGACCATGGTTTATGAATTATTCGGCACATGTCATTTCGGCCGAGGAGAAGGCGCGCTTGGATGAAGTTACGAACCTACCCTCGATGTACAACGGGCCAATTGATGTGTGTCCCACATAGGACGGTAATTTCGCGTCTCCCATTTATTTGCTCGGGCGAATTCCACCGAGCAGAGGATGTTTAACAATTTGTTCAAATTTTGGGAGAATGAGCATCCATGTCTACCTTACCAAGTCGATTCGAATCAAATTTTGAAATATTAGCTTGCCACTTCTTTTTTAGATGGAGAGATGATGCTCGGGAGTAATGTGTTTTTACATGCTCGTTGCTAGCAATTTACTATATGACAAATAGTTGACCCACTCAAAAACACGAATCAAACCCAAAATGAAATATCTCGATTCAATGAAATAGCTCATTCACTAGGTCAAAATAGTGAACTAAATCCAAAATTGAACACCTCAATCGAGTAGCATGTTGTACAGTATTATAGTACTCCATGAACATGTTGAAAGTCAAATTAATGAACTTGTTTGATATATGCATATATCCGTTCATGTGTGGATTGCAGATGACATGTTCTCCAATTTAAATATTTCAATGCAAGTTTATATCGAAACATGGTTTATATCAGTCTTTGATGCATAAAACCCGACCTCCCCCTCTCCCAGACTCCTGTTCTCTCTCTCTCTCTCTCTCTCTCTCTCTCTCTCTCTCTCCGACAATCTTCAATTCTGTCGCATGCATCCGACACAAAAACCTTATTGGTCCCCTCTCCCTTTCTCTCCATCTCTCTCTCCCTCTTTGTGTGTGTGGGGGGGTCTTTCTAGTTCGCATGCATATATACACCATCTATAGGTCTCTCTCGCACACTACGTATGATACTCTAGCTAGTCCAAGCTAGATATCTTGGGTGCACTCATCGTACGCACACAAATTCCTTGGCTTGTTGCCCGTAACTCTCTCACGCACCACTCTGTCATCTTGGAGCTCTTCCCCCCCTCTCTCAAATTCTCCATCCCCCTGGGTCACACATACACATGCATATCTCACTCGCGCTCGATAGGCCCATGTAAAACTCTATCTCTCTCCCTCGTTCTCTCTCCATCTCATACGCACACACACACACGATCTCATGCCTAGCTAGCCAAGTATGATGGTCTCTCACTCAATTGTAGGCACACGCAGTCCCCCTATATGTACACGACCAGCTAATCTTAGTCTCTATCACAAACATGTGTATGGTCTATCTCGATTTCTCTCGGGGCATCTTTCTATCGCGCACGCACCTCCCTCGATCTCCCACCCATATAGTCCCCTCACGATCTCGAGGGGATCTCTCTATCACAAACACATCCTCTCTCCCTCCCCATGCGTCCATGTCCTCCATGTGCCCCTCTCGACCTTTGTTCCTTGTTGGCCAGACCTCTATTGGACATGTGCTACAGGGGTGTCTCTCTCCGTTGCAAACAATCACACACTAGCTATCTTCGTGTATCTCCTCGCCTCGCTTTTCTATCTCGAAGATGCATGCATGATATGTTCGCATAAGAAACGAAAAAACACACACTCTCTCTCTCTAATTTATCATTTGTTGTCACTTTATCTTTCACACACATACTCTTTTTGCACACTTACTCATTCTCCTTCACATGCACTTGATCTGTCTCGACTTAGGCACTCTCATCGGTCCATAGCATATAGATTTATTGAAAAGTCAAACATCACAAAGTTTGACCATGTACGTGGAGAAAAACAATTACATCTAGAACGGCAAACATATACCAGTAGATTCACCATGAGATGTAGTTTTGTATGATGTATCTTTGGTATTCTAGATATAAATAACATTTGCGTAAACCTGATTAAAGTTTCCAAAGTTTGACTTCTAAAAAATTTACATGCACTGCATTATCGAGCGGATGGAATATCTCTTTCCCCCTCTCAGCTATCTGACGCACCACTCAGCCTTATCGGGGCTCCTCAATCTCTCTCAAACTTTTTGGTCAGTTTGGTTCGTGACCTGACCCTCATGCCTTGATGGCCAGTACTGCCTGGTGTGGATGTGAGATGTAAAATATTTCTGCCTGGCTAGGCTTGTGTGGTGCTGAAGCATTTGGTTCATGCATGGGCCAGGCAAAGCATCAATGTCCCATCAATCAATTGATGCAGCAAATATTTAATGCTAATATCCATCCAGGTTGCTGTTAGCCTCGTGGCCGCATGACCAGGCACGGCCAGGCGTTCGAAATCGGTCGCCTGGGCCAGGCTACTTGCAGTGTCTGGAGTCCATCCAGGCTAATTAAAGTGCAAGGGAATCCAGGCCAGGCGGGCTTTATTTTTCACAGGGTAGCAACCAAACAAGCATGCATGAAATCCAGCCACAACCCCAGGCCAGGCAGAAGATGCTCAAGACGCAAGCCAAACTGACCTTATATCTCCCTGGTTCACACATACACATGTCTCGCTCGTGCTATACATATAGACCCATCCAACACTCTCCGCCCTTGTTCTCTCTCCATGTGACACCCCCCCTAAGTACCATAATCCCTCACTCCATCATAGGCGCAAGACTCTCCCCTCCTAAGTATTATTATCTCTTACTAGCCATCAGGAACACACGTATTGTCTCCTTCCATCCATACGTCTATCTCGATATCTCTCGGGGCATCTTCTATCGTGCACACACCTTGTCACTCATCTCCCACCCATGTAGTCCCATCACGATCTCCAGGGGATTTCTCTATGACAAACATACACTCTCTCCTCCCCATGTCTGCATTTTCTCCGTACGTATCTCTCGACCTCTCTCCCTTGTTTGTCAGACCCCTCTTGGCCACGTGCTAGGGGTCTTGCTCTCTCGGTTCCAAACAACCACACACTATCTCCTCACATTGCCTCCGTTGTCGAAGATGCATGTGTGATCTGTTTGCATAAGACACGCACGCTTTTTCTCTACTTTTATCGTGTGTTGTCCATGTCTCTTTCACACAAGCACACACACTTTTTTCACTAACTCTTTCTATCTCTCTCTCTCTCTCTCTCTCTCTCTCTCTCTCTAGTTAGGGACTCTGTCACGTCCATAAGCATGTGGATGTTTTGAAAAGTCAAACCTCAGAAAAGTTTGACCAGGTATATGTGGAGAAAAACATTTACATCTGGAACGATCATTAGATTCATCACAACATGTACTTACTTCATACTATAATTTATCTTTGGTATTGTAGATATAAATAATTTCTTTATAAACTTGGTCAAAGTTTCAAAAGTTTGACTTTTAAAAAATGTTGGAACTACATTATTGAACGGAGGGAGTAGCTCTTTCTCTCTCTCTCTGCTATCTCTCACGGGCCTCCCCTCTCACTCGAACTCTCTATACCGACGGATTATACGCTCACTGCATCAGCGTATAGCTCTGTATATTGTTTAGTTGACCGGTCAACCAGTCCACATGCTGCCTTGTCAGCTCGTGTTCTTTATCTTCGTGTGCTGGCCCATGTGGCAGTGGGTGAAAATAAGTAAACTAGAGGCCCATCTGATACGCGGTGAAGTAAACAAAATTTGAAACCACTTGGGGTAGCACCCCACATGCTAGTAAATTGAGGGTGCATTGAGGACACACTTCTTGCGCGTGAAGGACGCACTCGTGCACAATTCACCACTGCGTGGCGGCATGCACAGAAGGACGCACTCATGCACACCCAGCACACAACACACACCAGCACACGTGTACACCGGCGTCGCCGCCGGTTGAGATGGACGGCGAGGCAGCCAACAAGCGGAGGTGGCTCGAGCCAAAACCGCATCCGGCGAGCCTGGACTTCATCAACAGCCTCCCAGATGACATGCTGCTCGTCATCATCGGCCTCCTCCCCACCAAATCTGCCGTGCGGACCGCCCTACTCTCCCGGTGGTGGCGCCGCATTCCCCTCAACCTCACCATCGACGGCTGCCTCTACGACGGGGATTGCAAACGCATGGACGCAGTCTCCAAGATCCTTTCATCACACCCTGGGCCAGCCAGACGCCTTGACATCCGCATGTTCAGTACCAACTGCAAGGTCCAACCCAAGTTCGACGAGTGGTTCTTATCCCCCGCCCTAGATCAGCTCGAGGAGCTCAGCTTTGAAGCTGGACGATGTCGCTCTCTGCTGCCGTCCACACTCCGCCTCACGCCAACGCTGCGCCGCGCCAGCTTCAGCTCCTTCTATCTTCCCCAGATTAATGACGCGCCCGCCCTTCTTCTCCCTCAACTCAAGCAGCTCGACCTCTTCGACGTTGTCATCTCAAAGAAAGCTATGGAGCACTTGCTCCGCAGCTGTACTATGCTCGAGTACCTTCGTCTTGAGCAGATCCACGGGTTCATTAGCCTCCACATCGCCTCGACGAATCTCCGATGGATTTATGTGTCTTGCTGGCCCCGCAACAAGACATCAGTTGGGAAGAGATAACTCCAATTGTTCCATGTTATGGTCATTGAGAATGCGCCTTTCCTTGAGAGATTGCTTGTATCGGATCTAGAAGGTCCAACAAAAATTAGGGTCATTGACGCGCCGAAATTGACAGTGTTGGTGTACTCGTCAGTCAAGTTCTCCAAACTCTTTATTGGATCCGTAATCGTTCAGGTACAACACTCATCTTCTTCTCCATCTTCTTGAAATTCACATTTTTAAATTTCTTCTTGGTGTATTTACGACCGTCTTCCAGAAAATGATTCCCACAAGCTTGACCCAGTCCATGCGCACAGTGAAGATCTTGGCACTAAAATCTATCGGCCCCAATCTGGATCAAGTTGTTGGATTCCTTACATGCTTTCCAGGCATGGAGAAGCTACTCATCGAGGTGAAACTTCTTTCCTATTAGTAAATGGTAATCACAACGTAGCTCAATTTTTTTCATAATTTTCCCAAATTACGATGACAAGTGTAGTGTTCAAAACTGCATCTACGCACTGCACCGAAAGACATGTTTTTAGTAATTTTTTTCTCATGTGATCACCTACATCGTTTTTATGCTGTACTACTATAGTAGCCTAGGCTAGTCATAGTGGAAAGTAACTTAGACTACTCCAGTAACTCTATGGTTACCCTAAGAGCAAGTACTACCTCCGTCCTGGTTTACTCTTCCAATTTTGTAGTATCAAAATTTGACCATAGATTTAACTGACAAAATGTTAACGCATGTCACTAAGAACTATATCGTTGGATTCGTATTTGAACATAATTTAAAATGGTGTAATTTTTTAGTGACATGCATTGGCATTTTCTTAGGTAAATCTATGGTCAAAATTTTATACTAAATACGAGGTAGTATTCCCTCCATCCCAAAATTCTTGTCTTACATTTGTTTAGATACAGATGTATCTAACACTAAAATGTAACTAGATACATCCGTATTTAGACAAATTTAAGACAAGAATTTTGGGACGGAGGGAGTACAAAAGTGGGATATGTGCCAAAACACGTGCCAAATTCACTTGTGATGCATTTGGCATTGATGCCCCTCCATTGCTCACCTGGTGCCCCAACCTGGATCACCTACTTTGCTCCGGTGCCAAATTAACTCACGCAATGAAAAAACACTACGTGGGAGAGAGAGAGGACTGAGGCAATAAAAAACACTTGTTTGGGAGAGTGAGAGGCTGGTGTAGTTGGTTTGATTGATTTGTTTATATTGTGGGCATGTGTGCACAGCGGTGCCAACTCTCTCACATCTCGAGAGCGGTGCCAAAATCTTTTGATTTGACATCGATGCGTATTATGTGGCATTACTTTTGCAAAATATGGCATCGACCACATAGTGGAAGGCAACAAATGCCCAAGCTCTTCACGTGCTCCTAGTTAAATGAGAGGAAACAGAAAGAGAGAGAGAGAGAGAGAGAGAGAGAGAGAATATCACTAGCCAGCCAACTCTATCGTATGAGCGAACGATATTGGTACCTCTTGATGACACGGCAATCTCATACAGTCAGCTGCTCGAACATGTTCTCTTCTTTTGCAGATAAAAAAAGACCCGAAAGTTAAAAATGTGTTGTACTATAACAATGTCATCGAATGCCTTGATCTCCATCTTACAGAAATTGATTTGATCGACTATCAAGGCAGCACATCTGAGATTAAATTGGCCAGGTTCTTTGTTCTGCAGGCAAGTGTGCTCAAGGTAATGAGGTTTGGTGTTCTCTGGTGCAACAATGAATGGTGTGCTGATCACCGCAAGCGTCTAAGCCTAAATGACAAAGTCTCCACAGAAGCTGAATTTGTTTTGGAAACATCAAATGGCCAGAGACTCAAAAACTTATTTGCCCATTAGTGACTTGTCAGGGTGGTCGATTTTAGGTTGTACGATAATGTTGCATCCACCTAAAGTAACAAAAGTTCTTACGTGAACTTCCTAGTAATTCCCTCTTCGTAGGTGCAACATTACTCCTAACATTTGTAATATCAGTTTGAAACTTGTAATATTGTTTCAAAATCGTGTGAATCAAACAGGTCCTGAGTTGGTGATGATGTTGTGCCTCCCATCTTTCACCAATAGCCGTCGGATCTAGATTTGACGCATACAAACCAAACTTCTCCATTTTTGCAAAAAGATGCCTGCACTTGTTCCCTATTTACAAACAACTCCTTGTCTCACACAATCAGCCTTATCTCCTCCCCACCACATCTAGAAGGCCGTGGAAAAATCTGGCGCGATGGCCGCTGCCGGCGCCGTCCACCCCCAATCTTGGTGTTTCGTGCAATGCACGGGCATCTACGCACGGGAAATTATGTCGAACGGGGCTAGTTGTAAGGAGGCTAGATCTACAGCCATGATGATACTGACTGCAGACGGTGAGGCTGACTATGGTATGCCGAACATGGCGCCTATACTCAGGTGTCATCTTTGGTGCAGGGTCTTGTCACTTCACTGTGAGGAGCAGCACGTAATAATTTGACCAACGGGTAGTACAGTGCTAGTACTCCTACTACATTGGTAGTACTACTACTAGTACTAGTAGCACGACCGTCTGGATTTAGGAGTACTACCACGTCCATCTGGATTTTAGTATTTGACTAGCAATATCTAGTAATGCATGTCACAAAAAATGTACTACTCCCTCTATAAATAAATACATGGTGTATTGTTTTATTCCTATCCGTGAGAGAACTTAATGTCTTTTTGCTAACTAATAGGATTACATGCAATGAACTAAACACTGCATGTCATGTTTGGTAGTCTCAAGTCATTGAAAGCATGCACGGCCCACATCTCTCATTGGTTGATATGTCACGAAATAAGAAACGAGGAGGGAGTTAATGCACCATGCCTAAGTGTTTTGGGATTATTTGGTTTTCGTAAGGTGAATTACACAACATTTTTGTTTACATGCATTAACATTTTATTAGTTAAATCAAAGGTCAAAACTTGGCGCAAAATGCAAAGGGGACCAATAAACCAGTAAACATCAAAACTCTCTCATTTGGCCCCAACTAGAGGTCCGGTGAGATGACTATACTGCACCGGCACGGAGGGGGACACAACTTCATTGACTTTTACTGCAACTGCCTTTGGGTGAATGACACGTGGGCCCAAGGGGTGGCTGGCCCACCTATCATACAGCCAAAGGCCGGTGTAGTAGAGGGCCAAGGAGTAGTACGAAATCCTACGCACCTATGCACGCTAACCAAGGGCAAGAGTGATCACTCGAATCGCAAGATCAGATGACTAGAAGCTAAGCTAGACCCATGGAGGCGATGAGAGCGAGCATCAGCCGGTTGTGCCAGATGGTCCATGACGCCGGCCTGTGGCCCGGCACTAAGGAACGTCTCCAGGTATTGCTTGAGGCTGCCAGGGCGAGGGGCCGCTTGAACGACAGCTTCGTCTCCTTGCTCGACGAGGTCCTCGTCGGTTTCCTCGACAAGTTCACCGTCGTCAAGAAGCTCGCAGACGACTTTGACGTACGCCTCCAGCCGACGCGCCCACGCTCTGCGATGCCCGCCACCCTCAACGGCCACTATGGTGACAAACTCTTCGATGCACTGGTGGCCCTGCGACTGCCCTCCGTCGCGCCGGAGAATGTCCACCTCGAGGTCGCGCTCGCTGATACGTCTCCAACATATCTATAATTTTTGATTGCTCCATGCTACTTTATCTACTGTTTTGGACTATATTGGGCTTTATTTTCCACTTTTATATTATTTTTGGGACTAACCTATTAACCGGAGGCCCAGCCCAGAATTGATGTTTTTTTGCCTATTTCAGTATTTCTAAGAAACAGAATATCAAACGGAGTCCAAACAGAATAAAACCTTCGGGAACGTGATTTTCTCACCGAACGTGATCCAGGAGACTTGGACCCTACTCCAAGAAGTGCCAGAGGCGGTCACGAGGGTGGAGGGCGCCCCCCCTGGGCGTGCCCCCCTGCCTTGTGCGCCCCCTATTGCTCCACCGACGTACTCCTTCCTCCTATATATACCTACGTACCCCCGTCAGATCAATTACGGAGCCAAAACCCTAATTCCACCGCCGCAACTTTCTGTATCCGCGAGATCCCATCTTGGGTCCTATTCCGGAGCTCCGCCAGAGAGGGCATCTACCATGGAGGGCTTCTACATCAACACCATAGCCTCTCCGATGAAGTGTGAGTAGTTTACTTCAGACCTTCGGGTCCATAGCTAGTAGCTAGATGGCTTCTTCTCTCTTTTTGGATCTCAATACAATGTTCTCCCCCTCTCTTGTGGAGATCTATTCGATGTAATCTTCTTTTTGCGGTGTGTTTGTTGAGATCGATGAATTGTGGGTTTATGATCCAGCTTATCTATGAACAATATTTGATTCTTCTCTAAATTCTTTTATGTATGATTGAGTTATATTTGCAAGTCTCTTCGAATTATCCGTTTGGTTTGGCCAACTAGATTGGTAGTTCTTGCAATGCGAGAAGTGTTTAGCTTTGGGTTCAATCTTGCGGTGTCCTTACCCAGTGACAGAAAGGGTTGCAAGGCACGTATTGTATTGTTGCCATCGAGGATAACAAGATGGGGTTTTTATCATATTGCATGAATTTATCCCTCTACATCATGTCATCTTGCTTAAGGCGTTACTCTGTTTTTAACTTAATACTCTAGATGCATGCTGGATAGTGGTCGATGAGTGGAGTAATAGTAGTAGATGCAGAATCGTTTCGATCTACTTGTTTTAGACGTGATGCCTATATACATGATCATACCTAGATAATCTCATAATAATTCGCTTTTCTATCAATTGCTCAACATTAATTTGTTCACCCACCATAGAATACTTATGCTCTTGAGAGAAGCCACTAGTGAAACCTATGGCCCCGGGGTCTATTCTCATCATATCAATCTCCATTACTTTATTACTTGCTTTGTTTTTACTTTGCCTTTTACTTTTTACTTTGCATCTCTATATCAAAAATACCAAAAATATTATTTATCATCTCTATCAGATCTCACCCTCGTAAGTGACCGTGAAGGGATTGACAACCCCTAATCGCGTTGGTTGCGAGTAGCTATCATTTTGTGTAGGTACGAGGGACTTGTGCGTGATCTCCTACTGGATTGATACCTTGGTTCTCAAAAACTGAGGGAAATACTTACGCTACTTTACTGCATCATCCTCTCCTCTTCGGGGAAATCCAACGCAGTGCTCAAGAGGTAGCACTCGCCGTGCAGCACCTGGCGCAGCAAGACACCATCAACATAATCATCCACGTCTACGCGCAAATCGTCCACAAGGACTACTACATGGAAGAGGAGGACGATAGGACGCTGGCCTTCTTGGACCGCAGGGCAACCTTGGACGACATTGTTCAGAAGCACGTTGAGCTCGCCGCCAACGTCGCTGCTCCTCACACGTCGGTTGGTGACCCGGTGCACTAGGGCGTGAGGATGTTGTTGATGGATCCGTATGTGTTTTTATTTTTCCGTCAAATCCATGTAGTAGTATATGGTACTACTAGTAATTATCTTACCTTTCGCATCAACTTCATAATTTTCATACGTACTCCATGCATGAACGGCGCCAGAACCAAACTTCTCATTACTCTAGGCAAAATCGTTATTTTATATCTATCGGTCGCGCCATGGAGCAGAACCAAATTTTAGAAGTTACGAGTTCAAAAGGAAAAGCCTGCTGTGTTCGCATCGCACCCCCACACAGTTGGTCCAGCACGCTGCTCAAGGGGGAATGCGTGCAGTGTTGCATTTTCAATTACAAGTGGGGCCGCAGTTGAGAAAACCGACTATCGGCAAACCCCCAACCCACCCACCACGCGATGGCTGAGAAAACAGGAGGGAGAAGAGATGGTTGTAGCACGGACTCCAAGAAAATTGGTGTCGGATGGGACTCATGTGGGTGGCGTAGGTCGTACTGCTAGACGTGAATGCTAGTTATGGCCCATGCCACCCCACTATATCGAGCCTATATCGAGGTACGTAGAACAAATTTTCTGGAGTCCGTGCGCAGCCCTCCTCTATCTCTCTTCTCAGTCAGCCAGCGGACGCGCGGAGCCCATCGTCTGTTTGCTCATATGCGGTCCCACATGTCAGTGAAAATGCAAGAGGACCCACTGAACCTGCACATCTTTCACCTCGACGTGCTGGTGATGAAAAACAAATCCAATAAATATCTTCGATGGCCGCTTTTCGAGTTACTCAAGAGTAGTAAGATTCTATTTATAGTTTAACCCAAGATGCACATCACGTGGCTTCAACTACCACTCTATTTTCTTGCATGACACGACCTGGATGCTGGATGTCCCACGTGTCAGCAAAAGGAGGAAGAACCTGACCAAATATTCGGTTGTGCTCTCGGATTAGACTAGTTGTGCTAACTTAAAAAAATTATTGTGTAATAGAATGGTTGCAAGTTTTGGTATTGGGAAGAAGAGTACATCGATATATTGATAGAGCGCAATTTAGTAGTAGATGTTCTAGCACTTTTAGCTAGCATAGAGGCTAGGGATGAGACTAGTGCACTTGTTGATACTACTACTAGAATAGAGGCTAGACATGAGACTAGATGCAAGGAAGCAACATTTACTTCTTTACACTCGAAGAAGAAAGAAGCATGCAAGATCGAGCCTCCGCATATCAACAATGAATGCATCAAGAAGGCACTAATCAAACGGATATCTTCTAAACTGTATTCTTGTGGTTCTTGTTTTCTTTGGTCTTGCTTTTCTAGTCAAAATTATCGTTGGTGCAAAACGGAGGTCCGTTTGGGGTCGTGCGTTGGAGTTGGCCTTACAAGTGGGACCGCAGTTGAGGAAACCGACTATCGGCAAACCCCCACCTCGCCCGCCGCGCGATGGCTGAAGTTAGAGAAACGACGAGGTTGAAGAGATTGCTCTAGCACGAACTCCAAGAAATATGGTGTCAGATGGATGTCGTGCTGGTGGCATGTGCCGTACTCCTGGACGTGAATGCTTGTTCTGGCCCATGCCACCCTACTACTCCTACTACTTATATAGTACTCCTACTAGTAGTATCGAGGATTCGAGGTGTTGGTTACGTGCAGGGAACACATTAACATATGGCTACAGTAAAAACACCCGCCCGACGCGCGAAGCATGTGAAGCTAGTACAAATAGTGTACTACTATTGTTGACTGGCCTCATCCGATAACCTGTTGCAATGCACGTACAATTATGTATTCGGAAAATATTTGTTTGGATCGTCGCACCACTCACTTAGAGAAGCAACTCGAAAGCCATTCATAAATTTAGTAAGTTTATCACATGCATATCATTTTATTACATACAACAGGTCATCAACCCACATCGACAACGAGGATAGATTATAAATACTAAAGTTTTCATCACACAACAAATAACAAGCAATGAAATGAACTTCAACTCAACCAATCCTCAGCATTGGAAATGCTTGCTTTGAACCACAAGTGATTCTCTAGGAAGGGCCATCCATTGTCGATCTCGAGACCAACACATGATTGATCATCCATGCTGAAGCGGCCTACTATATCAGTACCAGGGTAGGGAACCACCCAAATGTCCGAGCTATAGATACAGTTGCTTCTCATAAATGGTAGTAATGTTGTGTCAATAACAATTGGATCGCCTTTCACCATCATTGGATAGTTTTCCCCAAGGAAGAGCGAGTTTTCTCCAAGACTATCAATCTGTACCAGGGAGAAGGTGTTGGCGCTAGCACACTAGTATCCATCCCAAATACCATGCAACGGGTGTTGGAATAGGCCCGGAGAGTGCGATCATGGGAGACTACACCTGCTTCCTGCTACCTCTTGAGCACTGTGTTGGATTTCCCCGAAGAGGAGAGGATGATGCAGCAAAGTAGCGTAAGTATTTCCCTCGGTTTTTGAGAACCAAGGTATCAATCCAGTAGGAGACCACGCACAAGTCCCTCGTACCTACAAAAAACGATAGCTACTCGCAACCAACGCGATTAGGGGTTGTCAATCCCTTCACGGTCACTTACGAGAGTGAGATCTAATAGAGATGATAAATAATATTTTTGGTATTTTTGATATAGAGATGCAAAGTGAAAAGTAAAAACAAAGCAAATAATAAAGTGATGGAGATTGATATGATGAGAATAGACCCGGGGGCCATAGGTTTCACTATTGGCTTCTCTCAAGAGCATAGATATTCTACAGTGGGTGAACAAATTACTGTTGAGCAATTGACAGAATTGAGCATAGTTATGAGTATATCTTGGTATGATCATGTATATAGGCATCACGTCCGAGACAAGTAGATCGAAACGATTCTGCATCTACTACTATTACTCCACTCATCGACCGCTATCCAGCATGCATCTAGAGTATTAAGTTAAAAACAGAGTAATGCCTTAAGCAAGATGACATGATGTATAGGGATAAATTCATGCAATATGATAAAAACCCCATCTTGTTATCCTCAATGGCAACAATACAATACGTGCCTTGCAACCCTTTTCGTCACTGGGTAAGGACACCGCAAGATCGAACCCAAAGCTAAGCACTTCTCCCATTGCAAGAACTACCAATCTAGTTGGCCAAACCAAACGGATAATTCAAAGAGACTTGCAAAGATAACTCAATCATACATAAAAGAATTCAGAGAAGATTCAAATATTATTCATAGATAAGCTGGATCATAAACCCACAATTCATTGGTCTCAACAAACACACCACAAAAAGAAGATTACATCGAATAGATCTCCACAAGAGAGGGGGAGAACATTGTATTGAGATCCAAAAAGAGAGAAGAAGCCATCTAGATACTAGCTATGGACCCGAAGGTCTGAAGTAAACTACTCACACTTCATCGGAGAGGCTATGGTGTTGATGTAGAAGCCCTCCGTGGTAGATGCCCCCTCCGGCAGAGCTCCGGAACAGGCCCCAAGATGGGATCTCGTGGATACAGAAAGTTGCGGCGGTGGAATTAGGTTTTTGGCTCCGTATTTGATCTGTCGGGGGTACGTAGGTATATATAGGAGGAAGGAGTACCTCGGTGGAGCAACAGGGGGCCCACTAGGTAGGGGGCGCGCCCTAGGGGGGGCACCCTCGTGACCGCCTCTGTTACTTCTTGGAGTAGGGTCCAAGTCTCCTGGATCACGTTCGGTGAGAAAATCACGTTCCCGAAGGTTTCATTCCGTTTGGACTCCGTGTGATATTCTGTTTCTTCGAAACACTAAAATAGGCAAAAAAACAGCAATTCTGGGATGGGCCTCCGGTTAATAGGTTAGTCCCAAAAATAATATAAAAGTGGATAATAAAGCCCAATATAGTCCAAAACAGTAGATAAAGTAGCATGGAGCAATAAAAAATTATAGATACGTTGGAGACGTATCAAGCATCCCCAAGCTTAATTCCTGCTCGTCCTCGAGTAGGTAAATGATAAAAAAGAATTTTTGATGCAGAGTGATACTTTGGCATAATTTCAATGTAAATCTTCTTGATTGTGGCATGAATATTCAGATCCAAAAGATTCAAGACAAAAGTTCATATTGACATAAAAGTAATAATACTTCAAGTATACTAATCAAAGAAATCATGTCTTCTCAAAATAGCATGGCTAAAGAAAGTTATCCCTACAAAATCATATAGTCTAGCTGTTGCTCTATCTTCATCACATAAAGTATTTAATCATGCACAACCCCGATGACAAGCCAAGCAATTGTTTCATACTTTAGTAATCTCAAACTTTTTTAACTTTCACGCAATACATGAGCGTGAGCCATGGACATAGCACTATAGGTGGAATAGAATGGTGGTTGTGGAGAAGACAAAAGAGGAGAAGATAGTCTCACATCAATTAGGCGTATCAACGGGCTATGGAGATGCCCATCAATAGATATCAATGTGAGTGAGTAGGGATTGCCATGCAATGGATGCACTAGAGCTATAAGTATATGAAAGCTCAACAAAAGAAACTAAGTGGGTTTGCATCCAACTTGCTTGCTCACGAAGACCTAGGGCACTTTTGAGGAAGCCCATCATTGGAATATACAAGCCAAGTTCTATAATGAAAAATTCCCACTAGTATATGAAAGTGACAACATATGAAACTCTCTATCATAAAGATCATGGTGCTACTTTGAAGCACAAGTGTGGTAAAAGGATAGTAGCATTCTCCCTTCTCTCTTTTCCTCCCATTTTTTTATTTGGGCCTTTTCTCTTCTTTCTTTATAGCCCCCTTTTTTCGTCCGGAGTCTCATCCCGACTTATGGGGGAATCATAGTCTCCATCATCCTTTCCTCACTGGGACAATGCTCTAATAATGATGATCATCACACTTTTATTTTTCTTACAACTCAACAATTACAACTCGATACTTAGAACAAAATATGACTCTATATGAATGCCTCCGGCGGTATACCGGGATATGCAATGAATCAAGAGTGACATGTATGAAAGAATTATGAACGGTGGCTTTGCCACAAATACAATGTCAACTACATGTTCATGCAAAAAGCAATATGACAAAAGTAATGTGCGTCATATGAACGGAACGGTGGAAAGTTGCATGGCAATATATCTCGGAATGGCTATGGAAATGCCATGATAGGTAGGTATGGTGGCTGTTTTGAGGAAGGTATATGGTGGGTGTATGGTACCGGCGAAAAGTGCGCGGTATTAGAGAGGCTAGCAAAGGCGGAAAGGTGAGAGTGCATATAATCCATGGACTCAACATTAATGAAAAGAACTCATGCACTTGTTGCAAAAATTTAGAAGTCATCAAAAACCAAAGCACTACGCGCATGCTCCTAGGGGGATAGATTGGTAGGAAAAGACCATCGCTCGTCCCCGACCGCCACTCATAAGGAAGACAATCAATAAATAAAATTGTGCTCCAACTTCATCACAAAGCGGTTCACCATACGTGCATGCTACGGGAATCACAAACTTCAACACAAGCATTCTTTAAATTCATAATCGCCCAACTAGCATCACTTTGATATTATCACCTCCATATCTCAAAACAATTATCAAGCATCAAACTTATCTTAGTATTCAACGCACTCAAAAGAATGTTTCACATATCTTGAATACCAAGTATATTATCTTTAAGAAAATTACCATGCTATTAATGACTCTCAAAATAATATAAGTGAAGCATGAGAGATCAATAGTTTCTTTAAAACAAATCCACCACCGTGCTCTAAAAGATCTAAGTGAAGTACTAGAGCAAAAATTATCACGCTCAAAATATATAAGTGAAGCACTAGAGAAAAACTATCAAGCTCAAAAGATATAAGTGAAGCACATAGAGTATTCTAGCAAATTCCAAATCATGTATGGCTCTCTCAAAAGGTGTGTACAGCAAGTGTGATTGTGGTAAACTAACAAGCAAAGACACAAATAATACAAGACGCTCCAAGCAAAACACATATCATGTGGTGAATAAAAATATAGCTCCAAGTAAATTACCGATGGAAGTGGACGAAAGAGGGGATGCCTTCCGGGGCATCCCCAAGCTTTGACTTTTTGATGTCCTTGGATTATCTTGGGGGTGCCATGGGCATCCCCAAGCTTAGGCTCTTGCCACTCCTTGTTCCATAATCCATCAAAAGAATTCACCCAAAACTTGAAAACTTCACAACACAAAAGTCAATAGAAATCTCGTGAGCTCCGTTAGTGAAAGAAAACAAAAGACTACTTTAAAGTACTCCCTCCGTAAACTAATATAAGAGTGTTTAGAATACTAAAAGGTAGGGGGCCGCACCCCCCACCCTCGTGACCTCCTCTGTTACTTCTTGGAGTAGGGTCCAAGTCTCCTGGATCATGTTCGGTGAGAAAATCACGTTCCCGAAGGTTTCATTCCGTTTGGACTCCGTTTGATATTCCGTTTCTTCGAAACACTGAAATAGGCAAAAAACAGCAATTCTGTGTTGGGCCTCCGGTTAATAGGTTAGTCCCAAAAATAATATAAAAGTGGATAATAAAATCCAATATAGTCCAAAATAGTAGATAAAGTAGCATAGAGCAATCAAAAATTATAGATACGTTGGAGACGTATCACTTCCTTAGTAGTAACATCATCAGTGGGCTGTATACACACAAGAAGAGGTGATCCATCGGAATTAGTTGCCAGGCGCCACCGAGTATATGGGCGTTGCTCGTCCATACTCATGCTCATCACCATCGTCATCTCCCCCTTGGTTATAAAAATTTCAAGTATAGGTGGTGGAATGTTCACAAGACCTTGGAAACACAAGAAGAAGGTTAATTGGTAAAGGGAAACTTGCTAACCTGCATGCATGTGGATGAAACAATTATAATTATGGTGGAAGACAAACATACCGAAACTACGAGGATACCATGCAAAAACAGTGCCATGAGTGGTGGAAGCAAACACAAGGCCCTCGTATTGAATTGCATCACAGTACTCATCCGTGTACAGAAACTGATTTTTGAGCAATATCCATCCAGTCGAACCACAAAGGACGGCAACAAGCCTGTAAAAGATAGCAACAACTTCATAGTTATTGTAATTCCAAGAGCGGTTGGGAACTCGACAAATTGCTATCTTCCGTAGAAGACAGCCACCATGATCGTATTTGAACGTGCGTACAATACCGGTGTGCTCAACCTCTGGGCAGTCTGCTGAGATTTTTGGAAATGGAACCCGGTCACGAGTGTACACATTCACAAGTTCCCACTAGCATATGGACCCAATGTAAACAACCCAATCTCCATTTGCGTCTGCCCAAGCCTTACCCTCAAGCGATGGCATCTTAACATCATACGTATCATTATCAAGCGGCATCAACTTGCACAAGGCGAGGCCTCTGTCGTCCCTGCGCCAATCATTAGGGTCACGCGAAGAAGATAGGGGAGATCAAACCGCTCCTTGACTCTTGGGTTCCTTGTAATGATGTTATTAGTTGAGTCAAGAATTGTCTTGAACTAACCTGCCCTGCTAGCCAAGGTGATGATGTCGCACCGATCAATGTGTTCCTCCACCACGTCATCTTTCAGATCGGGGCAAGAATAACGGGGTCGTTTCCAGCTTGTTCCCTCCATGGAGAAGATGATCGAACAATGGCAGAAGGAAGGGTGAAGGGCTGAAGGCAAATGGAGGAGGGAGAGGAAGAGCGTGCGACAGCAGTTCCAAATCGAGAGGGAAAGGCGAAGAGTCGATGGACGATTGCCGGTTTTCCTCGGTTCACGAAGAGGCGCCCCGGCCTACACGTCTATTCGGAAATACTAGTAGAAAAGGACTCGCTGTTGTCTCACTGATATGTTGGAACGGGACCACATGTTAACGAAACATGGTGTGTAATTTCTCATGCAAAATGCGATGTGGCCGCGTTGGCCCGAGGCGCCGCATTAGTTATCGACCTTTATTTCTTTAATGGCGTGTCGTTCAGTTTTGAAGCACGACTAACTGGTACTGTATGCAGAGAAAATATAAACTACTCTACCACTACTCCACCTCCAGTACTAGTAGTATAAAAAAGATATATAGGCTGGAGCTTAAGCGCTTTCTTCCTAAGGGTTGCCCACTTGCTTCTCACACTATCACCCTCTCTCCAAATCTAAAAAAGACGGCCTCTCTCTCCCTCCTCACCGGTGGTCACAGATCCGTCGGGGGAGAAAAGGATGTGCAGCGTTGACGCACTCATCGTCGGTGAGCGAGGTCACGCACCGACGACAAGGCCGTCCTCTCAGACCCAGCGCCCGCGCGGGATGGCCTCTGTCCCCAAGCTCGCTGTCGTAGTGTGTGCGTAGGACGATGACCACGAGCGAAGCCACTTCCCGCCGACCCTCGGGTATGCTACCTCTTTCGAACCATACCATTGTTCTATTGCCCCATCTGCCACGTCGTTGCATGTGGATCTTTTTCCACTCCACCATCTTCCCAATTTGTTATCCTTTGCTTTGCTGGCCACACAGATGAAAACCATAATTTGCACTATTAAAGGAAACCCTACTTCATGCAGACTAATCCATGTCTGGGTTGAATAAGGAAAGGAAGGGAGACTGTACTGTCCAAGAGAGTAGGCATCGAACCCGCATCTAGGTTGAAAAGGGGAAAATCAGTAGCTAAGGAACGAGTCTCGTGTCTCTTGGTTGAATAAGGGTAGAAAGGCATGACAACGCAATAGAGAATGACCAGGTCGATCGGTTTGTTGTCCTCACATAGGAAAAGGTGGCTAAAGAGAACAAAAATGGGACATAACACTACTAGGGAAAGGGCTATAGATGGAAATGACACTAATGGCGCACCAGACATGTGGTGCGCCATTAGTATATACTAATGGCGCACCACCTTCTGATGCGCCATTAGTGTTGAAACTACTAATGGCGCACCCTGCCTACGGTGCGCCATTAGTACCAATTTTTTTTTGAACTAGTGCGCCTGTCCAAACATACTAATGGCGCACCGTGTGTGTGGTGCGCCATTACTAGTTAAACTAGAAATGGCGCACCATGCCACGGTGCGCCATTAGTAACCTTGGCCACCACTTCCACCGAATGCACCCCCCCCCCCCCGTGGATCGCCTTTTCAGTTTTAAAAAAAATAAAACAAAATGATAAAAATGTCAAAAAAATAAAAGAAAATAAGTTTCCCATGTGATATGTGGCCTAGTTGTTGGGAAAATTTGCAAATATGAATTTTGACTTCATTTGCAAAATCTCGCGAGAATTTGTAAAAATGGGCATAACTTTTGCATACTAACTCGGAAGAAAAAGTTTTTTATATGAAAAATCATCTACTCGAAAAGTTACATCCAAATTTAACGGGGGTACCCCGTTAAACATTTCCAAAATCCTCAAAAACCTAACAGAAAAAAAGATACGGGGCTTTTAAGATCTAGAGAGGCAAAAAATCAAAAAAATTCAAACTTACTAATGGCGCACCTGACCATGGTGCGCCATTAGTATCTTCCCGCCTTCAAAATTCAAAATAAATAAAAAAATAAAAAAAATTACTAATGGCGCACCTGCCCGTGGTGCGCCATTAGTATCTTCCCGCCTTCAAAATTCAAAATAAATCAAAAAAATAAAAAAAATTACTAATGGCGCACCTGCCCGCGGTGCGCCATTAGTATGCCGTATATATGGCTGGTCCTCTCCTCCTCTCTTCACTTCATTTCATCTTCCCTTCTCTCCTCCACCATACTTCTCCTCTCCCGTGACCTCCTCCTCCTCTCCGGCGACCTCCTCCTCCCTCCTCCCTCCTCCCTCCTCCCTCCTCCCTCCTCCCCTCCCCTCCCCTCCCCTCCCCTCATGGTTTCTTCTCCCTCCTCTCCGGCGACCTCCTCCTCCCTCCTCCCTCCTCCCCTCCCCTCCCCTCCCCTCATGGTTTCTTCTCCCTCCTCTCCGGTGAGCTCCTCCTCCCTCCTCTCCGGTGAGCTCCTCCTCCCTCCTCCTCCCTCCTCTCCCTCCTCCCTCCTCTCCGGTGAGGCAAAAAATCCCCTCCTCTCCGGTGAGCTCCTCCTCCCTCCTCTCCGGTGAGCTCCTCCTCCCTCCTCCCTGGTGAGCTCCTCCTCCCTCCTCTCCAGCGACCTCCTCCTCCTCCTCTCCGGCGAACTCCTCTCTGGCAAAAGACCATGGTAACAAGATCCAAAAACAGGAACAAAATTTGAGAATATTGTCGTGCCAAAAAACAAGCAAAAAAACGAGCAAAAAATGGGCAAAAAATCTCAATCTAGATCTAGATTCAAAATGGCGCATCACTAATGGCGCATCACAGGAAAGTGCGCCATTAGTATGCCGCGGTTACTAATGGCGCATCCAGTTGTGGTGCGCCATTAGTATCCAAAGCACCTGGCCCCTGGGCGGCATACTAATGGCGCACCGTGGCCTATACTAATGGCGCACCAGTGGTGCGCCATTAGTATACCAGATACTAATGGCGCACCACTGGTGCGCCATTAGTAAAAATTACTAATGGCGTGCTGTTAGTGGCGCACCACAGATGCGCCATTAATGGCCATACTAGGTGCGCCATTAGTAGGGGTTTTTCTAGTAGTGTAATCCACATATGCTGCCTGGATATTTGTTGCTCTTGGCAACCATACCTCCCTCACCACTCTGCGTCCGTGGAGGTACATCGTACTAGTGCGCCCACTGTCCGAATGGGCCTCCCATGCTCTTATTGCCACTTTTTGCTGTCAGTATAACGCCATCAGTCAAGTCAAGCAATGCTACTGCTAAAGTGATGCGACATTTAACTAACGCCGCTCTCAGTCTAATGCCACCGATAAATTTAAGCAATGCCATTTAATGTCACTGGATTATTTCAGGGTTAGCTGTTGATTGTGGATGTATTAAAGATTTTTCAGCTAAGGCACTCTAATGATGTTGCACAGCCAGTATACCAACGATGAAACTTGTTACTACCTTCAGATTTTTGCACTGTTAATGCTTATAGATTACATACCTCATGAGATAAGTTAATTTTTTTGTACAGTGTCACCAAAATGCCAAGGCGCTGATGTCATTTTATTTTGGTTAAACTGCGCAAAAAATTATGAAGACAAGAGGAAAGGTCAAGAGTGGGCACCTCCTCCTCCGGCTGTTCTCTTGATTCGTTCGATCAAGTTTTTATGTTTGATCGATTATCAAGATTGGGATAGCAATTTTTTAGGTCCCCACGAGTTCGAAATGATATTTACCTTGGAGGTACATGGTTTGCAATTTTTTATACTGTCATTAGTTAATAATGCTAGTTACCTTCAGACTTTTGTATTTGGTTTAATGCTTATGCACAGCTAGTATACCAATGCTGAAACTTGTTACCTTTACATTTTGTATTGTTAATTCTTACAGAAATCTTCCAGTGCTAGGGTTTATTGAAATATGTTCAATAAAACCATTGTACTGTACCCTGTAATAAACTAACTACTCTATTGTTGCACCAGCCATTGGATTATTGTATATTTGTAGTATTTGAATGGTGTTGCATTAGCGTATGGACATAAATAAAGTGTGGCAAGCTTTCCCAGATATGTGCTCAAGAATACTACTACCTATTTTTCTAAATACTAGACATTTGGGTACTTTAAATTGAACCATGAAAACATCTTATATTAAGGAACAGAGGGTGTAGAGTTCACTCAAATTATCCCGGTAAAGCTAGTCACACCTTTGTTAAAATTAATGTTCATTATGTTATTGGAGGAGGTCTGTATGTTTGTCTCTAATGCCTGTCGACTACATACCTGACATCATGATGTAATGTTAAGTCATTTCCTTTTGTACAGTGTCACTGAATTGTCAAGGCGGGGATGGCATTTTATTTTAGTTGAGCTGCACAAAATATGCTTAAAAGAAGAGGAAAGGTCAGGAGTCGATCATTCTTTCAAAAAGAACTATATATGCCTTTCTGACATCAGCCGATGTTGCCTTATTTATTCCTTCAAACAGGTGGTTAGAAACAGTCTTGTTACCTTTTCCAGTAAGAAATTGGAATGCTTATATTTGTGAGTCCAGGCTTCAACTAGTGTCATTTTTACAGTAATCACACTTTCAATATCAATGCAAACATGGATGCTCGATTTTAGTGGAACTGCACAAAAAGTCCAACTGGTTCAACATTAGGAGCATGTTTTCTTCCAAACCTTTATATCCAATTGGTGGCACTATGAGTTATTTATTATGAAGGTACATGGTTTGCTACTATCTTGCTACTCTTTTTGTACTGTCATTAGATAGTAATACTAGTGGTTTGCATGTGAATTTATTGGCAGGGTGGACCTACATTGGAGGTGCAGGATATGATTCAATGATTGGATGCTCAATTTCAGTTGTATCGATTTATCCTCTTCCATCACTGTGAACATGGATATCCTTGGTCTGATGAAGAATATGCGCTATATTTCTGCTCTGAACTAGCAAATCAATTCAGTATGAAATTGTCCATGGCAAAACATAACTGTATCAGATTGTCCAGTGCAGAACATGATAGATGCTAAGCGGAAGAGACATGTTTAAACCGAAAATACAAGGTGTGGTATATGTTTACTAGCTGCTTGATATTTGTGCAGACAGAGATGCCTGCCCATTGCTATTTGGCAAACAAACAAAGTGTCCGCAATTTTGGTTGAACTACAAAGAGAATAGTATAGTCACTTTATGCAGTGCCATTCGAAAATAGACACAGAAAGATTGGATAGTCACTTGATGGACTGCAGAAAAGTAGTACTGTACTATTTATTAGCCAACACTAGGAGCTTCATTGCTTTGGTCTGATTATACAATGGGCATCATTTTGCCTAAGTTAAAGTTTGTATTCCGAAAATAGTCTCGCGGTGTGATCGAGAGAAGACCAAATTATATTGCAGTGGATGTTCCTCCTTCATGTGTGGTTCATTCTCATGGTTCCAGCTGTTGGTGAAACCACTTACGTTTGCAAGAGGAATTGTAGACTTCACAAACAAATTTGTCTTTCAGTCTGTACCGAATGTTGGCCAAGAGAAGCATCAATGTTAGTACGAAGAACAGATGTTTTTCTAGATCTTTGCTTTTGGAGCTACATATTTGTATATGATCTGTGAATCATTGAGATGCATTAACATGTTGATCTTATGAATGGGAATCGTACTAGTTAGTTTTAGTTGCGACGCAAGATCCGAAGTGGCTGATCTTTGCTTTTGGAGCTACATATTTGTATATGATTTGTGAATCATTGAGATGCATTAGCAGTTACTTATTTCTGTTCGCTCAGTGTTTACAAGTTACTGATCGATCACTAGCTAGCCTACTAATGCGCTCCTGGCAGTTTTATTTGTGACGCAAGATCCGAAGTGGCAGTTTTTTGAATAAAAATGCCTACCTATGAAGAAACTGACAAGCTACACTATCCTACCTACTCGATCCTACACGGACAAATAGCGGATCATGCACGTACTACCTCCTTTCCAGTTTGCAGGGCTCAATTCAAGAAACGACCTACTCGATCCTACATGAATAAATAGCGGATCACGCACGTACTAGTACCTCCTTTCCGGTTTGCAGGGCTTAATTCAAACCTCTCACCAACCAAAGTACTCCCTCCGTCCGAGTTTATCAGTCCCGTGAGCAAAGAAGCAAGACCAAGGCATGACAATAATTAACGGCATGCAAAAGTTTAAGCCTAATTAATTCCAGCGATTTAAGTGGCTGCATGCGTGCCCTCGGCTGCGACTCATTGCATGCTGCTCCGCGTACTGGCTGCGAGTGATTCTGAGTGCATGCATGCAGCCGGCCGTAATTAAGGCAGCTAACTGATGCGAAAAAAGATGCGCTTTAATTGTTGCGGGCTTTTTAAATTCGTGGAATCATTATTGACAAGGAGGGAGATGATTCGAGTGCACTCGTTTGACCGCCATGCCGGCGTGCGACCCAGATGGGACGGGATAACACAGTCATAATTTCAGTTTTTCTAGTTTTCCACGGCAAGCTGGCGCACTAAGCCATGCCTGCTTATGCATTGAATTCCGATGACCGTCGCGCTACCTTCCGCCTATAAGTACTGTTTCCCGGCCTTCTCCTGTGGCACCGTGACCCAACTCGCCATATCCTCATAAGCCCCCACTGGCCCGACGTTGCTCGCCACATCCGCCATGCCCCCGCCCATCCGCGGTAGGCGACGCTGGAGGCGGTCACCGCCGAAACTAGTGTTCGGTTTTTCACCGGAAGGCAGACGGAGGGAGGAGGCATTCTATCTGTCTTTAGATGGCAATGCGTAGATCGAGGACTTGTTGGAGCACGACCGCCTGGCGGAGGAGTAGGAGTTGTTGGAGCGCGGCCGCCTGGCGACGGAGCAGCGTATCGCTGATTTGCGCCGCCAGCGGGGCATGGAGCAGCAGCGCACCGACGCTCTGAGTCGTGAGTAGAGTGCCCGCAACTGGGCCGACTACGTGGAGGCTGGCACCCGGCAAATAGCCCTGGAGGCTATCGGGCACGCATGCATTCGCGACACCGATTTTTACTACCAACTCGTCAAGTGGGTTTCCCACTTGGAAGCCGAAGCTTCAGTGGACCACGCCGGCATGGAAAGGGCCAACGCGCGCGAGCAACATGTCCTATCGCACCTCTGGCAAGTCCGAGGCGAGGCGCAGGACGCCGGTGCCGGCGTTTAGCGTGTACCGCAGATGGCGGCCGGCATCGTCTAGTTAGCTAAGAGTAAGTTAGTACTTGTATGCTACTAGAGTATTAGTGGGGTAGATAGTTAACTTGGCTATGATGGTTGTCAATGTGGAAGTTCAGTACTCTATATGTGGATCAGACATGTTACTTTGCTCTGAATGTTGAACTTTCTGTTTGAACATATGGAATGAGCTGTTTTTTTAAATGGGTTGTATTTGTCCTCCATGAGTTTAGAGGCTGACTTGTGGGCCTACCAAGTTGATGCGTACACAATCAGAAGATGATTGTACGTGGAGAGGATGACAGCAGGGACCTGCCAAGGTCATGGCAGTACGCAAGCAAGTGCCTCCTTATTTCAAGCCAATAAAAAAATGGCTCCTCCTAGTGGATTTCTGACATCTGGGTCCCATGCCATTGTCAACATAGTCAATAAACGAGAGAATTGCACAACGAGCGGCTAACACTAGGAACCCAGCAGCTCGCCCAGTTGTTTTTGTTTTGGGTTAATTTGATAAATGCCACTCCAAATTTGGTGTTTCCGAGAAATGCCACTGTAATTTCCAAACTTTGAAAAATGCCATTTCATGCCATTTCCAGTGGCGTTTTTCGAAGTCTGGAGTGGCGTTTTTCAAAGTTTGCAAACTGCAGTGGCGTTTTTCAAAGTTTGGAAATTGCAATGGCATTTTTATGAATCTCCATAATTGGAGTGGCATTTATCTAATTTGTTTTTGAGAAGGAAGCAGGGTGTCAACTGGGCTGTGAGGGACACTCTGGTCTGTCTAGACAACATTTTCTTTTATGTTTACCACAGACCAGCCCAGTAGTTTTTTTCTTTCTGAAAATGGCTAGTCCAGTTTTTTGTGATTTGTCAAGTAAGTCTCTTTATCAGGCCTGTTGGGCTGCAAATATTTCAAGACGAGGAGAGCTTCATTCGGCTGGCCGAGGAAATGGCCTATCAGTAATGAGAAATGGGTTGTACATTTTTAAAACACATCAAAACGGTAATTAGTTTCAAATATATTTTTTTCATTTCGAGATTTTAAATTGCATTGATTTTTATGCGTGGACAATTTATTGGATTTTATATTGATATACATTTATTTTTAAAATCAGTCTGAATGTGACTCGAAATTTCGGGATTAAAAACAGTTCAGACCGCACCGACATATGCAAAATTTTGTATAATTTTTTAACCATGGCCACAATATGGGTTGTAATGCTAAAAAAAAGAATATGGGCTCCAAAAAACCCGTAAGAATTAGCAAATGGGCTGTAAATTATTAGAAATAATGGTAGATGGCATGTATGCTGTTTTCCACAGATTCAAGGTTTTCCTAAAAAAAGGTTGACGCACAAGCAGTGACTGTTGGATGTCCATCCAATGGCCGTCGTGCTTCTTCAATCTCTGCTCTTCCTGCTCTAGCCGCTCAAACAAGCGCCGGCAGGACTGCCTGCTCCCTCCTCCCTGCGGTCGGCTGTGCTGCCGCGCAGGCCTCACCGCCCCATCATACTCCCATCGCTGGCCTAGCCATCCCTTTACTCACTCACACCTGCTGTTATTCTCCGGCAACGGTAGACGAACCAGTAAACCCTCGTACAGTCGTACTCCCCTCCGCGTGGGAAACAACTGTCGAGTCTTCCCTGGCTCCGTGTCATTCCCTTCCTAGGCCTCGCCGTCGTCCACCGCCCTGGTGCTCTCGGCGTGGCATGGTCCACATGGTCAATGACCGACGCATCTAAAGTGGACTACACGTGGAGAGGCTGACAGCTGGGTCCACGGCCGCACGCAAGGAAATGCCTCCTTATTACGCGCAAAATCATGATTCCTCCACCTGACATCTGGGACCCACCGAAAGGGCCTCTGTATTTCGCGAAAAAAATGTTACCGCCGCTAACAGCTCGGACCCACCAGCTATATCTTCCCACGCAAGGAAGTGCCTCCTTATTGCGCACAAAAAAATGAATACTACCCCTACTAGCTGGGACCCAGTATAGTGGGCCTACTAATTTGACGGGGACGGAAGGCTTTGTCAACTTAGTCAATATGCACGATTCTAGCTCGAGTGACCGCACGATGTCCATCCAACGGCCGTAGTGCTTCTTCAACCTCTGGTCTTCTTGCTCCAGCCGCCGGTCGTGCCGCCTGCTCCTCCCTCCCGTGGCCGGCTGTGCTACCGCGGAGGCCTCACCGCCCCCATACTACTCCCACCGCTGGCTAGGCCATCCCTCCACTCCACTCACCCACACCCCCTGTTATTCTGCGGCGATGGCAGCGCAGCCGAACCAGTGAACCCTCGTACTCCTCTCCGCGTGGGCATCCACTGCCGCGTCTTCCCCGGCTCCGTGTCGTCCCCTTCCTAGGCCTCTCCATTAACCAAACTCGCATGTGGTAAAACTTCAATCATGGAGAAGATCCATTGTTTTGCACTCGGTTCGGTTGTTGCATACATGTGCTCAACGAGTTCTTCATCAGCTAATGCCCAGACACACCTCGACATGGAACATTGGAGTAAATAGTGTCTCCACGAGTCCTTCACACCACACAACTGACAGCGATCGAAATCAGACATCTTTCTCTTGTGGCGGACATCTTCAAAGGGTATTGAGTGATGCGCTAGCCTCCACAGAAAATTGCGAACCTTTCTTGGAAGGTCAACTTTCTACAAAGAACTCCATGACTTCTCCTCTACAGTATGATCTGAAGGACCTGGTGCACCTTCCAACCAATTCTCTCTTCTGACCACAGAGAAACTCCCGTATCCCTTAATTTCGCCGCTCCCCTCCGCGGGCCGTGCTCTGTGCGGCGGCTCGTTTATGGTGGGCCGGGCCATGCCGGCCCATGGTATGCCTCATGACCCAGCGGATACGCGCAGGCGTGGTTCGTTCTGCCACCGGAAGGAATGGACCGTCCGTCAGCCGGCAGCTTGGCGCCTCGGGGCACGAGAAGACCGGCGGCCGAAGCAAAGCATCCCCCGTCCGTCCCCTTCCCCACGCGCGCACAGCGTGCTAGCCAGGAGCAAGCACGGCACTAGCCACTAGCTAGAGCGCACGAGCGCGGGGATGGAATCCAGCCGGTGGCCGCGGTCGGCAAGGCAGCGCAGCGACAGGCCGATTCCTTCCTTGCCGCTCCCGCCGCCGCTCGCCTTGCCCCCACCCCCCTTTAACCGCACGCCACCTTACCCGAACCCAGCCATGGTTGCCAAGCCGCCTCCGCAGCAGCAGCAGCAGAAGAAGAAGATCGAGGCGGAGGCATGGACGACGCGTCCCTCGAGCACACGCCCACCTGGGTCGTGGCCGCCGTCTGCTTCGTCATCGTCTCCGTCTCCCTCGCCGCCGAGCGCTTCCTCCACTACCTCGGCAAGGCACGCTTCCCCCTCCGACACTTAATATTTTTTTTACATTCCGCGGACAAGTCAGTACTATATGCTCTTGCGCTCGTTGGTTGCTTGATTCGACCGTGGAATCAGGGAAAATGTAGTACAGTACCATACCTGGCAATTCCGGGTGAACTCTGAACTGTGGGGGGTTTGGGTGAAGAAGTTTTGGTCTCCGTGGCAAAACGAAATTGCTGGGGTTAGGGCCCCTATTCCTTTCTGGCATTCGATTTGCGAGCTCGGGTGAATTTTTTGGCGCAATTTACTCTCCCCTAATCCTCTCTATGCTGCAACTTTTGGCACTGTACTTAGAATGACCAGTTACATGTCTATGAGCAAAATGTACTCCGTTATTAGCTTCACATATTCATGTTCCACAATTCTACGAGAAACACTCCTTCGCTAGCATCATCAAACAAGTGCAGTTCCCCGCTAGGTAGTTTGCTGGTGTAATACTTTCCATGGTCCGTGACATTTCTCTTTTTGCAGAACAGTTTCATTGTCAGCTATCCCTGAGTGTTGACTGGCTCAAATTAGCTTCACCAACTTTCTTCCTGGTTGTCTTCCTGTCGGTTATATCATCTGGGATAGTGCTGAAATCATGTTATTGCTCTTTTCTGTTACTTGATTGCTCAGTCTTCTTTGCATTTAGGACTTCTAAGGGTGCTACCATCTCGTATTATTTTATTGAAACCATAATAATGATAAACTTTCATCTTGCACATTCCAAAAAGCAGGCAATCCATGTTAAGGTCTTGACACAGGATTTAATACTCAACAACATTTTTTTTCCTTTAACTTGCTTTTGAAGTCAGTAGTCAACAATGCTAAGAAGAGATGCCAATGATTACCCCATCCTACTTATGCTTTCTTCTACAACCGTGCAGGCATTAAAGCATAAGCAGCAGAAAACATTGTATTCGGCCCTACAGAGACTAAAAGAAGGTAACATTCAGGAATATTGTTGTGTGAACTTATCAATTGGCATCTCAGCATGCCTTATTAATCGGACCATTCAGATTCATTTGTTATTAGTAACTGTATGCTAAATACATGCTATATCTATTATAAAACTTAAATAGTTTATTGTAATATGTTTTTTCGGCAAATATGTACATGGTTGAAGAGCTTTGACTTCAGAAAATGGTACATAGGAAACACGACAAAGGGTTGGCAAATATTTTGCTCACTTACTATATGATATTGATTTCTTCTTCTTCTTGTTCCTCTGTGTCTTATCTGGTTCAATGACTACATATGCAGAGCTAATGCTTCTTGGATTCATTTCCTTCATCCTGAGTCTCTCACAGAGTTTTATTGTTCACATTTGCATTCCGGAAACCGCTACACGTTTCATGCTTCCATGCAAGAGAGAGAATCACAAAGTTATAGAAGAAGGTGGCATAGTTTGCAAGAAAAAGGTTAGGAAATACCATATTCGCAAAAATGTTGAGCCATCATTGTCCTGGAACTGAAACCTGATTGTATCTTCGAACTGGATGTCTTATTGTTGGGCACCTATTTTATGAGATACAGATCCTTCTATATTGGGTAGAAACGCCTCGTGTTATTTGTCTGTCACTGTGTCACAGGAAGCAATGTAAAGTGGCGTTCCTTAAAAGGGAAGCAGTTGAAGTGTATTATGCAGAAATGTATTCTAGAACGATCATTATAAAGATAGGCTTGCTCTGTTTCAGGGTGATGTCCCCTTTCTATCACTGGAGGCATTGCATCAGCTGCACATATTCATATTTGTACTTGGCTTGGTCCATGTGGTTTTCTGTGCTACAACAATATTGCTTGGTGGAGCGAAGGTACGTCTTCAAATAAAAAGTTAGGTATGACCATGTTTGTGCACGACAAACTTACTCCCGCTAAATTTTTCCAGATAAGAAGATGGAAGCATTGGGAGAATGGAATTCACCGAGATATACAACAGAAATGTGCGTTATTGCCCTATCTTTTTTGTTTACTGGATTGATTTTTGTAAGTACTTGATGTGGGCTTCCTAGGTGACATTATATAATGTAGTTATATATTGGGACATATAATCAAATATGAAGAAATATGACATACTAAAGAGAGAGTCGGTCATGATTCGTGATTGTTATCCATACTCACTGTTAATTTAAAAATGCAATTATATTCTTTATACACATGTTGCTTCATCACCAACCCCACCCCTAGCGTTCTCATGCTTCTACGCAGTTCTTCAAGTTGTTTGTACTGGTTCTTGCCTGTGATCTTTCTGAGCTTCAAGAAATGTTAAAATTAAATAAGCATTGGAAGGCTGGTATTTGCTACCCCCTCTATAAAGAAATATAAGAGCGTTTAGATCACTACTCTAGTGATCTAAACACTCTTATATTTCTTTACGGAGGGAGTGCATTATTTGCATCCGATCAAACACCTTTTCAAGTTTTCTTGAATTATTGTTCTGCAGATTCTGTTGTCTTTGTACTAGAAATTTTTGAATGGGTGTGTGCAGTTACAGTCAGAAGTTGTCCTGTCCAGAGTCTCCAGATACATAATTTCACAGTCCGACACAAATGAGTTTCACTTTTTTTAACAATACAAATAAGGACTTGCATGGATAAAAGAGTACACAATAGCTACTATATCACTCACAAATTACACACGATGCGTTTGTATTCCTCGTAAACACTTCAAGAAAACCCCTTGCTCATGCAAGAGTTGATTGTCGAATGTCGATACTTATTTTAAATCTTTGTTTTCACAAGGTTAAATAAAAAATGCAGAAAATATATGTAAACACTTGCCCTCTCTGCCGGTCAGAGCAATACCAAATTTACAGGTAAATTCCATAACTTATAATGTTGAATAGGAAGCCCATCAAAATTATTTAGATCCTTAAACATTCATAACATATTGGGGCCATATGCCCATATACCTACACATAATTTATCCCTGAAAAAAATCTCACATATTGGGGTTGCCCAGGCGTTCTGCGCATCCCTATGGCTCTACTAGATATGCCCCATGTGTCCACATTTTGACGATCGGTCAAATTCTGCAACAGTTATGCGATTTGTTGTCTGTTCTGTTGGTTTCGCACCACAACATGAGCAACAACTGACATGGCAGAATAAGTGAATACTTCGCAGTTGGATGGAAACCGAGTCTCCTAATTTGCACTGGCTCCTAATGGCGTCAATGCATTATAATTCTGCCTGTTCCATTGGCCCTTTCCCCCATCATTTATGCTGTAAAGGGTCCGTTTGTGTTTTTACTTAATAGGCGTTAAAGATTTCTGGCTCAATGTTTTGTTTTCTTTCTGGAGAAACAGATGCAGAACTACAAACAGATATTGTAGGAAACGTTACACCATTGCATGTTGTGCTACGCCATAATCACCAGGGTGAATTGGTCAGTGAGCGAACCGGGGGATTTTGGAAGCAGTTGGCTGTTGTGAGCTGGATAGTAAGTCGTCTGCCAATCCTGTTATATTGCTCAATTCAGTTATCTAGAATGGTCTATCTGCATCTTGATTGCGTGCATGCATTTATCCAAATTATTATCTATATGTAACATAAGGATTCACTATGGTAAACATGTTTATCACATTGCATGCAGTAGCCTCGACGAAATTGCATGCTTCACTGCTTCTCATTAGCATAACATGCAAAAGTAAATTTGACCAAGGTTTTTAAGGTGGTAAGGCTTCATAAGGCGATGTACCCCCACCTTACCGCCTAAGCGACACATAAGTGCCTAAGACCGACAAAATGCTAGGGAACTGCCAGGGCGCCTTACTGCCTAAGCGACGCCTTAGGCGTTGCTTATGGATGCCTTAAAAACGTGGAATTAGACAGAACTGTCAAATTTTATTAACTGACACTGGATGAAAATTATAGGAAATCACATTGTCATATTTACTTTTCATGCTGCTTAGGTAGATTATCGTAGTTGTCTACCAATGAATGCTCTATCATTTATTAGTCTGGGGAAAATGAATCAGCAGCTGGGTTTAGGTCCTGAACACACACTGTCCTCAAAATATGGCAAGCATGCGCACAAGACTGCAGTACGACATGATCATTCATTGATTCAAGGTGCTCCTGCTGTATGATTTTTTCAGTTGATCAATCAATTTCCAGAAAACATCCATTTGTCATTTACCATAATGAATTGCTCCCAGTCGCACAGTATGTATACAGTTATTGCGGTAATATTTATTTGAACCGTGTTCGTTTCATGTGTCACTATGTCTGTTAGTCTATCTTCGACTTGACCATAAAGGTTTGATTCACTCAATGCAGATTGCGTTCTCGAAGCAATTTCATGATTCTGTGGGTAAATCAGATTATGAAGCGCTTAGATCAGCGTTCGTCTTAGTAAGATATATTACTTACTTTAACTCTTGCATATTTTTCTCATGCATTTCTCCGTACTGCTATTGAAGGCTTGAAGCTAATAGGGTATTTTCTCCCTTTCTTCCATTTAATTCAGATACACTACCCAAGGCACCCAAACTTTGATTTCCACAAGTACATGACCCGTGCCCTTGAGCATGACTTTAAGAGGGTTGTTGGTATCAGGTTGGTATTTTTGTAGAGAAGTTCTAACTTTGACTTGAATATATACGTGCCTTTAATATTAGTAACTTTGATGCAGCTGGTACCTGTGGCTTTTTGTTATCCTTTTCCTTTTGCTGAATATAAATGGTAAGTCTGACTGAACCACTGAACACATGTCCCTATAGTTTGTTAGATATGCAGTGCAGCTATAATCCCCGGTAACTGTACTTATTTTTCCACTACATGTTGTCATTTAAACTCTTAACCAGTCGAATCTGACGAATACCCTTTACCAAGCACTTGACTGTTGATTAAATTTTAAGCATGCTTCATATCAGTTATCTTAAGGTTTCATATATCGGCATCAGTCCATTTGTTGATCAGGATATGCATTTGATAGGTTTCTGTTCTGCATGTTCTTTATAATTTTATTTGCCACCAAATGCAGGATGGCACACATACTTCTGGTTAGCTTTCTTGCCTCTATTTGTAAGTATTCCTCTGCTACACTGCCTCTGTTCATCCAAATATCCTATTCTGTACTGTACTTCTCAATTCTGATCACGCCTATGTTAGTTGTTATGCTTATTTAGTACTCTATCTGATTGAGGACAATTCTTAACAATGGGGTAAATTGCAGCTCCTGCTTGTTGTTGGTGCAAAGCTACAGCACATTATTACTCGATTAGCTCAAGATGCAGCAGCATCATTAGCAGATGAAACAAACCAAGTCCCGAATATAAAACCATCCAAGGAGCATTTCTGGTTTGGGAAACCTTCAATTGTCCTTCATTTGATCCATTTCATCCTATTCCAGAACGCCTTCGAGATTGGTTTTTTCTTCTGGGTCTTGGTATAATCCGTCTCACGCTTTCACCTAGGCATTTCAAATGTTTGTATCATTAGGTCCTGCTGGAGCTAACTAACAAAGTCATCACCTCCACAGGTAACATATGGGTTCGATTCCTGCATCATGGAGAAGAAGGCTTACGCCATTTCCAGGCTTGTTATTGGGTCAGTAAAATTCAGGGTTACCATTTGTTCTCATGGATATCTCGGGGTCCTCTCATACATGAGTTATAATTACTTTTTGCGTTTTAAGAATGATTTCTGTGCTCCTTTTTGCAGTCTGATCATCCAGGTGGTGTGCAGCTACATCACCCTGCCATTATACGCCATCGTCACCCACGTAAACTCCCTGAAATATCCGGCCCCCCTGCTTCCACAGTTTAAAAAATCAGATTTTTTTGAGTAACTTTAAAATATCAGATATATGACACACTGATTCTGTTGGGCCAGATGGGCGGAGACATCAAGCTGCAAGCGCTAGGGTCGGGCCTCCATGAGTCCGTCGCGAAGTGGGCCACGGGTGCCCGAAGCCGGAAGAAGGGCAGCTCGGAGACGAGCCTCCGGAACTCGCTCACCTTGAAGAATACTGGCGCCACCAATCCCGTCACCGGCAGCAACGAGATCACCGTGGCACGGGCGCCCAACGAGCGCTTCGGCAGCTCGCGCAACATGCTGACGCCGGAGGCAGTTCCCGACCTGGACGAAATCGTGTCTGTCGTGGACGTCGACAGCCGGAGGTGAGCAGCCAGGCCAGACGCCTCGCCGGCATGCCCTGCCGGTGCCAGCCAAGGCAGGGGAAAGACGGCACGCCGAGATGCTGCTTGTGTCCGCCGGGGCTCTGTGCATCTGGGCCGGGAGGGAGGAGGTACCGCCTGGTTGCGCAGGCAGGCGCGCTCGTCTCGTTCACGCTGACGGACACTACGCACTGCAATGTCACGGCTTCCCTGTAAACGGTACGAGCGGACAGGATGCGTCTCCGGCCGGCTGTCGCGACATGTCATGTGAGAACATGCTACAAAGGTCGTTGGCCTCCCTCGTCGTTTCTGCGTGATCGCTCCGTCGCTAGCGCTCGAAGCAGATGCTGCTCATGAGTCATGAGTGAGTGAATGATTTACAGACAAAACCGTTTTCTTTTGTCCTGATCAGACACTCACGTCGTCCGTGCGGCACAGCAGCCCAGCCCTTCCGCCTTTCCCACGAATGACTGACTACGCTATTCTTCTATCGCGTAGCTCCTCGCATGCATGCATGCACCTGCAGAGCAAAGTAGCAGCCGATGGACGTACGGCGCGTTCTCTCGATACGTCCGTCCATCGACCGTGTTTGGACAGGGCCGGGCCGAGGTGCCTTCACGTTGCCGGCCGGCGCTGTGGGACCGACAACCTACGCCGTCGACCGCCGTGACGGACACAGGTGCACTGTACCGGCGACGCGGGACAGTTCGAAACTACTCGTGGTAGTAGAGCCGTCGCCCAAGTCCGCATGCATGGGCCGCGAGCCCCGGTACGCGCGCGCGACGCACAATCCGGCCCGCCCGTGGTTTCAGCGAAATAGTGAGCGTTATTATTTACGCACGCACGTTGCAAATTCTCTTGCCAATTATTGCCGACTCGACGTCGCGCCGGCGTTGGCGTGCGCGCGCAGACAAGGCATCTCGTCTCGAGCAAGCACGCACGTCGGCTGCGCCTGCCGGCCTGCGCATGCATCGATCATGTCAGGGACATGCACTGATGCATATGCGTTTTCGCAAAAAAGAAAAAGAAAAAGAAAGGACATGCATATGCGTACGTACGTGCAGAGCCAGTGACAGGCCTCGCCAATGGAGTGAAGCTTCATGCATGGTTCGTGGCTACTGCCTAGCTAGCCACCTGGTTAATGATGCCGTGCCGTGGATAGACGTGCGTGTTCCAAGAATATTCTACACGTCTTTTTTCGCGTACTCTCTCTCTCTCTCTCTCTCTCTCTCTCTCTCTCTCAAAATGATTTGGACAAGATTGTGTCGTGATATATAGATGGAAGGGGACTGTACCGTGGTAAGCGCGTGGCATGCATGGGTCGTGTACCGTGGTGGCGCGTCAGAGACGCACGCACATGTTCGCAACGCATATCCTTTTCCCTGGCATCTGTAAAGCCTGCATGCATCTTTTTACTCGATCCTTATAGCTCTCGTGTACATCCTAGCTACTACACGTACACGCGACCTTTCTCATCACAGGCATAGCAAAGTACGCGTCCGAGGCCGCATGCAAAAGCCTAGCTATAACACAAGGGTGTCCCCGAGATCCATAGGTGGCATATATTGTCATCGAGATTTGTTCACTGCGTGCCGTCCGGTAGTGCAAGAGAAAGACGACTCAGATATACCAAAGTTAGTTCAAAGCTCAAGCTGCGACACTTATTATGGATCTGAGGGAGTATGATTTAAAAATACTTTCGTATGGATGTTTTTCGTAAGTGAGAAAAGCCTAGTAGAACGACGCACAACCTTGTGGATCGACGCACAACCTTGTGGAGTATATGCTTCACTTTGGGCTCTATACTCCGATCTGCGTGTGTGAGGCTGTGAGCAGCATATATTTTTTTCTGTCGTTTTTCCATCCATGACACGAGAGGCCACCGGTCGGCCTGGCATGGTAGTGGCTGCATATATATAGCTGCAGGGGCTATATGTGATCTTTTGTGCGAGGGAATGATGCAAAGCATAGCACTCATAGGAGTGCAAGGGATAACCTGACTGTCAAGGAGACATGGGTCGATGCTGCATGGTGTGGCATGGCGTGAGCAGGCCGGAAGATGGGCTCCTCCTTTGCGTGGGTATCTTTCTTCCTGCCTGTCCTTCGGATCCAGAATCGATCTGTGGGCCTAGCTCTGCCTGTGGGCCCCCGACATCTCAAGCTCCATCGGTTGCAAGCAATCGTCTCAATGAGTACCGTGGCTTACCTTGTCTCCAAAAATATACTAGTAACTGGTCACATTCACATTCACCGTTGCAACTAAAGATGATTATATTTCTCAAAAAAAAAACTAAAGATGATTATAAGCACATTTTTTTTAAAAAGGAGCGCGGTTTTGCTAATCCTAAGTTGCCCGAGGTTTCTTATGTCTAAGTTCATATCTGAAAAGTGCAACTTGGTGAAGAAGTGCAAATTGCACTTTTTACTAAATCGAACTTCTTTTCTCAGAAGCGACTTGCAAACAAGAAACTTCTTTTTGGCTAATCCTATGACTCAATTGAACATGTCGACGATCAAATTGCCACGAACTTCACGGTCGTGCCGCTTGTCGCGAAAGACGCGCGCGCGCGGGGGGGGGGGGGGGGGGGGGTGTCGGGTCTCAGAGCTCGAAAGAATCTCGTCGGTGGCTATGGCAAAACAATGTTTACTCAGGTTCAGGCCTTCAAGGTGGGTAATAACCATACGTCCTATCAGTGGCGTAGCTAGGTTCAAGAGACGACCTGGGCCAAGCTCATGCTACAGTAATGAACACTGGTGAATAGTAGCTGCATTACCTACAATTAACAAAAGAGCTTGCATCCACGCCCTAGGCCATGGCCAGTGTAGCCTGGGGCTTGGCTACGCCACTGCGTCCTATTATGTGTGTGTATTGATAGTATAAGACTACATAGTACACGAACTAGATTGGATCTAGAAACTAGATCTTAATGTCTTCAGTATGTACAAATATTATGAGTCTTTGGAGGGGTCTCCAAGCCTTATATAGAGGCAACTTTCCTTGGTGACAACTTAACCACCTTCTATACAATACAATCACACTAACGAATTTGGGGGGGGGGGGGGGGGGGGGGGGGTCCTAGTCATGATAAAGTCCTGGAGTTAGCATGGTCGTTCTTCAGGTAATTAACTTTGCACAACTAGGTGACAGCTCATCCATGCATGTATAATGGACCTTGCTAGTAGTTTAGTAATACTCATGACAAGCCTCCCCACAGTACTTGAAATTACGATGTGATCATCGATAAAGAAAACATTTGAGGAATAACTTTCAGTTGTGCACGTACGTGACCGTTCATCACACTTAGAGCTTGTTTGGGGCTGCTCTGCTCCTTAAAATTTAGCTCCGCTTCAAAAAACACAAGCCAAATGGGGTAACTCCACGATATGCGGCTCCGCAAAAAAAGTAGAATCTGGGGTACAACTCCCAAATTTTTATGAAGCTTTTCAGGGGGTGCTCCAAAAAAATCTAGAAGCTGGAGTTGGGGGAAAATTACCCCCCACTGCCACCAGTAAGTGGATACCCCTTCGTTTCTCCACCCATCAACCAATCAAATAGATCCTTTACACCAAATTTCTCATTCTTGAAGCTGGAGCTACATGGAAGCCAAACATTCTCTTCGGTAGTGCTACAACTTCTGTATGAAACTGCTCCAAAGTGAATTTGGTGGAGTGAAGCCGATTTTGGTGAAGCGGAGCAGTCCCAAACAAGCCCTTAGTAGTGCCAAGGCAGGCACTCGGAGGAGATAAGGATTGATGCGCTAACTCTGGAGACCAATTATAGATCTTTACCTAGTTCGGTTGAAGATAAGATAACATCGTACCACATTGAAGATTTTGTTGTACCCGACAACGTTACTCAAACTCTAACTCTAGGGCAAAACCCCTTGATCTAGCCTCATTTGTTGGATCATGTAATGAAGGCGTTCGTGCACTATTCCCTTTCTAGAGGGTGTTGCTATTAAAGAAACTTTCTCACAGTCCCGGTGTTGCCAATGGCGGTGGTTAATGTTATGATTTGCTGTAGTAAACCGTTGATGGCTTCAACGGAGTCATATCTTTTTCTGTACCCCCTCCGTCTGAAAATACTTGTTGGAGAAATGGATGTATCCAGATGCATTTTAGTTCTAGATACATCCATTTTTTACCTATTTCTCCGACAAGTATTTTTGGACGGAGGGAGTATATACTAGGACAATACTCATGCGTTCCAACGAGATATAAATATTCTAGTATGTTATCTTGTGATTTACTTGCCCATATTAATGTGATTGTGTAAATAAATGTTTATCAAATCCTGCCCGTGATTTACCCTATATTTTGATGAGAAGTTTGGTAAGTAAATTGAAGTGGAATTGGTTTAGAAGGTTAGTAAATTAAGGTGATTGATTATCATACAGGGAAGGTTGGAAGAAGGGGTGATAATAAGAAAAGTGAAACATGGAACCTTACATTCTTCTTTTTAAGTAGTAGAGATAGTTTATTTGTGTACACTGCAATATCTCGACTAGCTCTGAACATTGTGATTTTGCAAATATCAGGTTTACTTGGTATCAACTTGATAATATATATTAACTTTTATCGGAAGAAAAGATAATCAAAGCCTCAGAGCATCAAAGTTAATGTGTACTCAAAGTTTATCTAATTATGTAAGTGGAAATTGCAAGATTGCAAGAAGTTTATATTAGCGTGTGCTAATGTATCAAATGAGTGAAACAAGAGAAATATCATGACGTAGAACTCGACTGCCAAATGACAGCATTATTTAAGCGGAAATTGCAAGATTACACTATGATTTGACAAGGTCTCAGTATTTACTATGGGGAATTTTTCACACGTTTCTCAAATAATTACTGGCATAGCCTCCGTCCACCTCCTAGCTTGATGTACCTCCATCCTAGCTAGCTGCATAGATTCCATGTCTAGAAACCATTGCACATCCCTTCATGTAAGTCGCTGCCGACACTATCTTCTTCCTCTCCCCTAGCGCCACTATATTTCGCAAATTAGACACGTTCAACCCCCGAGCTAGCCATGGACGAAAGCTCAGTTGGGCGGTTATTCAAACTTCTTACTGAAGATGGTGTTTGTCAGACCATGCCGCGCAATAAATATCTAGGCCAAAAGGTGGTGTCTCAGACATATTGAAAACCTGTCGACTCACACTTTTGGCTGGCCTAATGGCGGCAAAGAAACAACTCTCTCACTTTGGGTCTTCCGCGATAAAGGATGGGTAGGAGATTCGTTTCTAGGAAGACATCTGGCTAGGCAACGCCAGTCTCTGAGAACAATATCCAACCTTGTACAACATTGCTCGCGATAAGAACTATACTATTGCACAGGTGCTCAGCTCATCCCGGGCGAATATTTCGTTCAGGTGGGATTTGGTTGGCGCCCGAGTTATTTCATGGCATAATCTCTTATCCCGTTTGGATCTGATTAACCTGACGCAAGGCCGTGATGTGTTTCGCTAGAACTTTACTACATCGGAGTCTTTCATGGTAGAATCTATGTGCGCTCACGCATTCTGAGTTACCGCTGAGCAATAACAAGAAACTCTAGAAGACAAAGTTTCCACTAAAAGTTAAATTATTCATGTGGTATGTTCGTAGAGGTGTTGTGCTAACCAAAGACAACCTCGGACGACGCAACTGACCAGGAAGTAAGAAGTGTGGTTTTCGTACTCATGACGAGACAATCAAACACCTCTTTTTTCAATGCAAGTTTGCGCGTTCTACATGATCAGTCATCTAAATAGCGTCGAATTTGTATCGGTCCACAAATGTTGCCAATATTTTTTGTCATTGGTTGAACGGTATTTCAAATAGGTTGAAAAGGCTAATAAGGGTGGGAGCGTACGCCTTACTATGGTCGCTTTGGCTATGTAAAAACGATTTGGTTTTTAATGACAAAAATGCTTCTCCTATGCAGGTTATTTTCCGTTGTATGCACTTGCTTCATATGTGGTCTATGCTACAATGAGCGGAGTACCAACCGCTATTTAAGGTCGTGTGTACGCGATTGGAGCAGGTGGCTACAGAGGTTTTTACCCAACATGGATGGCAGCATAATCTTCGGATCGGTCCACCAGCCGTTTTGACATAGACATAGTATCGGTCTATAGGACTCTACTGTTGCCGAATTGTTTTCTTCTTCTTCTTTTTTGTCAGATTTTTGGTGTTTGCTGTGTGCATCCTAGTTATGCAGAGGCCAGCGATACTTTAAGTGCTTTATATCGGCTTGATGCTACATTTTGAAATAATAAAAGCGCCATTTATCAGAAAAAAAGCTCAATTGAGCAAGGGAAACTGGGGAAGTTGCCAGTTATGAAACTGGAGAAAAAAATACTCCCGCTGTAAAGAAATATAAAAGTGTTTAGATCAAGTGATCTAAACACTTTTATAAACACTTTTATATTTCTTTAGGGGGGAGTACATGGGATCTCCATTACAAAATTCCTAGCACCACAATCATATTTGTTATGGAACTCATTCATATGATTCTGGAGCACTTTAACCATCACCATCCTGCGTAGCAGGCGAAATATGCCCGTGACACGGGTGACTCCAATGTCGATTGTGTGTGTTTCTTGTTACAATCATAGGGCAGGAATGGTACTTTGGTAGCTTCTTGCAGCATGAGGGGAGGCCAGTGACAGCAGAAGATAACATAGTGAGTATACAGGGGTAAAAGGCTGCAACGGGATCGCTGGAGGATCTGCCAAGTCAGGGCTGTTTGCAGACGCCGAACGTGCAAGTGATTCTCCTTGTTTGCTTTACCCATTTCCTATTTCTGAAGCACAGACAGTACTTTGTTTTGCAGCAGTATTTTCATTATTCATCCGTGTTACACTTCGTGGCTCAGTAGTGCTTCTTCTCGGATTCCAAGTAGTATCTCATGTAGAGTTAAATGACATCGATCGCTTCCGTTCACATATGCCAATCAGTCCATAGTTGAAGAGGTAGGTTTAGAGTTTTGCGTGGGTGGCTAACATCCAGCCTCACGTCTCTTTATATAGATGATCATAATACAATTACATAGTATACAAATACGTGTACATCTACAATATGCTAGACCTTATTTTACATGCCCCCTCAAATACATACATGATTTAGATTGGTTCTAAAATAAACGGTTTAGCATCTGTCGAGTAGCGGGTTTAGTAAATACATCCGCTAACTGATCATCAGTTGAGATAAACTTGACTTCTAGTTTACCAACAGCTACTCGTTCCCGCACAAAATGAAAATCAATCTCAATGTATTTGGTCCGAGCATGAAACACTGGATTCGCCGTCAGGTAAGTTGCCCCTAAGTTATCACACCACAATATGGGTGTGCGCTGCCGTGTGACTCCAAGTTCTGTGAGAACTGTATCTATCCAAATGACTTCAGCCGCGCCATTGGCCAATGCCTTATACTCTGCCTCGGTGCTAGACCTCGAGACTTTAGGCTTCTTCTTGGAACTCCAAGGCATAAGATTGGGTCCATAAAATATAGCAAAGCCACTAGTAGAACGCCTGTCATCAACACAGTCTGTCGAGTCTGCATCGGTGAATACACTGACTCCAGTAAATCTGGACTTACGAATCCATAGTCCCGTGTCTAGCGTACCTTTGACATACCTTAGAATACGCTTAACTGCTTTCCAATGAACCTCCGTAGGTTGAGACAGGAACTGGCACACTTTGTTCACGGCAAAGGAGATATCTGGACGAGTGAGTGTCAGATACTGAAGTGCTCCAACTACACCACGATACCTGAAAGAGTCATCAGTACTCAGCAATGCACCACTGTGACGCGAAAGGCTCTCGGATGTAGCAAGTGGAGTGGAAGTGGACTTGCAGTTCTCCATGTTGACGCGATGAAGGAGATCAAGTGCATACTTCTTCTGTGTCAATATCATGCCCCCGGAATGAAAGGACGCTTCCAAACCAAGGAAGTACTCCAACCGGACCAAGTCTTTGATGGGAAAACTCGCAGACAAGGACAAGGCGATCCACCACAGTAGGTGTAGAACCATCAATCACAATATTATCAATATACACCAGCATGTATATTTGAATAGCACCATGTGAAAAGATGAACAGGGAGGCATCTGCCTTGGAGGGAACAAAACCAAGCTGTGAGAGCCGCTGACTAAACTGAGCATACCAGGCACGCGGCGACTGTTTGAGCCCGTAGATGGACCTCTGGAGTTTGCAAACATGAGAGGGATAACGAGCATCCTCAAAACCAGGGGGATGCTGCATGTAGACATCTTCGGCCAGAAAACCATGGAGAAAAGCATTACTCACATCAATCTGTCGAAGACTCCACCCGCGGGAGATGGCGAGAGAGAGGACCAGATGAACCGTGCCAGGCTTCACCACGGGGCTGAAAGTATCTCCATAGTCGATCCCTTGCCGTTGAGTAAAACCACGAGCAACAAGGCGAGCTTTATGCTTGTCAACCGAACCATCCGGACGATACTTGGTCTTAAAGATCCACTTGCAGCTCACAACATTAACACCAGGAGGCCGAGGCACCAACACCCATGTGTTCGTGTGACAAAGAGCAACAAATTCCACAGACATGGCGGCACGCCAAGCCAGTTCACCAAGAGCATCACGATGAGTAGTGGGTGCGACAAAGAATGCACGCCGACGAGTGTCGTACCACACCATGCCATCCGTGTATGTCTTGGCCTTACGCGTATGATCGCGGTGACGAGTGACCATGGTGTGCCCGGGAGCTGCATCGTCGGTAAATGGTGGCGGCGACGATGGAGACCCGACCAGTGGTGTCGCGGCTGAACCATTGTCAACAACAGGCGACACGGGCCGGGGAGACGCGTCGGGCTGGGCCGAACCAGGCGACGAGGGGGAGCCAGGCGGGGACAACAGCCCAGGGGACGCGACTGGCAACCCGGCGGCGCCCGACGCAGGTGAGGCAGGCTGGGCCGACCCAGGCGAGACGGGGGACGCAGCGGGCGACCCAGTCGAGCCCGCGGTCGTGCCAGCGGGCGAGGCCGACGGGGCCGTAGACGCGCCAGCGGGCAAGGCCGACGAGGCAGCCTCGGGAGACGGGGCATGCACGTCGGGGCCATGCACGTCGATCACGCCGGTGGATGCAGGTGCGGCGACGGTTTCGTGGGAAGAAATTAGAGCAGCATCTGCAGAAAACAAGTCAGGTGACATATATGACAGGTTGTATTTCCACACATGGAGATACGAAACTGGTTCATTAGATAGAAAAGTGAGGGCATGCTCAATAGAAGCAATATCAACTGAGACACCCGGGCTGGAGTAAGGGAAAACTGACTCGTCGAAAACAACATCACGAGAAATGTAGATCCTACCGAAGGTGCGATCATGACACTTATAACCCTTATGCAGAGGACTATAACCAAGAAAAACACACATCTTGGAGCGGAACTCCAGCTTGTGAGCATTATACTTGCGGAGACTAGGCCAACAAGCACACCCAAAAATCCTAAGAGAGGAATAATTGGGCTGAACATGAAATAGACGGAACAGGGGTGTGTCCTTGTTGAGAACCGGAGTGGGCATACGGTTGATGAGATAACATGCCGTAAGAAAGGCCTCATCCCAAAACCGGAGTGGGAGAGATGAATGCGCCAATAAGGCGAGGCCGGTCTCGACCAAGTGATAGTGTGTGCGCTTGGCAATACCATTCTGCTAAGACGTATGTGGACACGACACACGGTAGGAGATGCCCGTGCGTTGAAAGTAGCGATGAAGCTTGTGGTATTCACCACCCCAGTCAGACTGAACGGCCTTGATTTTGCAATCCAAAAGGCGTTCGACATGAGCCTAGAAGTTATAGAAGACTTGCTCAACATCAGACTTATGTTTAAGCAAATAAATCCAAGTGAAGCGCGTGTAGTCATCAACAAAACTAACATAATACTTGTACCCCCCCGAAGACGCAATAGCGGGACCCCAAACATCTGAATGAGTTAATTCAAGAGGTATAGTAGTGACATGATAAGACGTAGAATACGGTAGTTGATGACTCTTAGCACGTTGAGATGCATCACACACTAATGGTGAATTATTTGAACTAGAACAAGGAAGGTCATGGCTCCGAACAATGGAGGTGACCACATTATTGGTAGGCTGACCTAGACGTTGATGCCATTGTGACGACGAAACGCGGACACTAGATGAAGCATGGCGAGATGACGAGGACGATGCACGACCAAAGGGAATCAGGTAGACCCCCCCCCCCCCCCGTGACTGCTACCTTGAAGAATGACGCGCCTGGTTGCTTTGTCCTTAACAAAGAAAAGACGATGGTGAAACTCAACAAACACGTCATTATCACAAACAAGATGGTAGACAGAAAGGAGATGCTCTCTGATGTGTGGAACATGAAGGATGTTGCATAGTTTAAGAGATGATCCGGGTAAACGGGAATGACCAATGTGTGAACTAGACAAACCTGCACCATTGGCCACCTGAACCTGGTCCTTGCCATCATAGCGCTCGTGAACCTGGAGGCGTTCCAGATCACTCGTCAGGTGATCCGTAGCCCCGGTGTTTAGTACCCAAGGATAGTCGACGGTGTTGGTGGAGGCCGAGTTGGCGGAGTGAGTGTTGTGGTACTGGTCATAGCGCTTGCGACAATCATCGGCCTCATGCCCCCAGTTTTTACAAATTTGACACTGGGGGCGCCAGCGATTGTTGCGATAGCCACCACCGCCGTTGTTGCCGCTGTTACCCCCGCCACTTTGCCGACCATTGCCGGCGTAGGAGGGTTTGCGGTCGCGGCCACCATCGGGGCCGCCATTGCCGCCTTGGCCGCCGTGCCCGGGCTGGCCGTTGCCATCGGCCGAGCGGCCCCCACCCTCCGAGGTGTAGGGCTTCGAGTAGGGAGCACGTCCACCCTGGCCGTAGGGGCCGGAACGAGTCACGGCGTTGGCGGAGGGAGTCCACCCCTCCGATGCACTTTGCTGAGCCTGCAACACTTTGAACGACAGGACAAGCGAGTAGAAGCTGGAGTAGGGCATAGGTGCGTTACTCACACCCAGGGAGGCGGCGATGGAGTTGTAAGCGGAGCCGAGTCCGGTGAGAATGTGATCAATGACTGATCATCACGAATCAGAGAGCCGGCGGTAGCCATGGTGTCGGCGAGGGCCTTCATCTTGTGCATGTACTCAGCTGCGGACATCTCCTCCTTCCGCAATGTCTGGAGTTGACGCCGGATGTGACAGACGTTGGCGCAACTCTGCGCGCCGTACATGGCACCGACGGTCGTCCATACCGCCTGCGTTGTCTCGCAGCTGATGAGTTGACAGGGGATGTCCTCCTCCATGGAGGTAAGAAGGAGGCCCTTGACCTTCTGATCCTGAGTCCACCAATGATGGTACACCGGATTAGTGGTGGTCGTAGCGGCGTCACCAGTCCCAACGACGATGGTCTTGTCGGGTGCCACCATGGTGCCGTCCAGGTAGCCATGGAGGTTGGCGCCGGCTAAGACGGTGCCTGAGGGAGTCCTGGATTAGGGGGTATCCGGACAACCGGACTATATACTTTGGCCGGACTGTTGGACTATGAAGATGCAAGACTCAAGACTTTGTCCCGTGTCCGGATGTGACTCTCCTTTGCGTGGAAGACAAGCTTGGCGATTCGGATATTATGTTTCCTTCCTTGTAACCGACTCCATGTAAACCCTAGCCCTCTCCGGTGTCTATATAAACCGAAGAGTTCGGTCCGTATGAGGACGATCACAACATTCATAATCATCATAGGCTAGCTTCTAGGATTTAGCCTCTACGATCTCGTGGTAGATCAACTCTTGTAATACTCATATCATCAATATCAATCAAGCAGGAAGTAGGGTTTTACCTCCATCGAGAGGGCCCGAACCTGGGTAAACATTGTGTCCCTTGCCTCCTGTTACCATTGGCCTTAGACGCACAGATCGGGACCTCCTACCCGAGATCCGCCGATTTTGACACCGACATTGGTGCTTTCATTGAGAGTTCCTATGTGCCATCGCTGCAAGGCTCGATGGCCCATCTCGTTGTCAAGAACAACATCACCTCTAGGGGAGCTCTGGCTGTAGGCCAAACTCTCCGACTAGGTGGCTTCATTATGGCCGCCCAATCGGCTGTCGCGCCAACGATGACCTCTCGGGTCATCACGAATAGCCTCCACATCAATTCGGAACTTGCCGAACAGATGGATCCAATAGAGCTCTCTTCCCTTAATGAGCTCTTAGATTGCATTGCCGCCTTGGGAGTCGCTACAGACTATGATCGGATTGGGCTTAAACCCGACTAGAGGGACATTAAATCCCCGCCGGTCGCCCATGAGATAGCGGTAGTGGAGGAACCACATACGGACCGTCCCTCTATTCTGAGGACGAACTATGTCCGGATCACCAAGCTCTCTGAGCCGGATACCCGTCCGCGGGAGGAAACAACCTAGATCCCGAGCTTAGAATCGGGCAATGGGTCACGGAAATCAGGCAACATCCTAGAACCCGAGCCATCAAGCCCGGGAGTTCCCTTGCCCCAGGGCGTTAGATCGGATCAGAATCTAGATTCAGCTACACCCACCCACCCAGACTTAAACCGTCTCTCCCACATCAGACAAGAGCCACAAGAGACAGTACATCGTTACTGGGCCAGATTCCTCCTTGTAATAAACAAGGTCAAGGACTGTCGCGAGGAGGACGCAATTTCAATTTTTTGCAAAAATTGCACGAACAAAGGAATCCTTAATGCTATAAGTCGCCGTGACATAGTGCACTTTGCTGACTTAGCAGCCATAGTACAGAAGTACTATGCGATGGAAAGTACCTGGAAATCCCAAACAAAATTTTGGGATAGTCCGGCTCTCACCAAAAGCTTTGTCCGAACTAAACGGGCAAACTCTCGTAAGTCAGCCGATCCAATCACCAAGAAACCAAAGCCCACCCCAGGGCGTGGAACCGTATTGGAAGAATGGCTCAATGGGTAGAATGTCTCAATGGGCCATGCAAACTCCACAGCTCGATGGACACTACACCAACACATAGCCTTAGAGCATGTTGAATACTCCGGCAGGTAGCAAAAAGTGGCGAGGATCTTCTTGAAAGCCATAAAGCAGAACAACATCCCGCCAAAGAAAACAATACGGTACTAACAATCTTCGAGACTTTCGCCTCAAATAATAGGTGCAAGCAAGCCCATCGAAATCTTGCCGAAATTTACCGTGTGGCAAAAATAAACCCGTGGAACGACACTGCTATAACTTTTAGTGCCAGTGACGAACCCCAATTCCAGACAGTCCGGGCACCTGCCGCATTGGTCCTTAGCCCAATCGTGGATGGCTTGTGGCTCACTGAAGTACTCATGGATGGCGGAAGTGGACTAAACTTGATCTATGAAGAAACACTCCGCAAGATGGAAATGGACAAAAGTCGCATTGAGCAGAGCGGCACCACCTTCAAGGGAATCATCCCTAGTCGGGAGGCACGGTGTTCGGGAAAAATCACACTCGATTTAGTATTCGGCACCCCGGAGAATTACAGGTCCGAAGAAATCACATTCCAAGTGGCTCCTTTCAGCAGCGGATACCACACCCTTTTAGGGCGGGACGCATTCACAAGCTTTCAAGCTATACCCCATTACAGATACATGAAGCTTAAAATACCCGGACCCAATGGAATCATCACTCTAGCCAGTGACTCAGACGTCGCACTCCGCACCGAAAACGAAACTGCAGCACTCGCCCTCGAGGCATTATCTGAAGCCCTAGCGGCCGTAGAACTAACAACGCTGCGCACCACAGTGGACAGGGATGACGTGATACTCGACAAACGATCCAAGTCCACATCATTTAAACCCGCAGACGAGATAGTCAAATTCCAGGTCCATCCAACGGACCCCACGAAGACAGCTTCCACCGGGACACAACTGAGTCCCACAATGGACGCCGCACTATGCAAATTCCTACGCGAGAATTGGGACATTTTCGCCTTGCATCCTTCTGACATGCTGGGCATCCCAGGCGAGTTGGCCGAACACAGCCTCAACATACTGAAAGGATACAAGCCAATCAAACAGACTCTTAGGCGCTTTTCAGAGCCTAAACGCCAAGCCATGGGAGAAGAGCTAGCCAAGCTACTTGAGGCCGGATTCATCAGAGATATCAAGCAACTGGACTGGCTGGCAAACTCGGTAATGGTACCGAAGAAGGACAAATCCTGGCGCCTATGCGTCGACTTCAAAGACCTCAACAAGGCTTGCCCCAAGGATCCCTTCCCCCTCCCTCGCATCGACCAAATCATCGACGCCACCGCAGGACACGACTCACTGTGTTTCCTCGACGCATACTCTGGATACCATCAAATAAAAATGGCAGAGTCCGACCAAGCTGCAACGGCCTTTATAACGCCATATGGTCCTTTCCGCTTCAACACTATGCCTTTCGGACTTAAAAATGCCGGCGCAACCTATCAACGCATGATTCAAACATGCCTGGAGAAGCAAATCGGCAAAACAGTGGAGGCATACGTGGATGACGTGGTCATAAAAACAAGACATGTCGAAACCCTAATAGATGACTTGAGGCTTATGTTCGATAACCTCCGGACATACGACATCAAGCTAAACCCAGAAAAATGTGTTTTCGGCGTACCCTCCGGAAAGTTGCTCGGCTTCACTATTTCCAATAGAGGAATTGAAGCGAATCTGGCAAAAATCCGAGCTTTGTCGCAGTTGGCTATCCCAACAGACCTCAAGCATATCCAAAAACTAGCTGGGTGCGTGGCTGCCCTAAGCCGCTTTATCTCCCGATTAGGAGAAAAGGCATTACCTCTTTATCGCCTTCTTCGGCGCACCGAGCACTTCGTATGGACGGATGCAGCCGGGGCCGGACTGGACAAAATAAAGACCTTATTGGCCAGTAATCCAGTCCTAACAGCGCCAAATATTGGCGAACCTATGCTATTGTACATAGCTACAACACATCAGGTTGTAAGCGCAGTGCTCGTCGTCGAACGAGAGGCTGACGGATACAAATTCCCGCTCCAAAAGCCGGTGTATTACATATCTACGGTCCTCACCCCATGCAAATCCCGATACCCACACTATCAAAAGATAGCATACGCGGTCTTCATGGCATCCCGTAAGCTACGACACTACTTTCAAGAGTGTTCAATCACGGTGGCCTTCGAAGTACCACTCAACGACATAATAAATAACCGCGATGCTATAGGCCGGATTGCTAAATGGGCCATCGAGCTCCTTCTGTTTGACATAACATACAAACTACGGCGGGCCATTAAGTCGCAAGTACTGGCTGACTTTGTCGCCGAATGGACAGAAGCCGAACTCCCTAAAGAGTACGACGCGTACTCCAATTGGATCATGCACTTCGACGGCTCTAAAATGCTAGCCGGATTGGGAGCAGGCGTAGTCCCGACGTCTCCCACCGGAGACATGGTCCAATACGTACTCCAAATATTATACACAGACTCCAACAACGTAGCCGAATATGAGGCTCTGTTGCATGGTCTTCGGATGGCAGTCTCTATGGGCATTCAACGCCTGGAGGTGCGCGGGGATTCAAACCTAGCAATATCACAAATAAACGGAGACTTTGATGCCAAGGATCCGAAAATGGTGGCCTATCAAAATGCCATCCTCAAAATGTCAGCTCGATTCGAGGGGCTCGAATTCCACCATGTGGCTCGAGAAAACAACCAAGCGGGGGATATCCTCGCCCGCATCGGCACTAAAAGCGACCCTGTCCCGCCTAACATATTCTTGGAAAGGCTGTTCAAACCATCCGTGGTATGGGAAGGGGAGTCCAGCAAAACTAGCATGGACCCGAATACACCCCAGACTCTGAACCATCAGACGTAATCGGAGGCTCCGCCACCGAAATAACACCTTCGACCCACGAAATCATGGCTGTAATTGCCCCGTGGACCGAGCCTTTCTTGGCCTACCTAAACAGGCAGGAGCTCCCCGAGGACCAAAATGAAGCACGTTGCGTGCGGTGTTCCAAAGCCTACAAGGTCCAAGAGGGGGAACTCTATAAGAAAAGCGCAACTGGAGTGCTCCAACGATGCATCTCTGAAGAGGAAGGGCGGCAGCTCTTGGCTGAAATCCATGCCGGTCTAGGCGGACACCATGCTGCGGCTCGGGCACTTGTCAGCAAGGCATTTCGCACAGGCTTTTATTGGCCTACAACCCTAGCAGACGCACAAGACCTTGTTCAACACTGCGTCGGTTGCCAGCTCTTGGCCAATCAGAGCCACATGCCCCCTACCGCTCTCCAAACAATCCCCATCACTTGGCCCTTCGCGGTCTGGGGGCTGGATATGGTTGGACCCCTTAAAGGGGGAAGCCATAAGAAAAAATACTTGTTGGTCATGGTGGACAAGTTCACCAAATGGATAGAAGCCAAACCAGTCAAAACGGCCGAATCTGGACCAGTGATAGACTTCATATTCTGGGTCGTACACCGATACGGCGTCCCCCATAGCATCATCACTAACAATGGCTCAAACTTCACAGCCGACGAAGTGAAAACCTGGTGCGGCAACATGGGCATTAAGCTCGACTACGCCTCCGTCTACCATCCCCAAACAAACGGCCAGGTAGAACATGCAAACAGTCTCATCATGAGCGGCATCAAACCCAGACTAGTGCGTTCCTTGACAGGATCGGAAACACACTGTGTCGAGGAGCTCGACTCCGTACTCTGGGGGCTGTGGACCACGCCGAATTGCACCACCTGATACACACCATTCTTTATTGTATACGGCGCAGAAGCAGTATTACCCTGTGATATAATACATGATTCACCTTGCATATGCATGTACGAAGAGAAGGAAGCCGAGCTCGACCGGCAGGACAACTTAGATGCCCTGGAGGAGGAGCGCAACGTCACAAAGGCCCGTTCTGCATTCTATCAGCAGCAGGCTCGACGGTACGAAAGCAGAGAAGTGCAGGCCAAAACTTATAATGTTGGCAAACTCGTTCTATGCCTACCGGAGAAGAAGAAGGACAAGCTCAAACCTAAGTGGGAGGGTCCCTTTGTTATTGACAAAGTTCTCACTGGAGGAGCGTACCGCTTACGTAATGCATCCGACAATAGACTCGAGCCAAAACCATGGAACGCGGCCAGACTCCGGAGATACTACGCCTAACGCCGAACCGAGTGTTCGTCTCCTTACCACTCCTCTTTCATTATGTTCCTCCCCTTTTTCCTTTCTCGTTCTTTTTCATTCTTCACACAAATTACTCAATACAGTGCGGATGCTCGGATCGCTCCGACCGCACTATGTGTGTAAGTTATACCTAGGGACTTCCTACACGGAAGCTAAATATAATTGCTTCCATGGCTTCTCGCCTATCACATATGCGTTCTTTCTCCATATGTGCCTTTTCTTCACCATTATATGCATCGATATGACTTAAGATGTGGCCATGCTGGGTTGCCTGGCTCTTGTATTTATGCCCTACGTTCCCATTAATTCGGCTAGGGCATAAGGGGAGCACCTCTGCGATTGTTACTGCCGGTTGAGCCGGATGTGTACCTCAGACTGGGTGAAGCCGAAAGCTAGCGTTCTTAAGGGAATATTCGGTCGGTGGACAAAAGATGTTCTTTTTTTCGTTTATAACAATGTGAACCCCCAGAAGTTTTTTTATTATCCTGCATCTCTGTTTGCAGTCTGGACATGTATATTGATGCATGCGCACCTAGGGAAAGGAACCCCTAACGGAACTATCTCCCTGGAAGATGTTTCTTACTATCCATGTAATATAACATAACTAGTTGGGTACTTGTCTGTTCAAGCACTTATGACCCCTACGCCTGGTTTCCACGCATACCCCGGTTCTGCATAACTGAGCGGGTATTCGGATACACCCCAGACTGTCGGATCCGGGGGCTGAAGCGAAAAGGTCCGCCATGACAAATGATTTTAATCCGGCTAGGGACTACATATGTCCATTGAATTACATAGTCACTTGGACTGACTATATTCTTCCTCTATACCATCCAATAGGCTATCTAGCTTACAATCCTGTTGGGAATACTTTGCGGCTAACGCTAACAGGTCATACACTAGACTCACGGGAATTTCTTGCCCATCTGGCCCCGCCAGTCCGACTTCGGCCATATGGTTTGGGTCCAGCTTGGTGTAGCGCGTCATCACCATAGCCCAGGATTCTCTTGCACCTTGCCGGCAGGCTGACATCTTCCACAATCGGAAGCACCGCCGTGCTCCTTGGAGCACATCCACGAGCTCCCCCATGCCATTTGGCAGGGAAATGGATGGCCACAAGGCCTGGGCAATACCCTGCATCACCTGCCGAGCTCGCTTGTGCAGTTGTGAGAGGTCTTACAGTAGATCATCTGCGGATGCGGGCATCTCCTCTTCAGGACGGCCCGTCAGCATACCTATAGATACAAACTCTGTCAATATGCTTCCTCGCCGAGCTATACTACAGTTCATCTAGGCACTTACCATAAATGCCACGACGAAGCCTTCTGTTCTCCTTCACGGAGTCTGCCAGCTGAGCGCGAACATCTCCTAATTCAACGCCCAGCCGGACATTGGCATCTTGAAGATTGTTCTTCTCATGCCTAACCTGCGTAAGGATACGCTTGCCAGCTTTTAGCTGCCTTTGGAGATGTGACTCATCACCTCCTACGACCTCCGGATTCACCCCGGGATTGTCTGCAGAATTTTCTGTTAGACCTATCACACAAGCCACTTACTAACTGGTACACTTCCAAATTGAGACTAATGTTACCAAATGAGGCCTTCTGGGATTCCTCTAGCTTGGCAACCGTGGCCCTCAGCTGGGTCTTGCACTCCTCCAGCTCTCGAGACAATTGTTCATTCTTCTGTACAAGGACCTGTGCACAAATTGATCCTTAAAATAGTTGTTCCAACCGTTTCAAGTATCAGGGGCTACTGCTATACATGCCTATCAAATTTTCTTACCCGTATGTCTTTGGCATACTGATCCATCACACGAGCAAGCCCGCCTTGAGCAGCCCCGATATATGCATCTCCCGAATTGAAGGCATTAAATGCCTCTTCGGAAAAGATGTTGTTGCAAAGTACGGCCCGTCGACGCCGGTGATTCATAGCACTCTCTACTTTGGAATTCGTGGCGGAGAGCATGTCCGCATCCTCTGTCAGAGGACAATTCGGCATCGGCCCCATGTCCGCCTCCTCCCTCGAAGCCGGTTCTGGAATCTGGCTGGTGGAGGCGTGATTGGCAGGATCTCCGGATGTAGTCTGGCTACTCCTCTTTCTGTTAGAGTGGGTTTTTACCATACCTCTGTAGTGGCGTTTCGGCCCTAACCGCCTTCCTCTTAAACCTGCCTGATTCAGACGCCCTTTGCCGACGAGCCCCTAGGGGCTCGGCGTCGCGTTCCGATTGTTGTCTCTACAAAAATATGATATTCCAGGCATAAGGCATGCCATCACAAAGGATTCCTCTTCAGAGGATAGGTTTTTTAGCTTTGCTTACATGTGATGCAGGTAGCAGTCTGGGATAGTCGGCAATAATAGCCACTGAGGCACCATCGCAGCTTGCCTGGTAAAATGTCCCGTTGACGAGCTCCACAGTAATATCCGGGTCTTCTTCGAGTCCTGGATCGAAGGCCCTTCCGGGGTCCTTTGGCTACGGGGAGGGGCTAGAGAATCCTTCTACAGCCTTCCTCAGTTCCTGTTCATAAATATCAAGGTAAATAATCTTGACAAAGGACGCCAGAGCAAATGAAGCGGGGGGAAGAGTGACGACTTACCCAACTTGGGGGGTTGTACATAGAAAACCCATCCCGCGGTTTAATATGAAGGAATTCTTCTTCTTCTCCTTTATACAAATCGGACAATATTCTCGCCAGAGCAGTGGCGGAGTCCGGACCCTTACGACCACAACGGGTGGCGTCATCTTGCCTGTTGTAGTGCCACATGGGCTTCCCCTAATACTGAAGCGGTTGCACTCCCCGCATTATGCATATTGCCATAATCTCGACTATTGTCAGCCCTGATTTGGCTAGTAGCTTTATCCTATTCATCAGGAAGTATACTTCTCTGGTATCATCCTCCTGGGGGCCCCGAGGGCGCCAACTTCGGCGTGCCTTCGGCGCGGCATTACTGAACTCAGGAGATCTGTCCGGACTGGATCCGGAAGGGGAACGTCATTGACATAAAACCACTCTGAGGGCCAGTTCTCCGGTGCCTTCTTGGGAGTACTGGATAGGTATCCGGTCTCGGCGACGCGCCATACTTCGGCTCCACCCACTTGATATATGGATTCCCCCTGGTTGCGGGGGACGAGGCAGAACAACTTCTTCCATAACCTGAAATGACCCTCGCAGCCCAGAAATAGTTCGCAAAGTGCGGTGTATCCTGCTATGTGCAGTACAGAGGCGGGGGTGAAGTCATGCAACTGGAGGCCGTAGAACTCCAGGAGCCCGCGAAGGAATGGGTGAATCGGAAACCCGACGCCTCTTAGTAGATGCAGGATGAGGCATATTCGCTCCCCCGGGGATGGATTAGGAGATCTCTCCGCTTGCTCCCCGCCGTTGTAGGTGGCTAGTCCGGCTCGGACGGGGACCATGAACCCCGGTGGAAGAAACCCCTGGGTCTGCAGCTCTATTAAGCGCTTTTGAGGAATGGAGCATTCTTCCCAGTCACCTGGCCTAGAGCTACGGGAAAGAGAGGAGGAGCTGCGACGACCTGCCATGCTGGAATGATTCTTTCTGGGTGCGCTCTGTTAGGTGCTCGCTCAAGGGAAGAAGATGGAGTTTGGATCTGAGAATCCCCATCCTTTCAAATAGACGGTTTATGCTTGCAGGACCGGGGAGGCAAATGCAAAAATGCCCTGGCTCCTCGTATTTTCTTGACACGTGGAGATGGTCATTATTGAAGCACAGAAGCCGATGAGTACAACATTGATGGACAGTCGGACACGACTCAAGTGTTCGATAATTACTTTGGAGTATTCGAAGATGGAACCCGCCTTGCAATGCCGAAGACAATCTGCGCGCCGGACTCATCGTCATTGAAGCCTGGTTTAGGGGCTACTAAGGGAGTCCTGGATTAGGGGGTATCCGGATAGCCGGACTATATACTTTGGCCGGACTGTTGGACTATGAAGATGCAAGACTCAAGACTTCGTCCCGTGTTCGGATGGGACTCTCCTTTGCATGGAAGACAAGCTTGGCGATTCGGATATTATGTTTCCTTCCTTGTAACCGACTCCATGTAAACCCTAGCCCTCTCCGGTATCTATGTAAACCGGAGAGTTCGGTCTGTATGAGGACGATCACAACATTCATAATCATCATAGGCTAGCTTCTAGGGTTTAGCCTCTATGATCTCGTGGTAGATCAACTCTTGTAATACTCATATCATCAATATCAATCAAGCAGGAAGTAGGGTTTTACCTCCATCGAGAGGGCCCAAACCTGGGTAAACATTGTGTCCCTTGCCTCCTGTTACCATTGGCCTTAGACGCACAGATCGGGACCCCCTACCCGAGATCCGCCGGTTTTGACACCGACAGTGCCGGCGATGCCTCCCCACAGCATCAAGTTGTGGCAGCCAAGGCAAACGGAGATCGCCGGAACGGTGAGGGCAGCGAGAACGGTGGCAACCGCGGGCGAGGTGATGGTGCCAACGCTATTGGAGAGCAAAAGGGCGGCGGACGACATCATGGTGGCGTGGAGGAGGACAGTGCGCGGCGGAGGCGGCGCGAAAGTGATACGTCTCCAATATATCTATAATTTTTTATTGTTCCATGCTATTATATTACCCATTTTGGATGTTTATGGGCTTTATTCTACACATTTTTATCATTTTTGGGACTAACCTACTAACCGGAGGCCCAACCCATATTGCTGTTTTTTGGCCTATTTCAGTATTTCAAAGAAAAGGAATATCAAACGGAGTCCAAACGGAATGAAACCTTCGGGAGCGTTATTTTTGGAACAAATCTGATCCGGAGAGCCTGGAGTGCAAGTCAAGAAAGCTCCAAGGCCCCCACGAGATAGGAGGGCGCCCCCCTGTAGGGTGCGCCCCCCTATCTCATGTGCCCCTCGGGCGTCCACCGACGTACTTCTTCCTCCTATATATATCCACAGACCCCGAAAACATCCAGGAGCACCACGAAACACAATTTCCACCACCATAACCTTTTGTATCCGCGATATTCCATCTTGGAGCCTTCGCCTGCACTCTGCCAGAGGGGGAATCGATCATGGAGGGCTTCTACATCAACACCATAGCCCCTCCGATGAGTTGTGAGTAGTTTACCATAGACCTACGGGTCCATAGTTATTAGCTAGATGGCTTCTTCTCTCTTTTTGGATCCCAATACAATGTTCTCCCCCTCTCTTGTGGAGATCTATTCGATGTAATCTCTTTTTGCAGTGTGTTTGTCGAGATCCGATTAATTGTGGGTTTATGATCAAGTTTATCTATGAATAATATTGGAATCTTCTCTGAATTCTTTTATGTATGATTGAGTTATCTTTGCAAGTCTCTTCGAATTATCAGTTTGGTTTGGCCTACTAGATTGAAATTTCTTGCCATGGGGGAAGTGTTTAGCTTTGGGTTCAATCTTGCGGTGATCTTACCCAGTGAAAGAAAGGGTTGCAAGACACATATTGTGTTGTTGCCATCGAGGATAACAAGATGGGGTTTATATCATATTGCATGTGTTTATCCCTCTACATCATGTCATCTTGCTTAATGCGTTGCTCTGTTCTTATGAACTTAATACTCTAGATGCATGCTGGATAGCGATCGATGTGTGGAGTAATAGTAGTAGATGCAGGCAGGAGTCGGTCTACTTGTTATGGATGTGATGCCTATATACATGATCATGCCTTGATAACGTCATAATTATTCGCTTTTCTATCAATTGCTCGACAATAATTTGTTCACCCACCGTAATACTTATGCTCTCGAGAGAAGCCTCTAGTGAAACCTATGGCCCCCGGGTCTATCTCTTATCATATTTGCTTTCAATCTACTTTTATTTGCACCATTTCTTTCTTGCATCTATATTATAAAATACCAAAAAAATATATTTATCTTATCATACTATCTCTATCAAATCTCACTTTCGTAAGTGACCGTGAAGGGATTGACAACCCCTTTATTGCGTTGGTTGCGAGTTCTCAGTTTGTTTGTGTAGGTGCGTGGGACTTTTGAGGAGCCTCATACTGGATTGATACCTTGGTTCTCAAAACTGAGGGAAATACTTACGCTACACTTTGCTGCATCACCCTCTCCTCTTCGGGGAAAACCAATGCTAGCTCAAGACATAGCAAGAAGGATTTCTGGCACCGTTGCCGGGGAGGTCTTCTCTCAAGTCAAGACATACCAAGTACCCATCACAAACCCATCTCCCTCGCATTTACATTATTTGCCTCTCGTTTTCCTCTCCCCCACTTCATCCTTGCCGTTTTATTCGCCCTCTCTTCCCAATCTCCTCCTCTCTTTTTCACTCGCTTTCTTCCGCTTTGCTTTTTGTCTGCCGCTATGTCTGAAACTGGGGAGATTATCGTCGATATGGACAATAATGATAACATGGAAAATCCCGAGGCTCCGGCCAATGAACCCCCTATCTTGCATACTAAAAAGTTTCGAATCGGTAGTGGTAACTGAAAGCGCTAGTTATCGACTAGAGGGGGGGGGGGTGAATAGGCGATTTTATCAAAGTCTTCAAAATGTGGAAGTTTCGAAGACAAACAATAGAAATGACCTAATTGATATGCAGTGGAAGATAAACTACAACAAGCAAGCCATAGTCAAGTATGCAATAATGTGAACATACAAAGACTAATATCAGCTAGGTAGTAAGGATCAGGATGGAAGATAGTATGAAGCCAATCAACGATAGTAGTCAAGCAATGAAGTCAAACATATAAGACAAATAAGCAATGACTTCACGAAGACAAACTCAAAGTAAAGGAGGGAAGGGATAGAACCAGTCACTTGTTGAAGACACATGATTTGTTGGACCAGTTCCAGTTGCTGTGACAACTGTACGTCTGGTTAGGGAGGCTGAGATTCAACTCAGAAGACCGTGTCTTCACCTTATTCCCCTTGAGCTAAGGACACACAGTCCTTGCCCAATCACTCTGGTAAGTCTTCAAGGTAGACTTCCGAACCTTCACAGACTTCGTTCACCGGCAATCCACAATGACTCTTGGATGCTCAAAACGCGACGCCTAACCGGCTAGAGGATACACAGTCCTCAAGTGTAATAAGTCTTCAAGTCACACAGACAGAAAGACTTCAGTGATGCCTAACACTCTTTGGCTCTGGGTGTTTGGGCTTTGTCCTCGCAAGGATTTCTCTCTCAAAGGCTTCGAGGTGGGTTGCTCTCAAAACGACAAAAGCCGTAAACTAACTCTGAGCAGCCACCAATTTATGGTGTAGGGGGTGGGCTATTTATAGCCACAAGGCAACCCGACCTGATATGTCCGAAATGACCCTGGGTCACTAAGGAACTGACACGTGTTCCAACGGTCAGATTTCAAACACACACGGCAACTTTACTTGGGCTACAAGCAAAGCTGACTCATCCAGCTCTGGATAAGATTTCTCTCATTGTCTTCGCTCGAAGACATAGGATTTGGGTTGAGCATCACTTCAGTCACTCTGACTTTGTTCACTTGGACCCCACTTAACAGTACGGTGGTTCCTATGACTCAACAAAGAAGAAAAGGAAACAACGAAACAACTCAGTCTTCGCGCTCCATAGTCTTCACTCAATGTCTTCTCATGTCATAGTCTTCAGTGTGAATATCTTCACACACCACCATTGTCTTCAATGTCTTCATACATTTTTAGGGGTCATCTCCGGTAGGTAAACCGAATCAATGAGGGACACTTCTTGCGTTATCCTGCAATTCTCACAAACGCATTAGTCCCTCAACCAACTTTGTCGTCAATACTCCAAAACCAACTAGGGGTGGCACTAGATGCACTTACAATCTCCCCCTTTTTGGTGATTGATGACAAACTGGTTGAAGTTTTCAACGGGAAAGAAGTATGTGAAATTGTAAAGGATAGTGTATTGTCTTCATAAGTGGCAAGGGCTCCCCCTGAAGATGTGCATATAAATAATTTGCTTTTGGAATGCAAATGCACATGACAGGTTGTACTTGTGGAGATCCTCTTCAACTTATGAAGATAATTCATCATGCATGAAATGATATAACTAAGAGAATGACATGCATAATGAAAAATGGACGTCTGCAGAATGATCTAAGTGCGGAAGTTATCATCGCACGTGGAAACACAAATAAGTAGCAGACGACCATCAAGTTTAAGTGTTACAACTCAAAGAACGAAGTGTATCAAAAGCAAGAGTTGTAAGCACTAGGCAAAAATATAAAGCAACCGCCCTTATGAACCCGCTTGAAGACTATCAACTCATATGCTTCTCCCCCTTTTGTCAGTAATGACCAAAAAGGTTTGAAGACATAGAGCATCTACTCGTCCTCATGAGGAGTAGGTGAAGTAGTAGGGTTGTCGTTGTTGTTTTTTTGGCGGTGCAGACGAACTTGGTGCAGTGTCGATGCGTGCAAAAGTAGGGGGCGGTGAAGTTGCATCATCTTCATCATCGATCACATTGGCATTTACAGTTGCCGCGGAGGAAGAATAGTCAGAGTCTTCAAGAGATGGAGTTCTACGTAGGACAACATTCCGTGGAGGAGTGGAGTCAAACTTGAATCTCTCAGTGAAGCCATCGTCTTGAAGATCTGCTTCAGCACTGAGCAGGGTCAAACTCTTCCATGATCGCCGACAAGTTTCATGAGTGACAAATGCATTCTTGGTGGCAAGGTTTCGAATGCGATTTACATCCATCAAGAGGCTTTGCATCTGACGCTTGAGCCAAAAATGATGCTTATCTTGTTTCTGATGCAAGGCCACAAGAAGTTCTTGGTCATTTAGGACCCGAGAGCGCTTCCGAGGCCTTTGAGCAATTGTGCTCTCAGTAGTTTTAGTTGGCGCACGATGAGGTAGACGAGTGTTTCCAGCCATTGGATAGACACAAGTTACTGCTTGGACTCCTTCAATAGGTTGAGTGAAGCTTTGGTGTTCAGCATTGTGAAGACAAAGAGGCTTCTTGGCAGGCTCAGGGTATATGGCTTCAACTGACATATCAACCTCTGGTAGGAAGATCACATGATTGCGAGCAGAGGGTTGATAGTTGATAGCAGAATGTTGCTTGATGAGGCGCATGACCCATGGAGCATAGAACTTCAGGCCAAACAGGTTAGATCCAGACGCAGCCAGTTGCCGAAGGAAGAAATCTTGTGCATTGAAGCTGATGCCATTGAGGATGTAAAAGACCAATGTCTTCATGGCTCCTTCAAGTTTTGCAGCTAATGAATGTCCTTTGATCGGCCACAGAGTCCTCCGTATGATGTGATATATGGTGCACGGCAAATACTCAAGGTCATCAACAAAGAAATCCTTTGGATATTCAGCATCATGTGGCAAAGGCTTCATCATGCTCAACATCTGGCTCATGTTTGGTTCTGGCTTATGGAAGATGCTCTCCAGTGCATTGCGGTGGTTTTGACAACCAGGTTCATATAGCTCTCCGGGAGTGGATAGGCCTATAAGCTCAATGATGTCAAGAGCTTTGGCTTCATGATGAACATTTCCTGTCATCCACTCGAGAACCCATGTCTTTGTATGTCTGTTATATCCGCGAATGTGGAGCATAGCATAGAATTGAAGCAAAAGTTCTTCATTCCAATGTTCTTTGTCTGCCACAAAGCTGAGCAGACCAGCATCACGAAAGCAGTCTAGTGCTTCTTCTAAGCATGGCAGTCCAGCAATGGCTTCAGTGTCGAGGCGCATATGAGGGAAAATGCGCCCTTGATCATACAGAACGCAGGAGTAATAGCTTCGTTGCTGATGACTCCAGAAACGATCAGATGATATTCTAGGCCTTGTGTAGGGGTTCTTTGAGCTGTCAAAGAATGTGTTGTGGCTTTTGAAGCCATTTGCATTGAAGGACCCGACAGATGTGGCAGTACCTGGAAACCTTGGCAGTCTTGGCTTTGGTTTCTGGACCTGAGGCCTATGCTCAATGTGATAGTCAAACTAAGGACCAGAGACATTAGGTGGAGGGACCAGAACGGGCCATCTTACTGTGATTAGCTCGCCATGGTTGTAAGCTTGCTCAATTGTATAGGGCCTTGGTGGCGGAACAGGAGCAGTGGCAGCAACAGTGGCTTCGGGCTGCACAACAGAAGCTTCAGGAGCATTTTCAGCATTGACTTCTGGTACGGTGCTGGGGACAGGCTCCACATTAGCTTCAGCCATGACTATGTCATAGGCTTCATTGGTGTTGGTGGTGGCAGCCTCAAGGTTTTCAACCTCCACTTGATGAGCTGGAGGGTCAGGCACAAACATGTTCACTTCATGAACATCTTCTTCAGGAATATGGGGAGTAGGGACACGTTCTTCTTGATGTTCGTCATCGGCTGATGCAGCCGGATTATCTTCATAAGCTGGTGCTTCAGACATGGAGACATTCACAGCAGGAGTGGCTTCTGAAAACACTTGATGTGCAACAGGTTGATGGTGCACTTCTCCTTCTGGAACGCTCGGAAGAGGGACTTGAGGCCTTGGTCCTTTGTGAAGCGTTTGTAGGACAGGCGACGCCTTTTGAGATGGAGTAGGCAGGCCCTCATCCTCTTCAACTTGCACAGATGGTGTGGCTTATTGTTGTTGGGGAGTACTGGGGAGTCTTGTTGTTGCGGGCGATCAGCCCATGAAGCATCCTGAGCAATTGGCGTCAGAGGACGACCAATGCTGATGATTTCGCTGTTCGTAAGAACAGGCGATGATACCACATTGTATTCAATTTGAGGAAGAACTTCATCATCTTCAACATTGTCATGGTGACCAATGTCTTCAGCAGTGATGGGATCAACTGCTGGAATCTCTTCAGCTTCAGGAGCCTCTGTGGAAGCAGGCTCATGAACAGTCATTCGTAGTTCTTGGGTTGCAGATGCAGGACGAACCACTGAGATGGGTTCAACAACAAGGGGCTCTGTGGGAGCAGCCCGATTTTTCTTGGTCTTGTGCTTCTTCTTGGAGGGAGCAGCATCAGAGGCTTCTAAGGTTTTCCTTTTTCTGGCTTCAGCCTCTGCAGCCCTTGTCTTCTTCAGTTCTGAAGCGGTTGACGTGACTTTTGGCTTCGAGCCAGTCATGCTGCTAGGGAAGACTATGCGAGGTTCATCTTGCCTTGAAGGTGCAGGTTGGACAAATGATTTCTTCTTCTTTGCAGCCATCCTGGGGTCAATGCCAGGACGACCAAGAGCCTTGCGCTTCTCAGCCTCATTGTAGGCAAGCACACACTTGTCAGCCAGATTTTTCATGCACTCTCTAGAGCCTCGAGCTTCTTCATGCTTCTTGTGAAAGGCTTCTTTGAGCTCGTGCAGCATGATCTTGAAGTTTTTGACATCTTGCATGCTGAGCTTGGCCACATGCTTCTTGAACCGAGCCTTTTCATAGTCAATCTTGTGCTTCAGTTCGACGATGCGCTGAGCAATAGCTAGCTCAGAAGCAATGGCGCCATTGAAGGCGACGCTGAGGCCAATGGGAAGTTGCAAGTCATCAAAGCTGAGATTTGGTGTGTCAAACCACTCATCAATGAAGTTATGGATGATTGCCACGTCAAAGAGAGGCAAGTTGTTGAAGATCTTAGCTTCTTCCTTGCTCTTGATCAGTTGCTCAAGAGCATCATCTGCAAGATCGTCATCGCTGGACAGATCAATGTGCTCTTCACACAGAATAGCAGCAGGAGTCAATGTCTGATCAGTACTCTTGATGATTTTCTTTTTCTTCTCTGTCTTCTTGGAGATGCGTGGAAGATCTTCAGACTGCACACTGTCTTCAGGAGGTGCAGTGGCCAGTGGCTTCACACGAGAAGCTTTTCGAGGTGCAGCTGATGTTGAAGCCTTAATTTTCTTTGGCTTCTGCGGCCTTGGAGGAGGAGCTGGGGCTTCATCAGTATTAGCATCATTATCAGAATGATCCACTTTGGCACCTTGTACCAAGATGTAAGAGATGAGGCCATCAAGGTTTGAAAAGGGGCCGATTCTATTTTCTTCCGCTTCACGTGTGCCATCATCACGGGGAGCAGAGGGACTAGGATTGAAGTCTAATCCCCATGACTTCTTGTTTTCCTGTGCCGAAACCTTTGCATACTGGAAGTTGCGCTTGAAGAGATTATCGTCACGACACTAGAGCAATGATGATGGATCGACATTCTCAGGCTGTGGTCCACGGACCACACAAGGATAGAATTTGTATGCAATGGCTTCAGCTTTGTTCTTGGGGGGAAGGCCTCGATAGAGAATATCACCCCAGGGACTCTTGATAGCATTCTTCTCAGCGTACTCCTGGGTCACGAACTTGTACTTGAACCATTGTTCAGCCCAATAGCGCCGAATCCATTGGATTCGTGTCTTGCGCTGATTATAATCCTCTTTAGGATCTGTCTTGTAAAGTTCTGCAAGATCATCAGGCAGATCCTTTGATGTCCCCCCTCGACACTGTCTGCCACCCTTCCTTACAGATTTATCCGTAGCCATGAACTTCAAACTGAATGGTTTCAATATGTTCAAAGGCTTCAAAGGCTTTCGCTTGCTGGTCAGACAGGAACTGGCTTCGGGAGATTCAATGTGTTGCTGTAAGAATTCTACAAACGAATGCAGACTATGAGAACCTAGGGATTCTCCCACGGACATGTACCTGTGACAGCATTAGAGATGCGAGGGAAGGGGAAGAGGTCATATGCATTCTCAGAATATTTTGAAGATAAATCAGTTTGAAGACATTGACCTCATGTTGCGAAGACATTCACTTATATGTTGAGAGTCGGTTCCAGATTTGTACGAATCCGTGAATAAGTACAAGTGAGGAATCTAACTAGATATGAAGCTTAAGTGAATATACTAGGCAGTATGAGATGCAGACAGAATAGATCTAACTTTGTATAGACAGAAACCAATTTTGGTAAATTGGATGAATCATTGAGGATCAAAAAGATGGTAAAAATAGAGTTATATTTACCACACGATGAACTGCTAGATGGGATGAATAGGAGACCGAGCAGTTCAATCCACCATGCCCTAACTTGGCGACGGAGGACACCTACGGCGGCGGCGGAGAGGACGATGCCCGCGGCCGGCGTGAGGACGGCGTCGGAGAAGTTGCGGTAGCTAAGCACTTCGTCGCCGGCGTCGTCGAGAGATAGCGGTGGCGCTAGGGTTTTGACGAGGTGGAGAGGTGGAAGAAGGTTTTCTTGACCGCAGGGGGCACGTATTTATAAGAAGGTGTGCGACACAGCGCAATTACGTAGGTGCCCCTGCCTGTTCACATATGAGAAACACGTGGCAAGCATGCAACATACTCAGAGTTGTCCCACGTTCCCACGCCCGCCAAGTTTGTCGGATGGTCGTTCCGGCTTCTCCGGATTTCAATCAATAAGGATGAATCATTTAACAGACTTAATGTTTGTCTCTGTGTCTTCTGCTGACAAGGATGCAGAGAAGACATTCGACAGTTTCAATAGAATGCATATGATTTGGACAGATAGAGTTTGAGATAGTAAGCATAGAGAGATTAGGGTCCGATCACATTCACTTAGTTCAAAAGATTCAACAATGAAGACATAGCTATAAGTGAATGCTGTAGAGGACAGAATACTAGTATATATATATATATATATATATATATATATATATATATATATATATATGAAAAAGCAATCAAATCAACCTAGTGAAGTAAATCATGAAGATTAGTTGAAATTTTGAAGTCAAATCAAATGCGAAGATATTCAACAATAACGCCATGAGTGAAACACTTCAAACCAAGAAATTTGGTGGTGGCGTTACCCACCGTATAGGAAGTATTAGACCCAGACACGGCGCACAATTATCGTGGTGCTTCGAAGTCAAATTCCACGTTAATGTATTCACATTTAGAATGTAAGTCTTCATTGATTGAAGATATACTTTACTTCGTGTGTTGCACATCTAAGTCATCAACATGCATAAGTGTTAGGATGTGTGCTTGATCACAGGACATTTGAGGATTCCAAGATATTTAGCTCACACCGTAACTTGCAAAACCTTTTCTCATCCAGGGGCTTTGTGAAGATATCTGCCAGTTGCTCTTCAGTGTTGACGTGAATGATGTCAATATCTTTCTTCATGACATGATCTCTGAGAAAGTGATGACGAATTTCAATGTGCTTTGTCTTCGAGTGCTGAACTGGATTGTTGGCAATCTTGATGGCGCTTTCGTTGTCGCAGAAGAGAGGTACTTGTTTCAGATTGACGCCATAGTCCTTGAGAGTTTGCTTCATCCACAGAAGCTGAGCACAACAAGATCCAGCAGCAATGTATTCAGATTCAGCAGTTGAGAGTGATACACAGTTTTGCTTCTTTGAAGACCAACAGACAAGTGATCGTCCCAGAAAGTGACATGTTCCTGATGTAGACTTGCGATCCACCTTGTCACCAGCATAATCAGCATCCGAGAATCCAACCAGATCAAATCTTGAGCCCTTTGGATACCATAATCCGAGTGTTGGGGTGTAAGCCAAATATCTAAGAATTCGCTTCACAGCTAAGTGATGCGATTCCTTTGGTGCCGCTTGGAATCGAGCACACATGCAAACACTAAGCATAATATCTGGCCTAGATGCACATAGGTAAAGTAAAGAACCAATCATGGAGCGGTATACCTTTTGATCGAACTCTTTACCATTGTCGTCGGGACCAAGATGATGTTTGGCTGGCATTGGCGTCGTGTAACCTTTGCAATCTTGCATGCCGAACTTCTTCAGACAGTCTTTGAGATATTTTTCTTGAGATATGAAGATGCCATTTCTTTGCTGACGAATTTGAAGACCAAGGAAGAACTTCAGCTCACCCATCATGGACATCTGATATTGCTCTTGCATCATGTATCCAAACTCATCACTATACTTCTGGTTGGTGCAGCCGAAGATTATGTCATCCACATATATTTGGCATACAAACAGTTCACCATCATATGTCTTCGTGAAGAGTGTGGGATCGAGGGATCCTGGTTTGAAGCCTTTGCTCTTCAGGAAGTCTTTGATTGTATCATACCAAGCGCGAGGAGCTTGTTTGAGGCCATACAGTGCTTTGTTTAGTTTGTACACCATATCAGGATGTTTTGGATCTTCAAAGCCAGGTGGTTGAGCAACATACACTTCTTCTTCAATCTTGCCATTGAGGAAAGCACTCTTCACATCCATTTGATATAGCAAGATGTTGTGGTGATTAGCATAGGCTAGCAGTATGCGAATAGCTTCAAGCCTAGCCACAGGAGCAAATGTTTCATCGAAGTCAATTCCTTCAACTTGAGTATATCCTTGAGCCACAAGACGTGCTTTGTTTCTGACGACTTGACCATGCTCATCTTGCTTGTTCCGATATATCCATTTAGTGCCAATAATGTTATGTTTGCGAGGGTCAGGGCGCTTGACAAGTTCCCAAACATTATTCAGCTTGAACTGTTGAAGTTCTTCTTGCATGGCTTGAATCCATTCAGGTTCCATAAAGGCTTCAGCAACTTTCTTGGGTTCAGATATTGATACAAATGAAAAATGCCCACAGAAATTTGCTAACTGTGTTGCTCTTGAGCGAGTAAGTGGACCAGGTGCATTGATGCTATCAATTATCTTCTCAATTTGTACTTCATTTGCAACACGAGGATGAACTGGACGAAGCCCTTGCTCATGCTGATCATTGTCATCATTGGGAGGATTGTCTTCGGTCTGAGCATTGTCTTCAGGTTGGTTTGGTGCAGAAATGATAAGTTCCTCTTCAGGCTGTGCTTCAGAGGGCATGATTTCACCAGTTCCCATCAGCTTGATAGATTCGCTGGGAGGAGCTTCATCTAATGTGCTTGGCAGGAGCTCTCGTTGTGAACCATTGGTTTCATCAAATCGCACGTCCACAGTTTCAACGATTTTGTAGTGAAAGAGGTTGAAGACTCTGTATGAGGGCGAATCCTTTCCATAACCGAGCATGAAGCCTTCGCGAGCTTTGTGTTCAAATTTTGACTTGTGATGGGGATCCTTGATCCAGCACCTAGCACCAAAGACTCTGAAGTAGCTGACATTTGGCTTCTTGCCAGTAAGGAGCTCATAGGATGTTTTGCCCAGAAGCTTGTGGATGTAAACACGGTTGATGATGTGACATGCTGTATCAATAGCTTCAGGCCAGAACTTTCTTGGTGTCTTGTACTCATCGAGCATTGTTCGAGCCATTTCAATAAGAGTTCTGTTCTTGCGCTCTACAATGCCATTTTGCTGAGGTGTGTATGGGGCAGAAAACTCATGAGTGATTCCCATTGTATTCAGATAGAGATCAAGCCCGGTGTTCTTGAATTCAGTGCCATTATCACTTCTGATATGCTTGATCTTGATGCCATAATTGTTCATTGCTCGATTGGCGAATCGTCTGAAGACATCTTGTACTTCAGTCTTGTAGAGAATTATGTGCACCCATGTATATCTTGAGTAGTCATCAACAATGACGAAGCCATAGAGACACGCTGTTGTTGTGAGGGTAGAGTAGTGAGTAGGGCCAAATAAGTCCATGTGCAACAGCTCAAAGGGTTGAGATGTCGTCATGATTGTCTTCGAGGGGTGCTTGGCCCTCGTCATCTTTCCAGCTTCGCAGGCACCACACAAATGATCTTTCTTGAACTTGACACCTTCGATGCCTATGACATGCTTCTTCTTGACGAGTGTGTGTAAGTTCCTCATGCCATCATGCCCTAGCCTTCGGTGCTAGAGCCAGCATTCTGAAGCTTTTGCAAGAAGACATACGACAAGCCGTGGACCTGCTGAGAAATCTACCATGTATAGATCACCTTTCCTATATCCTTCAAAGACTAGAGACTTGTCAGATTCCATTAGTACAAGGCAACGATATTTTCCGAATATCACAATCATGTTTAAGTCACAAAGCATTGAGACATACATTAAGTTGAATCCAAGGGATTCAACAAGCATCACTTTATCCATGTGTTGATCCTTTGAGATTGCAACTCTGCCTAGACCCAATACCTTGCCTTTACTAGTGTCAGCAAATGTGATTTGACTCTTGTCGGATGGACGTAAGGTTGAGTCCATGAGAAGACTTTGATCACCAGTCATATGATTAGTGCATCCGCTGTCCATAATCCATTCTGAAGCACGAGGTGTCATACCCTATAGTGCAGTTAGGAGGATAGGCTTCACAAGGTATGTTGTGAAGCATAAGCATTTGACGCACACTAGGATAATCACAGCTTAGATGAAAATTAGAACACACAGTATGACAGGTAAGCGATTCATATGTGGAATACATAGTAAGTCAGTTTATCATGCGTCCCTTTGTGTTTTAGGTCCCCAGCAATAATATCGGACGCCTTTGATTGCTGGCTGGAGACCATATTCTGCAAAAGAGAGTTAATTCTTCTTCACCACCCACATCTTCAGGGGTGGCTTAGAAGCAATGAGTCTAAGTGCGACATCTGAGAATTTCGGCTTTGAAGCCCTAGCAAATAGCCTTGCAGGAGATGAATGATACTCATATGAATAAGCAGAAAAGTTCTTAGTCCTATGAACATGGCGGTTTGAGGACACACGTTCATATTCATAAGTTTGAGTATGATTTCCCTGCAAAACATTGGCGTTAGGGTGACTCAAGTGAGTCCTGTATTTGTATGAAGCTGTTGGACCATATGATGCCTTTGGTCTGGGGTTTGTCTTCTTCCCAGGTGGTGTCATGATGACATTCACTGGAAGATTCTCAAGACAGCTTTTGGGAACCCAGATCTTCTTCATAGGTGGTCCATTCCTGCAGTTAGTACCAATATACCTAGCAAACACTTCACCATTCTGATTTTTGAACAATTTATAGTTTGCATCAAAGGATTCATCAATGATAATAGGATTAGCACAGGTAAAGCCAGATAAAGTGGATGGATCCACTGAAGGTTCCTTTGCAGCAACCCATGTGGTTTTGGGATACTGCTCAGGCTTCCAGTAGGAACCATCAGCATTCATTTTCCTCTCGAACCCAACACCCTCTTTCCTAGGGTTTCGGTTCAGAATCTGCTTTTTGAGGACATCACAAAGTGTCTGATGTCCTTTCAGACTTTTATACATCCCTGTTTCAAGCAGTGTCTTCAACCTAGCATTTTAATCAGCAATAGTAGTGGTATCCTCAGCAGAGGGGTTAGTTACCACATCAGTAGTTGAAGACAAAGCAACAGTAGCAGCATTGGAACATTCAGCAACAGAGGTAGCGTTATTACGCTCAATGCATTTTAAACATGGTGGTTCAAATCCATCCTGAGTGGAACTGATCTGTTGAGCACGAAATGACTCATTCTCTTTTTGAAGATCTTCATGAGTCGCTTTCAATTTCTCAGGCTCTTGCTTTCTTTGAAGATAATCATAGGAGAGCTTTTCATAAGTGGTTGAGAGCGTCTCATGAAGACTTTCAAGTTCTTGATACTTAGCATGAAGATTTTTTATGTCTTCAACTAAGGACTATGAACGTGTATTTCCGCGTCCAACAGGTCATCGCTTTTGTCTAACAGTTTTTGAGTATGTTCCATAGCCCTTTGTTGTTCAGTAGCAATTTTAGCAAGTGTTTTGTAGCTGGGTTTAGATTCACAATCAGAGTCATCTTCACTTGATGTTTGAAAGTAAGCATCGCGTGATTTTACCTTGGCACCGCGTGCCATGAAGCAGTAGGTGGGAGCAGGATCGTCCTTGTCATCATCAGCGTTGGTGTGGGAGTCATTGTCTTCAGTGTTGAAGATGGACTTGGCAACGTATGCTGTGGCTAGAGCCAGACTTGCAACGCCAGAGTCGGACTCAGCTTCAGATTCCACCTCCGCCTCCTCAGAAGCAGACTCCTCCTCTGAATCCATTTCCTTGCCAATAAAAGCACGAGCCTTGTCAGATGAGCTCTTCTTATGAGATGAAGACTTTGATGAGGACTTGGAAGAAGACTTTGAAGATTTCTTCTTCTTCTTGTCATCAGAGTCATATTCCTTGCTCTTCTTCTTCTTCTTCTTCTTCTTGTTGTTATCCCACTGAGGACACTCAGAGTTGTAGTGCCCAGGCTTCTTACACTTGTGACATGTTCTCTTCTTGTTGTCTTGAGTGGAAGCTTCATCATTTCTTGAACTGGATCGTGAAGACTTTCTGGAGCCCTTCTTCTTGGTGAATTTTTGGAACTTCTTCACAAGCATAGCAAGTTCCCTTCCAATGTCTTCAGGATCATCAGAACCACAATCAGATTCTTCTTCTTCAGATGAGGAAACAACTTTTGCCTTGAAAGCACGAGTTCGGCCATAGTTGGGGCCATAGATATCTCTTTTCTCAGAAAGCTGGAACTCATGTGTGTTGAGCCTCTCAAGTATATCAGACGGATCGAGAGTCTTGAAGTCAGGACGTTCTTGTATCATGAGGGAAAGGGTGTCAAAGGAGCTGTCAAGAGACCTCAGCAGCGTCTTGACGATTTCATGCTTGGTGATCTCAGTGGCGCCGAGAGCCTGAAGCTCATCTGTGATGTCGGTGAGGTGATCAAACGTGAGGTGGACATTTTCATTGTCGTTTCTCTTGAAGCGGTTGAAGAGGTTGCGAAGAACACTGATCCTTTGATCTCTCTGAGTTGAGACGCCTTCGTTGACCTTGGACAGCGAGTCCCAGACTAGCTTTGACGTTTCCAGAGCACTCACACAACCATACTGTCCTTTGGTCAGATGACCACAGATGATGTTCTTTGCAGTCGAGTACATTTGAATGAACTTCTTGACATCAGTAGGGGTGACACCTTCACCAGTTTTTGGAACGCCGTTCTTGACGACATACCAGAGGTCGACATCAATGGCTTCAAGATGCATGCGCATCTTATTCTTCCAGTAGGGATATTCAGTTCCATCGAACACGGGGCAAGCAGCGGAGACTTTGATTATCCCTGTAGTCGACATAGCTAAACTCTAGGTGGTTAAACCAAATCACACAGAACAAGGGAGTACCTTGCTCTGATACCAATTGAAAGCGCTAGTTATCGACTAGAGGGGGGTGAATAGGCGATTTTTATCAAAGTCTTCAAAACGTGGAAGTTTCGAAGACAAGCAATAGAAATGACCTAATTGATATGCAGCGGAAGATAAACTACAACAAGCAAGCCATAGTCAAGTATGCAATAATGTGAACATACAAAGACTAATATCAGCTAGGTAGTAAGGATCAGGATGGAAGATAGTATGAAGCCAATCAACGATAGTAGTCAAGCAATGAAGTCAAACATATAAGACAAATAAGCAATGACTTCACGAAGACAAACTCAAAGTAAAGGAGGGAAGGAATAGAACCAGTCACTTGTTGAAGACACATGATTTGTTGGACCAGTTCCAGTTGCTGTGACAACTGTACATCTGGTTAGGGAGGCTGACATTCAACTCAGAAGACCGCGTCTTCACCTTATTCCCCTTGAGCTAAGGACACACAGTCCTCGCCCAATCACTCTGGTAAGTCTTCAAGGTAGACTTCCGAACCTTCACAAACTTCGTTCACCGGCAATCCACAATGACTCTTGGATGCTCAGAACGCGATGCCTAACCGTCTAGAGGATACACAGTCCTCAAGTGTAACAAGTCTTCAAGTCACACAGATAGAAAGACTTCAGTGATGCCTAACACTCTTTGGCTCTGGGTGTTTGGGCTTTGTCCTCGCAAGGATTTCTCTCTCAAAGGCTTCGAGGTGGGTTGCTCTCAAAACGACAAAAGCCGTAAACTAACTCTGAGCAGCCACCAATTTATGGTGTAGGGGGTGGGCTATTTATAGCCACAAGGCAACCCGACCTGATATGTCTGAAATGACCCTGGGTCACTAAGGAACTGACACGTGTTCCAATGGTCAGATTTCAAACACACACGGCAACTTTACTTGGGCTATAAGCAAAGCTGACTCATTGTCTTCGCTTGAAGACATAGGATTTGGGTTGAGCATCACTTCAGTCACTCTGATTTTGTTCACTTGGACCCCACTTAACAGTACGGTGGTTCTTATGACTCAACAAAGAAGAAAAGGAAACAACGAAACAACTCAGTCTTCGCGCTCCATAGTCTTCACTCAATGTCTTCTCATGTCATAGTCTTCAGTATGAATATCTTCACACAGCACCATTCTCTTCAATGTCTTCATACATTTTTAGTGGTCATCTCCGGTAGGTAAACCGAATCAATGAGGGACACTTCCTGCGTTATCCTGCAATTCTCACAAACGCATTAGTCCCTCAACCAACTTTGTCGTCAATACTCCAAAACCAACTAGGGGTGGCACTAGATGCACTTACAGTAACATCATTGGCAAAGGCGTTATTCAAGATTTCTTTACTTGTGCTGGTGCTTTACCTTCCTTGGGATGTTCTATTCTTCATAGAACTAGTAGTCTTGCGGATGCTATCGCTATGCTTGTAATTGAACTTGAAAGACAATTTATGCATATGCATCCTTGCATACAAAGAATTTTCCTAGAATTCTCTAATATTGAGCATTCTTCTGTTAAGCATGCTGTTACTATCTTTTTGGCTCATGAGTTTAGATTTATCATAAGAGAGGCCAAATAAATCTTTGCGCATTATAGGGTGGACGCCGGTCGTCCTCCCATAGAGGCGACCCTCTATGATCTAGAGGAATTTAGGCGCTTTCAATCTTCAGACTACGTTGCTTTTAATGAAAACCTTAGAAAAAAGGTTCCTACCAATGTCTTGGTTGATTGCATTAACGCACTTAATGATGATTTTGCTCTTCGAAACAATGAGCTAGGATACTCCCTTGAGTATAGGCTCACAAGATTTTGCCAAAAGAATGCTTTTAGTGATGAAATAGTTGTGCACTATGAAGGGCCAAAGGAGGAACCCGTTCCTCCTGTGATTGATCTTGGGGACATCTGTCCCACTAAATTTAGCCCTTTTGATTACTTTTGCTTGCCTCAAAGAAAACTTGCCGCCGAACGTAGAGAATATGAGATGAGCCTTCAAGATCTATCTTATTATTATGGCACGCATTAGATCTATCCTTGCTTTTATGCCTAGCTAGGGGCGTTAAACGATAGCGCTAGTTGGGAGGCAACCCAATTTTTCTTTATGTTTTTTGTTTTTCCTCCTGTTTAGGAATAAATCTTGCATCTACTTTCTGTTTAGATGTGTTTTTATATTCTAATTAGTGTTTGTGCCAGGTAGAACCTATAGGATAAATTATGATGATAGTTGATTTGATTCTGCTGAAAAACAGAAACTTTGCGCTCACGAGAAAAAAAATAAATAAATCACAGAAACGTGATTTTGCATTGATTCTTTTTTCTTATGATCAATAGACAAATTTTCCAGTACGTCCTATTTTGGTAGGATTTTTAGAGTTCCATAAGTTTGCGTTAGTTACAGATTGCTACAGACTGTTCTGTTTTTGACAGATTCTGTTTTTCGTGTGTTGTTTGCTTATTTCAATGCATCTATGGCTAGTAAATTAGTTTATGAACCATAAGGAAGTTGGAATACAGTAGGTTTAACACCAAAATAAATAAAGAATGAGTTCATTTCAGTACCTTATGTGGTGGTTTTGTTTTCTTTCACTAACGGAGCTTATAAGATTTCCTGTTGAGTTTTGTGTTGTGAAGTTTTCAAGTTTTGGGTAAAGCCTTTATGGACTATGGAATAAGGGGTGGCAAGAGCCTAAGCTTGGGGATGCCCATGACACCCCAAGATATTCAAGATTAGCCAAAAGCCTAAGCTTGGGGATGCCCCGGGAAGGCATCCCCTCTTTCGTCTTCGGTCATTGGTAACTTTACTTGGAGCTATATTTTTATTTACCACATGATATGTGTTTTGCTTGGAGCGTCATGTGTTACATTGGTCTTTGCTTGTTAGTTTACCACAATCATCCCGGCTGTGACACACCATTTGTGAGAAGCCTATTTGATTAGAATTTGCTAGAATACTCTATGTGCTTCACTTATATCTTTTGAGCTTGATAGTTTTTGCTCTGGTGCTTCACTTATATCTTTTATAGCACGACGGTGGTGTCTTAATTTTGAAGAAATTGCTAGTCTCTCATGCTTCACTTATATCATTTTGAGAGTCTTTTAGAACAGCATGGTATTTGCTTTTGTTACAAAGTTGGTCCTAGAATGATGAGCATCCAAGTTGGGTATAATAAAAACTATCATAGGAAGTGAATTGGATGCTATGATCAACTTGATACTTGATAATTGTTTTGAGATATGGAGGTAGTAATATTAAAGTCATGCTAGTTGGGTGATTATGAATTTAAAGAATGCTTGTGTTGAAGTTTTTGATTCCTGTAGCATGCACGTATGGTGAACCGCTTTGTGATGAAGTTGGAGCACAATTTTATTTATTGATTGTCTTCCTTATGAGTGGCAGTCGGGGACGAGTGATGGTCTTTTCCTACCAATCTATCCCCCTAGGAGCATGCGCGTAGTGCTTTGATTTTTGATGACTTCTAAATTTTTGCAACAAGTATATGAGTTCTTTTGATTAATGTTGAGTTCATGGATTATATGCACCCTTTCACCCTTCCACCATTGCTAGCCTCTCTTGTGCCATGCAACTTCCACCGGTATCATAAACCCTTTATTTACCTTCCTCAAAACAGCCACCATACCTACCTATTATGGCATTTCCATAGCCATTCCGAGATATATTGCCATGCAACTTTCCACCGTTCCGTTCATATGACACACATTACTTTTGTCATATTGCTCTTTGCATGATCATGTAGTTGACATCGTATTTGTGGCAAGGCCACCTTCATAATTTTCATACATGTCGCTCTTGAGTCATTGCATATCCCGGTACACCGCCGAAGGCATTCATATGGAGTCATATTTTGTTCTAGCTTTGAGTTGTAAATCCATAAAAGTGTGATGATCTTCATTATTAGAGCATTGTCCTCGTGAGGAAAGGATGATGAAGACTATGATTCCCCCACAAGTCGGGATGAGACTTTGGACTTTACAAAAAGAAAAAAAGAAAAAGAGAAAAAAAAGAGAAAGTCCAAAAAGAAAAAAAAGAAAAAGGCCAAAGAAAAAAAAAGAAAAAAAATGAGAGAAAAAGAGAGAAGGGACAATGCTACTATCTCTTTTTCCACACTTGTGTTTGAAAATAGCACCATGATCTTCATGATAGAGAGTCTCATATGTTGTCACTTTCATATACTAGTGGGATTTTTTCATTATAGAACTTGGCTTGTATATTCCAATGATGGGCTTCCTCAAATCTGATCCGGAGAGCCTGAAGTCCAAACGGAATGAAACCTTCGGGAGCGTTATTTTTGGAACAAATCTGATCTGGAGAGCCTGGAGTGCAAGTCAAGAAAGCTCCGAGGGCCCGACAAGATAGGAGGGCGCCCCCCCTGTAGGGCGTGCCCCCCTGTCTTGTGGGCCCCTCGGGCGTCCACCGACGTACTTCTTCCTCCTATATATATCCACGGACCCCGGAAACTTCCAGGAGCACCACGTAACACAATTTCCACCGCCGTAACCTTCTGTATCCGCGAGATTCCATCTTGGAGCCTTCGCCAGCACTCTGCCGGAGGGGGAATCAATCACGGAGGGCTTCTACATCAACACCATAGCCTCTCCGATGAGTTGTGAGTAGTTTACCACAGACCTACGGGTCCATAGTTATTAGCTAGATGGCTTCTTCTCTCTTTTTGGATCTCAATACAATGTTCTCCCCCTCTCTTGTGGAGATCTATTTGATGTAATCTCTTTTTGCGGTGTGTTTGTCGAGATCCGATTAATTGTGGGTTTATGATCAAGTTTATCTATGAATAATATTGGAATCTTCTCTAAATTCTTTTATGTATGATTGAGTTATCTTTGCAAGTCTTCAAATTATCAGTTTGGTTTGGCCTACTAGATTGATCTTTCTTGCCATGAGAGAAGTGTTTAGCTTTGGGTTCAATCTTGCGGTGATCTTATCCAGTGACAAAAAGGGTTGCAAGACACGTATTGTATTGTTGCCATCAAGGATAACAAGATGGCGTTTATATCATATTGCATGTGTTTATCCCTCTACATCATGTCATCTTGCTTAATGCGTTGCTCTGTTCTTATGAACTTAATACTCTAGATGCATGCTGGATAGCAGTCGATGTATGGAGTAATAGTAGTAGATGCAGGCAGGAGTCGGTCTACTTGTTATGGACGTGATGCCTATACATGATCATGCCTAGATAACGTCATAATTATTCGCTTTTCTATCAATTGCTCGACAGTAATTTGTTCACCCGCCGTAATACTTATGCTCTCGAGAGAAGCCTCTAGTGAAACCTATGGCCCCCAGGTCTATCTCTTATCATATTTGCTTTCAATTTACTTTTATTTGCATCTTTACTTTCTTGCATCTATATTATAAAATACCAAAAATATATTTATCTTATCATACTATCTCTATCAGATCTCACTTTCGTAAGTGACTGTGGAGGGATTGACAACCCCTTTATTGCGTTGGTTGCGAGTTCTCAGTTTGTTTGTGTAGGTGCGTGGGACTTTTGAGGAGCCTTCTACTGGATTGATACCTTGGTTCTCAAAACTGAGGGAAATACTTACGCTACACTTTGCTGCATCACCCTCTCCTCTTCGGGGAAAATCAACGCTAGCTCAAGACATAGCAGGAAGGGCGACGCGTAGTGGCGGTGGCGGATGGATCGGGCGGCGCGTAGTGTTCGCACGGCGGCCCTGTGGCTAACTAGCAGGCAGCTGGATGGATCCTGTGTATGTGCGTAGCTAGCTAGCAAGCAGCGGCGGCTACGCGGAAGCTAGCTAGCAAGCAGCGACGACGACGCGGAAGATGGGATCGGGCTGCGGCGCGAGGGACGTGCGGCGGTGGCCTGACCTGGTTGATACCAAGTTGAAGAGGTAGGTTTAGGGTTTTGTGTGGGTGGCTAACATCCAACCTCACGTCTCTTTATATAGATGATGATACTACAATTACATACGTATACAAATACGTGTACATGTATAATATGCTAGACCCTATTTTACATCCATCGACCACATACCTAATTAAGCTACCTAAGATCTGAGAGCAACTCTAACCGACCCCTCAAAATTTAGAGGAGGATACGGCCATATATATTCTTTAGAGGAACACATTTGCTCCTCTAAAACGTGACCGTTTCTAACCGACCCCCAATAGTTAGCAGAGTAAAAAAATGAGTGGCACATAAACACAAAGCTTATGTATGATTCATTGATAGGTAGGAGAAATTACATAAACATACAAGAGGAAAAGAGAGAAGCACCACACACGATATGTGGCAAAAGATACAAGAAGGGATACAACACAACATAAACTCTCCTAGCTCGAACTCCAACCGACAAGGCAAAGAGATGAGATACTAAGGTATCTGGGCCGCGTCTCGACCAACGTCGGGAACCATCACCGCACGGCCACGACTCCAGGATGAACCGGATTAACGTACCTCCCACCTATGTGCCTAGAGGATTGTCAAGTGGGATGCAGGACCTGGCCGGACTAGGAGGAAAAGCCATGGAGAGAGCATTGTCGAGGCCGTACATAGTGCCCCATATGCCTACGCCAAGAGGAGCAGCCCGGACCAGCAAAGCATCTGAAGTCTTCAAATCCAACACCGAGCACACCACGAGCAACAAGACAACACCTTCATGAAGGATACAACACCGAGACACCGCATCTGTTCGATCTAGTCGATTAGATCTAGGGTTTCCCCCGATACTCACGTAGGGGCGCTGAGAAGAGGCCATGGTGGCACCTCCAAGAAGGGAACAACACCCGCATGTGTCACTGCCGCCAGCATCAGCAGGCCGAGCAAGGCTTTCGCCGGCTAAATTCCGCACAATCCCAAAGGCTGGTGGATCAGGATTCAGAGACATGGAAACCAAAGCAGGCCAAGAACACAACCACCAGAAGAAGAACCGCGCCAATCACCGGGAAAGATGACATAGGGCACTGCTGGACACTCCACCACGGGGTCGAATCCACCGCTCATAGCACACCACAAGTAGCATAAGGGGAGATGGACGGCCAGGATCCTAGGATGAGGCTCCGCCATTGGGAAGATGCCGGACAACCGGAGGCCAGGGGTAATCAGCCCCACCGCGGCTAGCCAGAGAAGAGGCGCGGCCGGGACAAGGTCCTAGAGCCGGGAGGACGCCAGACAGCCAGGGCCAGGGGGGTGGGGTGGTCGGGCAAGGTGGAGCGTAGGGAAGGGCAGGGGAGGGGGAGGGGAAGCACTCCGCCATGGCACCACATATGATGATGACAGGAAGGGACCGCAGCGGCGACACCAGATCTGACTCCGGAGAGGCGCTGCTAGGGCGGCCACCAGGAGGCGCGGGGAGGAGGGATATACCACCGGATCCGTCACCAGGAGGATCTTCGCCGGCCACCAGGCCGCTGGGAGGGGCTCCGATAAGCCACCAGAAGGCGGGCCGCCAGCTGCGGGGCCCCGCACAAGGAGAGCCGCGCCACGGGGGAAGAGCTTCCCCCCACTACAAAAAAGACACATCCGTGACATTTTGGGCCGAATGAATTTTTTTCTGTCATACATATGACACTTCTATTTCGATAATTGTGACAAAACCCGGTATCATCATAGTTGTGGTGGGCTCCTACTTCTATGACAAAAAATCATGACAGAAAATGGGCTTTTTGTCCTGGGCGGGCCGGAGACGCAGCTGCATGACATTCTTTGGGCCGTCCATGACGGAAAAAACTATGGTAGAAGTGAGGGCGAGGAAATTTTTGGGGAGTTCCCGGTTACGGTGGGAGGTCGGGGGCCGAGCGATGCACGTTCTTCTCATACACGTACGCGTGTGTGTGCGAGGCGTTGGCTCTAACTGAACCCGAGCGAGGCGTTGGGTTCTAGCTGAACCTGAGCGATTGCACTGTAGGCTACGCGTTACTGAACCCGAGCGATCGATCGATGGCTATTAACTGAACCCGATCGAGCGATTCCTTCGCTACTGCTGCTAACTGAAGCCGATCGATTGGATGAACAGTGAGCGTTGCGGGAGGGGGGGGGTGTTGGATGAACAGGAGCGGTGGCGTTGCCTCTGCATGAACAGGACCCCATGGTGTGGAGGGATGTATGAACAGTAGACGGTGGAGGGGTGCCCCTGGAGGGGTGGTTGAATAGGACCCCATGGTGTGGAGGGCTGGATGAACAGTAGACGGTGGAGGGGTGCCTGTGGAGGGGTGGTTGAACAGTAGCCGATGGAGTAGCGCGCAGTGGAGGCTGGATGAATAGGAGCCCGTGGAGGCTGGAGGAGGTCGACAGTAGCCCGTGGAGGCTGGAGGAGGTCGACGGTGGAGATGAACAATATCCCGTGGAGTCCCGTTTTGCGGTACGCCACACCCCTCCCGATGAACAGGACCCCGTTTCGACCATAGCGCTCCAACACAAGTCTGTTTCGTCCGTTTTGTGGTACGCCACACCCCTCCCGATCAACAGGACCCCCGTTTCGACCGTAGGAGGTTTGTTTCTTCCGTTTTGCGGTACGCCACACCCCTCCCGATCAACAGGACCCCTGTTTCGACCGTAGGAGGTCCGTTTCCTCCGTTTTGTGGTACGCCTGATACGTCTCCAACGTATCTATAATTTATGAAGCATTCATGCTATTTTATTATCTGTTTTGAATGATTACGAGCTTTATTATACACTTTTATATTACTTTTGGGACTAACCTATTAACCGGAGGCCCAACCCATATTGCTGTTTTATTGCCTGTTTCAGTATTTCGAAGAAAAGGAATATCAGACAGAGTCCAAATGGAATGAAAACTTCGGTAGCCTGATTTTTTTGGAAGAATATCACCCACGAGACTTGGAGTTCATGTTAGAAGAGCCTCGAGGAGGACATGAGATAGGAGGGCGCGCCCCCCTGTCTCGTGGGCCCCTCGAGCACCTCCCTACCGACTTCTTTCGCCTATATAGTCCCACGTACCCTAAAAACATCCAGGGAGAAGATAGATCGGGAGTTCCACCGCCACAAGCCTCTGTAGCCACCAAAAACCTCTCGAGAGCCCGTTCCGACACCCTGCCCGAGGGGAGATCCCTCACCGGTGGCCATCTTCATCATCCCGGCACTCTCCATGATGAGGAGGGAGTAGTTCACCCTCGGGGCTGAGGGTATGTACCAGTAGCTATGTGTTTGATCTCTCTCTCTCTCTCGTGTTCTCTCTATGGCACGATCTTGATGTATCGCGAGCTTTGCTATTATAGTTGGATCTTATGATGTTTCTCCCCCTCTACTCTCTTGTAATAGATTGAGTTTTCCTCTTGAAGTTATCTTATTTGATTGAGTCTTTAATGATTTGAGAACACTTGATGTATGTCTTGCCGTGATTATCTGTGGTGACAATGGGATATAATGTGCCACTTGATGTATGTTTTAGCGACCAACTTGCGGGTTCCTCCCATGAACCTATGCATAGGGGTTGGCACACGTTTTCGTCTTGACTCTCCGGTAGAAACTTTGGGGCACTCTTTGAAGTACTTTGTGTTGGTTGGATAAATCTGAGATTGTGTGATGCATATCGTACAATCATGCCCACAGATACTTGAGGTGATAATGGAGTATCTAGGTGACATTAGGGTTTTGGTTGATTTGTGTCTTAAGGTGTTATTCTAGTATGAACTCTGTGATGGATTGAGCGGAAAGAATAGCTTTATGTTATTTTACTACGAACTCTTGAATAGATAGAACAGAAAGGATAACTTTGAGGTGGTTTCGTACCCTACCATAATCTCTTCGTTTGTTCTCCGCTATTAGTGGCTTTGGTGTGACTCTTTGTCGCATGTTGAGGGATTGTTATATGATCTATCTATGTTCTTATTGTTGAGAGAACTTGCACTAGTGAAAGTATGAACCTTAGGTCTTGTTTCCTATCATTGCAATACCGTTTACGCTCACTTTTACCACTTGTTACCTTGCTGTTTTTATAATTTCAGATTACAAATACATTTATCTACTATCCATATTGCACTTGTATCACCATCTCTTCGCCGAACTAGTGCACCTATACAATTTACCATTGTATTGGGTGTGTTGGAGACACAAGAGACTCTTTGTTATTTGGTTGCAGGGTTGCTTGAGAGAGACCATCTTCATCCTACACCTCCCACGGATTGATAAACCTTAGGTCATCCACTTGAGGGAAATTTGCTACTGTCCTACAAACCTGTGCACTTGCAGGCCCAACAACGTCTACAAGAAGAAGGTTGTGTAGTAGACATCAAGCTCTTTTCTGGCGCCGTTGCCAGGGAGGTGAGTGCTTGAAGGTATATCTTTAGATCTTGCAATCGAATATTTTTGTTTCTTGTTTTATCACTAGTTTAGTTTATAAAAGAAAACTACAAAAAAATCGAGTTAAGCTTGTCTCATACGCTTCGTCTTTTTAATATCTTTCGTGAGTATGATGAAAAGGAAAATTGTGCTCAAGTGCTAGAAGAAGAAATCTATAGAATGTTTGACACTAAATATTTGAATGATGAGCATGATTGCAATGTTGTTAGTATGAATTCCTTTAATATTCATGATGCTAATGATATGCAAAGCCACAAGCTTGGGGAAGCTATGTTTGATGAAGATTATATGTTTAGTCCCCCAAGTTTTGATGAGCAAATTTATTATGATGAAAGCATGCCTCCTATTTATGATGATTATATTGATGAAAGTGGGTTTGGAAGAGTTTCAACTTTAGGAAGTAGTGATCCCACTATTTTGGAGGATATTGAATCTTATCGTGATGAACATGAAAGTGGATTTGTAAGAGTTTCAACTTTATTTAGTGATGACTCCACTATTTCGGAAGAGGTTCCAATTGATTATGAGAACAAAGTTGCTATCTATGATGATTATTGTGATGACTTGTATGCTATTAGGAATAATGATAACCATGAAACTTGTCATCATGATTTTAGTTTTCAATTGGATCATGCTTCGGATGATAGTTATTTTATTGAGTTTACTCACACTATTATTCATGAGAAGAATTTTGCTTATGTGGAGAGTAGTAAATTTTCTATGCTTGTAGATCATGAAGAGAATACTTCATGTGCTAGTTATATTGTTGAATTTATTCATGATGCTACTGAACATTATTATGAGGGAGGAGCATATGCTTGTAGGAATTGCAATAATGTCAAGTTTCCTCTCTATGTGTTGAAAATCTTGAAGCTATGCTTGTTTTGGCTTCCTATGCTAGTTGATTATTGTTACCATAAGTTGTGTGCTCACAAAATCCCTATGCATAGGAAGTGGGTTAGGCTTAAATTTTCTAGTGATATGCTTCATGATGCTCCCTTTATGTTTCAATTATTATCTTTTATGTGAGCATCATTGCCATCATCATGCCTAGCTAGGGGCGTTAAACGATAGCGCTTGTTGGGAGGCAACCCAACTTTACTTTTGTTCCTTGATTTTTATTCCTGTTTAGTAATAAATAATTCATCTAGACTCTGGTTAGATGTGGTTCCATGTTTTAATTAGTGTTTGTGCCAAGTAGAGCCTTTGGGAAGACTTGAGTGAAGTCTTTATGATCTTGCTGTGAAAAATAGAAACTCTAGTGCTCACGATATTAGCTGCCATATTTTACTGGAGATTTCTTTTAGGTTGATTCTTTTTGTAGATGATTAATAGAAAAATTCCTCAGGTCCAGCAATTTATTTCAGAATTGTTTGAGTTCCAGAAGTATACGTTTGATACAGATTACTACAGACTGTTCTGTTTTTGACAGATTCTGTTTTCTATGTGTTGTTTGCTTATTTTGATGAATCTATGAGTAGTATCGGAGGGTATGAACCATAGAGAAGTTAGAATACAGTAGTTATTACACCAATATGAATATATCATGAGTTCATTATAGTACCTAAGTGGTGGTTTTATTTTCTTATACTAACGGAGCTTACGAGTTTTGTTTTGAGTTTTGTGTGGTTGAAGTTTTCAAGTTTTGGGTAAAGATTCGATGGGCTATGGAATAAGGAGTGGAAAGAGCCTAATCTTGGGGATGCCCAAGGCACACCAAGGTAATATTCAAGGACAACCAAGAGCCTAAGCTTGGGTATGCCCCGGATAGCATCCCCTCTTTCGTCTTCGTTCATCGGTAACTTTACTTGGAGCTATATTTTTATTCACCACATGATATGTGTTTTGCTTGGAGCGTCATTTTCTTTTGTTAGTATTTGCTTGCTGTTATTTAGAATAATGTTTTGTATCTTTATTTTCAATAAAAATGTCAAGGATAGCCTTTGCCTTGCTTATTTTGCTAGTATACATGTTGCTGTTTGAAAACAGAAAGTTTACCGCTGTTGCAAAAATTCCCTAGAAAAGTCAGAGAATGGTATAATGTTGAATCTTTTTGCATATTGAGATCCGATAAATCTTCTACAGTGTACTATTTTTCTCATAATTTCTGGAGTTAGGGAAGTATTGATACTCTTGCATTCTTTACAGACTGTACTGTTTTGGCAGATTGCTGTTATGTTTGCATTGTTTGCATATGTTTGCTTGTTTAATGATTCTATTTGAGGATAGGAGTGTTAAATATGCAGATGCATTTAGTATGCAATGTTGAATAATGATTTTAGTGATTTGTTACAGTAGAAAATGATAAGGTTTTGCATTGGTTTATACTAACCTATCTCACGAGTTCTTGTTGAGTTTGGTGTGGATGAAGCTTTTGATAAAAAGAGAAACCATGGTATGAGAGGAATTAAGGAGACACAAAAGCTCAAGCTTGGGGATGCCCAAGGCACCCCAAGATAATATTCCAAGAAGTCTCAAGCATCTAAGCTTGGGGATGCCCCGGTAGGCATCCCACCTTTCTTCTTCAACAACTATCGGTTAGTATCGGTTGAGCCTAAGTTTTAGCTTCTTCACTTGAGTTGTGCTATCCTTGCAATGTCATTTTATTTTGTTTTGCTTGCTGTTCGAATACAATACCAAGATCTGAAATTCTTTAATGAGAGAGAATCTTCACATAGTTGCATAACTATTTAGCTACTCATTGAGCTTCACTTATATCTTTTTGGAGTAGTTTGTCATTTACTCGTGTGCTTCACTGATATCGTATGAGTAAATGGTTGAATGAGTTCAATGTCATAAATCTGAAATTATATATGTTTCATGTGCTTATCCCATGGGGAGTAATGACTTCACATCTAAGAAGTAGAGGTTATAAATTTATTGAAGGTTAGCAAGCATTGTATTGGTCATTTGAACAATTCATGAAAGAATATTGAAGGAAGAGAGATTTCACATATAAATATACTATCGTAGACATCTTTTATAATTGTGAGCACTCATTAAGTATGACATGCTAAAGAGTTGATGTTGGACAAGCAAGACAACATAATGGGTTATGTTTTCTCACATCTCAGTTAAAGTATATTGTCATGGATCATTCAAACATGTTGAGCTTGCCTTTCCCCCTCATGCTAGCCATAATTCCTTACACCAAGTAGAGATACTACTTGTGCTTCCAATTATCCTTAAACCCAGTTTTTGCCATGAGAGTCCACCAAACCTACCTATGGATTGAGTAAGATCCTTCAAGTAAGTTGTCATCGGTGCAAGCAATAAAAATTGCTCTCTAAATATGCATGACTTATTAGTGCGGAGAAAATAAGCTTTGTATGATCTTGTTATGGAAGCAATAAAAGCGACGGACTGCATAATAAAGGTCCATATACAAGGGGCAACATAAAGTGACGTTCTTTCGCATTAAGATTTTGTGTATCCAAACCTAAAAGCGCATGACAACCTCTGCTTCCCTCTGCGAAGAGCCTGATTAAAACTTCATAACCACAAGTATTGCGTGAGTGTTAACAATTGTAGAAGACTATATGATGGTTGAGTATGTGAATTTTGCTAAATCAAAGCTCTGACATAGACCCTTCCTGAAAATAGGATGAATTGCAATTGTTTGATGACTAAGAATGAAGTTTGCTAGTGTTCAAGAAAGTTTATGGTCTATGCTTTAACATGTGAATTGCTTGTTACTTGATCGTGAGAAGTTTTATGAGATGAACTACTGTTATGACATATAATCATGCTAGAAAAGGTGATTGAAATTATCATTGATCAAACTTGTGCACCTTCTAGCATTCACACTTCATAAATTCTTTCTTTATCATTTACCTACTCGAGGACGAGCATGAATTAAGCTTGGGGATGCTGATACGTCTCGAACGTATCTATAATTTATGAAGCATTCATGCTATTTTATTATCTGTTTTGAATGATTACGGGCTTTATTATACACTTTGATATTACTTTTGGGACTAACCTATTAACCGGAGGCCCAGCCCATATTGCTGTTTTATTGCCTATTTCAGTATTTCGAAGAAAAGGAATATCAAACGGAGTCCAAACAGAATGAAACCTTCGGCAACATGATTTTTTGGAAGAATATCACCCAGGAGACTTGGAGTTCACGTCAGAAGAGCCTTGAGGAGGCCAGGAGATAGGAGGGCACCCCCCTACTGGGTGCGCCCCCTGTCTTGTGGGCCCCTCGAGCACCTCCCGACCGACTTCTTTCGCCTATATAGTCCCACGTACCATAAAACATCCAGGGACAAGATAGATCGGGAGTTCCGCCGCTGCAAGCCTCTGTAGCCACCAAAAACCTCTCGGGAGCCCGTTCCGGCACCCTGCCGGAGGGGGGATCCCTCACCGGTGGCCATCTTCATCATCCCGACGCTCTCCATGATAAGGAGGGAGTAGCTCACCCTCGGGGCTGAGGGTATGTACCAGTAGCTATGTGTTTGATCTCTCTCTCTCTCTCTCTCTCTCTCGTGTTCTCTCTATGGCACGATCTTGATGTATCGCGAGCTTTGCTATTATAGTTGGATCTTATGATGTTTCTCCCCCTCTACTCTCTTGTAATGGATTGAGTTTTCCTCTTGAAGTTATCTTATCGGATTGAGTCTTTAATGATTTGAGAACACTTGATGTATGTCTTGCCGTGATTATCTGTGGTGACAATGTGATATCATGTGCCACTTGATGTATGTTTTGGTGACCAACTTGTGGGTTCCGCCCATGAATCTATGCATAGGGGTTGGCACACATTTTCGTCTTGACTCTCCGGTAGAAACTTTGGGGCACTCTTTGAAGTACTTTGTGTTGGTTGGATGAATCTGAGATTGTGTGATGCATATCGTATAATCATGCCCACGGATACTTGAGGTGACAATGGAGTATCTAGGTGACATTAGGGTTTTGGTTGATTTGTGTCTTAAGGTGTTATTCTAGTATGAACTCTATGATGGATTGAGCGGAAAGAATAGCTTTATGTTATTTTACTACGAACTCTTGAATAGATAGAACAGAAAGGATAACTTTGAGGTGGTTTCGTACCCTACCATAATCTCTTTGTTTGTTCTCCGCTATTAGTGGCTTTGGAGTGACTCTTTGTTGCATGTTGAGGAATTGTTATATGATCTATCTATGTTATTATTGTTGAGAGAACTTGCACTAGTGAAAGTATGAACCTTAGGCCTTGTTTCCTATCATTGCAATACCGTTTACGCTCACTTTTACCACTTGTTACCTTTGTGTTTTTATAATTTCAGATTACAAATACCTTTATCTACTATCCATATTACACTTGTATCACCATCTCTTCGCCAAACTAGTGCACCTATACAATTTACCATTGTATTGGGTGTGTTGGGGACACAAGAGACTCTTTGTTATTTGGTTGCAGGGTTGCTTGAGAGAGACCATCTTCATCCTACGCCTCCCACGGATTGATAAACCTTAGGTCATCCACTTGAGGGAAATTTGCTACTGTCCTACAAACCTGTGCATTTGCAGTCCCAACAGCGTCTACAAGAAGAAGGTTGTGTAGTAGACATCAACGCCAGACCCCTCCCGATCAACAGGACCCTGTTCCGAACGTAGGAGGTCCATTTCCTCCGTTCTACGGTACGCCAGGCCTCGTTTCCATCGCCTGTTCCATCCAAGCCCTCCCGATGAACACGACCACACATTCCGTTCCGACCCAGCCGGTTGGCTCCCACGCGTTCCGTTGCCTCTGAATGAACACGACGCATTCCGTTGCCTCCCTATGAACACGACGCATTCCATTGCCTCCCCATGAACACGAGGACGACGCTGTTTCTCCGTTCCGACCCAGCCATGTACACGAGCCCTCGCCGTACGTATGCGCGAGTAGGCGTTCGAGACCCCGCCCGTATGTACACATACGTGGCCGTATTTTCTTTCTTGCACACTGGCCGCTGTATGTACGTGTACATGCTACGTGCGTGCCTCTACTACGACACATGCGCGCCTCTACATCAACACGTGCGCGCCTCTACATCGACCAGTATATATGTACGTACACGTTCACGACCAGAATGACAACGCTACATACACTTCGACCAGGTGGGTCCTTACTATCAGGCACTTCCTTGCGTGCGAAGATGTGTCTGGTGGGTCCTAGCAGTCAGGGGGGCGAATCGTTTTTTTTGCCCGGACACACTTCCTTGCGTGCGAAGATGTAGCTGGTCGGTCCCAGCAGTCAGGGGGGAATGTTTTTTTTTCACGAAATACGGTGGCCCGTCCGGTGGGTCCCCGCTGTCAGGTGGAGGAATAATTATTTTGCACGTAATAAGGAGGCACTTCCTTGCTGCGAACGTGGACACAGCTGTCAACCTCTCCACGTACAGTCCACGTCCGATGGAAGCCGTTCCTTGACCACGTTGGCCACGCCGCGCCGAGAGCACCAGGGCGGTGGACGACGGCGAGGCCTAGGAAGGGGACGACGCGGAGCCGGGGAAGACACGACAGTGGATGCCCACGCGTAGAGGAGTACGAGGGTTCACTGGTTCGCTGCGGTGTGAGGCTGCCGTCGCCGCAGAATAACAGGGGGTGTGGGTGAGTAGAGGGATGGCCTGGCCAGCGGTGGGAGTAGTAGGGGGCGGTGAGGCCTCCGCCGCATCGCAGCCGGCCACGGGAGGCAGGAGCACGAGGCACGACCGGCGCTGGTTTGGGCGGCTGGAGCAAGAAGACCAGAGGTTGAAGAAGCACTACGGCCGTTGGATGGACATCGTACGGTCACTGGATCTAGAATCGTGCATATTGACTAAGTTGACAAAGCCCTCCGTCCCCGTCAACTTAGTAGGCCCACAAGTTAGCGTGCCACTCTACTGGGTCCCAGCTAACAGGGGGAGTATTCATTTTTTGTGCGTAATAAGGAGGCACTTCCTTGCATGCGAAGATATAGCTGGTGGGTCCGAGCTGTCAGCGGCGGTAATGTTTTTTTCGCGAAATACAGAGGCCCTTTCGGTGGGTCCCTGATGTCAGGTCGAGGAATTTTATTTTGCGCGTAATAAGGAGGCATTTCCTTGCATGCGGCCGTGGACCCAGCTGTCGGCCTCTCCACATACAGTCCACTTCAGATGCATGTCGGTTGTTGACCATGTTGACCAGGCCGCGCCGAGAGCACCAGGGCGGTGGACGACGGCGAGGCCTAGGAACGGAATGACACGGAGGCAGGGAAGACTCGGCAGTTGTTTCCCACGCGGAGGGGAGTACGACTGTACGAGGGTTTACTGGTTTGTCTGCCCTCTCCGGAGAATAACAACAGGTGTGGGTGAGTAGAGGGATGGCTAGGCCAGCGATGGGAGTACGGTGGGGTGGTGAGGCCTACGCAGCAGCACAGCCGGCCACGGGGAGGAGGGAGCAGGCAGTCTCGTCGGCGCTTGGTTGAGCGACTGGAGCAGGAAGAGCAGAGATTGAAGAAGCACGACGGCCGTTGGATGGACATCGTACGATCACTAGAGCTAGAATCGTTCATATTGACAAAGTTGACAAAGCCCTTCGTCCCCGTCAACTTAGTAGGCCCACAAGTCAGCCTCCCACCATGGTGGGTCCCAGCTAGCAGGGGGAGTATTCATTTTCTGTGCGTAATAAGGAGGAACTTCTGGTGGGTCTGAGCTGACAGCGAGGGGAACATTTTTTTCACGAAATACGGTGGTCCATCTGGTGGGTCCCAACAGTCAGGGGCAAACGTTTTTTTCGCGAAATATGGTGGGGTCCCAACAGTCAGGGGGGAACGTTTTTTTCGCGAAATACTGGTGGCCCGTCCGGTGGGTCCCTGCTGTCAAGTGGAGGAATAATTATTTTGCGCATAATAAGGAGGCACTTCCTTGCGGCTGCCATGGACCCAGCTGTCAGTCTATCCACGTACAGTACTCTTCCGATGGAAGTCGGTCGTTGACCACATTGACCACGCCGCGCTGAGAGCACCACAGCGGTGGACGACGGAGAGGCCTAGGAAGGGGACGATGCGGAGTCGGGGAAGACGCGGCAGTGGATGCCCACGCGGAGAGGAGTACGAGGGTTCACTGGTTCGGCTGCGGTGTGAGGCTGCCGTCGCCGCAGAATAATAGGGGGAGTGGGTGAGTGGAGGGATGGCTTGGCCAGCGGTGGGTGAGTGGAGGGAGGCCTTCGCGGCAGCACAGACGGCCATGGGAGGCAGGAGCATGCGGCACGACCGGCGCTGCTTTGGGCGGCTGGGGCAAGAAGACCAGAGGTTGAAGAAGCACTACGGCCGTTGGATGGACATCGTTGACCACGCCGCGCCAAGAGCACCAGGGCGGTGGACAACGGCGAGGCCTATGAAGGGAACGACACGGAGCCGGGGAAGGCACGGCAGTGGTTGCCCACGTGGTGGAGAGTACGAGGGTTAACTAGTTCGGCTGCCGTCGCCGGAAAATAACAGAAGGTGTGGGTGAGTAGAGGGATAGACAGGCCAGGGATGCGAGTATGATGGGGCCGTGAGGCCTGCCCGGCAGCACTGTTGGCCACGGGAGGCGGGAGCAGGCGGTTCGGACGGCGCTGGTTTGGGTGGCTGGGGCAGGAAGATTAGAGACTGAAGAAGCACGATTGCCGTTAGATTGACATCTAACGATCTGACGCTGGTAGAGTCGATTGTTGACTAAGTTTTTTTGTTGAGAAACCTTGTGTACGCATGAACTTAGTAGGCCCACAAGTCAGCCTCCATATCTGTGGCAGACAACATAAAGCCCATTTGCTATTTTTTATAATTTGCAGCCCATTTGCTAATTCTTAAGTAATTTATTACAGCCCATTTTCTGCCTAGGACCACGGTCAAAAAGTTCAACCTTATTTTGCATATTTCGGTGGAGTCCGAACTGTTGTAATCCCGAAATGATAATTTTTTTAAGAAGTTATTGATTTGCCAAAAAAATCGTTTTGTTTTTGTAAGCAAATAAGACGTGGGACAATTGAGTTGGTTTAAGGGAAAACCAGTGCTAAAAGAATCAGTGCTGGGTGGGAAAAAACAAGAAAAATAAGGATGTAAATATGAAAAGGGAATTTTATGTGTTTTCAATATAACGATACGTGTATATGAACTAGTAAAACTATAGGTAGAGATTAGAAAACGGATGTAGGACATGCGTTTCAAGAGGAAAATAGAACTGGGCTGTGTGTTTGATTCAATAAAAAAACTGCGTGCAGATGTTGTAAGACAAAATATAACTAACACTGGCGGGCCAGAGGCCAGTAGATACCTGCTGGATCTTTGTTACCCGTTGTCATCATGGGCTGGGCCTGTTAAAAACAAAACCAACCTTGGGCAGTCTACAGCCCAGTTGAAACTTGCTCGACCTGAAAAAACAATATACATGCTCAATAAACGAGAGAATTCTGGAAGTACAGACAGATAACTGGGATGCAACACGGATATTGTTTTTTTATCGTGATAATAAGTGCATGCACTTGTTTCGAAAAAATTGGAGAACTGGGAATTCGAACGGTAGGTGCTTATGCTACCCATCAAATAAAAATCAGGTGCCTGAAAATTCATTTCAAAACAAATGATTCAGCTTTATATCCATGTCGACCCTCGGCATGATGGTTGGAAGCAAATGCAAGTTCATACCAAAAGATCGTTAACAACAATACCAACTTGTGGATGACAAGGTAGTAGAACTACCAATACCAAACTAACTTATAATCTTTTTACTCCTGGCCCTAGTGTTCGTCTGGTAGAAAATCTTGCAGAGGACCAACTCCCGCTCCTTCTCTTGCTCCAGATCCCCGAGGTGGTACTGGTGCATCACCCAGTTGGTCCTCTGCTGGTGTGCAGCACCAGAACCTTTTTTGCTGCCCGTCTGCCGGCCGTTGACCATCATCGGGAAGGTATTGCCGGTCTTGTGCCACATCGCGTGCATGCCGCACTCCGACTGTATCTGTGACACGTCCACCTGCCCCTTTTGAATGCCCTGGAATTGCGTTGGAAGAAATGCTTCCTTAGGCCACTCAGTGTTATACCTGCAGTATTGTGGAATACAGGTTTTAGTGTACGCAGTTGGCATTTTCATAACATCTTTGGCATGTTGCAGTCACTTGTTTCACTTTTTATTAACTGTCAAATTGTAATTGCTTCACCAGGTCTGCATCTAAAAATAAAAATAGAGCTACAAACAAAGGAATATGTTTGTGCAAGTAGACGGCCGATCGGTGTCTTACCTGGAAGTTTCTCAGGTTGGGTGTAGCATATGCCGTGCTCACTGTCGATGGTTGGTATGAACAAATCAATGAGAGACTGAAATCTCGCGCTATCAGCACTCACTTTGGCCTCAAGGTGCTCGATCAGCTCCTGATCCATGGGATCAAACTTGACGCCAGCCGGCAGCACCGGCCAATCCTTCTTCGACTTGCATCGGTAATTCCAGTTATATGGTACTCAATGTATGATCAATCGATTGTTTTAAGTGAATGATGAAAGATTTCGACAGATAAGTGGTACTCCAAATCTGAAGTCCAGAATACCCAAAACGCCGCCGGGATTCTTGTGTCACCTCACATGCAGCGTGTTGTCACATCAATTCAATGAGTGGACATGATGAATAATTTGACCGACGTATACTAGTACTGCTACTGTACTACCTACTAGTCGTATTTAGTGTCACAATTTATACATAGGTTTAACTAACAAGTATGCACTTGAAGCCTAACTGATATATATATATATATATATATATATATATATATATATATATATATATATATATATATATATATATATATATATATATGGCTTCTGCACAGCATCTCCATCATCATTATCAGTACATCCTACGCAGGTGAGTTAGGATGCACTTGATCCCAGGAAGGTATCTACTATCCTTCAAACCAGATGAGTGCTTCAAACTAACAACAGTACATAATATCCAACAAAATAGGGCTAAACAAGCTTAGTTGTACAAATTCATATCTGATATTATTGTTGATATTAGTAAAACTGAGAGATGTTTAATTGGTTAGCTGAATGTTCCTACTTTAGTTTCGAAATGCATGTGAGCCACATATGGAGAGATCAGAAAGAATAGTATTTCTCTGTGCGCTCTGGTTCATCATGGGTGGCCAACCGACATTGTATTGAAAGACTTGTAATATCTTCAATATGCTTGCTCTTCTGCTCTTCTTTAAGATGATACTCTTCTCTTGCGGTCGACTGGTCAGGTCGAGTTGTTCTCCCTTAGTATATTTTGAATCTGTCAGGTCAGGTCGACTTGTTATTCTTTACTATATGTTGAAGCTGTCATCTGCGAAGTGTCATCACTTCTGGAGCTCTCATATTTTGAGTAGTAGGCCACATTATATTAACGCACACAACAAATTACAGCATGCATGGCATCTTTTAAAAGAATTGCAGAGATAGCACAAAGGGGTTTACATGGAGGCAGTATTGGATTAGAATCACTTCTGCATTACAAAGAAAATCTCACTTGTTTTTATGTTTTCATGCATGTCAGATATTGAACATTATCAAAATGAATATGAGAATGGGCGCACGAGAGGAATATTGTGGAACGATCCACTGGCTAACAAACTTGGCATGGTGGAGGATGGCCTATCTTATTCACCCATCAAGGTGCTTGCTCTAACTTTGCAAAGTTGTATTGGTCGCACATATTTTGCATCTGACCTCTTGCATTACTTCTACTTTGTTACACCATCTGCTTAGTTTAAGCATCCTATATGAGTATATGCCATACCTATCCATTTTCTGTACCTTTTCCATGTGTCGTCACACTATGTTTTTCCAGTCAAATGTTGTTCTTTCGTAATAGATGTCCAAAAGGAAGAGGGTGAGTGCAGATCCTCAAGGAGTACAAACTTGGTATTTGGAAAAGGTAGTGATACCTGTTAACTCAGATAGATCAGCAGCCACAGAAAACACAGGCCCAACTGTACCACACTTTACCCCTACTCCAGTGGCCAAACCCCTATTAGAACTGCTGGGAGCCCAGCGTCAGGTACTGTCTATGATATCAATTCAAAATTTGAACTCCTAAATTTCTACTTGTGCCTTACCTTCTCTCTTGTATGAAAACTAATTTCAGATGAATCTCCTTGCTCAAAGGATCATACGATCTCAAAACAATAATGGGCTCTGCATTGCTCTTGTCAGTACCTCTCTCCCTTTTGCCTTGTAATGCTGTACTTAATTAATTGCTATTTGATTATGTATCATCAGTCTGCACCTGAGCTTCATTATCCTCTGTTTCTTCCAATATTATTTTATCTATATTTACTCTTTGCAAAATGTAGAATAATGGCAACGCTTATAAATAATTTTCTTTGGGGAATTTATTTAATTATCCTTCCATCAACATGGAGAAGGGCTTTGTCAAGCCCGTGTTAAGATGCAATGTAAGTTCATCCTGCTCAAGCCTTCAAACTTTGTTCTATTATAGATTTGGATAGGCATCATTTCCTCCACTGTTGTTTGCTTTGCTGTTTACATCTGATTGGATGTTTGCAACAACTATCAGTTTCAAATTGTAGTTGTAAAAACATGTTCCTTATGCAGAACAGATCCATTTATTTGCTTATATAATTGTGAAACCTGTTACGTGTCTCCTTGTTTCTCTTTCAGAGTCGTATCTCTTACGCCAGGCAGAACTTTAGGGAAGATAGTGAGCCAAACCATCTTGAGGACAGCGAGATGACGCCAAGGTCATGTCTTGATGAAGACAGTGAGTTGAAGCTACTCACCAGCAGGTGTGAGACAACCTCTGTGCAGTCCCTGCCTCAATCAGTTCGACTTCTTCAGTCTCAACTTAAAGCGGAAAGGCTTGCTTCAGCTCAGCTCTGACTTGAAGTCAAAGATGCAATGAAGATGTTAGAGGACTGTCCTGCGCACCATCATGCCTTAAATCTAGTGTTCATGCATCTATCGGTGACACAACTGAGGTCTACTCAGGTTCTTCAGCTATTTGGGGGGCCCGACCTGGCCAGGCCTAGTGCACCTGGCTAGGCCTAGTGCCTTCTGAAGTGCTCTCAATTTTGTATATTCTTTTGTCGGCGCGTTTATTTGCACTGGTGGTGAACTTTGATGCCCAGTGGATGTAATATGTGTGATAGCCATGATAGCCTAGCGTAAGTTGCTTGCTTATTTATTTCCTTATTGTCTTGTTTATTCGTTTGCTTGTAGTCATAGCAGTTCTTTTTCCGCGGTTTGCTAGTGGCTGCAATAACCTATTTTTTAAAACTAGGCCACAATAACCATGGGCTAATATTTACTGTAGTGACACTGGGCCTCCTATGGGTCGTAGAAACAGTGGGCCTTATATGGGCCGTAGAAACAGTGGGCCTTCTACGGACCGTAGAAACAATGGGCCTTCTACGGGCCGTAGAAACAATGGGCCTTCTACGGGCCGTATCATCAATGGGCCTTATACGGGCAGTATGATCGATTGGCCAAACATGGGCAATAACAGGCCGCAATATGGCCGTAAATGGGCTAGAGTTGGAATCGACCGTTCATGGGCTGACCATAACGGGCCATCGTTAATAGGCCGTATTTGATGACGTTATGAAAATGGCCCAACGTATTAACAGACCACAAACGGGCCGACTGTAACCACGAGCTGAATTTGGCCCACAAGCAGAAAATGACAGTAATAGGCCGTAAGTAAACGAATGCTGGAAATGAGCCCAAGAATAAATGGGCTCTGAGAAGGCCGAAAGATAACATGGGCTGGAAACAGCCCAACAGAATAACGGGCCGTTAATGGGTATAAAGTGATACACTGTTCATTACGGGCCAGTTTCACCATAGGCCGTTAATAGGCCAATAGTTACATAGGGCCTTATATGGGCCGAAAGACGTCATCGGCCATACATGGGCCATAAGTGAAAACGGGCTGGAATCATATTGAATGGCCCAGATGATGCTACTGGGCCTAATTCGGATAGGGCGTAACGGGCCTTGGGTTAGCGGGCTGTAAATGGGCTATATGCGAACATGCCGTTAACAGGCTTTACATGGGCCGACCCGATCTTTTGACCAAGTCAAACAGGCCGGCCTTTTCACAGGAATGGGCCTCTGTTGGGCCGTGCCACGTATCGATGTATCATAGGCGCCTTCTGTCCAATGAGTGGATGACATCTGTCCCAACGATGAGCCGACACGTGTTTCCTTCAGCCAATGATGATTTTACACGTGGAAAATCCCCATTGGTCGGGGCTGTTAACGGGTTATCGGATCCAAAACCCGACCCGATAGCTTAACGGCGTTCCGTTCCAGTGGATGCCACGTGTTGGTCACCCTTGACGAAAGCACTTCTGTGACGCGCGATTTATCGTCATGGAAGTGGACACTTCCGTGATGATAATTTTGGTAATGTCATGGAACACTTCTATGACAGCACAGGTATGACTATCTTGATTCTGTCATAAAATCGTCATGGATGTACATGCATGAAAAAAAACACGACCTACTGTGACAAACACGTATCATCACGAAAGTGTATTTTTTTTGTAGTGCCCGTCGCCGTCGCCACAATACGGGCTTCACCCGGTGGTGGCCTCCGGCGCCGGCGAGGGGATTAGCTGGAGAAGGGGGGGCTACGATGGTGCGGTTGGGGGCTGCCGCCCATGTCGCCTAGGGTAGGCGACACGGGGGCCGATGACTCCAGATCGGAAAACAGGGGGCAAGGCCACAGAATTTGGTTCAAACTACTACATAAAACCTATTAAAATGAAATTTGGTGCGGATTCAGGATATTTTACATAAACTTAACCAAAATTTAGACTAAACTTACTAAAACTACTAGCTATCCGACTCGTTCACGAGCTCTGCCCATCCCTCTGATCATAGGTTCGGGGCCAGAGGAGTCGTCGTTGTTGCCATCGCCATCATCTTCGCTGGAGAGGTCGATGACCTCTGTCCTCCTTGCCGCGTACTCATCGTACAACCGATGCTCCGTCTTGACTAACTGTGGGTAGCGATAGGGGAGCTCCGCCATGTAGGCCTCCCCGGCTTCCTCCGTTGCAAGGCACTCGTGGGCCTCCTGGTCTTCCTGCCTCTCACGTGGGTAGCCACCTGGGGGTTGACCGACTCCAATGGCGGCATGCCATGGGGGAAGTTGCGGCGGCTGGCAATGCAGCGTGCACTACCTGCTGCACTGAGTGGAACGACCCAAGATAATGAGTCTTGCCGGTGTCGCGGTCGCAAGCTCCGCCAACCATGTCCCTGAAGGAAATATGCCCTAGAGGCAATAATAAAGTTATTATTTATTTCCTTAATTCATGATAAATGTTTATTATTCATGCTAGAATTGTATTAACCGGAAACTTAGTACATGTGTGAATACATAGACAAAAGATATAGTCCCTAGTATGCCTCTACTTGACTAGCTCGTTAATCAAATATAGTTATGTTTCCTAACCATTGACATGTGTTGTCATTTGATAAATGGGATCACATCATTAGGAGAATGATGTGATGGACATGACCCATCCGTTAGCTTAGCATTATGATTGTGTTAGTTTCATTGCTACTGCTTTCTTCATGACTTATCAAGAAACACCAAGCCGTGTGCCGGCAACCCCGTCCCCTCTAGTTTATCGTTCATCATAGTTTCCATAGTGCTTAGGTGAAGCCCTACAGAGATTGTTCTTCACCAACACCGTCACCACGCCGTCGTGCTGCCGGAACTCATCCACTACTTCGCCCGTCTTGCTGGATCAAGAATGTGAGGACGTCATCGAGCTGAACGTGTGCTAAACGCGGAGGTTCCGTACGTTCGGTACTTGATCGGGACGGATCATGAAGGTGTACGACTACATCCACCGCATTGATAAACGCTTCCGCTTTGTGATCTTCAAGGGTATGAAGATACACTCCCCCTCTCGTTGCTATGCATCACATAGATAGATCTTGTGTGATCGTAGGATTTTTTTTGAAATTACTGCATTCCCCAACAGTGGCATCCTAGCTAGGTCTATGCGTAGATGTTATATGCACGAGTAGAACACAAAGAGTTGTGGGCGAGAATAGTCATACTGCTTACCAGCATGTCATACTTTGATTCGGCGGTATTGTTGGATGAAGCGGCTCAGACCGACATTATGCGTACGCTTACACGATACTGGTTCTACCGACATGCTTTGCACATAGGTAGTTGGTGAGTGTCTGTTTCTCCAACTTTAGTTGAATGAGTGTGGCTACGCCCGGTCCTTGTTGAAGGTTAAAATAGCACACTTGACGAAAAATCGTTGTGGTTTTGATGCGTAGGTAAGAACGGTGCTTGCTAGAAGCCCGTAGCAGCCACGTAAAACTTGGAACAACAAAGTAGAGGACGTCTAACTTGTTTTCGCAGGGCTTGCTATGATGTGATATGGTCAAGACATGATGTGATATAATTTGTTGTATGAGATGATCATGTTTTGTAACAAAGTTATCGGCAACTGGCAGCAGCCATATGGTTGTCGCTTTATTATATGCAACGCAATCGCCATGTAATTGTTTTCCTTTATCACTAAGCATTTAGCGATAGTCGTAGTAACAATAGTTGGCGAGAGGACAACGATGCTACGATGGAGATCAAGGTGTCGCGCCAGTGATGATGGAGATCATGACGATGCTTCGGTGATGGAGATCATGAGCACAAGATGATGATGGCCATATCATGTCACATATTTTGATTGCATGTGATGTTTATCTTTTATGCATCTTATTTTGCTTAGTACGGCGATAGCATTATAAGATGATACCTTACTAAATTTCAAGGTATAAGTGTTCTCCCTGAGTATGCACTGTCACTACAGTTCTTCGTGCTGAGACACCACGTGATGATCGGGTGTGATAAATTCTACGTTCACATACAACGGGTGCAAGCCAGTTTTGCACACGCAGAATGCTCGGGTTAAACTTGACGAGCCTAGAATATGCAGATATGGCCTCGAAACACTAGAGACCGAAAGGTCGAGCATGAATCATATAGTAGATATGATCAACATAGTGATGTTCACCATTGAAAACTACTCTATCTCACGTGATGATCGGACATGGTTTAGTTTATATGGATCACATGATCATTTAGATGACTAGAGGGATGTCTATCTAAGTGGGAGTTCTTAAGTAATATGATTAATTGAACTTTAATTTATCATGAACTTAGTCCTGATAGTATTTTGCAAATTATGTTGTAGATCAATAGCTCACGTTATAGCTTCCCTATATTTTTATATGTTCCTAGAGAAAACTAAGTTGAAAGATGATAGTAGAAATGATGCGGATTGGGTCCGTGATCTGAGGTTTATCCTCATTGTTGCACATAAGAATTATGTCCTTGATGCACCGCTAGGTGATAAAACTATTGCAGGAGCAGATGCAGACGTTATGAACGTTTGGCTATCTTAATATGATGACTACTTGATAGTTCAGTGCACCATGCTTTATGGCTTAGAATCTGGACTTCGAAGACATTTTAAACATCATGGACCATATGAGATGTTCCAAGAGTTGAAGTTAATATTTCAAGCAAATACCCGAGTTGAGAGATATGAAGTCTCCAACAAGTTCTATAGCTAAAAGATGGAGGAGAATAGCTCAAGCGGTGAGCAGGTGCTCAGATTGTCTGGGTACTACAATCGCTTGAATCAAGTGGGAGTTAATCTTCCAGATAAGATAGTGATTGACAGAGTTCTGTAGTCACCATCACCAAGTTACTAGAACTTCGTGATGAAATATAGTATGCAAGGGATGACGAAAACGATTCCCGAGCTCTTCGTGATGCTGAAATCGACGAAGGTAGAAATCAAGAAAGAGCATCAAGTGTTGATGATTGACAAGACCACTAGTTTGAAGAAAAGGGCAAAGGGAAAGAAAGGGAACTTCAAGTAGAATGGCTAGCAAGTTGTCACTCTAGTGAAGAAGCCCAAGGCTGGACCAAAGCCTGAAACTGAGTGCTTCTACTGCAAAGGAAATGGTCACTGGAAGCGGAAATTCCCTGAATATTTGGTGGATAAGAAGGATGGCAAAGTGAACAGGGGTATATTTGATATACAAGTTATTGATGTGTGCCTTACTAGTGTTTATAGTAGCCCCTGGGTATTTGATACTTGTTCGGTTGCTAAGATTAGTAACTTGAAACAGAAGTTATAGAATAAACAAAGACTAGTTGAGGGTGAAGTGACGTTGTGTGTTGGTAGTGGTTCCAAGTTTGATATGATCATCATCGCACACTCCCTATACTTTCGGCATTAGTGTTGAACCTAAATAAATGTTATTTGGTGTTTGCGTTGAGCATGAATATGATTAGATCATGTTTATTTCAATAAGGTTATTCATTTTAAGACAAAGAATAATTGTTATTCTGTTTACATGAATAAAACCTTCTATTGTCATACACCCAATGTTGATTGAATCTCGATCGTGATAATACACATATTCATGATATTGATGCCAAAAGATGCAAAGTTGATAATGATAGTGCAACTTATTTGTGGCACTGTTGTTTGAGTCATATCGGTGTAAAGTGCATGAAGAAACTCCATAAAGATGGACTTTTGGAATCACTTGATTATGAATCATTTGATACTTGCGAACCATGCCTTATGGGCTAGATGACTAAAACTTCGTTCTCCGGAACAATGGAACGAGCTACTGACTTATTGGAAATAATACATACTAATGTATGCAGTTAAATGAGTGTTGATGCTCATGGCGGGTATCGTTATTTCTGACCTTCACAGATGATTTGAGCATATATGGGTATATCTACTTAATGAAACACAAGTCTGAAACATTTGAAAAGTTCAAAGGATTTCAGAGTCAAATGGAGAATCATCGTAACAAGAAAATAAAGTTTCTATGATTTGATCGTAGAGGAGAATATTTGAGTTACGAGTTTGGCCTTCATTTAAAAACAATGTGGAATAGTTTCAAAGCTCACGCCACATGGAACAGCACCACGAAATGGTGTGTCCGAACGTCATATCCACAGTTTATTGGATGTGGTGCGATCTATGATGTATCTTACCGGGTTACCACTATCGTTTTGGGGTTATGCATTAGACACAGTTGCATTCACTTTAAATAGGGCACCATCAAAATCAGTTGAGACGACGCCTGATGAACTGTGTTTTGGCAAGAAACCAAAGTTGTCGTTTCTTAAAATTTGGCGTTGCAATGCTTATGTGAAGAAGCTTCAACCTGATAAGCTCGAACCCAAATCGGAGAACTGCGTCTTCATAGGATACCCAAAGGAAATTGTTGGGTACAACTTCTATCACAGATGCAAAGAAGTGAGTGGGAGGAAAGTAGAGCTTGATAAGGTAATTGTACCTTCTCCCGAATTGGAAAGTAGTTCATCACAGAAATCAGTTCTAGTGATTCCTACACCAATTAGTGAGGAAGCTAATGATGATGATCATGAAACTTCAGATCAAGTTAATACAGAAACTCGTAGGTCTTCCAGAGTATAGTCGGCACTGGAGTGGTACAATGATCCTATTCTAGAAGTCATGTTAATAGACCATGATGAATAGACGAACTATGAGGAAGCGATGATGAGCCCAGATTCCGCGAAATGGCTTAAGGCCATGGAATCTGAGATAGGATCCATGTATGAGAACAAAGTGAGGACTTTGGTGGACTTGCCCGATGATCGTCAAGCGATAGAAAATAAATGGATCTTCAAGAGGAAGACATACACTGATAGTAGTGTTACTATCTACAAAGCTCGACTTGTCGAAAAAAAGGTTTTCGACAAGTTCAAGGTGTTGATTACAATGAGATTTTCTCAACTGTAGCGATGCTTAAATCCGTCCGAATCATGTTAGCAGTTGCCATATTTTATGAAATCTGGCAAATGGATGTCAAAACTGCATTCCTTAAATGGATATTTCTTAAAGAAGAGTTGTATATGATGCAACTAGAAGGTTTTGTCGATCCTAAAGGTACTAACAAGGTATGCAAGCTCCAGCGATCCATCTATGGACTGGTGCAAGCATCTCGGAGTTCGAATAAATGCTTTGATAGTATGATAAAAGCATATGGTTTTATATAGGCTTTTGGAGAAGCCTGTATTTACAAGAAAGTGAGTGGGAGCTGTGTAGCTTTTTTGATATTATATGTGGATGACATATTGTTGATTGGAATTGATATAGAACTTCTGGATAGCATAAAGGGATACCTGAATAAGAGTTTTTCTATGAAAGATCTCGGAGAAGCTGCTTATATATTGGGCATCATGATCTATAGAGATAGATCAAGACGCTTGATAAGATTTTTCAATGAATACATACGTTGACAAGTTTTTTGAAAGAGTTCAAAATGGGTCAGTCAAAGAAGAAGTTCTTGCCTGTATTACAAGGTGTAAAGTCAAGTAAGACTCAAAGCCCGACCACAACAGAAGATAGAAAGAGAATGAAAGTCATTCCTTATGCCACAATCATAGGTTCTACAAAGTATGTTGTGCTGTGTACCAGGCCTATTGTGCACTTTGCCATGAATTTAGCAAGGGGGTACAATAGTGATCTAAGAATAGATCACTGGACAGCGGTCAAAATTATCCTTAGTGAGGACTAAGGAAATATTTCTCGAATATGGAGGTGATAAAGAGTTCGTCGTAAAGAGTTACGTCGATGGAAGCTTTTACACCGATCGAGATGACTCTAAGTCTCAATTTGGATACATGTTGAAAGTGGGAGCAATTAGCTAGAGTAGCTCCATGCAGAGCATTGTAGACATAGAATATTTGCAAAATACATACAACTCTGAATTTGACAGACCCGTTGACTAAACTTCTCTCATGAGCAAAAACATGATCACACCTTAGTACTCTTTGGATGTTAATCACATAGCGATGTGAACTAGGTTATTGACTCTAGTAAACCCTTTGGATGTTAATCACATACAAATGTGAACTATTGGTGTTAAATCACATGGCTATGTGAACTAGATTATTGACTCTAGTGCAAGTGGGAGACTGAAGGAAATATGCCCTAGAGGCAATAATAAAGTTATTATTTATTTCCTTAATTCATGATAAATGTTTATTATTCATACTAGAATTGTATTAACCGGAAACTTAGTACATGTGTGAATACATAGACAAAACATATAGTCCCTAGTATGCCTCTACTTGACTAGCTCGTTAATCAAAGATGGTTATATTTCCTAACCATTGACATGTGTTGTCATTTGATAAACGAGATCACATCATTAGAAGAATGATGTGATGGACATGACCCATCCGTTAGCTTAGCATTATGATCGTGTTAGTTTCATTGCTACTGCTTTCTTCATGACTTATACAAGTTCCTCAGACTATGAGATTATGCAACTCCCGAATACCGGAGGAACACTTTGTGTGCTACCAAACGTCACAATGTAAAAGGGTTATTATAAAGGTGCTCTACAGGTGTCTTGGAAGGTGTTTGTTGGGTTTGCATAGATCGAGATAAGGATTTATCACTCTGTGTTTCGGAGAGGTATCTCTGGGCCCTCTCGGTAATACGCATCACTATAAGCCTTGCAAGCATTGTGACTAATGAGTTAGTTGCGGGATGAAGTATTACGAAACGTGTAAAGAGACTTTCCGGTAACGAGATTGAACTAGGTATGATGATACCGACGATCGAATCTTGGGCAAGTAACATACCGATGATAAAGGGAACAACGTATGTTGTTATGTGGTTCGACCGATAAAGATCTTCGTAAATATGTAGGAGCCAATATGGGCATCTAGGTTCTGCTATTGGTTATTGACCAGAGAGGTGTCTCGGTCATGTCTACATAGTTCTCGAACCCGTAAGGGTCCGCACGCTTAGCGTTCATTGACGATATAGTATTACATGAGTTATGTATGTTGGTGACCGAATGTTGTTCGGAGTCCAGATGTGATGACGGACCTGATGAGGAACTCCGGAATGGTCTGAAGATAAAGATTGACATATGGGATAATAGTGTTAGTCTCCGGAAGGTTTCCGGAATTCACCGAAAGGGGATCCGGATGTTTCCCGAAATGTTTGGGTACGAGAACACTTTATTTGGTCCAGAAGGGAAACGCACAAGGTTTTTGGAAAGTGCAAAAGGAAGTTTTGCGTAGTCCAGGGGCCAGACGCCAGGGTCCCTGGCGTCTGGGTCCAAATGCCTAGAACCCTGAGCACGGAGGTGCCGTACATTTTGTACTTGATCGGGACGGATCATGAAGGTGTACGACTACATCAAGCGCGTTGATAAACGCTTCCACTTTGCGATCTTCAAGGGTATGAAGATACACTTCCCCTCTCGTTGGTATGCATCACATAGATAGATCTTGCGTGATCTTAGGATTTTTTTTTGAAATTACTGCGTTCCCCAACAGTCCCCAGTTGCATTGTTGCACGCTGATGTCATTCGGCTCCGGTGGCGACGGAGGCGAGAGGTCGGGGATGTGGGATGCGCTGCTGGTGCTTCCTGGATCCACGTCTGAGCGATGCAGATAGGCGGCGGGAAGTGACTATGACTGGATTTGGTCATTGTCGGCACGCTAGCGGCATAGTGGATGTGGGTGATGTTGGGGACGTGTCGGTGTGGATTGGGCGGCTGGGGCGGTGGTAGGTGAGGCACAGGGGGAGATATTTACCCAGACCCGGTTCAGCTGAGCATATTTAATCATCAGAGCCGGCTAGGAGTAAAATATTTTCTCCGCTATAGTTTAGTGTGGTTCAGTTAGTTCCAATTTGGAGAAGAAAAATAGATTTATTACTCACCTAAATGTTTTTAGGGTTTCAGTTAGATTAGAGTTGCTCTAACTTCCCAAGTGCAGTACAAAGATGGTTCCTATACTCACTCTCAAGAGAATATGCACCTTAATAGGTTGAACATCTCAAAGGCCGATCTGCCGATCAACAATTTATCTAGCATTTCAAGATTCGTGACTCGTGGGAGCGGCAGTGACAAGTGGGGGCGGCAACACAAGCGGAGTACAGAGTCTTAGCTTTCAGGGTGAAAGCCCAAGGTCTAGCCTTAATTGGTTGTGCCTTGCAGTGACCTTGTTGAAGGCATTGCTTTAAGAGTGCGGATCTTCTCCAGGGTGAAAAATCTAAGATTTAGGACCGGGTGATGATGGTGCTTCTGCACTGTTTCGTTCTTGGAGGCGTCGCTTTTGGAGAACTAGGACTTCGGGTGTTGTCTAGGTGGTAGTTCATGCTGCAGCTACGACCAACTGATCACTGTTGCGGGTGATGAGGATACAGACCTGGGGTAGGGTCATAGGCTCGACCTATACGTCCTACCCAAGGTCAGTACCCTGGAAGATGAAAAGACCAAGAGTCAACAGAAGAGCGCCAGTCAAATATGTTGAGTGCAATCCACTCGACATTCACATCACTCGACGGTCCCTACCTACTGTCACTCGACTACAAGGAAGGCCACTCGACCATATCGCAGACCAGGAGTCGGAAGAGCACGCAACGGCCAAATATTTACTCCTTAGTCTTCATGAGCATTAAGAGTACTTAATGCTGGCGTTACCAGTAACGCCCCTTACTTTATGTACATTAGTTCCCTTGTAATGGAGATGGGCTGGGGTCCTGGCGCACTCTATATAAGCCACCCTCCTCCTCTGGCACAAGGGTTCGCACCCCCTGTAACACAACATGCATAATCTAATCGACCGCCTCCGGGCACCGAGACGTAGGGCTATTACTTCCTCCGAGAAGGGCCTGAACTCGTAAACCTCATGTGTAGATCTTCACCATAGCTAAGATCTTGCCTCTCCATTCCTACCCCCCTTTCTATAGTTAGACTTAGAACCACGACAGTTGGCGCCCACCGTGGGGCGGGTGTCTTAGCGACTTATTGGTGAAGTTGCAAGTTTTTCCGATCATCATCATGGTTTCTGGCGGCGAGATGGTTGAGGGCCGCGAGATCCGTCTTGGCGCACTCGTTTTCATCGCCAATGACTCGGCGTGGCTTCAGGAAGCTCCACTCGACGTTGAGGCGCTCCCCGTCCGAGGGGCGACGCACTTTCGCATGTGCATTCGCGGCGTCCTTCTCCGGCAGCCATCGACTCAGTATCGGTCGGCTCCGATGGTGTTTTCTCTCCCCACTGTTCGTCGCTGCAAGCGTTCCAGTCGATCGCGGCTTCAACGCTTGTGTTGAGGTTTGTTACTCCCATAGCATGCACGTATGGTGAACCGCTTTGTGATGAAGTTGGAGCACAATTTTATTTATTGATTGTCTTCCTTATGAGTGGCGGTCAGGGACGAGCGATGGTCTTTTCCTACCAATCTATCCCCCTAGGAGCATGTGCGTAGTACTTTGTTTTCAATGGCTTGTAGATTTTTGCAATAAGTATATGAGTTCTTTATGACTAATGTTGATTCCATGGATTATACGCACTCTCACCCTTCCATCATTGCTAGCCTCTTCGGTACCGTGCATTGCCCTTTCTCACCTTGAGAGTTAGTGCAAACTTCGCCGGTGCATCCAAACCCCGTGATACGATACGCTCTATCACACATAAGCCTCACTGTATCTTCCTCAAAACAGCCACCATACCTACCTATCATGGCATTTCCATACCAATTCCGAGATATATTTCCATGCAACTTCCATCATCATCATATACATGACTTGAGCATTCATTGTCATATTGCTTTGCATGATCGTAAGATAGCTAGCATGATGTTTTCATGGCTCGTCTGTTTTTTGATGTCATTGCTATGCTAGAGCATTGCACATCCCGGTACACCGCCGGAAGCATTCATATAGAGTCATATCTTTGTTCTAGATATTGAGTTGTAAGTAAATAAAAGTGTGATGATCATCATTATTAGAGCATTGCCCCAGTGAGGAAATGATGATGGAGACTATGATTCCCCCACAAGTCGGGATGAGACTCCGGACTTTATGAAAAATAAAAGAGGCCAAAGAAGCCCAAATAAAAAAAGAGGCCAAAGAAGCCCACCAAAAAGAAAAAAAAAGGGAAAAAATAAAAAAATAAAAAAAATGAGAGAAAAAGAGAGAAGGGGCAATGTTACTATCCTTTTACCACACTTGTGCTTCAGAGTAGCACCATGTTCTTCATAGAGAGAGCCTCCTATGCTTTCACTTATACTAGTGGGAATTTTCATTATAGAACTTGGCTTGTATATTCCGATGATGGGCTTCCTCAAATGCCCGAGGTCTTCATGAGCAAGCAAGTTGGACGCACACCCACTTAGTTTCAGTTTGAGCTTTCATAAACTTATAGCTCTAGTGCATCTGTTGCATGGCAATCCCTACTCACTCGCATTGATATCTATTGATGGGCATCTCCATAGCCCGTTGATACGCCTAGTCGATGTGAGACTTTCTACCTTTTTGTATTCTCCACATAACCCCCACCATCATATTCTATTCCACCTATAGTGCTATGTCCATGGCTCACGCTCATGTATTGCATGAAAGTTGAAAAAGTTTGAGATTATTAAAGTATGAAACAATTGCTTGGCTTGTCATCGGGGTTGTGCATGATTAAATACTTTGTGTGATGAAGATAGAGCAACAGCCAGAATATATGATTTTGTAGGGATAACTTTCTTTGGCCATGTTGTTTTGAAAAGACATGATTGCTTTATTGGTACGCTCGAAGTATTATTGTTTTTATGAAAAATGATAGACTATTGCTTTGAATCACTCGTGTCTTAATATTCATGCCATGATTAGACATATGATCAAGATTATGCTAGGTAGCATTCCACATCAAAAATTATCTTTTTTTATCATTTACCTATTCGAGGACGAGCAGGAATTAAGCTTGGGGATGTTGATATGTCTCCGTCGTATCTATAATTTTTGATTGTTCCATGCCAATATTCTCCAACTTTTATATACTTTTGGCAACTTTTTATACTATTTTTTGGGACTAACATATTGATCCAGTGCCCAGTGCCAGTTCCTGTCTGTTGCATGTTTTTTGTTTCGCAGAAACCCAATATCAAACGGAGTCCAAACGGGATAAAAATGGACGGAGATTTTTTTGGAACATTTATGATTTTTGGGAAGTGAAATCAACGCGAAACGGTGTCCGGGGTGGCCATGAGATAGGGGGGCGCGCCGCCTACCCCTGGGCGTGCCCTGGGCTCTCGTGGGCCACCCGTAAGGCGGTTGAGGCTCTACTTTTGCTAAAGGAAAGCTAATTTTACGAGAAAAATCTGGGCGAAAGATTCACCCCAATCGGAGTTACGGATCTCCAGATATAAAGGAAACGGTGAAAGGGAATGCACAAAACGCAGAAACAGAGAGATAGATCCAATCTCGGAGGGGCTCTCGCCCCTCCCACGCCATGGGAGCCAAGGACCAGAGTGGAAACCCTTCTCCCATCTAGGGAGGAGGTCAAGGAAGAAGAAGAAGAAGGGGGCCCCTCTCCCCCTTGCTTCCGGTGGCGCCGGAATGCTGCCGGAGGCCATCATCATCACCGCGATCTTCACCAACAACTTCACCGCCTTCATCACCAACTCTTCCTCCCTATATGCAGCGGTGTAACCTCTCTCTTAGCCGCTGTAATCTCTACTTAAACATGGTGCTCAACACTATATATTATTTCCCAATGATGTATGGCTATCTTATGATGTTTGAGTAGATCCGTTTTGTCCTATGGGTTAATTGATGATCGTGATTGGTTTGAGTTGCATGTTTTATTATTGGTGCTGTCCTATGGTGCTCTCCATGTCGCGCAAGCATGAGGGATCCCCGTTGTAGGGTTTGCAATATGTTTATGATTTGCTTATGGTGGGTGGCGTGAGTGAACAGAAGCACATACCCGAGTAAGTAGGTTGTTTGCGTATGGGATAAAAGGGGACTTGATACTTTAATGCTATGGTTGGGTTTTACCTTAATGAATCTTTAGTATTTGCGGATGCTTGCTAGAGTTCCAATCATAAGTGCATAGAATTCCAAGTAAGGGATGATATGTTAGCCTATGCCTCTCCCTCAAATAGAATTGCAACAGTGATTACCGGTCAAGTTATCGATTTTGCCTTGGACAGATAACTTTCTCGTAACAAAAAGCTCTCTACTAATACTTACTTTATTGCATCTTTATCTAAACAGCCCCTAGTTTATGTTTACATGCTCTTTATTATCTTGCAAACCTATCCTATCACACCTACAAAGTACTTCTAGTTTCATACTTGTTCTAGGTAAAGCGAACGTCAAGCGTGCGTATAGTTGTATCGGTGGTCTATAGAACTTGAAGGAATATTTATTCTACCTTTAGCTCCTCGTTGGGTTCCACACTCTTACTTATCGAAAACTGTTGCGATCCCCTACACTTGTGGGTTATCAGAGGTGTGCCTAGATAACTTGGCTGAGCGCAGTCGACTGGATAACCTTCAGCGCGCTCTTGACGAGCGCGCCCAGGAGCGGATCCATGAGTCCAGTCGACGACAGCTTTTCCCGCCTCCACCTAAGGTATACCGCACTCCGATTCTGAATCTCAGAGCTGCAGCCCGAATACCAGAGTCGATCCAGCCTTCCTAGTCGGAAGCTGGCCGAGGGCTGATGCAGATCCAGGCCTTGCTCAGGGCAGCAGGAGAGCAGAATACCACAGCAGATCCGTTGCAGCGGACACGGTTCAGTCGGCTCACAACCCAATATCACCTCCGCGGCGTGAAGGCCGTGGGCAGTATGATCATCCGCTCGACCATGACAATCATTGTCGGGGACCTACACCTCCTCCGAGGAGCGCGTCATATGTGCCTCGGCGGAACGATGATAGGCGCCGTCACAGTGGTGAGCGCAGGATTTTAGTCGACCCGAGGGAACCGGGCTTCGACGCAAGGTCTATCCTCGTTCAAGGCCTGGTCGACCGAAACAGAGCACACAGAGAAGACCGTGGCAGAGATCGTCCGAGTGGCAGCCGAGTGCATGTTTCTGGTCCCGAGTGTTTTAGCAGAGCCATCAGGGCAGCAGTGATTCCTCCGAACTTCAGGTTGGCGACCGGGGTCGGTAAGTTCACCGGAGAATCCAAGCCTAAAACTTGGCTCGAAGATTACCGAGTGGTTGTGTAGATTGGAGGCGGCAACGACGAGATAGCGATGAAGCATCTCCCTCTTATGTTGGAAGGATCGGCCCGAGCGTGGTTGACTCAGTTGACTCTGGGCAGTATTCACAGTTGGGATGAGCTATCTCGAGTGTTCATGAGAACTTTTGAGGGCACTTGCAAGCGACCAGCAGGATTGCCTGAGTTGCAACATTGTGTGCGGAAGTCGAATGAGACTTTGAAGGAATTCATCCAGAGATGGTCCACTTTGCATGACACCGTCGAGAATGTTTCAGAACATCAAGCTGTATGTGCTTTCAAGGAAGGCGTCAAATACAGGGAGTTGGTCTTGAAATTCGGTCGAACTGGGGATATGACGCTGGCTCGAATGATGGAGATAGCCACCCGGTACGCTAACGGAGAAGAAGAGGATCAACTCCATTGTGGGAAGAGCAAACCAGTCGGCCAAGAGGCCGGTGGAGGTAACTCCAGTCGGAAAACAAAAGCATAAGGCCGAGCCAGCGGCACCCGAAGAGATTGCGGCAGTGAATCAAGGAAAGTTTAAGGGAAAACCTAAGGGGCCCTGGCCCCCTAAGAAGGTAAAGGATAAAGAAGGGAATGATGTGCTGGATTTGCCGTGCCACATCCACACGAAGAAGGATGAGGAAGGTAATCTGATTTACCCAAAGCATACCACTCGGCAGTGTTAACTCCTAATCCAGCAGTTCTGAGAGAAACATCCCAGTGAGAAGGAGAAGGAGTCGGACCAAGGTGAAGATGAAGAGGAACACGATGGTTATCCCAAGTTCAATTCCACTCTAATGATATTTGCTGACGTTGAAAGCAAGAGTCGATTGAAGGTCATCAACAGGAGGTGAACATGGTCGCTCCCGCAGCGACGACCACCTACTTGAGATGGTCTCAAACAACCATTACATTCGACCAGTCTGACCACCCTGCTCGTGTGGCCACCCCTGGGAGGCAAGCTCTGGTGGTCGACCCCATGGTTGGAGGCACTCGACTGGCCAAAGTACTGATGGACGATGGCAGTGGTCTGAACATCCTCTACGCTGGGACCTTGAAGGGGATGGGCATTCCGATGTCCAAGCTTAGCGAGAGCAATATGAGTTTTCATGGTGTCATTCCTGGAAAGAAAGCCGAATCACTCGGCCAAATCGCCCTTGACGTGGTTTTCGGTGACTCGAAGCATTACCGTAAGGAGAAATTGACATTTGAAGTTGTAGATTTCCAGAGTGCCTATCATGCCATTTTGGGTAGGCCAGCCTATGCACGCTTTATGGATCGACCATGTTATGTGTACCTCAAATTGAAGATGCCTGGACCCAAAGGTGTGATCACAGTTACATGCAATCGGCAGAAGGCTGAGGAGTGTTTCCAGAAAGTTTCCAAGATCGCCGACGAACAAATGGCAGCAGTCGAATTCCACAAATATCAGAAGAATGCAGATCCGTGTGATTTTCTTAGAGCCAAGAAACCTGCCATAGATTCTGCATTCCAACCGACTGGTGAGACGAAGCCAGTTCATATTCACCCGACGGATCCCAATGCTGCAGTGACTCGTATATCAACGACGCTCGACAACAAATAGGAAGAAGCACTTGTTCAGTTCCTCCGTGAGAACTGGGACATCTTTGCATGGCAACCTTCTGACATGCCAGGTGTGCCCAGGGGACTGGCCAAGCACCGTTTGTGCGTCGACCGCAAAATAAAACCCGTCAAAGAGCACCTTCGGCGGTCCGCCGTGCAGAAGAGGAAAGCAATTGGCGAAGAAGTGGCTCGACTGTTGGCAGTAGAGTTCATCCGTGAAATCTACCACTCCGAGTGGTTAGCCAATGTAGTCATGGTTCCTAAGAAGGATAATTCACTTTGTATGTGCATTGATTTCAAGCATATCAATCGGGCCTGCCCGAAAGATCACTTCCCTCTCCCTCGCATCGATCAGATTGTTGACTCGACTGCGGGGTGTGAACGCTTGTATTTCTTAGATGCATATTCCGGATACCATCATATCCGACTGTATGGTCCTGATGAAATAAAAACAGCCTTCATCACCCCATTCGGGTGCTTTTGCTATGTCACCATGCCTTTTGGTTTGAAAAATGCCGGAGCCACATTCATGAGAATGATTCAGAAGTGCCTGCTCACTCAAATTAGTCGAAATGTGGAAGCGTACATGGATGACATTGTGGTCAAGTCTCGTAAGGGTTCCGACCTATTGACTGACCTTGCAGAAACCTTTGCCAACCTGAGAAGGTACGATATCAAGCTTAATATGTCAAAATGCACGTTCGGGGTTCCAGGAGGAAAGTTACTCAGTTTTCTCGTTTCCGAACGAGGGATCGACGCCAATCCAGAAAAAGTTGATACCATCCTCCGCATGAAACTCCCCGTGTGAGTGCATGACATTCAGAAGCTGACTAGTTGTCTGGCCGCCCTGAGTCGATTCATTTCTCGTCTCGGTGAAAAGGCCTTGCCTCTTTACCGACTGATGAAGAAGTCTGATAAGTTCGAGTGGACTGATGAAGCTGAAGCAGCATTTGCAGAGCTCAAAACCCTGCTTTCCACCCAGCCGGTGCTCGCTGCACCAATCAGCAAAGAGCCTTTACAGCTTTACATTGCAGCCATTGGACAAGTTGTCAGCACAGTACTCACGGTCGAGCGGGAAGAAGAAGGAAAAGCTTACAAGGTTCAACGCCTAGTCTATTATCTCTCTGAAGTTTTGACTCCATCCAAGCAACGATACCCACATTATCAGAAGCTTGTCTATGGAATATACATGACCATGAAGAAGGTTGCACATTATTTCTCTGACCACTCCATTACAGTCGTCAGTGACGCGTCACTATCTGAAATTCTTAATAACAGAGACACAACTGGTCGAGTAGCAAAATGGGTGATTTAACTCCTTCCATTAGATATCAAGTTCGAGGCAAAGAAGGCTATCAAGTCCCAAGCAATTGCAGATTTCCTTGCCGAGTGGATTGAGCAGCAATTGCCGACTCAAGTTCACTCGGAGCATTGGAGTATGTTCTTTGATGGCTCCAAAATGCTGAATGGTTCAGGCGCTGGAGTAGTTTTGGTATCCCCCCGTGGAGACAGGCTTAGTTATGTTTGATACATCTCCAACGTATCTATAATATTTGATTGTTCCATGCTATTATATTACCCCTTTTGGATGTTTACGGGCTTTATTCTACACATTTATACCATTTTTGGGACTAACCTACTAACCGGAGGCCCAACCCATATTGCTGTTTTTTGCCTATTTCAGTATTTCGAAGAAAAGGAATATCAAACGGAGTCCAAACAGAATGAAACCTTCGGGAGCGTTACTTTTGGAACAAATCTGATCCGGAGAGCCTAGAGTGCAAGTCAAGAAATCTCCGAGGGCCCCACGAGATAGGAGGGCGCCCCCCTAGGGGCGTGCCCCCTTGTCTCGTGGGCCCCTCGGGCGTCCACCGACGTACTTCTTCCTCCTATATGTATCCACGGACCCCGAAAACATCCAGGAGCACCACGAAACACAATATCCACCGCCGTAACCTTCTGTATCCGTGAGATCCCATCTTGGAGCCTTCGACGGCACTCTGCCGGAGGGGGAATCAATCACGGAGGGCTTCTACATCAACACCATAGCCTCTCCGATGAGTTGTGAGTAGTTCACCACAGACCTACGGGTCCATAGTTATTAGCTAGATGGCTTCTTCTCTCTTTTTGGATCTCAATACAATGTCCCCCCCTCTCTTGTGGAGATCTATTCGATGTAATCTCTTTTTGCAGTGTGTTTGTCGAGCTCCAATGAATTGTGGGTTTATGATCAAGTTTATCTATGAATAATATTGGAATCTTCTCTGAATTCTTTTATGTATGATTAAGTTATCTTTACAAGTCTCCTCGAATTATCAGTTTGGTTTGGCCTACTAGATTGATCTTTCTTGCCATGGGAGAAGTGTTTAGATTTGGGTTCAATCTTGCGGTGATCTTACCCAGTGACAGAAAGGGTTGCAAGACACGTATTGTATTGTTGCCATCGAGGATAACAAGATGGGGTTTATATCATATTGCATGAGTTTATCCCTCTACATCATGTCATCTTGCTTAATGCGTTGCTCTGTTCTTATGAACTTAATACTCTAGATGCATGTTGGATAGCGGTCGATGTGTGGAGTAATAGTAGTAGATGCAGGCAGGAGTCGGTCTACTTGTTATGGACGTGATGCCTATATACATGATCATGCCTAGATAACGTCATAATTATTCGCTTTGCTATCAATTGCTCGACAGTAATTTGTTCACCCACCGTAATACTTATGCTATCTCGAGAGAAGCCTCTAGTGAAACCTATGGCCCCCGGATTGTAACGCCCAATATGCGACCCTATCCAAAAGGAACTCGAAGGTCCCACCAAGGATAGACCCGCATATTAAAACGCTTTTGCAAGGTGGATATCATTACATCAACATTACATAATGGATGGGGATACATACATAAGGCATACAATGCCACACGAATACAACATCACAATATATCAGAGCATCATCCGACTACGGATGAATCACAAACAGAAACTCAAATGACATCCATCCTGCTAGCCCAGGCTGCCGACCTGGAACCTATCCCCTGATCGAAGCAGAAGCAGAAGAAGAACTCAACACAAGCAAGCATCGCTCTCGCGTCATGATCATCGCATAACCTGTACCTGCAACTGTGGTTGTAGTAATCTATGAGCCACGAGGACTCAGCAATCCCATTACCATGGGTATCAAGACTAGCAAAGCTTAAAGGGAAAGGAAGGGGTAAAGTGGTGAGGTTGCAGCAGCGACTAAGCATATATGGTGGCTAACATATGCAAATAAGAGCGAGAAGAGAACCAGCGGAACGGTCGTGAAGCTAGCAATGATCAAGAAGTGATCCTGAACTCCTACTTACGTCAAACATAACCCAAAGACCGTGTTCACTTCCCGGACTCCGCCGAAAAGAGACCATCACGGCTACACACGCGGTTGATGCGTTTTAATTCGGATCTGGTGTCAAGTTATCTACAACCGGACATCAACAAATTCCCATCTGCCTATAACCGCAGGCACGGCTTTCGAAAGATTATACCCTGCAGGGGTGTCCCAACTTAGCCCATGACAAGCTCTCGCGATCAACGAAGGAATAGACCTTCTCCCAGGAAGACCCGATCAGACTCGGAATCCCGGTTTACAAGACATTTCGACAATGGTAAAACAAGACCAGCAAAGCCACCCGGATGTGCCGACAAATCCCGATAGGAGCTGCACATATCTCGTTCTTAGGGCACACCGGATTGTCCAAACTTCCGGTAGGCCAGCCCAGAGTTGCCCCTGGTGGCCACCGGCGGTTGACAGGTTGGACCAACACTCACAACAAGCACTGGCCCGGGGGGGATAAAATAAAGATGACCCTCGAGAGCGCGACTCTCAAGGGAAAAAGGGGCTAGGTGAGGCAAATGTTAAAACCAAGGTTGGGCCTTGCTGGAGGAGTTTTATTCAAAGCGAACTGTCAAGGGGGTCCCATAAATCATCCGACCGCGTAAGGAATGCAACATCCGGGAACATAACACCGGTATGACGGAAACTAGGGCGGCAAGAGTGGAACAAAACACTAGGCAAAAGGCCGAGTCTTCCACCCTTTACCAAATATATAGATGCATTAATAATATAAGAGATATTGTGATATCCCAACCAAAATCCTGTCCACCATGGAGAAATCTTCAACTTCACCTGCAACTAGCAACGCTATAAGAGGGGCTGAGCAAAGCGGTAACATAGCCAAACAACGGTTTGCATAGGAAAGGTGTCAAAGGTTAGAGGTTCATGGCAATTGGGATGGCTCGAGAGCAAAAGATAGGTAGCGCAGCAAAGCGATAGAACGAAGCAACTAGCATAGCAATGATAGTAGTGAGATCCAGGGTAGCGGTCATCTTGCCTAAAATCCCGCTAGGAAGGAGAACGAGTCCATGAAGAAGACGAACGGGAGTAGTCGAACGAATCCTCACAAACGCAACGTTACCGAAACTAAGAAGCAACACCGGAAAGAAACAAACAACATGGTAAACCAACAAGCATAAGCATGGCATGATGCACAAACAAGTATGATGCATGTCCGGTTTAATGAGGCATGGCATGGCAAAGTGCAACAAACAATACTACAAGTTAAGTGGAGCTCAATATGCAACGAGTTGCATATTGACAACACACCACATCAATTATTCAGTTCATCTCGTTTAGGTACACAATAATATTAAATGTTGTTAAACATGGCAAGAGGTGAAGCATATGAAAAACTACCTATCTAGACAAGTTTAAATGAGGCCGGAACAACAAAACAACAATTCCGAAAATCCCCATGTGCATAAAATGAATTTGGTACTGTTCTGTCCTAAACCACATTTTAAGGTTGTTAAACAGGAAAATAAAGTGGACTATGTTAAACTAGGCATTTTTCCACCCCATTTTCATATAAAGTTTATTAAAAACGGAGCTACGGTTATTTAGTTACGAAATAAATCATTTTAACGTGGCATTTATGCAAAAATAATGCAAACAGAAATTTAAACATTTTAAACATGGATTAAAATGGCATATTATTAATCAACACAAAATTCGAAGCATTTTACATATATAAATTATTTACATGTGATGCACGGTTTGTGAGTTATTAAATGCATGAACTAGGGGGGTTCTGTAAAACTGTAAATTCTCGGATAAATAGCTAAAATCGTCCAGAGGAAAAAAAAATGCGTTGGGCCGAAACTGACTGGCCCAACAGAGCAGAGGGGCTGTGGGGAGCTCACCCATGGGCCACGGCCCGTTGGCGGAGAGGAGGCTGGAAGGCAGGCCGATGCTGGGCTAGGCCGCGGGGTGGCCAGGGCCCACGCGGGAGGAGTGCGGCCCACGAGGCCCACACAGGAGGAGGCCCAGGGAGGCGAGGACGCTGTCCTCCCGACGCGGGATGAGTTGACGGCGCGGGACGGCGGCACGGTTCTCCGGCGAGCGCGGGGCGGGACCGCAGCGAGGGTGGAGCAAGGGGAAACGGGCACACCGAGGGCCGGGCTCCTCAGATCCGGCCGCGGACGAGAGCGCGAAGGCCGGCGACGAGCTTGGCGGAGGCTCTTGCAAAGAAAATGGCGACGGCGCAGCATTTAGCGGACAGGGAGAGCACCGGAGAAGGTGAAGGGAGGAGGAGAGAGATGGGGCCGGCCTGCTGCTGGAGTCCGACGGCGGCGGCGTCCCTCCGACGAGGCGACGGGGACGAGCATGGCGGGGCGGCGCGGATGGCCTCCCTGGTCCCGAACGAGCGAGGGCGAGCGGGGCGCTCGGGCAGGGAGCGGGAGGCGCGCGCAGCACGGGAGGCGCGCGGGCTGGCGGGGCCCGTTCGGCCCGGCGGCGGGCCGCGGATGGGCCTCGCGGCGGCGCGGGGAGAACAGGGGGACGTGGCCAGGCCACATGGCGAGTGCCGATTGGCCCTGGCGGAGGCTGGCGGTGGCGCTGCCCACTGGGGTGGCGCCACATGGCGGCAGCGAGGTGGAGGCACGGGAGGAGGCTGGCGGCGCGCGGGCTGGCGAGGAGGGGGGATTGGCTGCTGCCAAAAATGGAAGGGGGCTTCCTTTTATAGGAAAAGGAGGCTAGGGTTGGGGGCTTTGCTCCGTTTCGGAGACGTTCGATCGCCATCGGACGGTCCGGAGCGGAGGGGGGCAGGTAGGTGGGTCTACTGGGCTGTGAAGAGAGGTTGGGCTGAGGGGAGAGAATAGAAATGCAGCCCGACAACTGTTTTCGGAGACCGAAAACGTCCGACGAAGGTACCGGCAACGGTACCGCTATGTTTAACGGTTGGGCTATCAGATGGACTCCGAATGTGACGAAACTTGGCAGGCGGCCTGTCTACACTATAATAAGACCGCACGACAAGTTGCAACCCATTCCGAGAACATTTTTATGCCACTTTTAAAATAATATCTCGGAGGTGCCGCGGGCGCGTGCGAGTGTGACTGGACTCCGAACGGACAACAGAGAGGACCGGCGGAACCCGAACGGATGCAAGTTTTGAAAAACATGCAGATGAAATGCAGATGAAGTGCAGATGATGACATGAGACGAGATGCATAACAAGAACAAAAAGCAAAACAACAGACAAAACCCAACCAGAGAGGAAAAATCATATAGCATCTCCGGAAAAGGCAAGAGCTGGAGTTACGAATATGGAAAGTTGTATCCGGGGCGTTACAACACTCCACCACTACGAGAGGATCTCGTCCCGAGATCTAGGATGGCACTGGAGGGAAAAGGAAGAGGAAGATAAGCGGTAAAACTAAGTTGCTTCTTCGACCAACGAGTGAAACCATGAACCTTTAGAGGTTGAGCAATTAGAGATGAACGAGATTGCAAACCATCTGTTAGAAAAGAGGAACAAGGAACATTACGAGAACTTGAAGGTTGCAAAGACATGAATCGAGAGTTTAATGGACAAGATAGAATTCGAAACCACTCCGGTTAAAACAAGATGAGAGAGGAAGAATTTGGGCAGCACTCCGGTTGAACATGGAAGGAATATAACATGAACTTGAGAAGATGGGAAGATACTTGATGAAATCAACAACACACTGCCTCCGGAACTATTGAAGGAATGGCACAAGGGGTAAGAAGGATTTCAGACAGCACTCCGATTGAAACGATAGGCAAAACTTGATAATATGAAAAGAACTTGAAGAGATGACACCACACTCCAGTTAAATGGAGAAGCAAGGAGAAGAACATGATCTTGCCAAAGCAAGATGATGAGTGAAAAGAACAACATCACAATGACTCTGGAATGAAAGAATAGAAGCTAGATCGTTGAAATAGACGAATGGAGAAGAAAATGCCAACTTGTACCACAAATCAGCTTGGAAAGCATCCTTGCAAAGAAGAATATAACGTAGTTGTTGGAAAACCAACAACGAAACGAATAAACTTGTAGTGGGCTTATGGAAACATCTCAACGCTTGGAGTGAAATTCTTCCACTAACGAAAAAGAATTGCTTGTTTGAGATCAACGAAGAGATGAAAAACCTCTTTCACCGAGAAGGATATGGAGAAAGCTTGGATCAATGATAAGCACCACAAATAGCAACATTCCCAATGGAAGGCTTTAGGTGAAATATGACACAAGATAACTCCAATGTAGGGATTGATGGATTTAAAATACCTCATTCTTGACAACATGTGAATCATGAAACACGAACCCAAATTGTCAAGACTGACATAACACCACCTCAAGAGATAAGGTAGAAAGAATCGCACTTTGGAATGCAAGATGAAGAATACTTGAACTCCCCAAAACAAAACATGTGTTGAGCACCATGTTTACTTTTGAGTATAGCTTGGCGGATCTTAGCTCCGAGAGAAATCTTGAAGAGCCAAAATGAGAATGAAAGAAATCCTTAATGAACCATCATGTAGAGCCTCCATGAAGAACTCCGGTAATAAAATCAAAGGATGATAACAAAGAAAGAGAAGTTGAAAACACAAGGTGAAACCTTGCAATGATTTAGATGGAGCTTCGCGACGATGTACCCGAGAAAACTTGGAACTCCGGAAAGAAAAGATGAATATTAGAACCGAGAATTACTTCATCATGAACAATCTCCAGAAGAAGGAATTAATCACTTGGATGAAACAAGAATAAGAATTATGTCATGCCTATCCTTCACCAATTTAAATTGATGACAAGCAACGGATTTGGCATACTACTTATTCTCGTAGAAAGAATTAAGAGAGATATAGCATAAACTTGAGAAGGTATAAATGGAAACACCGGTGGGATTAAAAAGAACAAATGAATTGATATGATAACAAAGGAAGTGAAATCTTGAACGAACCACCAAAAGAATTGAAAATGAACGTAGCAAAGGCACAATTCACCGAGAAGAATTGGAAAACGAATGAAGATACTTGAGGGGATTTAGATACAAGAGAACAAAGAGGTCATGAACTGATTAGAGGATATTTGAACAATTCACCGGTATGATTTGGAGAACGAGAGCTGAAAGCTTGAATGAATAATTCTGAGATGATGGGCTACGGAGAATCAATCTGAAAAGACTCTTGAATTGCTCCGGATGGATGAAAAAAATTCTCACAATTGAAAACAATTATGAGAGGATGGCATCAAGCTAGAACCATGAATCTTGAAGAGAATGGAGCAAGATTTAAGAGAAACTCTTCTTCGGTCTTCACAATTTGAGAATGACGATGAGAAACACCACCATGAATTGTTGAGATACTCCGGGAGAATTAAAAGAGGAAAGGTTGAGCTAAAGATGAAAAGAATTTGAAAAACGACCTTGGAGAAGGCATGTGACTGATGAAAATTCATTCTTACGTCACACTTTGAAAAGAATTTGAGAATAGCTCCGGGAAAATTAGAAGAGTCAGATAAGATCCTGGGAAAAGACCTGTGGGTTAGGGCCCACTCAAAAGAAACACCATTGAAAGATTTTAAAGAGAGGTTGCACCGGTTGAATTAAATAGCTTGAATGAGATAATGATCTCCAAATAGATTCAATGGATTAAGAATGGAAACACAAATCTTCTGAGATATCTTCAACACACCGGAACAAATGGAAAGCGAGAGATGAGTGATTGAGAGGTGAACTGGCATGAGAAAGCATTTGACACAAGGAAAGGAATATGATCAACACTGAAAGCTTGAATTGGATCCACCGGAGAAGAATACGAGAATGAAGAATGATGAACTTGAAGCTCGTGAGCATCTTCACGAGGGAAATCACCGGATAAGAATACTGAAAGAAAAGAATGAAGAGACCTCCCACAAATAAAAGGATACATGATTAAGAAATCTGAGTCCTTGAAGAAAAAAGGGGTGGGAGGGCGGGAAAACAAAGGCAACTTGGGGCATATGGAATGGACACCGGTGAGAAAACTTAGAGTTGATCTTGCGGATGTTGACAATGATCGGATCCACTTGAAGAGAAGCACACCAGTTGGAAAAGAGTTGACATGAAAACCGCAATGATCAAAAGGATTAGTATTCACATAGCAATATGAGAACACCGTTTAGGGAAAGGTATGGATTCAACATTTGACATCGAAGCAACTTGAATACCACAAATAAAACAAAACAAAGGATTTGGCTTGCAGAATATGCCGGAAACAAACATATGATAGATCCCATATCACATCATGTGTCTCTTGGAAAGATAAAACTAGAGCTACTTGAATTCCCACCTATAAAACTCCCGAAACTTTCTGGTTATGCAATCTGGTGTTGGGGATACAGGGGAAGCAATATATCTCACCCAAACTAACAATACCTACATCCAAGCTGTATCCATCCGTCAACACATAACCAAGAAACCTTCAGAAATCGTGTACCTCAACCTTCGAAAAGCATCTGTTATACGAGTTATGGCAATACTCCCGAGCTCGCCCCAGTACTGGGTTATCGGGGTTATCTCACCAACAACTGCATAAAAGAGGTTTTCGATGTCGGCAAAACTCAGGTATTCCAGAACTGCAACGATAAAATTGTGACGACAACACCTCGGAGCTCAACTCCCCGGGTCAAAGCCACATAGATAGACAGGAGGCACCAAGAACAATGTTCTCGTCACAAAACCATCGAAACAATTCCAAGATACCCGCGTGATCCTAAAAAAAATTTAGTGAAATTTGAGGAGAGGAAAGACAAAACATCTACGTCAGGAGACCTCACCAGAGCGACGAAGGGACTGAGGAGTAAAAAGAATCCTACTCTCCGATATATATAATCCTAAGACCCAAATAGTTTTTCTTCTGGACTCAACAACGGCCAACAATCAAGGGGGCTCCTAGGGTCGGTCGAGGCTCTGATACCAACTTGTAACGCCCAATATGCGACCCTATCCAAAAGAAACTCGAAGGTCCCACCAAGGATAGACCCGCATATTGAAATGATTTTGCAAGGTGGATATCATTACATCAACATTACATAATGGATGGGGATACATACATAAGGCATACAATGCCACACGAATACAACATCACAATACATCAGAGCATCATCCGACTACGGATGAATCACAAACAGAAACTCAAACGACATCCACCCTGCTAGCCCAGGCTGCCGACCTGGAACCTATCCCCTGATCGAAGCAGAAGCAGAAGAACTCAACGCAAGCAAGCATCGCTCTCGCGTCATGATCATCGCATAACCTGTACCTGCAAATGTGGTTGTAGTAATCTGTGAGCCACAAGGACTCAGCAATCCCATTACCATGGGTATCAAGACTAGCAAAGCTTAAAGGGAAAGGAAGGGGTAAAGTGGTGAGGTTGCAGCAGCGACTAAGCATATATGGTGGCTAACATACGCAAATAAGAGCGAGAAGAGAACAAGCGGAACGGTCGTGAAGCTAGCAATGATCAAGAAGTGATCCTCAACTCCTACTTACGTCAAACATAACCCAAAGACCGTGTTCACTTCCTGGACTCCGCCGAAAAGAGACCATCACGGCTACACATGCGGTTGACGCGTTTTAATTCGGATCTGGTGTCAAGTTATCTACAACCGGACATCAACAAATTCCCATCTGCCTATAACCACAGGCACGGCTTTCGAAAGATTATACCCTGCAGGGGTGTCCCAACTTAGCCCATGACAAGCTCTCGCGATCAACGAAGGAATAGACCTTCTCCCAGGAAGACCCGATCAGACTCGGAATCCCGGTTTACAAGCCATTTCGACAATGGTAAAACAAGACCAGCAAAGCCGCCCGGATGTGCCGACAAATCCCGATAGGAGCTGCACATATCTCGTTCTCAGGGCACACCGGATTGTCCAAACTTCTGGTAGGCCAGCCCAGAGTTGCCCCTGGTGGCCACCGGCGGTTGACAGGTTGGACCAACACTCACAACAAGCACTGGCCCGGGGGGGATAAAATAAAGATGACCCTCGAGAGCGCGACTCTCAAGGGAAAAAGGGGCTAGGTGAGGCAAATGGTAAAACCAAGGTTGGGCCTTGCTGGAGGAGTTTTATTCAAAGCGAACTATCAAGGGGGTCCCATAAATCACCCGACCGCGTAAGGAACGCAAAATTCGGGAACATAACACCGGTATGACGGAAACTAGGGCGGCAAGAGTGGAACAAAACACTAGGCAAAAGGCCAAGTCTTCCACCCTTTACCAAATATATAGATGCATTAATAATATAAGAGATATTGTGATATCCCAACCAAAATCCTGTCCACCATGGAGAAATCTTCAACTTCACCTGCAACTAGCAACGCTATAAGAGGCGCTGAGCAAAGCGGTAACATAGCCAAACAAAGGTTTGCATAGGAAAGGTGTCAAAGGTTAGAGGTTCATGGCAACATGGGATGGCTCGACAAACAGATGATAGGTAGCGCAGCAAAGCGATAGAACAAAGCAACTAGCATAGCAATGATAGTAGTGAGATCCAGGGTAGCGGTCATCTTGCCTGAAATCCCGCTAGGAAGAAGAACGAGTCCATGAAGAAGACGAACGGGAGCAGTCGAACGAATCCTCACAAACGCAACGTTACCGGAACTAAGAAGCAACACCAGAAAGAAACAAACAACATGTTAAACCAACAAGCATAAGCATGGCATGATGCGCAAACAAGTATGATGCATGTCCGGTTTAATGAGGCATGGCATGGCAAAGTGCAACAAACAATACTACAAGTTATGTGGAGCTCAATATGCAACGAGTTGCATATTGACAACACACCACATCAATTATTCAGTTCATCTCATTTAGGTACACAATAATATTAAATGTTGTTAAACATGGCAAGAGGTGAAGTATATGAAAAACTACCTATCTAGACAAGTTTAAATGAGGCCGGAACAACAAAACAACAATTCCGAAAATCCCCATGTGCATAAAATGAATTTGGTACTGTTCTGTCCTAAACCACATTTTAAGGTTGTTAAACAGGAAAATAAAGTGGACCATGTTAAACTAGGCATTTTTCCACCCCATTTTCATATAAAGTTTATTAAAAACGGAGCTACGGTTATTTAGTTATGAAATAAATCATTTTAACATGGCATTTATGCAAAAATAATGCAAACTGCAATTTAAACATTTTGAACATGGATGAAAATGGCATATTATTAATCAATAAAAAATTCTAAGCATTTTACATATATAAATTATTTACATGTGATGCACGGTTTGTGAGTTATTAAATGCATGAACTAGGGGGGGGGTTTCTGTAAAACTGTAAATCCTCGGATAAATAGCTAAAATCGTCTAGAGGAAAAAAACATGCGTTGGGCCGAAACTGACTGGCCCAACAGAGCAGAGGGGCTGTGGGGAGCTCACCCATGGGCCACGGCCCGTTGGCGGAGAGGAGGCTGGAAGGCAGGCCGATGCTGGGCTAGGCCGCGGGGTGGCCAGGGCCCACGCTGGAGGAGTGCGGCCCACGAGGCCCACACAGGAGGAGGCCCAGGGAGGCGAGGACGCCGTCCTCCCGACGCGGGATGAGTTGACGGTGCGGGACGGCGGCACGGTTCTCCGGCAAGCGCGGGGCGGGACCGCGGCGAGGGAGGAGCAAGGGAAAACGGGCACACCAAGGGCCGGGCTCCTCAGATCCGGCCGCGGACGAGAGCGCGAAGGCCGGCGACGAGCTTGGCGGCGGCTCCTGCAAAGAAAATGGCGACGGCGCAGCATTTAGCAGAGAGGGAGAGCACCGGAGAAGGTGAAGGGAGGAGGAGAGAGATGGGGCCGGCCTGCTGCTGGAGTCCGACGGCAGCGGCGTCCCTCCGACGAGGCGGCGGGGACGAGCATGGTGGGGCGGCGCGGATGGCCTCCCTGGTCCCGAACGAGCGAGGGCGAGCGGGGCGCTCGGGCAGGGAGCGGGAGGCGCGCGCAGCACGGGAGGCGCGCGGGCTGGCGGGGCCCGTTTGGCCCGGCGGCGGGCCGCGGATGGGCCTCGCGGTGGCGCGGGGAGAACAGGGGGATGTGGCCAGGCCACATGGCGAGTGCCGATTGGCCCTGGCGGAGGCTAGCGGCGGCGCTGCCCACTGGGGTGGCGCCACATGGCGGCAGCGAGGTGGAGGCCCGGGAGGAGGCTGGCGGCGCGCGGGCTGGCGAGGAGGGGGGATTGGCTGCTGCCAAAAATGGAAGGGGGCTTCCTTTTATAGGAAAAGGAGGCTAGGGTTGGGGGCTTTGCTCCGTTTCGGAGACGTTCGATCACCATCGGACGGTCCGGAGCGGAGGGGGGCAGGTAGGTGGGTCTAGTGGGCTGTGAAGAGAGGTTGGGCCGAGGGGAGAGAATAGAAATGCAGCCCGGCAACTGTTTCCGGAGACTGAAAACGTCCGACGAAGGTACCGGCAACGGTACCGCAATGTTTAACGGTTGGGCTATCAGATGGACTCCGAATGCGACGAAACTTGGCAGGCGGCCTGTCTACACTATAATAAGACCGCACGACAAGTTGCAACCCATTCCCAGAACATTTGCTTTCTCCGGAAAAGGCAAGAGCTGGAGTTACGAATGTGGAAAGTTGTATCCGGGGCGTACACGGATCTATCTCTTATCATATTTGCTTTCAATCTACTTTTATTTGCATCTTTATTTTCTGCATCTATATTATAAAATACCAAAAATATATTTATCTTATCATACTTTCTCTATAAGATCTGATTTTTGTAAGTGACCGTGAAGGGATTGACAACCCCTTTATTGCGTTGGTTGCGAGTTCTCAGTTTGTTTGTGTAGGTGCGTGGGACTTTTGAGGAGCCTCCTACTGGATTGATACCTTGGTTCTCAAAACTGAGGGAAATACTTACGCTACACTTTGCTGCATCACCCTCTCCTCTTCGGGGAAAACCAATGCTAGCTCAAGACGTAGCAATGTTCTCCAGATTCATTTTGATTCCTCCAATAACAAAGCCGAATATGAAGCACTTCTATACGGGTTGCGTATGGCCATTTCACTCGGCGTCCGTCGCCTTATGGTCTACGACGACTCAGATTTGGTGGTTAACCAAGTGATGAAGGAATGGGATGTTAGGAGCCCAGCCATGATAGGTTATTGCAATGCAGTGAGAAAGCTAGAGAAGAAGTTTGAAGGTTTGGAGCTCCACCATATACCCCGACTGAAAAATCAAGCTACAGACGAGTTGGCCAAGATAGGTTCAAAGAGAGAGGCTATTCCCTGAAACGTGTTTCTCGAACATATCCATTCACCTTCGCTTCAGGAAGATCCTTTCACCGAAGAGTCACCGCAGCCCAAGAGTGCCACTAATCCGACTGAAGTCAAAATCCCAGCCGTGGTCGACTTAATCATGGAGGTTTTGGTCATCACTCCCGACTGGACAGTGCCATACATTGCATACATTCTTAGGAAGGAACTCCCAGAGGACGAAGAAGAGGCTCGACAGATCGTCTGACGGTCTAAAGCCTTTACTGTGATAAAAGGGCAGTTGTTCAGAGAAAGTGTAACTGGGGCCTGCCAGAAGTGCATCACGCCAGAAGAAGGCTGAATGATCCTCAACGATATCCACTCGGGGACCTCTGGTCACCATGTGTCCTCTCGGACCATCGTGGCCGAAGCATACCGAGCCTGGTTTTACTGGCCGCACGCCAACGAGATGGCAAAGGAAATAGTGGACAAGTGTGAAGGTTGTCGGTTTTATTCCAACATATCTCACAAACCTGCATCAGCTCTGAAGACTATTCCACTCGTCTGGCCTTTCACCGTCTGGGGACTGGACATGGTTGGACCTCTGAGGATAGGCAGGAGTGGATTTACTCATGTGCTGGTAGCAGTTGACAAGTTCACCAAATGGATCGAAGCCAAGCCCATCAAAAGCCTGGAAGCAAGCACAGTCGTGAGTTTCGTTAGGGAACTTATATTCAGATATGGTGTCCCGCACAGCATCATCACGGATAACGGCTCAAACTTCGATTCTGAAGAGTTCAAAGCCTTTTGTGCCTCCCAAGGCACGAGAGTCGATTATGCTTCGGTCGCCCATCCCAAGTCGAATGGGCAGGCTGAACGAGCGAATGGTTTGATTCTTAAAGGGCTGAAGCCTCGGTTAATGCACGACCTCAAGCACGCGGTAGGGGCTTGGGTCGATGAGCTCCCATCGGTACTTTGGGGGCTAAGGACAACCCCCAATCGGTCGATTGGACGAACTCCATTCTTTTTTGTCTACGAATCCGAAGCCGTTTTGCCGAGCGATTTGCTCCACAATGCTCCCCGATTCGAACTCTTCTCAGAAGAAGAAGCAGAGCAAGCTCGACAAGATGCAGTCGACCTCTTGGAGAAGGAAAGAGAGATGGCCTTGATCCGGTCGACCATTTATCAGCAAGACCTACATCGATTCCATGCCAAGAACATAAGGGGTCGTGCATTCTAGGAAGGGGACTTGGTCCTCCGAGTGGATCAACAGAAGCCACACAAGCTCGCCCCCGCTTGGGAAGGCCCTTTTGTCATCACCAAGGTGCTCCACAATGGAGCATACCGTCTCTTCAACGTCGAACACAATAAATATGAGCCGCGCGCCTGGAATGTGGATCTGCTCCGCCCTTTCTATTCTTAAATATTTGGGATATTTAAATTAGTGCCCGTGGTTACTTAGTTGTGCTCACTTTTCCCCACGCTCCAAACTTTTGCTCACTTTTCCCCTCTTCCTTAGCTGAAACTCTCACAAATGCTCATAACGGGCGTTTGCCGTCTTGACCGTCCATTGACCTTAATTGCTGACGAGTGGGGTCGAGTCTTCGTCTGACCGTTGCTTGCTGATGGGTGGGACCGCAAGGAGACACGTATTGGGCAGCTTGTCTGAATCTGAAACAGATCTAGACAGGCCGCACCGCACCGCGCTGCCCCAACCCCTCCACCGGTTTCGTGCTGCATCCACCGCAGATGTTTCCTCCACCCTATGTCCCTATTCCATTCGTCAGCGACGCCGCGTCTCTGCCAGATATAGCCCACCTCCCCATCTAGGATTACATATGATGTTGAGTGAGGACGCCCAGAATGCAGTCGACCATGGAGAGGATTGGGTCGAATCCGCGGCAGATAATTCATGGATTAAACCCGGGTAAGCATCGTTTCCTCTCGAATTGACGTTCTAAGTCGTATTGTAGGCCATATTTGACTTCTTTTTGCTTGAATCGTTCGAATTTGTGCTCGATTTTACCCGGCTAACTGAAGCATTTGTTTCAACAAAATAGGATTGATCCCGCGCTGGCTTTCCGGCTGGTGATTAGAATGGAAACTAGTGTGCTGCATGGTACTAAACCACATTTGATTTCATCATTTTTCTATCCCAAAGTGGTAGAAACCAGCATATCTTTCAAAGATTTGCGAGCTGAGCTCCGAAACACCTATCCCTGGAGTGATGCCGATGTTGTTGAACTGAATTACTTTAGCAGTGAAGAGCAAAGATTTCTCCCACTAACTTGCGACAATCATATGCCATTGCTTTTTTGCTGGGATTGTTGGCTGCCGATTCGGTAAACTCCAAATCGATGTGCTTCAGCCACACGCAGAACGGGCGAAGGGGAAGGGAGTTCAGACATCATCTGTCTGTGCTAATAGCCAGCACCCCGGCACTCCTTGTAGGTCGACACTAAGTAAAGCAAGTGGTTCATGGAGCCACAACATGCCTGCTGCCAATTCTGGTTCCGGTTCAGCTGCTGCTTCTCGTGTACCTTCTGCAGTTGGTGTAGAAGAAGATGCATTCTGGTGCCTACAAATGATGATGAAGACGAGATGGTGTTTCCTGAAATGGTCAATGTAGCTAGTCAGCAAGCAGTGGATGATGAATATATGGAGGAGCCCATCAGCCAAGCTAGGTTTGATGACACTGACGATGAAGAGAAGGTGGAGAACATGGACAGCTTAATCGAGGATGAATACGATGGTGATGACATGCCAACAATTGAGTGGAACAGGGAAAACCTGAGCTTAGTGTAGGTACCATTTTCCAATCAATGGTGGACTGTCGGAATGCAGTGACAACATGGTGCATTATATCTGAAAACACCTATAAGATTAAAAGGAGTGAGCCAGCAAGGTTTACAGGGTGTAGGTGGAAGTTGCATGCATCTCGTATGAGAAAGAGCAAATATATTCAGGTAATCCAAGTTCAGTTAGTAATTTAGTTTCAGATCATTGAGTAAGGTTTCTTAACTGTTTTTTACCCTTTTATTTTGTTTCAGATAAAGAAAAACCCACACAAGCACACCTGTCCACCTGGAGGGGGAGGGGGGAAGGCCAAAACCAAGCTAGCAAAAACTAGGTGGGTGGCAGATGCTATATTGGATTGGCTGAGAGAAGAACCTGGACTTGGTCCAACAGCACTCCATGGGAAGCTTTTTGAGAAGTACAAGATAGAAATTCCTTACATGAGAATTTTCAATGCTAGGGAAAAGGCTCTTGACAGAATTAATGGTCAATGGAATGACAGTTTTCAGCTGCTTTACACTTTCAAAGCTGAAGTGGAGATGGCAAGTCCAGGGAGTGTTGTAGATATTGACAAGCATACAGTTCCATTCAAAATAAAAGGAAAGTCATTTGAGAAGGAGTGCTTCAGAAGGGGTTTTGTTTGTTTCAAGGCTTGCTGGCAGGGGTTTCTAGATGGTTGCAGGCCCTATTTGGCTGTAGATGCTACACATTTGACTGGAAGATGGAGAGGACAGCTAGTAGCAGCTTCTGCAGTTGATGGACACAACTGGATATTCCCAGTTGCATTTGGTGTGGTGGAGGCAGAGTCTGAGGAAAGTTGGGTTTGGTTTCTGCAGCAGTTGCGGAACATTATAGGCACACCCCCAGGTTTAGCTATACACAGAGATGCTTGCAAGGGTTTAGAGAGTGCAGTAGAAATTGTATTCCCTGGAGTGGCGCATAGGGAATGTATGCGACACCTAGCGCATAATTTCAAAAAGAAGTTCAAAGGTAAAGTTTATGATGAGAACTTATGGCCAGCATCATACACATGCAGCAAAAGGAAGCATGAACACCATTTGAGAGTGTTATATGCTCAAAATCCTCTTGTGAAGGAGTACATGGATGCACATCATGGCATGGTGTGGTCAAGAAGCAACTTCAACGAAACCTGCAAAGTAGATTATGTGACCAGTAACCTTGCAGAATGCTTCAATTCAAAGTTCAAGTCAGTGAAAGGGCTCTTGTTGTGGCAAGCATTTGACAAGATGAGGCAGATGATCATGATAAAGATGGCTCTTCGCAAAAGAATTGCAGAAACACAATATGTTGGTCATCAAATGCTCCCATCACTGATTAAGGCATTGCACTTGAAGGCAAGAGGACTGAAGATGAAATATATTCGATCTGGTACATATGAGGGAGAGGTTACCTATACTGACACTAAAAATAGGGTATGGAGGTATCCTGTGAACCTAAGTACTAGAGAATGTACTTGTAGGCAATGGCAGATCCGTGGGAAGCCATGCATACATGCCCTACATCTGATGATGGTTATCGGGGGTGCAGATGGTGAAGTTGATCAATATTGCTTTGAGTATTTCTGTGTTGCCAAATTTATGGCTGCTTATGCTGACAATGTGCCTGCACTCTTGGGGAAAGATCAATGGAACATAGTAGATCCAGGGTTCAAACTCCATGCTCCTGTCATTACTAGACCACCAGGAAGACCAAGGAACCAGAGGATTAGAGCAGGTGAGGAGGGTCGTCTACCAAAGAAGCGTGCTTGCAAAAAATGTGGACTTCTGGGGCATATTGCTAGGCTTTGTACCAATGCAGTAGATGCATCATTTGGAGAGGAGGAAAGATGGATAGCAGCCAACGCTGAGGAGAATGCAACAGCAATGGAGACTGAAGATGCAGAGGAGAATGCAGTAGCAACGGAGAGTGAAGATGCAGTGGAGAATGCAGCAGCAATTGAAGCAGTGGAGAATGCAGCAGCAAATGAAGCATCTTGGTATGTGTTTGCATTTGTAGAATGCAGCTACCCTTTTGTTTGCATTTGTTCTCTTTTTTGCCTATGGCTTATAATTTTATTTACCAGCTCTAGGGAGAAAAGGCCAAGAGATGAAGAAGCAGAAGATTTTGAAACCATGGCCTTTGATGGTTTTGAAGCTATAAGAGAGGAAGAGGAGGGGTTAATTTTTTGAATTGTGCCTTTAAAGATTACTGAACCCATAGATGACCGTCAAATGGTCGTCAAGTGCTCGGCGAGTGTAACTACTCCATCAGCACCTCCACGGCGAAAACCCCAAGTAAAGATCAAAAGGAACAAGAGTCTGAAAGAAAAGAGCATCTCAACTAGGGTAACCAGGAGCAAGACGGTGAAGCCAGCTGCAAACACAAGGAGCAAGTCGAAAATTTGAATTAAGTTGTTGGGAAATGTTTGTGTTGTCAATTTGAGGGCGAGTCGATCGCTTAAAACTTGGTAGATTTGTATTAAGATGTTGGCATCTTCAAACTTGCTAGATTTGAGCTACTGTGAAAACTTATCAGTTGTAATAATCTTGCTTCTACTTTGAGTCAGAATTTAAATCAAGATTTGAATTTGGGCCAAAATTTGGATTCGAGCCAAAGTTGAAGTTGAACATTGGAGGTTCATTGCTCTGTGTGGTGTATTTGATCGAGCATTTGAAGTCCAATATTCATAGGTGAACAGTCCGAATGAGAAATGTGCTAGAAACGAGCTCGAAAGCTAGGGTAAACAGCCCAATTTGAAATCATTTTTTTTACCTTGTCTAAATGAGGCATATATATTTTTATTAACACTTGTTCCATATATATATAGGGTAAAAACAAAGTCTCGCTATTTATTGATTAATATTCATATTACTACATTTTTTTGAAAAAAATATGCTTTTAATTCAAAACCGTCAAATAACACATTTTAGATATGAAAATGAAAAGATAAGTTCAGATCCTTCTTATTCACTCCAAAATGAAGCTATGGAGATTTTTCTGATTTGTTTTGAATTATTTTGATTTTTTTTCAAACCCTAAACCCACTCTCCCTATTCTACAAACTCTGAACATGTTCATAGGTGATAGCTCATTTGTGTGAAGCCTTTTTTCATGAAAATGACCTACACCAAGTTTATATTTTTTTCTCATAACCTTGTCACATATGACGGCTATGTGTGCAAGAATTACAACATTTTGTTTTTTTTTGAATTTTTTAAAAACATGTGAACTTCATTTCGACATATCACTTCAAAAAATGATTTTTCAAAAAAAAATGCCTCTATACCGAGTTTATATTTTTTTATGGTAACTAGGTCTCATGAACGGATGAACTACGTTTTTTATATATTTTTGCGATTTTTCTAATTTAGTTATGGCCATTCGAAATCTGGTCAAACCCTAATAACCCCGTTGACTGGCTCATAACCCCGCAGAAATGCTCCAAACCCTAGCGTCGAACGTCCGCCGTTAGATCCTACCAAGCGCCAAACACCACCCGTCAGATGTGGGGGCAGGCATGCACAATCCGCGTGACGCATCCTGATTGGATACTGCACTCCCTTTTACAATCTACCCCACTTTACATATGAAATTGTATTTTTTGCACATGACCACCACATGTCAGTGTTATGAGTTGGTTCAAATATTCAAACTGCAACAATGTGGAAAATTGTCACTATAGCTTCCCCTTCTCCTCTTCTCCATCTGACAGACAAAGGCATCGAGCAGATCTCGAGCAGTTCCTCTGTTTTTTCCCCATCTTCTCGTTCTTCTTCCTCTCAAGCAATTCCTCTGTTTCTTCCTCTCCGGCAATATGTCGACCTCCTCGTGAGCCCCCCATTCCATGTGGCCGGTGTATGGTCCAGTGCCAATGACTCGATGCACTGACTGCCCATGGACTGCACCACTGAAGCGAGTGACTTCGAAGAAGGAGAAGAATGGGAACTTTGGGCGCGAGGTCGTCAAATGCGAGAGCAAGCCGGAGGGGCAGGTTAGATCTGAGTTTTCCTCGCATCCTTTATCTCTAATTTCTCAAAAAAAATCTGTTAGATTTGGGATTTAGGTTACGTGATTTCATTTTCAGATCATGAAGAAATGCCACCATTTCGAGTGGATGGATGATTACATCCAGAGGCTTCAAGGGTTGGGCTTGCTGGATTCGAGGGGGAATGCAATCTGCGAGTTCAATCTGCCCCATGATAGTGCCGCTCCGGCAGTAGCAGCACGTCCGGAATACCCAACGGTAGTAGATGTCGAACTGAAGACGGAATTGAAGAAGATGAACAAGAACTTCAAGCAGCTAATTGAGTTGAAGAAGCAATCCAATCTGATAGCTTTAGGAATACTTGCTCTAGAATTTTTTACTTGATGGCCATCTCTCGTTAGAGATGTTTGTCTAATGTTGTTGCCATTTAGCAATCCAAGTCTATTTATCTCAAATGCAACTCTGTTTAGTGCAACTATCGATCTCTGAATGTATGCAGTTTACTGTTATGTTTCGACACTTTCAGTTTCGGCAGAAAACAACTACCAGTTCACTGGTAGGATAATTTTGTTAGCTAATAACATCGAGTGTTGGATCAAGGGATATACATCAAGTTCATCTTTTCTCTCCCGCACTTGAGCAGCACAAGGGATATACATCAAGTTCATCTCTTCTCTCTCGCACTTGCCAAACTTTTGTCCTCGAGTTCGTCAGTTCTGCTAGAAAAAAAACATACTTCACGGGCCCAAAGAGAATCAAGCTGCAATAGGCCCACAAAGGATAAATGAGGCCCAGAAACAAGCGATGTTTCTTTTTTTGTTTAGGAACGATTGCTTTGTTCTTTTTCGGTTCTGATTGATTTTTACAAGCAGCTGAATTTTTTTTTTGATTTGATTTCTCTTCAACGTATGTGCTTTTGTTTTGCTTGCTCACAACCTGGCTTAGTTTGGCGGTAAAGTAATTTTAGAATCAAAGTATTTGCAACCTGTAGTATTATTATGCCTAGCGAACTAATACTTCCGTATTGGAAAAAGAGGTCCAACCCTCTTTTTTATATACTTCAAAAATAGTGTAGTTTTCTACATATTAAAGTATATAAAACTACACTTTTGACTAAAGCCAAACATCTAAAAGTATTTGATACTTCAATATTTATGGAAACCAAAGTATTCTTGGAATTCCTAAAAAATACAAAGCTCCCAAACCAAAGCCGTGTACAATATGTTCTTATTTTTAGAAGGCTTCTATAAACACATCATATTTAGTTAGTTTGGTTAATTTTGCCCACATCAATTAGTCGTGTCTAAACTTGGGACAAACAAAATACAAACATAACAAAGCATTAATATAACACACATAACTTAACTTAGATAGGGTTGCTAGGGCAACATAAGTTCTTACATATAACACGACACACCAATTGCTAGGGCAACATAAGTTCTTACATAGATAATAATAATTAACCTTACATGCATAGATAAGGTAGTTAGGTCGGGCAACACACACACCAAACTCACACTACATAGTAGATAGGGTAGCTAGGGCAACACCGCCATGTCTTCACCGTCGTCTTCACCTTAACCGCAGGCTTCACCGTCTTCTTCGCCGCCGGCTTCAGTACTGCTCCTCCTCAAGGACGTTGTCGCCGAGGTAGTACGGGAGGTTGTGCATGCGGTTGCGAGCTGGGAAGACGCTCTCGAAGTCGGTGAAGATGTTATAGGTGGTGAATGTGATGAACTCGCACCCACACCAATACACCTTGCCAAGCAGGTAGTAGGCATCGAACCTGTTGGTGAAGTGGACGACGAGCCCTACCACTGGAGCATCGGCGTGGGGACGCTGCTCCACGAGGTTGAACATGGGCGGCGAGCCCGCCGGGAGGTGGTGGAAGCCCGCACGGAGGAACCCCCGTGCAAGCTCAGTGCTACCCCTCCAGCGTGAGAACGCCCACACACGGAGCGGTGCCTCGACGACGACGTTGGCGGGGTACCCCCGTGGTGGGAGATAATAATAATTAACCTTACATGCATAGATAAGGTAGCTAGGTCGGGCAACACACACACCAAACTCACACTACATAGTAGATAGGGTAGCTAGGGCAACACCGCCATGTCTTCACCGTCGTCTTCACCTTAACCGCAGGCTTCACCGTCTTCTTCGCCGCCGGCTTTAGTACTGCTCCTCCTCAAGGCCGTTGTCGCCGAGGTAGTACGGGAGGCTGTGCATGCGGTTGCGAGCTGGGAAGACGCTCTCGAAGTCGGTGAAGATGTTATAGGTGGTGAATGCGATGAACTCGCACCCACACCAATACACCTTGCCGAGCAGGTAGTAGGCATCGAACCTGTTGGTGAAGTGGACGACGAGCCCTACCACTGGAGCATCGGCGTGGGGACGCTGCTCCACGAGGTTGAACATGGGCGGCGAGCCCGCCGGGAGGTGGTGGAAGCCCGCACGGAGGAACCCCCGTGCAAGCTCAGTGCTACCCCTCCAGCGTGAGAACGCCCACACGCGGAGCGATGCCTCGACGACGATGTTGGTGGGGTACCGCCGTTCCGGCACGGTGGGCGGCTCTTGGAACGTCGGCTCGTTGTACTGCATCTTGAACGCTTCACTGAGTGGAACGGCTTTGGCTTTTGGGGGAAGAAGAGAAGTGGGAGGCGCAGATGGATCTGTAAAAGAAGAGGCAATGGAGGGCTGTTTAAATTGCCGAGGGAGACGAAGTGGGTACAGGCACAAACGGCATAGATCGTGACTCAGTGCGTGCGTGAACCGTTGCGATCATCAATGTGTGAATGTGAATCGAAGCGAGCATGATTTGCGTGCTCTGCGTTGGCGGCTGCCTGCCTCCCACAACTGAATTGAGCGGCAGCCGTGCGGCGTGAACCGATGCCTCGACATATGGATGCCAGCGTGCGTGCAACCTGCCCCTTCTGCCACCGGCACGTATGCCTGCGACGCGTGAAATGACGCTGCGGAGCGACTAAATCCACCGGCAACCGTGCGGCACAGATCGATGCATGCGTGTCGGTGTGCATGCATGCATTTAGGTCTAGGTCACTAGATGCGTGCGTGGCGGTGTTCGCATGCATAGCAGGCTGCATCGATGCCAAAGCCGGGCATGCATAGCAGGCTGCATCCATCGATAGCAGGCTTTTTTAATTTATTACCAACAAACTAACGGGCCCGTCCTATGAACACAAACACGGCCCAACCAGCGAAGCCACAGCCACAGTCAACAGAGTCCAACGTGGCCCCACAAGTCAGTTAATGGCCAAGACGGTAAACGTGTGTTATGAACATTTGTGAGAGTTTCAGCTAAGGGAGTGGGGAAAAGTGAGCAAAAGTTTGAAGCATGGGGAAAATTGAGCACAACTAAGGAATTGGGGGCACAGATGGAATAAGCCCTAAATATTTAGACCGATCAGATGTAATAAGAAATACCTTTTAGTTTGACTATCAAAAGACATAATTTACTTCTTTCGAATGATTGTTGTTTATTTCTTTTGTGTGCATTATCTTAGCCGTGAATCTACTTCGCCTAAGTCAAAGTGATAAAAATCCTACCGAGTGATGAGTCTGCCTCTCACTCGGGGGGCTTAGCTGCAGCCCAGTGCTCGCCTAAGTGATAAAAATCCTACCGAGTGGTGAGCCTGCCTCTCACTCGGGGGCTTAGCTGCAGCCCAGTGCTCGCCTAAGTGATAAAAATCCTACCCAGTGGTGAGCCTGCCTCTCACTCGGGGGCTTAGCTGCAGCCCAGTGCTCGCCTAAGTGATAAAAATCCTACCGAGTGGTGAGCCTGCCTCTCGCTCGGGGGCTTAGCTGCATCCCAGTGCTCGCCTAAGTGATAAAAATCCTACCGAGTGGTGAGCCTGCCTCTCGCTCGGGGCTTAGTTGCAGCCCAGTGTTTGCCTAAGTGATAAAAATCCTACCGAGTGATGAGCAGACCTCTCACTCGGAGGCTTAGCTGCGGTCTCGTACTCGCCTAAGTTTGAAAAAATCCTACCGAGTGGAGAGCAATCCTCCCACTCGGGGGCTTAGCTGCAGCCCAGTGCTCGCCTAAGTGACAAAAATCCTACTGAGTGATGAGCAGACCTCTCACTAGGAGGCTTAGTTGCGGTCTCGTACTCGCCTAAGTTTGAAGAAATCCTACCGAGTGGAGAGCGATCCTCCCACTCGGGGGCTTAGCTGCAGCCCAGTGCTCGCCTAAGTGATAAAAATCCTACCGAGTGATGAGCAGACCTCTCACTCAGAGGCTTAGCTGCAGTCTCACGCTCTCCTAAGTTTTGAAAAACCTTACCGGGTGGTTCACAGGAATGTCAAGACCATTGCTGAGTGCCTTGCTGATGAGCTGATCAATGCTACTCAAGGATCACCCGATCAGTCGACTGGAACGTCAAGACCATTGCTAAGTGCCTTGGTGATGAGCTGATCAATGCTGCTCAAGGGTCACCCAACCGGTCGACTGGAATGTCAAGACCATTGCTGAGTGCCTTGCTGATGAGCTGATCAATGCTACTCAAGGGTCACGCGATCAGTCGACTGGAACGTCAAGACCATTGCTAAGTGCCTTGCTGATGAGCTGATTAATGCTACTCAAGGATCACTCAATCGGCCGACTGGAACGTCAAGACCATTGCTGAGTGCCTTGCTGATGAGCTGATCAATGCTACTCAAGGATCACTCGATCGGTCGACTGGAATGTCAAGACCATTGCTGAGTGCCTTACTGATGAGCTGCTCAATGCTACTCAAGGATCACTCAATCGGCTGTCTGGAACGCCAAGACCATTGCCGAGTGCCTTGCTGATGTGCCGATCAATGCTTCTCGAGGATCACCCGATCAGGCGACTGGCCATCCTTTTCCAGAAGCTGCATCAAGCAAACGGACAACAATTCGAGAGAAAAACGAATTTCATTCGAAGACAGACGCAATATATGTGGTGATAAATCCAAAGTTTCTTAACCGCAAAATAAAGTTCTCGGGCACCAGGCCCGAGGGAGTTTTAACGGTTACAGATCCACTCGACATTCCGAGGCAAATAAAAGCGATGGCATAATGTTTTTTAATCACTCGGCGGGAGAAGGACTGGCCGGGTCGCAGAAGCTATCAAGATCGATGCTGTCGGTGATGCGAGTGGCTGCCTCGTGGAAAGTGTCCATGAAGTCCTGGAAGGAGTGCTTCTTAGTGTTCGCCACTTTGAGAGCTGCCAGCTTGTCTTCCTTAGCCTCCTTGCAGTGCACTCGGACCAAAGACAAGGCGACGTCATCACCACAGCGGGCAGAAGATTTCTTCCACTCTTGCACTCGGTCTGTGATCTGATTTAGCCGAGTCATCAAGGACTCGAGGTCTTCAGAAATTTCCGCCTGAGGCCAGAGTTCGGCGTCCACTCGGGCCATCGCCGCCTTCAGCCGAGCCAGATAGTCGACTGCATCGTCCAAGCGCGATTCCAGTCGAAGCAAGTTCATCGCAACTTCATCTTTCATGGGACAGTTGATAGGGTCGAGACCTGTCTCGACCCGTCCAGTTTCAGCTTCATAGTCCTGACAGAGTTCTGTTTCATCACAACGAACAATGAGTTGATAGTATTGCAAATCTCTGTCAACGACAGTTATCTAACCGAACAGTCATACCTTCAAGCTTCAAGACAAGCTTCGCCGCAAGTTGTTCCAAATGAAACTCTAGCTTGCCAGTCTTGGTCCTGAGACCCTCAACTTTAGTGGTCAGGTTCTCCTTGTCCTTCCTCAGTTGTTCGACTTCACGAATGGCGTCCGAGACGGCCGTCTTCAATGTCGCGTTCTCGTCCTCCAACTTGCCGACTGAAGCCAGCTTCTGGTCTGCAAGCTTCGTCTTCTCGCGCGCTTCCTTCTGGGCATCTGCCAGATCCAGATCCTTCTGCTCCAGAGCTTGCTTCATCCTCTCTAAAGAAACAACACTCTTCAGACCAGACTGAAGTTGGCGATTTTCACTATGCATATCTGCTTGTGTGAATTCACTCGGTTCAAAGAGACTGAAAGAAAAGCCAGTGCCAAGTGTGAAGCTACAAAGCAGACAAAATGGCTGAGTGATTACCTCCCATGATGGATGTTTCTTCTTGAGCATTCTTGAGATTCTTCTTCGCAAGTTCGAGCTCAAGTTCAACACTGATATGCTTCTTCTTTAATTCGGTCAATGGAGCTCCAAGATCACAAGACCTCTGCAGACAGAAAGACAGACATGTCAGTCGACACATATAAGCGACAGTGAAGGAGAAGACTTCCTCTAAGACTACTGTCGAATCAAATATTCAACAGTAGTCTCAGGGACTACATCCAGTGGGTGCACTTAGCGTGCCCCCACTGGATCAGATCAATACTCAGCGAGAGTTTCAAAAGAAAGAAGAAGACATAGAGATATATCGTCAGACCTCAATCGACTGCCAGCAGCCGACCGTGGTCTCGGGGACTACACCCAGTGGGTGCACTCGACGTGCCCCCACTGATTTGGAAAGTGCAAAATCAAAGATTTCCTGAATTCTAAATGAAGGAACACCCAATGGGTGATCAGATATAAAGCAGCATTCAAAAGATAAGTCGGAATTCTACTGACTTGGGCATTGGTCTAAAGGGCAGTGCTGGCATTGTAGGCTATCTGACTAGCTTCATGCATCACTTTCACCTACTCCATGACAAGATGCACCTGGCGAAGAGCTTCCCTAGCGGCACCCGACGAGTCGTCCGGAGTTTGATATGTAGCAAAGAGGGATGGCTCCAGAGGGGTCGAAGTAGTTGCCAGGTCAGATGAGTGGAGTTCCGCCGGTGCAGCAGGCATCTGTGCAGTCGACCCCGACGGACGATCAGTCGTCAACGGGTTAGCAAATGTGACGTTAGTCCGAACTATCGCCTCAGGCGCCGGTGTCGACTGAGGGATTTGGATTTCAAGTCTCCTCCTGCTCGAACCTCCGCTCTTCTTCTTCCTCTCCTGTAGAGGCACATCTTATTCTTCGTCGTCATGAAGCACAATGATGTCTTGCGGAGCTACATAATAAGAGAAGTATCAAATTTTCAGTCAATCGACCACCCACTCAGTTAAACAGAACTGGGTTGGATGAACTTACCAGCTCGTGAGGTGGCTTCTTCATCTCCTGGTGCCTTGTCAACGTCCATGTCAGTGGTAGCAGAGGCGGGGCTGGAAGGACACAAGAATTAGTCAGTCGGATCGAGAAAACCTTCAGTCGACTTACGGAAACGCAAACAAGATACTCACCCTGAGGCAACAGGGATGTCCATCTTGATCTGCGGAAATGTCTTCCGGGTCTTGGAGGGGGCAACTTTAGGCTGCTTGGCCACCTTCTCCGTCAGCTCCGGAGTCGACGTCCGGGTGCGCTTCTGGGTAGTGACACTCGGAGCCACACTCTTCACACGACCACCGGACGGATCGTGTTGCTGATTGGATCGACGTTCAAAGTGCGGCGGCAAGTCGACCTCCTCCTCCTCGTCCGATTCCTTGCTCTCCTCATCCTCCTCTTCTTCCGGGGATTCCCACTCTCCACTCTCCTCCGCACTGCCCTCCCCCTCCTGGTCCGGCACCAAGGCCTGTTCACCGTTGGGCATTGAGTGCATCTCAGTGAATACCTGCAAAGCAAATCGATCAAAACAAGAGTCAGCTAACATCAAGTACAGTCGTAATGCAAGAGGAAAACAGACGGAACGGAGAATGTACCTTGTCGGGTGGGTTGTCACTTCCTAAAGGGACAACTCGCCTGGATTCTCTAGGGTTGTCTTGATTGCCCGTGATACCCTTCAACCACAAGGCCACAGTGTCGAGCGGCACTTCTTCTGGATGGACCCGAGCGGTGTCGTCCGGTCCGGAATACAACCACATCGGGTGATCACGGGCCTAAAGAGGCTGGATACACCGACTGAGGAACACCTCCAGCAAGTCCAAGCCAGTGACACCATCATTGATGAGCTAGACCACTCGGTCCACTAACATCCTCGTCTCCATGGTCTCAGCAGCAGTAACATTCAGTGGAGCAGGAGTCTGGACACGGTCGAATGAAAAAGGAGGAAGACCGGTCGAATGACCTGGAGCCGCAACGTCCTGGCAGTATAACCAGGACGATTGCCAACCCCTGACAGATTCAGGAAGGGTCACAGCAGGGAAAGCACTCCTATTCCTCTTTTGGATACCTAGGCCCCCACACATCTGGATAACATGGGTTTTCGAGTCACTCGACTTCGCCTTTTTTACCAACTAGGAGCGAATGGTGAAGATGTGTTTGAAGAGACCCCAGTGCGGTCGACACCCTAAGAAGTGCTCGCACATCGACACAAATGTGGCGAGATACGTGATGGTGTTGGGGGGAAAGTGGTGGAGCTGTGCCCCAAAGAAGTTCAAAAACCCACGGAAGAAAGGGTGCGGAGGAAGCGAGAAGCCCCGGTCGACATGAGTGGCAAGAAAGACACACTCACCCGGTCAAGGTTGTGGCTCCATCTCCCCCTTCGGCAGCCTCGCCGCCCCCTTTGCAATCAGCCCGGACTCCTCCAGGTCGGTCAGATCCTCCTGCCGGATCGAAGACCGGATCCAATCGCCTTGGATCCAACCCGGCGGCAACCCTGAGCGCGACAACGATCCACGGCTCGGTTTCTTGCCCTTCGCCGCCCCTGTTGCCTTCTTGGCACGCTCTAGCGCCGCCGTCTTGTCCTTCACCATGGCGAGAAAGCGGCGGTATCGGAGGCAAAGGCGCTTGACTTGGTGGAGGAACAGAGGAGAAAGAAGAAGATGCATGCGTGCACAGTGCAAGCACCCCGGTCCCGTCGTCTTATAAAGGATCACTTCCGAGTGACTGACGCGTGGGGCCGGGCAATCCCATCAAATCCTGCTACAGTTGCGCACAACGAACGTGCCAAATAAGGTGGCGCGATGATCGAGGCATTGCTGCTTATCCGGGCCCTCCTTTTTTCGGCGCCCTCCTGCCCGCGCGCACCCCTGAAATTTCGTATCCCGCGGAATCCGAGATTCCCCGTGGGCAATCGCACCCGAGATCTCGTACTCCAACGCAACACTCGATGCATGAGACCACCAGTTCAATTGACAACTCTTTGAATGGATCAAGGCGACCGAGTCGACATCGAAGTACCCATGCAGGCGTTCAGTCTAGCAGGAAACACTCACGGAGACACGAAGCTCAGGACAGGTCCAACTTTGTCTTACTTTCCTCTCACACCTTAATCCATTCGGGGGCTACTGACGAGGATACAGACCCAGGGTAGGGTCATAGGCTCGACCTATACGTCCTACCCAAGGTCACTACCCTGGAAGACGAAAAGACCAAGAGTCAACAGAAGAGCGCCAGTCAAGTATGTCGAGTGCAATCCACTTGACATTCACATCACTCGACGGTCGCTACCTACCGTCACTCGACTACAAGGAAGGCCACTCGACCATATCGCAGACCAGGAGTCGGAAGAGCACGCAACAGCCAGATATTTACTCCTTAGTCTTCATGAGCATTAAGAGTACTTAATGCTGGCGTTACCAGTAACGCCCCTTACTTTATGTACATTAGTTCCTTTGTAATGGAGACGGGCTGGGGTCCTAGCTCACTCTATATAAGCCACCCTCCTCCTCTGGCACAAGGGTTCGCACCCCATGTAACACAACACGCATAATCCAATCGACCGCCTCCGGGCACCGAGACGTAGGGCTATTATTTCCTCCGAGAAGGGCCTGAACTCGTAAACCTCGTGTGTACATCTTCGCTATAGCTCAGATCTTGCCTCTCCATTCCTATCCCCCTTTCTACTGTCAGACTTAGAACCACGACAGCTGGATCTTCTTCTTCTTCTTCTTCTTCTTCTTCTTCTTCTTCTTCTTCTTCTTCTTCTTCTTCTTCTTCTTCTTCTTCTTCTTCTTCTTCTTCTTCTTGTCTTTTGGCTGTGTGCATCCTTAATGTCTTTACGACATTGCGTTGTTGCAGAGACTGAGTGTAATTGGTATCTCCGTGATATTAATATATTCTCTTTTTCGAAAAGAACAAAATGGTTCTTGCACCGTTTGCCTCCATGAGCCCGAATCGGTGGCTCCATATGGAGCTCGGCAATTCCAAAAATGCAAAAATCAACCTTCTAAGCTTCAAAAAATCTGAAAATAAATAAACAAGTACATATAGATGTATACTAGATGCATGTGGAATTTCATCACGAAATACATTTTGATGTGAGCTATAGAAAAACAAAATCTTGTACTTCTGGTGAATAGTTTATGTGGTAAAAATACTTTTTTTTTATTTTTATGCAGTATTTCATCATGAAACTTTGCATATAAGTACTTCCTCTGCTCACTATTATAAGATGTTAGAAGCATTTTAGTGTGTTTGTTCACTCATTTCATCAGTCCGCATGTAGTCTGTATTGAATATTCAAAACATCTTATAATAGCAAAGGAGGGAATACATCCTTATGTATGTGTGTATTTTTTCAGAATTTTCTAAAACCTAAAAAATGAATTTTGGTTTTTTAATTAAGGGCTCCATGAAGCTCGAGCTCCATTAGCAATTCCCGTTATCTGTTTTAAATAGCCCGCTATAGCTCCGCTATAACACGCTATAGCGTTTATAAAATATCTTACACTAAGAGATTTTGGTCCAAACGAATGAACGAACATTTTAAATAGCGCGCTATAGCGTTTGAAAAAGGTCCACCGCTAAGAGGCTTAGCACGCTATTTAAAACTATGTAATAACTTATTACTATTATTTTAGGACTATTTGTTGGAATCCTGACAATATATTTAGACTAACTTATATATAATGTTTTTTAGTGTATTATATTGTGCCACCCCATTGTTAATATCCTAGGCTCGCCACTGTTGACGCATGCGGTGCCTCCTCCAGCATATGAGATCTCATGGGGCAGGGCTGAGCACTAGAGCAGTGAACTGTAGCAACATTCAATAAATCCATGCATGGTACACAGCGTGCATTTGTGTGCACGGCATTGTGTGTAACAGAAACACAGTACACATCACAAACAGAGATGGCCCCAATCAGCTAGATTTCTTTTCAAAACTATCACGTTTTATATAGCAAATTTGGAAACTATATCACCCAAAGCAAAAAAAAAACCCCAGAACTATGACCCCGTCGGCCTTGCATGGACCGAAGACGGTGTCTTCAGTCAGGTGTTGACCGAAAAGGGCTCTTCAGCCACATCTTGGCCGAAGTGATCCGTAGCTGGGCCGAAGAGTACTCTTTGGTTAGCCGCAGGCCGAAGAGTCCCTGGAACCCACCTTTTCGCGTGAACGGGAGGCCGAAGTTGCATGGGTGCGCTCTTCAGCTTATTTTTAGGCCGAAATGGTATTTTTTTTTAATTTTGACTTATTAATGTTGTGCAACCATTGTCCATCTTAGGCATTGAAAAAAAATATTTTCGTGCAACCCTTTCCCTCAAAAATTTCTCGCCAACTCTTTCTCTCCATATGTTCCCGCCACCCATTTCCCGCCAACCCTTTCCCGCCATATGTTCCCGCCAACCCTTTCCCGCCATATGTTCCCGCCAACCCTTTCCCGCCATACCACAATCGTTCTTTCCCGCCATTTTCTCCTCTCTACTTATAGAACCCCCTTCACACGAAGGTCGGTAAGAAGTCTAGTTTAGTGTAGTCGAGATGTCCGATTATCCTTTCGATCGTAGTTTTCACCCTGAGATGAGCAAATGCCTTTCGAGGCTAGCCACCGATTTCAGGATGGACAATAGGATAGTTCCATGGGACGAACTCCTCGATAGTGACACCATACTGAATGAGTTGGCTCACACATTACATAGGTCTGGATGGCCTGAAAGGACCTATGAGGAGGTACATAAAGAACTTCTTAGGTTGCATGGAAGGTGGAAGAAAGTAATGCAGACGAAGAGTGAAACTTTCTTAAGGATTGCAGCAGAGCATACATTTTTATGGACTGCCGACAGCGAAGAGGAAGACGATATCTTCACGCCGAGCACCAAGAGCAAGAGTACCGCATCGTCGCAGGGCAAGAGTGATGCATCGACAAAAGGCAAGAGTACCACATCGTCTAAGGGCAAGAGTGTTGCATCCGCGAAGGGCAAGAGTACCGCATCGTCGAAGGGCAAGAGTGCTGCATCGGCAGAGGATGACGATGATGCCTTCATATAGTATGTAAGCTATATTTAAGTTCAGCTCTAACGTTTAATTCAAATCTACTTGTATCTTAATTATCGGTTGCAGTCTGTTTGGAAATGCGACTGGAAAAACAATGTGAATTAATAGTAATATGTCTCTCGCATACATAAAACGATATATGTCTCCTAATCAGATAGAAGCAAGTGCAATAGTAGCACATACAAGCAGCATGTCTCATACATATATACTGACTCACAGATGCGAATAGTCTGAAACTAAAATAGATAATGACTCATACATAGATAACCATATCACTGCGGGGGACGACGACGAATGTGGGTCTTCCTCGGCCGAGGACCGGAAGGCGCTAAGTGCTGTGGCGATGGACGATGCTCACGATAACCAAGACCATAGATAACCTCGTCTGTCACTATCTATGTCTCCTGCGATGGTGGTGGTGATGGAGTGTGAAACATTGTATGCGAGAAGTCATAAGTGTTTGCAGCTTGGTCATCATCATCGCCGTCGCCCTCTAAGAACGAAGCACCACCACTGAGCATCGGTGACTGCACTGAATGCATGAACGGTTGCGACTAGTTACCGCCTGCGGTAAAGTGAAACATGTAAAATTGATACAAATGCATGAACGAAGCACCACCACTAAGCGTCGATGACTGCACAGAATGCATGGACGGTTACTAAAAGAATGTAGTAAGTAGTGTTACCTAGTTCCATCGGCTGATGCTAGTAAGCGCTTCCTAGTTGTGAAGGAGGTGGCTGATGCCAGGAAGAGCTCCCTGGCTATGAAGGAGGTGGCTGATGCCAGGAAGAGCTCCCTGGCTGTGAAGGATGAGGATGTTGCCCAACCAAAAAGTAAACATTCGTACTGACTTAACAGGATCCGTCTCCCATAGTAATATTATGACAGTCTCTCTTGCCCCTTCGTACTTACTTAAAACAGGAATTTCTTGGTGCTCAACTGCTTATTTTGCTTTTCCTGGTACCGGTATAGATAGATAGAAAGCACATTCAATCGAGAAAAGGATCAACTGATCCACCTCTTTACTTTTTGGTTTTTGTTCGGCTATTTCAGCATAGGTTGCATTTTAAAACAAAAGAAAAGAGCAAGTTCCCACAGGCGAATAGCTGCTTCCGAGAAATCTTTTACCCCCTTGACGCCCTTCAGGGCTGCTAACAACGAGCTAATACACAGGAATGGGACGGCTCCTACACCGCTTAACTCCAATAATAGAACCTGGTCCCACATCCCTTGCATCTGATAATGAAACAATCAGAATTTGTTGAATTGAAATATGTTCAATCTCATTTCTTTTACGTGGTTTTGGCAACTATCAATTATCTCTTTCCTCGGCTTCCTACACGGATATCAACGGTGCATAGAGGGTCGTGGTTCTGAATGGTGCATAGAAGGTCTTGGTTCTGAATGATGTAGAGAGGGACGTGGCGGACGATGTGTTGGACGAGGAATTGCAACATCCTAAGATCGTCTACACGTAACAACTACGTAAATCCCGCGTAGCTTTTCATCAAGACACCTCAACCATGAGACGTGTGCTCTTGCAGTGGGATAGATTCTCCCCTCTGAAAGCGCTGCATTAAAGCGGAAACCTCTCGCGCCTCGCTTGCCAAGTCACCCTGTACACTAAGAGTTAACCAATTAGATCCTCGTTGTATGGCAGACAACATGAATAGTTAACCAACTGAATATGTCTAGGTTAAGAAAAGACTTAACATATGAGAACCTTGGCACGTACCGCGGCGTGTCTGGTTCCCACAATAGAGGCAGTTGGGTATATATCGCTGGTGGGAGGGGCTTCGATCTGATCAGGAGCAGCTGACAGGACCAAGTAGATCCTGATTGTATGTCGGTAATGCTGCAGATACAACCTGAACTTGCCCCAGTCAAAGGGCCGAACCTCTCATCCCAGATATTTATTGGCGCGGTAGTCCATTCGTCTGAAGCCAATAAGCCATGGACTTGTTCCCCCCTACGCGACTGTGCCTGAGGTTGACATGCGCGTTACATGGTTAGGTATATTCTGAATGCAGAGCTGATAACTAAAATAGTATTAGTACTTACTGAAGGAAATATACCCTAGAGGCAATAATAAAGTTGTTATTTATATTTCCTTATATCATGATAAAAGTTTATTATTCATGCTAGAATTGTATTAACCGAAAACTTAGTACATGTGTGAATACATAGACACAACAAAGTGTCCCTAGTATGCCTCTACTTGACTAGGTCATTAATCAAAGATGGTTATGTTTCCTGACCATAGACATGTGTTGTCATTTGATGAACATGATCACATCATTAGAGAATGATGTGATGGACAAGACCCAACATTAGCTTAGCATAATGATCGTTAAGTTTTATTGCTATTGTTTTCTTCATGACTTATACATGTCCCTCTAACTATGAGATTATGCAACTCCCGAATACCGGAGGAACACCTTGTGTGCTATCAAACGTCACAACGTAACTGGGTGATTATAAAGATGCTCTACATGTGTCTCCGAAGGTGTTTTTTGGGTTGGCATAGATCGAGATTAGGATTCATCACTCCGTGTATCGGAGAGGTCTCTTTGGGCCCTCTCGGTAATACTCATCACTATAAGCCTTGCAAGCAATGTGGCTAATGAGTTGGTTGTGGGATGAAGCATTACAGAACGAGTAAAGAGACTTGTCGGTAACAAGATTGAACTAAGTATGAAGATACCGACGATCGAATCTTGGGCAAGTAACATACCGATGACAAAGGGATTTGACCGATAAAGATCTTCGTAGAATATGTAGGAGCCAATATGAGCATCCAGGTTCCGCTATTGGTTATTGATCGGAGATGTGTCTCGATCATGTCTACATAGTTCTCGAATCCGTAGGGTCCGCACGCTTAACGTTCGATGACGATTTGTATTATGAGTTATGTGTTTTGGTGACCGAAGTTTGTTCGGAGTCCCGGATGAGATTACGGACATGACGAGGAGTCTCGAAATGGTCAAGAGGTAAAGATTGATATATTGGAAGGTTACATTCGGACACTAGAATGGTTTCGGGAAGTATCCGATAAGTTTCGGACTACCGGGAGGTTACTGGAACCCCTCCCCCCGGGGGACTATTGGGCCTTCATGGGCCCGAGTGGGGAGAGGAGGCCGTGCGGCCAGGTGGAGGCGCGCACCCCCAAGCCCAAACCGAATTAGACTAGGGGTGGTGGCGCGACCCCCCTTTCCTTCTTCTCCTCCACCTCTTTCCCCTTCCCCCTTTCTCCGGAAAGGAAGGAGGAATCCTACTAGGACTGGGAGTCATAATAGGACTCCCCCCTTGGCGCGTCCCCTCTAGGTCGGCCGCCCCCTCCTCTCGCACTTTATATACGAGGGCAGGGGGCACCCCAAAGGCACAACATTGTCTTAGCCGTATGCGGTGCCCCCTCCACCGTTTACTCCTCCAACAGTATCATCGTAGTGCTTAGGCGAAGCCCTGCGCAGATCACATCATCAACACCGCCATCATACCGTCGTGTTGATGAAACTCTCTCTCAACCCTCTGCTGGATCAGGAGTTCGAGGGACGTCATCGAGCTGAACATGTGCTGAACTCGAAGGTGCCATACGTTCGGTGCTAGATCGTTTGGATCGTGAAGACGTTCGACTACATAAACCGCATTAACATAATGCTTCCGCTTTTGGTCTACGAGAGTACGTGGACACACTCTCCCCCTCTCGTTGCTATGCATCTCCTAGATAGGTCTTGCACGATCGTAGGAACTTTTTTTGAAATTGCATGCTACGTTTCCCAACACTTACTTGTGAACATGTTCTGGTAAGTATGGAATATCTGGAATGTCATGCTCTTGACATAGACCGAACTGTCTCATCATCCTATGAAGAGCCATCTCCTCAACCGTCACGTTGAACACCAACTTGGCCTTGGTCATCCAATAGTGCCGATCTCTAGTGCACAATCCAGAAATCCCAACTGGGCACCTGGATAATATAGCCTGATGCGAGTATGGCTCCCAGATAACTTGATCCTCGTGCAAACTATCAAACTGTGCCATGAAGGATGGGTAGCAGCTCTTGACCTGGCTATGCGCAAACTATCTCTATGCATGACAACAAAAAACATTAGTAATACTATTGAATGGCAACAAATAATCGAATTAATTGTTACTTAATATGATAGTACCTCTATCCAAACATATGAAGGATAAGGATGCATTTGAGAAAAGAAATATGCAGTTGATAGAGGCGCAACTGAGAAGGAAAAATATACCGTTTATGATGGTACATTTGATAATGATGCGGTTAACGGTTGTACAGTCGATGAAGATATAATTGATAGTGGTGCATTTGACAATGATGCAGTTGAAAACATGCTTCAACTGCATCACATGTTTCAATTACACCATTTAATTAGTTAGGAAATTGGTAAGTATTTACCCTATAGTCCTGCCTGAAGATAAAACATGGCCCATTGTGAATTAGCCCCTGTACTACTTTCTTTAATGCATGTAAGGGATTGTCAAGTGATTTCTCCCATTTTTGTGATTGCAAGATTTGCGTTTCTCCTTCTCTTCTTGTCACAAATTGACTCTAGAGCAACATTCGAATCGATCGTTTGTAATGAGTAAGGCCCGAGGAAGTGCAAAAAGGCCCCACTGAGTGCAAGGGGTGGCTCTGATGGTGCGGGCTGGTAGGTAGATTTACACTTGGTCTATTCTCCTCACCTTCTTTAATGTTCTTTGGCAATGGATACCCGCTACCCACGAACGCAACAGGTAATAAGCCTATTAGGGTAAGGGTTTGGGCAAAAAATACTCATGGGTTAATAAATGGGAAAAAAATATTACCCATTGGGTAAGCCGGGTGTGGGTGAAGACAATACCCATACCCGCATACAAGACATGTAAAAACTCTATTAGGGTAAGGAGTTTCGGAAAAGTTAATACCCATGGGTTCCTAAATGGGAAAATGTTGTACCCTTCGGGTAAGTCGGGTAGGGGTACAGGATAGGAAGACAATACCCATACCGCGTACCCATATACCCATACACTCATTCTAATAGGTAGATCCCATGTGTCATTCATGAAAGAAAAAAAATCTAGTCGCTCTACCCTAAGATAATGCAGCCACTGGCCTCGACGCAAAATCCCCTTCTCTTACCCATGTGTGTGATCCTGTTTAAATGTGTAGATCTTGTTTTGTGTACTCATTATTTTGTCTCTAATTTTGTTGATCTTATTCTACGCTCTCCTTCATTTGATCATTTCAAAGTAGGGGTTGCAAATGTGTCTTCAATAAAAGAAGAATAGAGAAAACTTTGTTCCTCTTGTTTGCCTTGTAATTGGAAAAGGTAAGAAAATATATATGTGAATGTTTCTCTAAAAAGTTTAGTTACAAGATACTCATCCATGAATGTAATTGGACATTGTATAATGCCATCTAGTTCATACTTATTTCTATTCACTTTTGAAAATTAATACCATTCTTTTTATTCCATCACACAAAGAATCGTGATGTACATGTGCTGAAATACTGAAATGTGGTTTATATGTGCTGAAATGCTGAAGTATACATGCTAAAATTTTGTTTATATGTTTAGAGATGTTGAAAAACACATGGTGAAGTATGTATGGGTAAGTTGGCGGAGATGTGTATTTTTACCCGCGGGTATCACCCGCACCCGGCAGGGTACGAGTATGGAAACAATTTGAAACCCGGGGTGTGGGAATGGGTATGGGTTTATGAAAAAATTTATTGAGAAGGGTACGGGTTTGGGCAATCATTATCTGCACCCGAACCCGGCGGGTGCCATGTTGAGACTTCATCTAATCCCTTTTAATCTACACAACAGTGCTTCAATTGGAGATAAGCTCTACAGAAAAAATGCACCTCGACATTATTATTTCATTCCCATGATTGGTTCCTACTTTCGTTGATCGTTGATCTTCAATTTCGTGTTTATGTTAGGATCCTTTTTAGACAAATCTCGTCAAATTTGTTGTACACGGTCGCCCATTTGAAATTTTATTTGACCACTAGCTTCACCTCACTTCCCACACAACTCTAAATGTTGTATTTTGTTTGTTTCAACGCTCATAGACGAATAGATCTATACTTCATTTTCAAGTTTGGACTTATTTTGGAAAGATTTCGCTAAATTCATCGCACATAGTCGACCATTTGAAATTTTATTTGATCACTAGCTTTATCTGGTTGTTCCAAACAACTCTCATATTGTAAGTCTTTTTTTTCAATGCTCATAGATGAAGTTGTTACAAGTGTGGTGGGATAAGTCCACCATGTCGACAAGAGGTGAGAGTAATCATCAATGAGCATGTAACCTAACAACCAAACGTTGAATATGAAGAGCACAAACACGTAACAAAACACGGTGCTTTGTGAGTAACCAAACGGCATGCAAAAATGGCCCGGATCTTGTGTTAGGCCACACAGTCTATACCGGGCCAGGCTCTAAAGAAACACGAAAAGTCGCACATCAACCAAACACGCCCTTTGTCTTCGGTTTTGGTAGAGAAATCATGGGCGTTCGTTCACGGATGAGGAGATAGATCGATGAAGATAGCCCCTGCGTGTACGTCCGTAATGTTGGACTCCGTTGGTCTTGTGGCCTGGGCGTGCCCAATTCCTCCGGTGGCATCCCTTTTGGACGACTGTGGTTCTTGGGGATGCAGACATTCTACTACTTTCGACGAGAATCAAGCATCACCTTCAATGGCCAAAGTGGTTCAAATATACCAGCTTTGCCTTGAATTTCAGCAGATATTGTGTGAGGTGCGCGCGTGATGGCGTCAGTAGATTTTGCATCAGTGTTGTACTCGTGTTTCTACAAGAAAATATTCTACTTTTCAGCTGCCATGCCCTACAGGAGGAACTCTCATTCTCTCACGAGGAGCTATTATCTCGATGATAACAGAGGCCACCGAATTCTGTAACGCCATTTCCTACAACGCAGCCGATGACAGTGCTACAGCTGAGGAAGGAGAACTAGGCAAGATAACAAACAGATAGCTCGCATTCTCACAGTACTAGAATGGCATCAAGCCATCAACATATGACAAAGCTGGCGACTAGTTAGAAAGGCCATCATTTAGGAAGCTCACAAAGCTAGTTGACAAAAACCTCCAGATCAGACATACAGATTGATTGCGCGTTGACGAGAAGCCGATCAAATGCTCATGCACCATGGATCTCTCCAAAAAGTTCAGTTAAGGATTCCCCTATGATATCAAAAGATCAAAGGCCTAGTGCGTACGTACGCGTGCGCTCGACCGATGGTTTCTAACAAACTTCTCTGCAGCCCGCGACACTTGACCCCGCTTGCTGTTTGCTAACAATCAGCACGTTGGAAACAAGGTTTTCAAAAAGGCTAAATGTAATGGGCCTTCTTTTTCGACCACTGCTTTTCACATATGTGCTGTGTTTTTTGCCCAGTTTATAAGCAAGCTAGGCAGCCACTGAGCTAGTTTGGACTTTGGGATCGATGTGATCTTACATGGTCCCTTGCCCTTAGGCCTTAGCCTTAGGCTAACTATGATAGCCCTACCATGCATAGCTTAACTGGATAGCTGCATACTAGGAATAAGAGATGGAGATGCCATATGGCCGTGCAAGCCAAATGCATGGTGCATATATATGTGATCATTAGAAGGGTAGATATATAGTAGATATGTATCTTTTTTTCTATGAGATAAAATTGAGTCACATGCATGCACATTGGTTGGAAAAATAATATAGTTGAGCTTAATTGTAAAAGGAAAAAAACAAACCACTGCACATTAATTGTTTAATTAGGTTCTCTCTAAATGATAATCACTCCTCTTTCTAGGTGATAAGGAGGGCGCCGAGATATCTAACTCCTTCCGCCGGCCTGGTTCCCCTCCCCTTCAGCGGTGGGAAATGGGGGAAACCCGGGTTTTGCCTATCCATTATGTAGTTAGGGTTATGGTTTTGGTGTTGTGACGACATCATTTAGATGGCGGCGGTCATGTTGCATTCAATAATGGTGCCCCGACTTCAACCCATATCGACGGCGTGGTCGACGTCGTTGAGGAGCCAATGGGTCAGTATCATCATGGGGCATGTGCTCCAATGTTATGTGGTCTTGGTTTGATCATCTGCTTTTGTTGGTCTCGCTATCGGTACACTTGTATTTTATGTAGATTATTCCCACATGCGAGAGCATGTGGGCAGTTTGCCGGTTTCCGCTGGTGAGGCTAGCCCAACCGTCAGGCCAGATCGAGGCACGACCTTGGCAGCTTCTTCGCCTATATCATGTAATTTGCGGCGGGTGGCTACTGTAACAACAATAATGAGAAGTATTCCTCTAAAGCTCTCAATGGGCGATATTGTTCATGATGTTCTCTTGTTCATTCTTTCTCCGGCGATGCCACGACAACCAAGCAAGCGACACCACATTCAGTTCAAGATGATTTTCTTGGGGATTAGATGTATTTCTAAGTTTTCACAGGGTTTTCTGTCAAAATGGAGACACATGTCCTAATTTAGATGTTTCCGTTGTACTCGCATTTATTAACTAATGTAATCCAAAAAAATATTTTTCTTCCCAGGAGCTTGGTTTTCCCTACAGGTAGGAGAATGTTGTGAGCTATTAGATCTATGTCTAACGGTTATATTTTAACCACAAAGCCAGACATGAAAACTAGAGCAGATGCCAATTACAAAATGGATAGAAATATTATGAAACTAGAGTACCACTATAACCATACACATATATAGCGAAAATATGCAATTTTGTGAAAACAATGCGCAACCGCGATTGACTGTACACACATGGGAATTAAGTTTTGAGAAGTAAGGTACACACATGCTAAAAAGAAGAATGACATTCCTGCAAATACATTGCTCTAGGGTCAGCTGAACCCATTAGAATGGTTGCTCCCGTGTTCATATAGGACTAGAAAAATAGGGTGATGCAGAATATTTAAAAAGTGATTCTTTTTAGGGAATTTGAAGAAAGTGATGATTTTTTTTTAGGAACGTGATGAATTTTTTAGGTCAAGAAGCCGTGATGATGTGATAAGAGAAAGCCTCGATACATTTTTTTCTTTGTACAATACATGTACGGCCCATTGGCCCATCCATTGTAACTGGATGTGTGGATCGAGATATATTTAGCTATCGGCTGTTGTTCGTTATACAACGAACAAACTAAAATAAACCGAGTGTCATATATTCATATAGTAAAAAGCAATGAATGCACCTGAAAGCTAGTGCTTACAATGATATCACAAAGAATGTGCTGGGAATACAAGCAATCAAAGCCCGGTTCTTTTGTGGGCACAAACTAAATTTTATTCTACCGGAGGCATGCTAAAAGAGATCCGGTATAGAGTCTACAAAGAGCTGGCCATTTTTGAAAAAGTCGTGCTAAAGAGGAAAACGGATGCAATATAAAATGAATCAGTTAATAACATAAAGAACTAGTATAAGTCTTCTTTATTCAAAAATGAGAGACAGGCAGCTATCCAAGGAATCATGTAGGGCATGGCATGGGTCTCTTTGAGGAACCAATTAAGAAGGCATGCAGCCATGCACGCAAAGATCCCAAGGCAATGGAGAGAGAGGAACATGGGTCCTTCCAAAAGGGAATGATCTTTTCTTAGAGAGAGAGAGGCAACCAGCACAGCAAGTAGTAGAGAGAGAGAGATGGGGGCAAGGAGAGAGACAAAGAGATTAAGAGCATGGTTAATAGTATAGCCAGCTGCTGGCTATAAGCCAGTGCCATGTCATCTACAACCCATCTTATAGCCAACATGTATAATAGTAGATCAAAAGAGTGTACTACTTTTTCATTATGTGGCCTACCTTTCATTCTCACAAAGTGCCTAGGAGCACGTGCTAGAGCTGGCTCTTCACGAAGAGCCCGCTTACCTTCTCTCTCCTCTTCTCTTTCCTCCAACTAAGCAAACATATACTAGTTTATTTCATATAGCCTGCTGACTCATCTTTATTATACTTGCTCTAAGGGGAGCAAGTTGGCCACCAAAAGTGGTGGTCTGGTTTTGAGAAATCCCATGATTTTGTTTGAGGGGACAGGGGGCAGGGATTAGGGTGGCATTGATGCATGGGATCATGCCATGCCTTCCCAAAGACAGCTTACCAGCATATATGGAGCATGAGACACAGAAAACAAGAACACAAGCCCCCTTCTACCTGGGCAGGAGAGGAGACACAACATCTTATTTTTGCTACGGCATATTAGAAAAAACACTAGGTTTGTTAGCATCTTACAAAAAAAAATGCCTACATATATTAATTTGTTAGACTGCTGCAAGTTGCAACACACCACAGGAGTGATCATTACTACCACATAAACAACCTAACAAAAATAACGGACACTAGTTTATGGCTAGTGCTGGGCAAAGCACGCATGATTAGTTATAAATGCAAATAACGGCATCAAGCAACAACATTCAAGTCAAATGTCAGATTATATATATAACGAGGTCGTGCAAGTGAGCTATAGAGCTACAAGATCCTCCTCCTGATCTCCATGCCCAAGAAATTAACTATACAAATGAATAAAGTTTTCCTTTTCATAGAATAAAATAATTGGTGGTCGCAAAAAGTTCATGGTGGATCCATTTTGCAAGATCACACATCTCACTTAAATATCATGGCAATGTGTTGTGAACAGAAGCAATAGCAACAAATCCGCAAAATTCTAATTAACAAATATATACTGGTGCATTAGGTCCAACAATCATATCGACAAAATCTCCGTAAAACTTTACTCCAACACGAACTAAGCGAGAAATGGACAACCAAGAAAGAGGAAAAATAGATGAAATTGGTACTTTTACGGTTGTAGCAGCCTCACAAGTTTTGACACCTCTAATCCAATGCGATCCCCATGCATTTGTAAGCTTTCCAATCTTAAATCAACAGTAAATAACCAACCAACTGGGCAGCCAATGAAAAATTAACATCATGCTGATAGCTAGCTAGGGTTAGGGTTTCTTCCTCTTGGCACACTTAATCCAATAGCTCCTCCTCCAACCAAATCACCATGAAATCTTACTAATTAAGCAGACAATATTATTGCACCAGTGCCGATCATGTTCATATATATAAGCTCTATATAGAAGGCAGTGAGCAAGCAAACCCTAGGTCACCGTCGTCGACTGTTCGTAGTCGCCGGCATGCATGCATGCACAGACCACAGAGTAGAAGGCGCGCGCGCCAATGGCACCTACTGCCACGCCGACACGGACAGCAGCGGCCGCGTCTGCCACCCGAGGAAGCACGCGCCGCGGGACTCCTGCACCAGGTATCCCTCCGACGGGTAGTGCAGCCGCAGCAGTAGCCGTGCCTGCGAAACGGCGAACGCGCTGAGCGGCCGCGCGGCGAACCCAGTGCCGCGTGCCGCGGTAGCCCACCGCTCGAGCCCGCGCCACCACCTCCCGCCTGTGCCGCCCACCGCGGCCTCGATCTCCCTGCCGAGGACCTCCTGCTCCACCGCCAGCCTCTCCCGGCTCCCCGGCGGCACCGTCGCCTCAAGCGCCTCGAACACCGCCGAATAGTGATCCATGGCCACGCCAACACGGCGCGGGAGCTCGTCGATGGGGTCGATCCCTCCTCCGCTCGCCTCCCTCTCGGCGACGGTCACCACGGCGGGGGCCATGGCCTTCACCCACTTCAGGAACGCTGCGAGCTCGTCCTGCCCGCCGAGCTTGTGCAAGAACAGCACGCAGTTCACGGCCAGCGTCTCGTCGGGATGTAGCTCCAGGCTCGTGACAGCGGTGCTCGGGGTGGTGCTCGTGCCGGCGACGTGGTGCGTGCTGGCGGCGCAGGAGAGGAGGAGCGGGGCGAAGTGGAAAGGGAGGTGGATCGAGCGGGCGAAAGCGCGTAACCGGTTGCCTGTACGAAGGAGTGTGTCGCGGTCGGCGCCAGCGCCGGTGATGCGGACCTCGGGCGGGCCCAGCGCTGGGTCGGCTCGTTCGGCGATCGCCTGGAGGAGTGGCGGCCACTGCACGCCGTGCGCCGCGTCGAGGTCGAGGATGTGGACGCGGCGCGAACCCTCCACGGCCTCGAGGATGGCCTGGTTGGCCGTCAGGTGGGCGAACCGCAGGAACGGCGCGATCTGGTTGAACGCCAGGTACGCCCCAGACGGTGCCGGCGCTGTCCCAGCTGGTGGCCGCGGGGAGAACGGCAGCCCGGCCTTGGAGTCCACGCGGAGCACGAGCGCGCGCGCGAAGTGGTACGCGAGGCGGTCGGTGGCGTCGCCGCGCGGGGACCCCGCGGAGAGGAGGATCTCGGCAGCGCGGCGCGCGGCGGCGAGGTCCCCGCGCTGCAGCAGGTCGGCGCAGGCCAGCACGAGGTCCCGCGTGGACGGGGCCGCCGCGAGCGCACGCCCGCCGCCGCCCAGCAAGGCAGCGTCGCCCTCGCCCTCGCCGCTGCTGTTCCTGAGGTCGGCGTTGCTGTTGTTGTTGTTGTTGTTGTCGGTGTCGGAGGACGAGGAAGAGTGGAGTGAGCCGATCATGTCTTCTTCTTCGCTCGCGGCGCCCTGGGACTAGGAGCGTCGTGAGCGGTCGGAGGTGGAGGAGAAGACGGAGACGGAGACGGAGCATGAGGGCGCGCATCTCTGGGGGGGTTTAATAGGGACGATGAGGGCGCACGTCCAGCAGCATCTGGGCTCGCAGCTTCCTTGACAGGACATCATCTGCCAAAAATACACAAGTATGCTGCTGCTGCTAGCTAGCTTGTGTGAGTGAGTGAGAGGGGAGAACCCAGCAGCACCATCACCAGCAACCAGCTACGCTACTACAAATAATGCCAGCCATAGCCTACTAGATGCACTGTGCAAACTCACAGATGAGAGAGGGAGGGAAAGTAGGTATTTTGCTCGGCACCAGTAGTACTGCTTTCTCTCTCCTCACAATCCCTCTCTCTCTCTAACTATGTAGAGGGGGAAGGGGAAAGGTGGTGGCGAGGGTGGCGTTGTCTTTTATCCCCTGGACTGTGGCGAGGATGATTTGGGTGGGCTAAAGCGCGAGGGGAATCTGAAACATTCCAAGGAATGGTGGGCTCATGGACGAGGTTCATACGCTAGAGCTTAGCTACTAGTTGCTGCATCTAGAAATACTTATTAATTAGTGGCAGCTTTAGATCGGCTAGATAGATGAATGGACACCTGCGTGTAGTAGGGGGCTATTGCTAGCTTAGGGCGAATTGGATTTTGTGGTAGCTTAGTGGTGATCATTGGATATATGTATGTTGTCTCAAATGTTTTTGAGGTGATTCTCTCTCTCTATATATAGGTAAAACTTGCGTCTATCACATCTGACCACAAAATCTGTTAAGTCTCGCTAAGCTTTTGACGGTTTAACTCAAAAAATATGAAATAAATACTGGAGAATCACTCTAATGTCATAAGATGATCTAATGGAGCGATTGAAAAAATATGCATTTACGAGTCCTCAACAAAAAGAAAACTTTTCAGCTCACTGCAAAATAAATATATATTGAACTACTTGTCTTTTTATTTAGGACACATACAGTCGTATTTTTTAAATCGCTCTGTTGGATCATATTATATTGCACGTGTGTGGTTTTGATATTTTTTTCCAGGTTTTTGGGTATTTTAATACCGTCCAAAACCTTAACTAGCTCTGTGGTAAGCTATGATAGAAAAATTTGATGCGCGTGCTTGGTTGAGGTCGGGGGAAGATACGTGCGTTAGCCTTAATTTTCACTAGAGGCTAACGCATGCTTGGCGGTGCCGTTCTACACTCGCGGGGTTGTCTTTTTCACTCTAGCATGTTACTGTGTGAGTTGTTTCATTTGGTTTTATCTGTGTTAGCTTGAGTTTTAGTTATATTCTAATGCCTTTTTCTCTCGCTCGTATTGCTAGAGACAATATTTGTTCTGAGGGGAGAGTGAAGTTTTCAGTGCGTGGTGTGGTTAGTGGCTGGGCCAGAAAAATGGAATGAGCAGGGCAAAATCTCGTTAAGTCTTGTTGGTGAGGACCAGATAATCTCTTGGTCCAGCATTGTAACTGTCCGCGAGCATCCCAATTTGATCAACAAGGCCGACGACAAGCCACATCTCTTCCCAGCTTACTCTGCACCCTTCAGTAACCTACATGTTGTCTATAAACTGTTTTGTTTCAGCCGGGTGAAATGTTGTTAGTTAAAATTGCTCGATATTTGCCATAATACTTACATGGATGAGTTATTGGATCAGTGCTCAAACATACCCGGAGGTGACGTTTTGGTTTTCCACCTAGTCTGAGGGACATTTCCATACCTACTTCCAAGTGGTACACTTTGGCAAATTCTTTCCAAGTACATCCTGTGGAAAAGGTCCTATCTTCTTCGTTTCTGATCTTCTATAAAAAAACAGAAGCCCTCTCTTGTCTCCAGGTGGATATGTACAGTGGTCTTAATAGATCTGTTACTCAGTTTCTCTAGAAGCCCGTCTCTTGCAAAGATTGTTCAAAGTTATTAAGGCTGTTTATGAAGCCGGTACAATTTCCAATGGTGCTTACTGGAATTTAAGAACATTGTGATGGGGAACGCTGCATGAAAATCAAAAAATTGCTACGTAACACCCAAGATCTAATGTAGGAGATGCACATCAACGAGAGGTGGGGAGTGTGTCTATGTACCCTTGTATACCGTAAGCGTTAACGATCCAAAGATCGTGGTTGACGTAGTCATACTTGCGACGTGATCCAATCCGATCCAAGCACCGCATATGCGGCACCTCCGAGTTTAGCACACGTTCGGCTTGGTGACGCCTTCTCATTCTTGATCCACCAAGCAAGGGAGAAGTGGTAGACGAGATCGGAACCAGAACGACGGCGTGGTGGTGGTGACTGCAGCAGAACTCCGAGCAAGGCTTCGCTAAGAACTACACGAAGGAGATGAAGGAGTAACGGGAGAGGCGACGGCCAAGGGTGGAAGGGTTGCTACCCCCTACGCGTCCCCACCTTTATATAGGCGAGGAGGGGGCTGGTGGCTTGCCCTCCAAGCCCCTAGGGTCGTTGGCCAAGGGGGTATAGGAAGGAAATCCCTCCTTTCCTTCCCCACCGGTCAATATCCCCCTTTTAGGGATCTTGATCTTATCCCTTCGGGATATGATCCTATTCCTTTTAAGGGGGATCTTGGTGCGCCTAGACCAGGGATGTGGGGCCTTTTCCCCACTACCCACGTCCATGTGGGTCCCCCCATGCAGGTGGTCCCAACTCTGGAATCTTCAAGAACCTTCCAGGTAGAATACTGAAAATCCTGAACATTTGCTGGAACCCTGGATATGACTTTCCATATATAAATGTTTACCTCCAGACCATTTCAGAGCTCCTCGTGATGTTCTGGATTCCGTATGCAATTCCCTTTGTCCTTAGATATGTTACTTGCCCGAGATTCGATCGTCGGTATCTCCATACCTAGTTCAATCTCGTTACCGGCAAACCTCTTTACTCATTTCATAATACAAGATCCCCGTGACTAAAGTCATTAGTCACATGCTTGCAAGCTTCTTACGATGTTGTATTACGGAGAGGGACCAAAGATATCTCTCTGTCACACGGAGTGACAAATCCCAGTCTTGATGCATGTAACCCAACAAATACCTTCGAAGATACCCACAGAACACTTTTATGATCACCCAGTTACAAAGTGACATTTGATAGCACACAAACTATTCCTCCGGTATCCGGGAGTGGCTTGATCTCATGGTCTAAGGAACAAATACTTGACATTACGAAAGCTACGACAAAGTGAACTTAGTGAAACGATCATATGCTAAGCTTATGGTTGGGTGTGTCCATCACATCATTCTCCGAATTATGTGATCCCGTTATCCAATAACAACTCATGTCTATTGTTAGGAAACCTTAACCATCTTTGATCGACGAGCTAGTCTAGTAGAGGCTCACTAGGGAGACAATGTTGTTTATGTGTTCACACATGTATTTAAGTTTCCGATCAATACAATTCTATCATGAATAATAAACATTTATCATGAATAAGGAAATATGATAATAACATCTTCATTATTGACTCCAGGGCATATTTCCAACAGTCTCCCACTTGCACTAGAGTTAATAATCTAGTTTACATAGTTATGAATCTAACACCCATGGAGTTCTGGTGCTGATTATGTTTTGCTCGTCGAAGAGGTTAAGTCAATGAGTCAGCCACATTCAGATCCATATGTACTTTGCAAATCTCTATGTCACATATAGATGCTGCTACTACACTCAGCTTGGAGCTACTCCAGCTCACTGCTCCACCATTCAAAATAAATATGTATCTGGTTTAAGACTTTGAGTCCGGATTAGTGTCGAAGCTTCCATCGTAACCCTTTACACGAGCCATTCGTCACCTCTATAAACGAGAAACATGTCCTTAGTCCTCTTTAGGTACTTAAGGATATATTTGACCATTGTCCAGTGATCTACTCCTGGATCACTCAGGTACCTACCTACCAGACTTATGGCGAGGCACATCGGATCTGGTACACAGCATGGCATACATTATAGAGCCTATGGATGAGGCATAGGGGAAGACTTTCATCCTTTCTCTTTCTTCTATCGTTGTCAGGCTTTCAGTCTTACTCAACTTCACACCTTGCAGCATAGGCAAGAACCCCTTCTTTGATTGGTCCATTTTGAACTTCTTCAAAACCTTGTCAAGGCATGTGCTTTGTGAAAGTCCTATCAGGCATCTTGATCTATCTCTATATGCCCAATATGTAAGCAGTTCTAGCCAGGTCTTTCACTGAAAAACTCTTATTCAAATAACCCTTTATGCTTACCATAAATTCTATATCATCCACATATAGTATTAGAAATGCAACAGAGCTCCCACTCACTTTCTTGTAAATACAAGATTCTCCATATGTTCGTATAAAACAAAAAGCTTTGATCACCTCATCAAAGCGTATATTCCAATTCCAAGATGCTTGCACCGGTCTATAGATGGATCGCTGGAGCTTGCATACCTTATTAGCATCCTTAGGATCGACAAAACCTTTCAGTCACATCATATACAAGTCTTCCTTAAGGAAACCTTTAAGTAACACTGTTTTGAAGTCCCTCTGCCAGATTTCGTACCCAAAACATGCGGAAATTGCTAACATAATTCCAACAGACTTCAGTATCGCTACGGGTGAGGAAGTCTCATCGTAAACCCGTTGAACTTGTCGAAATACCCTTTGCAATAAGTCAAGCTTTATATATACAGTGACATTACCATCAGCGTCCGTCTTTTTCTTAAAGATCCATTTGTTCTCAATGGCCTGCCGGTATTGGGCAAGTCCACCAAAGTCCATACTTTGTTTTTATACATGGATCCTATCTTGGATTTCATGGCCCTAAGTCATTTATCAGAATCCGGGGTCATCATTGCTTCTTCATAGTTTGTATGTTCGTCCCTGTCTAACAACATGACTTCCAAGATAGGATTACCATACTACTCTAGTGTAGTACGTGTCTTAGTCGACCTACGAAGTTTAGTAGTAGTTTGATTCGAAGTTTCATGATCATCATCATTAGCTTCCTCTCTGATTGGTGTAGGCATCACGAGAACTTCTTTCTATGATGCCTTACTCTCCAATTTGAGAGAAGGTACAATTACCCCATCAAGCTCTGCTTTCCTCCCACTCACTTCTTTTGAGAGAAACTCCTTCTCTAGAAAGGACCCATTCTTGGCAACAAAGATCTTTCCCTCGGATCTGTGATAGAAGGTATACCCAATGGTCTCTTTAGGGTATCCTATGAAGACACACTTCTCTGCTTTGGATTCGAGCTTATGAGGCTAAAGCCTCTTGGCATAAACGTCACACCCCCAAACTTTAAGAAACGATAGCTTAGGTTTCTTGCCAAACCATAATTCATACGGTGTTGTCTCAATGGATTTAGATGGTGCCCTGTTTAAAGTGAATGCGACTGTCTCTAATGCATAACCCCAAAATGATAGTGGCAAACAGGTAAGACATCATAGAACGAACCATTTCCATTAAAGTATGATTACGATGTTCGGACACACCATTAGGCTATGGTGTTGCAGGTGACGTGAGTTGTGAAACAATTTGATACGTCTCCAATGTATCTTCAATTTTTTATTGTTCCGTTCTATTATAGTATCAATATTGGATGTTTTATATGAAATTTACCATTTTTGGGACTAACCTATTGACCTAGTGCCAAGTGGCAGTTGCTGTTTTTTTGCCTGTTTTTGGTTTTCCAGGAAATCAGTACCAAACCAAGTCCAAACACTATGAAACTTTTTTGACGTTTTTTTCTGGACAAGAATGGCCCTGGAAGTTTTGGGAGGAGACCACAAGGCAAACGAGGGGACGACAAGTCAACAGGGCGCCTAGGGGGGTAGGCATGCCCTGATGCCTTGTGGGCCCCTCGTGGCTCCGTCTGACCTAATTCCACCTCAATAAATTCTCTAAAATCAGGAAACCAACAAAGAGCCACCCAAAATACTTTTTCCACCGTCGCAAGTTTCTGTTCTTCCGCGATCCCATCTGGAGGCCTTTTCCAGTACTGTGCCGGTGGGGGAATCGATCACAGAGGGCTTCTACATCAACCTTGCTGCCCTTCCGATGATGTGTGAGTAATTTACCACAGACCTACATGTCCATAACTATTAGTTAGATGGCTTCTTCTCTCTCTTTAATATTCAATACAATGTTCTCCTCGATGTTTTTGGATATCTATTCGATGTAATGTTCTGTTGCGGTGTTTTGTTGGGATCCGATGAATTGTGGGTTTATGATTAGATTATTCATGATTATTAATTGAGTCTTCTCAGAATTCTTTTATGCGTGATTATTATAGCTTTGTATTTCTCTTCGGTCCATTTGTTTGGTTTGGCCAACCAAATTGATTTATCTTGCAACGAGAGAGGTGCTTTGTAATGGATTCAATCTTGCTGTGCTCTATATCCCAGTGACAGTAGGGACAAGACATGTATTTGTATTGTTGCCATTTAGGGGAAAACAACGGGGTTTGTTCATTTTGTTTGGATTTCTTTTGTCTACACAATGTCATCTTGCTTAAGCCGTTACTCAATTTTTATGAATTTAATACTCTAGATGCATGCTGGATAGCGGTCGATGGGTGGACTACTAGCAGTAGATGCAGGCAGGAGTCGGTCTACTTGTCTCAGACATGATGCCTATATAAATGATATGTTTGATTCATTGCAATAGTTTTGCGATATAGAGATGATAATATGTGGGAGGTACTAGTGGATGATCGTGTTTAGTAAGATATTGGTGTTAATGTTTGTGATTCCCGAAGCATGCACGTATAGTCTCCCGTTATGCCGGGAAGTTGGAGCACAATTTATCCTTGATTTTCTATCTTTGTGTGAAGGTCAGGGGCGTGCGATGGTTAACTCCTACCAACCTCCCCCTAGGAGCATGCGTAGTAATACTTTGCTTTGAGGGCTAATAAACTTTTGCAATAAGTATATGAGTTCTTTATGACTAATGTGAGTCCATGGATTATACACACTCTTACCTTTTTGCAATTTGCTAGCTTATACGGTACAGTGCATTCCCTTTCTCATTTCGAGTCATGGTGCAAACTTCGCCGGTGCATCCAAACCCCGTGATATGATACACTCTGTCACACATAAACCTTATTATATCTTCCTCAAAACAACCACTATACCTACCTATTATGGCCTTTCCATAGCCATTCCGAGATATATTGCCATGCAACTTCCACCACTTCCGTTTTCATCACTTGAGCATTCATTGTCATATTTCTTTGCATGATCATATAGATGACATAGTATTTGTGGCTCAGCCACCGTTCATCATTTTTTATACATGTTAAGCTAGATCATTGCACACCCTGGTACACTTCCAGAGGCATTCATATAGAGTAATACTTTGTTCTAGGTATTGAGTTGTAATTTTTATTTCTTTTGAGTAATATAAGTAAATAGAAGTGTGATGATCATCATTATTCATTATTAGAGTATTGCCCCAGTGAGGAAAGGATGATGGAAACTATGATTCCCCCACAAGTTGGGATGAGACTCCGGACAATGAAAGAAAAAAGGAAAAAAAGAAGAAAAATAAAAGAAAAAGAGAGAAGGGGCATTCTAGTTCCACACTTGTGCTTCAAAGTAGCACCATGTTTTTCATATGGAGAGTCTCACATGTTGTCACTTTCATATACTAGTGGGAACATTTCATTATAGGATTAGTTGCACACCCACTTAGTTTTCATATGGAGCTTTCATACACTTATAGCTCGTAGTGCATTCGTTGCATGGCAGTCCCTACTCCTCGCATTGATATCAATTGATGGGCATATCCATAGCTTGTTGGTTAGCCGCGTCGATGTGAGACTTTCTTACTTCTTTGTCTTCTCCATATTTACCCCTATCATCATACTCTATTCCACCCATAGTGCTATATCCATGGCTTGCGCTCATGTATTGCGTGAGAGTGAAAATGTTGAAGCGTGTTAAAAGTATGAACCAATTGCTTGGCTGACACCGGGGTAGTACATGATTTATACTTTTTGTTAGGAAGACAGAGCACGACAAGACTATATGATTTTGTAGGGATAACGTTCTTTAGCATTGATATTTTGAAAGACATGATTGTTTGTTGGGATGCGTGAGTATTGATGTCTTTATGTCAAATTATAGACTATTGCTTTGAATCACTTGTGTCTTAATATTCATGCCCTGATTAGACATATGATCAAGTTTATGATAGGTAGCATTCCACATCAAAAATTATCTTTTTTATCATTTACCTACTCGAGGACGAGCAGGAACTAAGCTTGGGGATGCTAATACGTCCTTGTCGTATCTATAATTTTTGATTGTTCCATGCCAATATTATACAACTTTTACATACTTTTGGCAACAATTTTTATGATTTATTGGACTAACTTACTGATCCAGTGCCCAGTGCTAGTTCCTATTTTTTTGCATGTTTTTTTTTTCACAGAAAATCCATATCAAACGAAGTCCAAACGCGATAAAAATTTATGGAGAATTATTTTGGAATATAGGTGATTTTTGGGACTTGGAATCAACGCGAACGGGGGCCCACAGCCCCCACAAGACACCAGGGTGCGCCCCAGGGGCCAGGCGCGCCCTGGTGGGTTGTGCCCTCCTCCTATGTCGGTTGGATCTCTACTTCGGGTGCAAGGAAGCTTATATCCAGGAAAAATCGTGTTAAAATTTCAGCGCAATCGGAGTTACGGATCTCCCGGGATATAAGAAACGGTTTTCGACCAGATCTGGGGAACGTGAAACAGAAGAGAACAGAGAGGGAGATCCAACCTTGGAGGGGCTCCTGCCCCTCCGCCTCCATGGAGTCCATGGACTAGAGGGGGAACTTTCTTCCATCTAGGGGGGAGTCCAAGGAAGAAGGAGAAGAAGGAGGGGGGCTCTCTCCCCCTCTCTCCTGGTGGTGCCAGAGTGCCGCCAGGGCAAGGATCGTGATGACGATCTACATCAGCAATCTTGCTACCATCAACACCAACTTTCTCCCCCTCTATGCAACGGTGTAACATCCCTTCTACCCGCTGTAATCTCTACTTAAACATGGTGCTCAACTCCATATATTATTTCCCAATGATATTTGGGTATCCTATGATGTTTGAGTATATCCGCTTTGTCCTGTGGGTTAATCCTGATCTTGGTTGGTATGAATGTATATTTTATTTATGGTGCTGTCCTACGCTGCCCTCTGTCTCGTGCAAACGTGAGGGATCCCCGCTGTAGGGTGTTGCAATACGTTCATGATTCGCTTATGGTGGGTTACGAGAGTGACATAAGCTTAAACCCGAGTAGGTGAGTTGTTGCGTATGGGATAAAGAGGACTTGATACTTAATGCCATGGTTGGGTTTCACAACCTTAATGATCTTTAGTAGTTGCGGATGCTTGCTAAGGGTCCAATCATAAGTGCATATGATCCAAGTAGAGAAATTATGCTAGATCATGCCTCTCCCTCATATATAATTACAAGAATGAGTATTGGTACTTGTTATTGATGGCCTAGGGACAAATAACTTTCTTGTTGACAAAAGGTATCCACTTTTATTGCCTTGCAATTTGTTCATAGTTTTATTATTGCAAAGTACTCGTAGTTTTATTGTTGCAAAATAGTTTCATACTTGTTTTAGGTTAAGCAAACGTCAAGTGTGCGTAGATTTGTATCGGTGGTCGATAGAATTTAAGGGAATATTTGTTCTGCCTTTAGCTCCTCTTTGGGTTCAACACTCTTATTTATCGAAAAGGCTACAAATGATCCCCTATACTTGTGGGTTATCAAACAACTGCTAGCTAATCCTTATGCAAGAGATGGAACCAAACATCCTGATATGCACTTGATCTATGTGGATGAAATTTGTGTATTATTTAAGCTTGCAGGCTTGCTCGGAGATGAATCTAAGAAGAAGGTTTTCCCTTTATCTTTGAAGGGAAAAGCATTGACATGGTGTAGGCTATGCGATGATATTGAATCTTGGAACTGGAATTGATTGAAATTGGAATTCCACAAAAAAAAATCCTATGCATCTAGTTCATCGTGATCGGAATTATATGTATAGTTTTTGGCCTCGTGAAGGATAAAGTATTGCTCTATCTTGGGGGAGGCTTAAGTCAATGTTATATTAATGCCCCAATCATGAGCTCTCAAAAGAGATTATTATTCAGAATTTTTGCGCTCGGCTTTCTCGTGATGATGAATCCATGCTCGATACTTCTTGTACTGGTTCTTTTATGAAGAAGACTATTGAATTCAGGTGGAATCTTTTAGAAAGAATTAAATGCAACTCTGAAGATTGGGAACTCGACGAAGGTAAAGAGTCAGGTTGTAAGCTTGAATTTTATTGTATTAAGTCTTTTATGAATACCGATGCTTTTCACAAGTTTAGCACTAAATATGGATTTGACTTTGAGATGGTAGCCTCTTTTTGTGAATCTTTTGCTGCTCATGTTGATCTCTCTAAGTAGAAATGGTTTAAATACCACCCCCCTATTACAGAAGAAATCAAAGAACCGATCATGTTTAAAGATGAAACTATCATTTACAATGTTGATCCAGTTGTGCCTACATCTTATACTGAAAAACCACCTTTCCCTGTAAGGATGAAGGAACATGCTAAGGTCTCAACTGTGGTTCGCAAAAGTAATATTAAAGCACCTAAACCTTCTGAGAAAATTAAAGTAGAACCTAGTGTTGCTATGGTTAAATATCTCGTGGTAGAAAATATTGATGTGCATGTTATTTACTTCTGTGATTAAGCTGCTAGAAATTGCCAAACCTGATGATAAAGATAAACATAGTCCCGTAGTTGGCATGCCTATTGTCTCAGTTAAAACTGGAGATCATTGCTATCATGGTTTATGTGACTTGGGTGCTAGTGTGAGTGCTATTCCATTTCCTCTTTACTAAGAAATTATGAATGACATAGCACCCCCTGAAATAGAAGACATAGATGTTAATATTAAACTTGCTAATAGAGACACCTTCACACCACTTGGGATCGTTAGAGATGTTGAAGTTTTGTGTGGTAAAATAAAATACCCTACTGATTTTCTAGTTCTTGGTTCCCCACAAGATGATTTTTGTCTCATTATCTTTGGTAGACCTTTCTTGAACATTGTTAATGCTAAAATAGATTGTGAAAAACAAACGGTCGGTGTTAGCTTTGGTGATGAGTCTCATAAGTTTAATTTCTCCAAGTTTAATAAACAACCTCCGAAGAAAGAATTAACTAGTAAGGATGAAATAATTGGTCTTGCTTCTATTGCCATGCCTCCTACTGATCCACTAGAACAATATTTGCTAGATCATGAAAATGATATGCATATGAACGAAATAAATAAAATTTTCTTTGAACAACGACTTCTGCTCAAACACAATGTGCCTATTGAAACTCTAGGAGGTCCTCCTCCACCTAAAGGTGATCCTGTGTTTGAATTAAATCAATTTCCTGACACTTTGAAATACGCTTATCTCGATGGGAAAAATATATATCATGTTATTATTAGTGCTAACCTTTCAGAACATGAAGAAGAAAGATTATTCAAAATTCTAAAGAAGCATCGTGCTGCTATTGGGTATACTCTTGATGATCTTAAGGGCACTAGTCCCACTCTCTGTCAGCACAAGATTAATATGGAACCTGATGCTAAACCCATTGTTGATCATCAACAACATTTGAATCCAAGATGAAAGAAGTGGTAAGAACTGAAATACTAAAGCTTCTGGAAGCAGGTATAATCTATCCCATAGCTGATAGTAGATGGGTAAGTCCCGTTCATTGTGTCCCTAAGAAGGGAGGTATTACTGTTGTTCCTAATGATAAAAATGAACTTATTCCACAAAGAATTGTTACTGACTATAGAATGGTAATTTATTTTAGAAAATTAAATAAAGCAACTAGGAAAGATCATTACCCTCTGCCTTTTATTGATCAAATGTTGCAAAGATGATCTAAGCACACACACTTTTGCTTCCTTGATGGATATTCTGGTTTTTCTCAAATACTTGTTTCACAACCTGATCAAGAGAAAAACACATTTACTTGTCCTTTTGGAACTTATGCTTATAGACGTATGACATTTGGTTTATGCAATGCACCTGCTACCTTTCAAAGATGTATGACTGTTGTATTCTCTGATTTTTGTGAAAAGATTGTTGAGGTTTCCATGGATGATTTTTGTGTTTATGGAACTTATTTTGATGATTGGTTGAGTAATCTTGATCGATTTTGGAGAGATGTGAGGAAACTAATCTTGTCTTGAATTGGAGAAGTGCCACTTTATGGTTAATGAAGGTATTGTCTTGGGGCATAAAATTTCTGAACGAGCTATTGAGGTGGATAAAGCTAAAGTTGATGCAATTGAGAAAATGCCATGTCCTAAAGATATTAAAGGTATTCGTAGTTTCCTTGGTCATGCTGGTTTCTATAGGAGGTTTATTAAAGACTTCTCCAAAATTTCTAGGCCTCTTACTAATCTCTTACAAAAGGATGTTCCATTTCCTTTTGATGATGATTGTGTAGAAGCCTTTGAAACACTTAAGAAATCCTTAACTTCTGCACCTATTGTCTAATCACCTGATTGGAATTTGCCTTTTGAAATTATGTGATGCTAGTGATTATGCCGTCAGTGTTGTTCTAGGACAAAGAGTTGATAAGAAATTGAATGTTATCCATTATGCTAGCAAAACTCTAGATTATGCTAGCAAAACTCTAGACGGTGCCCAAAGAAATTATGCTACTACTGAAAATGAATTTTTAACAGTTGTGTTTGCTTGTGATAAATTCAGATCTTATATTATTGATTCCAAAGTAATTGTTCACACTGATTATGCTTCTATAAAATATCTTATGGAAAAGAAGGATGCTAAAGCTAGACTCATTAGGTGGGTACTCTTGCTACAATAATTTGATTTACATATTACTGATAGGAAAGGAGCTTAGAACCCCGTAGCTGATAACTTGTCTAGGTTAGAGAATATTATTGATGAACCACTACCTATTGATGATAGCTTTCCTAATGAACAACTTGCTGCAATAAATGTCTCTCAAAATACTCCTTGGTATGCTGACTATGCTAATTACATTGTTGCTAAATATATACCACCTAGTTTTACATACCAACAAAAGAAAACAGTTCTTCTATGATTTAAGACATTACATTTGGGATGACCCACATCTTTATAAAGAAGGAGTAGATGGTATTATTAGACATTGTGTACCTGAGCATGTACGTGAACAAATCCTACGAAAATGTTATTCCGAAGCTTATGGAGGACATTGATACATCTCCAACGTATCTATAATTTTTGATTGTTCCATGCTATTATATTATCATTTTTGGATGTTCAATATGCATATCTATGCTATTTTATATTATTTTTGGGACTAACCTATTAACCTAGAGCCCAGTGCAAATTTCTGTTATTTTTCCTGTTTTAGAGTTTCGCGGATAAGGAATACCAAACGGAGTCCAAAGGGAATGAAACTTTCGCGATGATCTTTCTTGGACCAGAAGCAAACCAAGAGACTTGGATATGAAGTTGGAGACGCAACATGGCAACCACGAGGGTGGAGGGCGCGACCAGGGGGTAGGGCGCACCCCCTACCTCGTGGGCCCCTCGTGGGTCTCCTGACCTAGTTCCTTCGCCTATATATACTCTTATACCCCAAAAACATCAGGGGGAGCCACGAAAACATTTTTCCACCGCCACAACCTTCTGTACCTATGAGATCCCATCTAGGGGCCTTTTCCGGCATCCTGCCGGAGGGGGATTTGATCATGGAGGGCTTCTACATCAACACCATTACCCTTACAATGAAGCGTGAGCAGTTTACCACAGACCTACGGGTCCATAACTAGTAGCTAGATGGCTTCTTCTATCTCTTTGATTCTCAATACCATGTTCTCCTCGATGTTCTTGGAGATCTATTCGATGTAATATTCTTTTGCGGTGTGTTTGCCGAGATCCGATGAATTTTGAATTTATGATCAGATTATATATGAATATTATTTGACTCTTCTCTGAATTCTTATATGCATGATTTGATATCTTTGCAAGTCTCTTCAAAATATCCGTTTAGTTTGGCCTACTAGATTGGTTTTTCTTGCAACGGGAGAAGTGCTTAGCTTTGGGTCCAATCCTGCGGTGTACTTTCCCAGTGAAGGGGCAGCAAGGCACGTATTGTATTGTTGCCATCGAGGATAAAAAGATGGGGTTTTCAGCATATGCTTGAGTTAATTTCTCTACATCATGCCATCTTACTTAATGCGTTACTTCGTTCTTTATGAACTTAATACTCTAGATGCATGCTGGATAGCGATCGATGTGGAGAGTAATAGTAGTAGATGCAGAATCGTTTCGGTCTACTTGACACGGACGTGATGCCTATGTTCATGATCATTGCCTTAGATATCGTCATAATTATGCTCTCTTCTATCAATTGCTCGGCAGTAATTTGTTCACCCACTATAATATTTACTATCTTGAGAGAAGCCACTAGTGAAACCTATGCCCCCTCGGGTCTCTTTTCCATCATATAAGTTCTCTTTTACATCATACTAGTTTCCGATCTACTATTTTGCAATATTTTACTTTTTGATTTATAAACCAAAAATACCAAAAATATTTAATTTACCATTTATCCATCTCTATCAGATCTCACTTTTGCAAGTAACCGTGAAGGGATTGACAACCCTTTATCTTGTTGGGTGCAAATTTGTTAATTGTTTGTGCAGGTATTTGATACGTCGCCAATGTATCTATAAATTTTGATTGTTCCATGCTATTATATTACCCGTTTTGGATGTTTATGGGCTTTACTTTACACTTTTATATCATTTTTGGGACTAACCTACTAACCGGAGGCCCAACCCGAATTGCTGTTTTTTTGGCTATTTCAGTGTTTCGAAGAAAAGGAATATCAAACGGAGTCCAAACGGAATGAAACCTTCAGGAGCGATCTTTTTGGAACAAACGTGATCCAGAGGACTTGGAGTGCAAGTCAAGAAATAAGCGATGCGGCCACGAGGGTGCCCGGCGCGCCCCCTACAGGTGGGCGCGCCCCCCACCCTCATGGGCCCCTCGAGCGTCCACCGACGTACTTCTTCCTCCTATATATACCCATGTACCACGAAACCATCAGGGGAGCCACCGAAAAACTATTTCCACCACCGTAACTTCTGTATCCGCGAGATCCCATCTTGGAGCCGTCGCCGGTGCTCCGCCGGAGGGGGAATCCACCACGGATGGCCTCTACATCAACTCGAAGGCCTCTTCGATGAGTTGTGGGTAGTTTACCACAGACTTTCGAGTCCATAGTTATTAGCTAGATGGCTTCTTCTCTCTCTTTGATTCTCAATACAAAGTTCTCCTTCCTCTTCTTGGAGATCTATTTGATGCAACTCTTTTTGTGGTGTGTTTGTCGAGATCCGATGAATTGTGGGTTTATGATCAAGTTTATCTATGAGAAATATTTGAATCTCCTCTGAATTCTTTTATGTGTGATTAAGTTATCTTTGCAAGTCTCTTCGAATTATCGGTTTGGTTTGGCCTACTAGATTGATCTTTCTTGCAATGGGAGAAGTGCTTAGCTTTGGGTTCAATCTTGCGGTGTCCTTTCCTAGTGACAGCAGGGGCAGCAAGGCACATATTGTATTGTTGCCATCGAGGATAAAAAGACGGGGTTTATATCATATTGCATGAGTTTACCCCTCTACATCATGTCATCTTTCTTAATGCGTTACTCTGTTCTTCATGTACTTAATACTCTAGATGCATGCTGGATAGCGGTCGATGTGTGGTGTAATAGTAGTAGATGCAGGCAGGAGTCGGTCTACTTGTCACGGACGTGATGCCTATATACATGATCATTCCTAGATAACCTCATAATTATTCGCTTTTCTATCAATTGCTCGACACTAATTTGTTCACCCACCGTAATAATTATGCTATCTTGAGAGAAGCCACTAGTGAAACCTATGGCCCCCGGGTCTATCTCTTATCATATAAGCTTTCAATCTACTTTTATTTGCATCTTTACTTTTCCAATCTATATCATAAAATACCAAAAATATATTTATCTTATCATATTATCTCTATCAGATCTCACTTTCGCAAGTGGCCTTGAAGGGATTGACAACCCCTTTATTGCGTTGGTTGCGAGTTCTTTGTTTGTTTGTGTAGGTGCGCGGGACTTGTGAGGAGCCTCCTACTGGATTGATACCTTGGTTCTCAAAAACTGAGGGAAATACTTACGCTACTGTGCTGCATCACCCTTTCCTCTTCAAGGAAAACCAACGCAAGCTCAAGACGTAGCAAGAAGGATTTTTGGCGCCGTTGCCGGGGAGGTCTTCGCTCAAGTCAAGACATACCAAGTACCCATCACAAACTCATCTCCCTTGCATTTACATTATTTGCCATTTGCCTCTCATTTTCCTCTCCCCCACTTCACACTTGCCACTTTATTCGCCCTCTCTTTCCCAATCTCTTTCTCCTCTCTCTTTCGCTTGCCTTTTTGTTTACTTGTGTGTTGGATTGCTTGTCGCGATGGCGCAAGACAATACCAAATTGTGTTATTTTTCCAATACCAATAATAATGATTTCCTTAGTACTCTGATTTCTCCTCTTAATGATGTCGAGTCTTGTGAAATCAATGCTGCTGTGCTAAATCTTGTTATGAAAGATCAATTCTTCGGCCTTCCTAGTGAAGATGTCGCTACCCATCTAAACAGGTTTGTTGATTTGTGTGAGATGCGAAATAAGAAAGGTACGGATAACGATATTATTAAATTGAAGTTATTTACGTTTTCACTTAGAGATCATGCTAAAATTTGGGTTTCATCTTTGCCTAAAAATAGTATTGATTCATTGAATAAGTGCAAAGATGCCTTTATCTCTAAATATTTTCCTCCCGCTAAGATCATCTCTCTTAGGAACGATATTATGAATTTTAAACAACTTGATCATGAGCATGTTGCCCAATCTTGGGAAAGAATGAAATTGATGATTCGCAATTGCCCTACTCATGGTTTGAATTTATGGATGATCATACAATTTTTTTATGCCGGATTGAATTTTGCTTCTAGAAATCTTTTATATTTGGCCACATGGGGCACATTTATGGAAATCACCTTAGGAGAAGCTACTAAACTCCTTGATAATATTATGGCTAATTATTCTCAATGGCACACTGAAAGATCCACTAGTAAAAAAGTGCATGCTATAGAAGAAATTAATGTTTTGAGTGGAAAGATGGATGGACTTATGAAATTATTTGCTAATAAGAGTGCTCCTATTGATCCCAATGATATGCCTTTGTCTACTTTGATTGAGAACAATAATGAATCTATGGATGAGAATTTTGTTGGTAGGAATAATTTTGATAATAATGCTTATAGAGGAAACTTTAATTCTAGACCGTTTCCTAGCAATTCCTCTAATAATTATGGCAATTCCTACAATAATTCTTATGGTAATTTTAATAAGACGCCCTCTGATTTTGAAAATAGTATGAAAGAATTTATGGTCTCTCAAAAGAATTTTAATGCTTTGCTTGAAGAAAAATTGCTTAAAGTTGATGATTTGGCTAGGAATGTTGATAGACTTTTGCTTGAAGTTGATTCTTTTAAACTTAGATCTACTCCTCCTAAGCATGATATCAACGAGTCTCTTAAAGCTATGAGAATTTCCATTGATGAGTGCAAATAAAGAACCGCTAGATTACGTGCTAAGAAAGATTGCTTTGTTAAAGCGTGTTCTTCTAGTTTCCATGAAAATAATGATGAATATCTAAAAGTTATAGATGTGTCCCCTATTAAATCCTTGTTTTTCAATATGAATCTTAATAATGATGGGACTGGAGATGAGTCAACTTTAGTTAAAAGGCGTCCCAATGATTCAGAGTTTTTAGATCTTGATGCTAAATTTGGTAAAAGTGGGATTCGAGAGGTCAAGACTTTAAATAGCATTGAACCCACTATCTTGGATTTCAATGAATTTAATTATGATAATTGTTCTTTAGTTGATTGTATTTCCTTGTTGCAATCCGTATTGAATTCTCCTCATGCTTATAGTCAAAATAAAGCTTTTACCAAACATATTGTTGATGCTTTGATGCAATTTTATGATGAAAAACTTAATTTGGAAGTTTCTATACCTAGAAAACTTAATGAGGAGTGGGAACCTACAATAAATATTAAAATTAAAGATTATGAGTGTTATGCTTTGTGTGATTTGGGTGCTAGTGTTTCCACAATTCGAAAACTTTATGTGATATTCTAGGTTTCCATGAACTTGATGATTGCTCTTTAAATTTGCACCGTGTGGATTCCACCATTAAAAAGCCTATGGGAAGGATCAATGATGTTCTTATTGTTGCAAATAGGAACTATGTGCCCATAGATTTTATCGTTCTTGACATTGATTGCAATATTTCATGTCCTATTATTCTTGGCAGACCTTTCCTTAGAACGATTGGTGCGATTATTGATATGAAGGAAGGGAACATTAGATTCCAATTTCCATTAAGGAAAGGCATGGAGCACTTCCCAAGAAAGAAAGTAAAATTATGCGAGCTACTAATGAATCAAGTGCCAAAGATGGCACTAGTTAGATCTATCCTCGCTTTTATGCCTAGCTTGGGGCGTTAAACAATAGCGCTAGTTGGGAGGCAACTCAATTTTATTTTAGTTTCTTTGTTTTTGATATTGTTTAGTAATAAATCTTGCATCTACTCTCTGGTTAGACGTGTTTTCTTGTTTTAATTAGTGTTTGTGCCAAGTAGAACCTATAGGATAACCTATGGTATGAGTTAATTTGATTCTGCTGAAAAACTGAAACTTTGCGCTCACGAGAAACAATTCAATAAATCACAGAAAAATGTTTTTGCGTTGATTATTTTTTATGTTGATCAATAGACAAATTTACTAGGACTTCCTATTTTGGTAGGAATTTTGGAGTTCCATAAGTATTCAAAAGTTACAGATTGCTACAGACTGTTCTGTTTTTGACAGATTCTATTTTTTGTGTGTTGTTTGCTTATTTTGATGCATCTATGGCTAGTATGTAGGGGTATGAACCATAGAGAAGTTGGAATACGGTAGGTTTAACACCAATATAAATAAATAATGAGTTCATTATAGTACCTTATGTGGTGGTTTTTCTTTCTTGCACTAACGGAGCTTACGAGATTTCCTGTTGAGTTTTCAAGTTTTGGGTAAAGATTTGATGGACTATGGAATAAAGGTTGGAAAAATCCTAAGCGTGGGGATGCCCATGGCACCCCAAGATATTCAAGGATAACCAAAAGCCTAAGCTTGGGGATGCCCCGGAAGGCATCCCCTCTTTTGTCTTTGTCTATCGGTAACTTTACTTCGAGCTATATTTTTATTCGCCACATGATATGTGTTTTGCTTGGAGCGTCGTGTATGATATTAGTCTTTGCTTGTTAGTTTAACACAATCATCGTTGCTGTACACACCTATTGGGAGAGAAATACTTGATTTGAAATTTGTTAGAATACTCTATGTGCTTCACTTATATCTTTTGAGATAGATAATTTTTGCTCTAGTGCTTCACTTATATCTTTTAGAGCACGATGGTGGCTTAATTTTGTAGAAATTGTTGATCTCTCTTGCTTCATTTATATTATTTTGAGAGTCTTTTAGAATAGCATGGTATTTTCTATGGTTATAAAATTGGTCCTAGAATGGTGGGCATCCAAGTTGGGTATAACAAAAACTATCATAGAAGTGAATTGGATGCTATGATCAACTTGATGCTTAATAATTGTTTTGAGATATGAAGGTGGTAATATTAGAGTCATGATATTTTATGTAATTTTGAATTTAAGAAATACTTGTGTTGAGGTTTGCAAGTCCCATAGAATGCACGTATGGTAACCATTGTGTGACAAATTTGAAGCATGAGGTGTTATTTGATTGTCAACCTTATGAGTGGCAGTCGAGGACGAGCGATGGTCTTTTCCTACCAATCTATCCCCCTAGGAGCATGCACATAGTGCTTGGTTTTTGATGACTTGTAGATTTTTGAAATAAGTATGTTAGTTGTTTATGACTAATGTTGAGTCCATGGATTATACGCACTCTCACCTTCCATCATTGCTAGCCTCTTCGGTACCGTGCATTGCCCTTTCTCACCTTGAGAGGTGCAAACTTCACCGGTGCATCCAAACTCCGTGATACGATACGCTCTATCACACATAAACCTCCTTATATCTTCCTCAAAACAGCCACCATACCTACCTATTATGGCATTTCCATAGCCATTCCGAGATATATTGCCATGCAACTTTCCACCGTTCCGTTTGTCATGACACACATCATTATTGTCATATTGCCTTGCATGATCATGTAGTTGACATCGTATTTGTGGCAAAGCCACCATGCATAATTTTTCATACATGTCACTCTTGATTCATTGCCCATCCTGGTACACCGCTGGAGGCATTCATATAGAGTCATACTATGTTCTAGTATTGAGTTGTAATTCATGAGTTGTAATTAAATAGAAGTGTGATGATCATCATTTTTAGAGCATTGTCCCAAAGAAAAAAGAAAGAAAAAGAAAAATAAAGGCCAAAAAGAAAAAAAAGAAAGGCCAAAGAAAAAAAAGAGAAAAAAAGAAAGGCCAAAAAAAAGGAAAGGCCCAAAATAAAAAAAATAAAAAAATAAAAGGGACAATGTTACTATATTTTTTCCACACTTGTGCTTCGAAGTAGTACCATGTTCTTCATATAGAGAGTCTCATTTGTTGTCTCTTTCATATACTAGTGAGAATTTTTCATTATAGAACTTGGCTTGTATATTCCAACGATGGGCTTCCTCAAAATGCCCTAGGTCTTCATGAGCAAGCAAGTTGGATGCACACCCACTTAGTTTCTTTTGTTGAGCTTTCATACACTTATAGCTCTAGTGCATCCGTTGCATGGAAATCCCTACTCCTCGTCGATGTGAGACTTTCTCCTTTTTTGTCTTCTCCACATAACCCCCACCATCATACTCTATTCCACCCATAGTGCTATATCCATGGCTCACGCTCATGTATTGCGTGAAGTTCGAAAAAAGTTTGAGATTACTAAAGTATGAAACAATTGAATGGCTCGTCATCGGGGTTGTGCATGATGAGAGCATTCTTGTGTAACAAAAATGAAACATGACCAAACGATATGATTTTGTACGGATGAACTTTATTTAGCCATGTTATTTTGAGAAGACATGATTGCTTAGTTAGTATGCTTGAAGTATTATTATTCTTTATGTCAATATGAACTGTTATTTTGAATCATTTGGGTCTGAACATTCATGCTACAATAAAGAGAAATACATTGAAAAATATGCTAGGTAGCATTCCACATAAAAAATTCAATTTTTATCATTTACCTACTCGAGGACGAGCAAGAATTAAGCTTGGGGATGCTTGATACGTCTCCAACGTATCTATAATTTTTTTATTGTTCCATGGTATTATACTACCATTTTTGGATGTTTATGGGCTTTAATTTACACTTTTATATCATTTTTGGGACTAACCTACTAACCGGAGGCCCAGCCCGAATTGCTGTTTTTTTGCCTATTTTAGTGTTTCGAAGAAAAGGAATATCAAACGAAGTCCAAACGGAATGAAACCTTCGGGAGCGATATTTTTGGAAGAAACGTGATCTAGAGGACTTGGAGTGCAAGTCAAGAAACAAGCAAGGCGGCCACGAGGGTGCCCGGCGCTGCCCCTAGGGCTGGGCGCGCCCCCACCCTCGTGGGCCCCTCGATCATCCAACGACGTACTCCTTCCTCATATATATACCCATGTACCCTGAAACAATCAGGAGAGCCACGGAAAAACTATTTCCACCACCGTAACCTTCTGTATCCGCGAGATCCCATCTTGGAGCCGTCGCCGGCGCTCCACCGGAGGGGGAATCCACCATGGAGGGCCTCTACATCACCTGCAAGGCCTCTCCGGTGAGTTGTGAGTAGTTTACCGCAGACCTTCGGGTCCATAGTTATTAGTTAGATGGCTTCTTCTCTCTATTTGATTCTCAATACAAAGTTCTCCTTCCTCTTCTTGGAGATCTATTCGATGTAACTCTTTTTGCGGTGTGTTTGTCGAGATCCGATGAATTGTGGGTTTATGATCAAGTTTATGTATGAGAAATATTTTATCTCCTCTGAGTTATTTTATGTGTGATTAAGTTATCTTTGCAAGTCTCTTCGAATTATCGGTTTGGTTTGGCCTACTAGATTGAGCTTTCTTGCAATGGGAGAAGTGCTTAGCTTTGGGTTCAATCTTGCGGTGTCCTTTCCCAGTGACAGCAGGGGCAGCAAGGCACGTATTGTATTGTTGCCATCGAGGATAAAAAGATGGGTTTTACATCATATTGCATGAGTTTATCCCTCTACATCATGTCATGTTTCTTAATGCGTTACTCTGTTCTTCATTTACTTAATACTCTAGATGCATGCTGGATAGCGGTTGATGTGTGGAGTAATAGTAGTAGATGCAGGCAGGAGTCGGTCTACTTGTCACGGATGTGATGCCTATATACATGATCATGCCTAGATAATCTCATAATTATTCTCTTTTCTATCAATTGCTCGACTATAATTTGTTCACCCACCGTAATAATTATGCTATCTTGACAGAAGCCACTAGTGAAACCTATGGCCCCCGGGTCTATCTCTTATCATATAAGCTTTCAATTTACTTTTATTTGCATCTTTACTTTTCCAATCTATATCATAAAATACCAAAAATATATTTATCTTATCATATTATCTCTATCAAATCTCACTTTCGCAAGTGGCCTTGAAGGGATTGACAACCCCTTTATTGCGTTGGTTGTGAGTTCTTTGTTTGTTTGTGTAGGTGGGCGGGACTTGTGAGGAGCCTCCTACTGGATTGATACCTTGGTTCTCGAAAACTGAGGGAAATACTTATGCTACTGTACTGCATCACCCTTTCATCTTCAAGGAAAACCAACGCAAGCTCAAGACGTAGCATTATTCGGTGACTTGTGCGTTATCTCCTACTGGATTGATACCTTGGTTCTCAAACTAAGGGAAATACTGTAGTGACCCGATCCCAATCGATCGAAGTCTCTGTGCTTAAGTGTCATCCCTGGATTGGTATGCTGACACAAACAGTACTAGAGGAATTATAACAGAGTTCAATCACACACTTATTACGTCGAGGTCCTCATAAAGAGTATTTATTACAAAAATATAGCTGAAGGCCAACTAAAAAAATAACCGCGGAAGCTTCGAAGATAAATGAGTCCATCAAGTCCACGGCATAACTGAGTACATGACAATGACCTAGCACACCTTATTCTTCGTCTTAAAACTCTGCAACCTGAGACGTTGCAGCCGTGTAGGTCAGCACATGGAATATGCTGGCAGAGTCACATTATAGAGCAATGAATGAAAGAGACTATATCTACATGCATATTTGGCTGGTGGATGCTCTAAGTTTAATTTTGCATAAAGCTAATTTTTCCCTACAACAAAGGAATAAATTTTATTTACTACCAAGTTTATGCCATTATTAAGAAGGTTCCTCCAACTCAATTCCCAAAATTACCAAGTATAAATAATAGACCGAATACATTAATTAAAGAGTGATGAGATCAACAAATAATTCACTTCCAGATACTCAAATTGTTCACAACCGGGGACACTGCTAACCATGATTAGTTTGTACACTCTGCGGAGGTTTGCGCACTTTTCCCCACAAGACTCGACCGCATCCATGATTGGAAGACGAGACATAGCCTTTCTGAAGCATTCCCTCTAAACCCTGGGTAGACTGGTACACCTACTTTCCCACTACATCTGCTAGTCTACCACGGAAAGAGGTCACACAACTTACTCAACTATGCCAGAGCCCATTGGCTTGTGGCTGCACACATAAGTTTCTAGGCATGAAATATCATATGATCCCTTTGAGCCTAGGTGGAGGACCTAGGGTAGTCAGACGGGTACTCCAGGATTCCCATGGGCAAGCATTGGTTTCTCTAAGTGCCCCCAAACAATCCACCCAGATGTGTATTAAGGATGCCACCTTAATTTTCCCTTAGTTATTATTACTCTTGCAACTTTCATGAACCTCACATACCAACCCCTGTCTACGAGCATGGCTAAGCAATTTATGAGCATAACGTATATTCCCGGGGTGATCAAAGTAAATAGGTTCTTACCTCATGAACTACATAACAAAACAACATGTTCCCAATCCTACTCATGCAATCTTTGATGGTGAAACTAATGCAGAGTAAAAACTGGGTATAAAAGACCATGATCAAAGTGTAACTTGCCTTGCCGACGACCGCAAAACTCTAGAGATTCATAGTAACAAGCTTCGCACTCCGGAAAATCTATCATAAACAAACAATAGCATACATAAGCATTCAAGCAAAAGATGCAAAGAAAAACGAAGTTTTTTTTTGGAAAACTCAAAAACAAGCAAATAACTACTCTAAATAGAAAACAATTTTTAACAATACCATAATTATGTGGATTAAATCTTAACAGAAGGTACATGTGAAGAGCTTCGATTTGCAAAAAGAAACAACTGAAATAGAACTATGAAACTCAAGTTACGATCAAAATAAGTTTAAATACAAATCTGAACAAATTCAAATTCTAAACTTTCAAAAACATGTTTAAGTTGTTTTACCGGATAGATGAGATCACTCTGAAGATTTTGGCATTGGTTTCATCGAATTCGGGCAAACGAGCAAAAAGTTGTGCTAGTTTGAAATGTAGGGGCTAATATGTAAATAAAAACTAGCGAATAGGTCCCTGGCAGTAAAATAAAATAAAAAGAAAAATCTAACAAACGAATGTTCGCTACAGAAACCTAAAGAACGAAAACCATTCGCTACCAACGGCTAACGGATAAACGTCCACTAAATAAAAAAAGGTTTCAAAGAAAAAAACAAAACACGATCTGGATCGTCGGATCCAGATCGAACGGACGAGGGGCGACGGAGTTACCGTGGCGGCGGCCGGTGTCGGCGGCGAGGCAGACAACGACGGTGACTTCGGCTCGGGTGGGGCGGTGGCAACGGCGTCGGCTTGCGGGGCGGCGGCATCGGCGGGCGGTGGCGACGGCAGAGCGGTGGGGTGGTGTGGCGCGAGGCAGCGGCGGTTGCAGTGGTGGCAGCTGCGGCTTCGGCGGCTTGAGGGGAGGAGAGGGTCGGGGGCTCGCCTTATAAAGGCACGGGATGGGGCGGCTTGGAGGAGGGGGCAAGGCGGTGGCGAGGCGTGCCCGAGGCGGACACGACTTCCGTGCGGCGGCCGGACTCCCGGTCGGAGTCGGCGCGGAGCGGGGCTGGCTGGGCCGCGGCCTGGCTCAGTTGGTTGGGCCGGCCCGGTTCGACCGAGGAAACTTTTTTCTTTTTGAAAACAATTTTTCCAGAGAAGAAAAATATGAAATTAATACTAAATATATATCTAAAAATAGAAGAAACATTCACATAATAATATGGCCTTATTAATGACCTAGTGAACATTTTTCTGGGCCTAATTGCCTAAACTAAAAACAAACTTTTTTAGTACTAATTACTCTACAATAAAATAAATAAACTTGCAAATAAAATCAAATAAAAAATCAAAAAAGCAAAATTCAATTTCCAATATTTCTTTGCTGTTTTTGAAAAAGTCCTTTTATCCTCTCTTTATTTTATTTATTTGCAATAATTGGAAAAGAATTTTGAATAAAACAATTTGATCCAATTTTCCAATTTTTGAAAATTCAAAAATGGATTTGGGAAACCTCAAACTCTCTCAATTTGGTCCTTGAGTTGCTTAAGGTTTTCTAGGATCAAATTCAACTGAAACAAAAGAGAGCAAAAATGCATAAATCATGGATGCATATGAATGATCTATAAATGACATCCAAATTGAAAATTGGGATTTTACAAATCTACCCCCCTTAAGATGAATCTCGCCCTTGAGATTCGGGTTGGCTAGCAAATAGGTGTGGGTGGTCCTTCTGGAGGTATTCTTCGCGCTCCCAGGTGGCTTCCTCCTCTGTATGGTGAATCCATTGAACCTTGCAAAACTTGATGACCTTGCTGCGGGTAACTCGGTTGGCATACTCGAGTATCTTGACGGGTTTCTCCTCACAAGTCAGGTTAGTCTCCAACTGAATTTCTTCCAGAGGCACTGTATCTTTTAGAGGAATATCGGCCATCTCTGCATGGCACTTCTTCAACTGGGAAACATGAAACACATCATGAACTCCTGACAAACCTTCGGGTAATTCCAACTTGTAGGAAACTTCACGCATACGTTCCAAGACTCTGTATGGTCCCACAAATCGTGGTGCTAACTTTCCCTTGACTCCAAATTGTTTAACTCCTCAAAGTGGTGACACAGGAAGATATGCTATGTCTCCGACTTCATAGGTTACCTCATTGCGTTTAGTATCGGCATAACTCTTTTTCCTCGACTGGGCTATCTTGAGTCTATCATGGATCGACTTGACCTTCTCCTTAGAATCTCTGATTAAATCTGGTCCGAACAACTGTCGATCTCCAACTTCATCCCACATTAGTGGTGTCCTGCACCTCCTTCCGCACAAAGCTTCGAAAGGGGCCATCTTCAAACTGGCTTGATAACTATTGTTATATGAGAACTCTGCATAGGGTAAATAATCATCCCAACTAGATCCATAATCTAGCGCACAAGGTCTCAACATGTCCTCCAGAATCTGGTTGACTCTCTCGGTCTGCCCATCTGTCTGCGGATGAAAAGTTGTACTGAACTCTAGCCTGGTATCCAAAGTTTTGTGCAACTGATTCGAAAACTTTGAAGTAAAATGTGTTCCTCTATCTGATACAATGGTCCTCGAAACTCCATGCAGACATACGATCCTGGTCATGTATATCTTTGCCAACTTAGCGCTCATATATGTGGTTTTCACGGGGATGAAATGGGCTACCTTGGTCAAGCGATCAACTACAACCCAGATGGAGTCATATCCTGAACGAGTCCTGGGTAATCCGGTGATCAAATCCATGCCAAGTTTATCCCACTTCCATTCGGGTATCAGCAAAGACTGAAGTAACCTTGCTGGTTTCTAATGTTCTACCTTAACCCACTACCAAAAAAAGACACATCCGTTACATTTTGGGCCGAACAAAAAAATTTCCTATCATACTTATGACACTTCTATGATGATAATTGTGACAAAACCCGGTATCATCATAGATATGGTGGGCTCCTACTTCTATGACAAAAAATCATGACAGAAAATGGGCTTTTTTTCCTGGGCGGGCCGGAGAGGCAGTTGCATGACATTCTTTGGGCCGTGCATGACGTAAAAAACTATGGTAGAAGCGAGGGCGAGGAAAATATCGGGGAGTTCCCGGTTATGGTGGGTGGTCGGGGGCCGAGCGATGCACGTTTCTCTCATACACGTATGCACGTGGGTGCGCGGCATTGGGCTCTAACTGAACCCGAGCGAGGCGTTCGACTACTGAACCCGAGCGATTGCACTGCAGGCTATGCGTTACTGAACCCAATCGAGCGATTCCTTCGTTCGCTACTGCTGCTAACTGAAGCCGATCGAACCTTCTGCCTCCTTCCCTTTGATGAATAGTGAGCGTTGTTGGGGGGTTGGATGAACAGTTCCTGGTGGGGGGTTGGATGAACAGGACCCCGGTCGATTGAGCCGATTGGGCGTGGATGAACAGGACCTCGTGGAGGGCTGGATGAACAGGACCCGTGGAGGGAAGGTTGAACAGTAGCCGGTGGAGGGCTGGTTGAACAGTAGCCAGTGGAGGGCTGGATGAACAATAGCCCGTGGAGGGGTGGTTGAACAGGACCCCGTGGAGAGGGCTAGTTGAACAGTAGCCGGTGGAGGAGCGCGCGGTGGAGGCTGGATGAACAGGAGACCGTGGATGAACAGCCGCAGGTGGAGGCTAGAGGAGGTCGACTATGGATGAACAGTAGCCGTGGAGGCTGGAGGAGGTCGACAGTGGAGATGAACAACATCCCGTGGAGTCCCGTTTTGCGGTACGCCACACCCCTCCCGATGAACATGACCCTCGTTTCAACTATAGCGCTCTAACACAAGTCCATTTCCTGCGTTTTGCTGTATGCCACACCCCTCCCAATCAACGGGACCCCGTTTTGACCGTAGGAGGTCCAACATAAGTCCGATTCCTCCGTTTTGCGGTACACCAGACCCCTCCCGATGAACAAGATCCCGTTTCGACCGTGGACGGTTGAACACAAGGCCATTTCCTCCGTTCTGTGGTACGCCAGGCCTCGTTTCCATTGGCTGTTCCATCCAAGCCCTCCTGATGAACACGATGACGCATTCCGTTTTGACCCAACCGATTGACTCCCCATGAACACGATGATGACACAGTTTCTCCGTTCCGACCCAGCCATGTACACGAGCCCTGACCGTACGTATACGCGACTAGGCGTTCGAGACCCTGCCCGTATGTACGTACGTGGCCGTATTTACTTTCTTTCAACCTGGCCGTTGTACGTACGTGTACATGCTACGTGCGCGCCTCTACTACGACATGTGCGCGCCTCTACATTGACCAGTATGTACGTACACGTTCATGACCAGAATGACAATGCTACGTACGCTTCGACCAGGTGGATCCCGACTGTCAAGCACTTCCTTGCGTGCGGAGATGTAGCTGGTGGGTCCCAGCAGTCAGGGGGGAGAATCATTTTTTCGCCCGTAATATGGACGCTGTTCCTTGCGTGCAAAGATGTAGCTGGTGGGTCCCAACAGTCAGGGGGGAAACATTTTTTTGTGAAATATGGTGGCCCGACGGGTGGGTCCCTGCTATCTGGTGGAGGAATAATTATTTTGCGCGTAATAAGGAAGCACTTCCTTGCGGCTGCCATGGACCCTGCTGTCAGCCTCTCCACATACAGTACTCTTCCGATGGAAGTCGTTCCTTGACCACGTTGACCACGCCGCGCCGAGAGCACCAGGGCGGTGGATGATGGCGAGGCCTAGGAAGTGGACGACGTGGAGCCGGGGAAGACGCGACAGTGGAAGCTCACGCGGAGAGGAGTAAAAGGGTTCACTGGTTTGACTGCAGTGTGAGGCTACCGTCACCGCAGAATAACAGGGGGTGTGGGTGAGTAGAGGGATGGCCTGGCCAGCGGTGGGAGTAGTAGGGGGCGGTGAGGCCTCCGCGGCATCACAGCCGGCCACGGGAGGCAGGAGCACATGGCATGACCGGCACTGCTTTGGGCAGCTAGAGCAAGAAGACCGGAGGTTGAAGAAGCACTACGGTCGTTGGATGGACATCGTACAGTCACTGCAGCTAGAATCATTTATATTGACTAAGTTGACAAAGCCCTTGGTACGCGTCAACTTAGTAGGCCCACAGGCCAGCCTCCGAAATGGTGCACCCCAAATGTCAGGGGGAGGAATCATTATTTGGGCGGCTAAAGCAAGAATATCCAAGATTTAAGAAGAAGCACGACATCCGTTGGATGGACATCCAACGGCTACTGCGGCTAGAACCGTGTGTTGACTATAAGTTAACAAAGCCTTGCATACGCATCAACTTATTTTTTTAGGGGACGCATCAACTTAGTAGGCCCACAAGTGTGTGGTAGAGAACTTATAGCCCATTTGAGATTTGTAAGAATGTACATCCCATTTTTGAATTCTAATGGAATTTACTACAACCCATTTATAGTTTGTTAAAAGTACAACCCACTTTCTAGCTAGGACAACGATTAATAATTTCAACCAACTGTTCAAAACAGTATTCAATAAAATTTCCAACATTTTGATGGGATCCAAAATATTTTTATCCCGAAATTTCTAGTCAGATTAAATACAATTTCAATATAAATTTGTATTACGTAAAAATCCAACGAAACATTGCACGTGCAACAATTAATGAAATTAAAATTTTCAAAATCTAAAAATAATATTTTATAAAGTAATTATGTGTTTGGTGCATTTTTTATAGTTACTGCCCAATTTTTATAATTAAGCTTCGACCAGGTGGGTCCCTACTGTCAGGCACTTCCTTGCGTGCGAAGATGTAGCTGGTGGGTCCCAACACTCAGGGGGCGAATCATTTTTTTGCCCGTAATATGGACGCACTTCCTTGCATGCGAAGATGTATCTGGTAGGTCCCAGCAGTCAGGTGGAAACGTTTTTTTTGCGAAATACGGTGGGTCCCTACTGTCATGTGGAGGAATCATTATTTTCCGTGTAATATGGAGGCACTTCCTTGTTGCGGCCGTGGACCCAGCTGTCAGCCTCTCCACATACGGTACTATTCCGATGGAAGTCTGTCATCGACCACATTGACCACGCCGCGCCAAGAGCACCAAGGCGGTGGACGACGGCGAGGCCTAGGAAGGGGACGTCACGGAGCCGGGGAAGACGCGATAGTGAATGCCCACACAGAGAGGAGTATGATGGTTCACTGGTGCGGCTACGGTGTGAGGCTGCCATCGCCGCAGGGCCTGGCTAGCGGTGGGAGTAATAGGGGGCGATGAGGTCTCAACGACAGCACAACCGGCCACTGGAGGCAGGAGCAGGCGGTCTTGTCGTAGCTAGTTTGGGCGGCTGGTGCAAGAAGAGCAGCGATTGAAGAAGCATCAGGACCTTTTGATTCAAATCCAACGGCCAGTGCTGCTAGAATCGTTTGTTGACTATGTTGACAAGCCCTGCGTATGCGTCAACTTAGTAGGCCCACAGGGCAGCCTCCCAACCGGTGCGCCCCAGATGACAGTGGGAGAAATCATTTTTTCGCGTAATAAGGAGGCAGTTGATTGCGTGCGGCCAGGCCAGCGGACGAAATAGGGTAGGCTGGTGAAGCATGCGCTGCATCACAGCGGGCCACAAGAGGAGGGAGCAGGCAGTCCCGTCGGCGCTAGTTTAGGCGGCTGGAGTAGGAAGATCAGAGATTGAAGAAGCACGTCGGCCGTTGGATGGACATCTAACAATCACTGCTGCTAGAATCGTGTGTTGACTGACAAAGCCTTACGTAAACAAGTCAGCCTCGAAATTTATCGCTTGTACAACCCATTTGTTATTATTTTTATATTTTTTACTCAGTTTCTTATTCATATGGAATTTATTGCAGTCCATTTTCCGTTTTTAGAATTGCTGCCCATTTTCTGGTCAGTACGAGGGTTAAAAAATTGAACTAAATATGTGCGAAATTTTGAAAATTCGCAAATTTTTGCTGGGGAACAAAATATTCTTAATCCAAAAATTAGTAGCCAGACTAAAACAAATTTAAAAATAAATTAGTACTATGTCATGTTAAATCCAATGAAATACTCCCTCCGTCCAAAAATTCTTGTCTTAGATTTGTCTAAATAAGGATGTATCAAGTCAAGTTTTGGTATTAGATACATCTATATCTAGACTAATCTAAGACAAGAATTTTGGCACGGAGGGAGTATAAAATATTAGTGAAGAAAAAAAAACAAAAAATGAAACTAATTTCCCATTTTCTATAATTTTTGTGGCATTTTCAACACCTTTGATATTACTTTTAACAGACACTGACCATACTCTTTGGCCAGGCCGGAATGCATCCCTCCTCGTCTTGAAAGATTTGCAGCCCAGTAAGTCGGAGAAAACAAATAGGCCTAGCTTGGGTATTCTTCAAAAAGAAATACTGGGCTACCTTTTTTCCCAAAGAAAAAATTGCTGGTCTGGTCATGTTGTTAGACGGGCCACAGAGACTGCACAACCAAGTTTATAGCCTGCTCCTCCGAATTACTACTCAAAAAAAGTTGTGCAATTGTGTCGTTAATTGACTATACGTTGAAAGTGATGTGGGTCCCAGATATCAGCATGGTGGATTAGAGTAAAAAAACGAGGGGTGCATCTGAGTAGTAAAAGAGGCGCTTGCTTGTGTTTGGGAGTGGACCTGGTGGGTCCGTATTGTCATACTCACAACTACAGTCCTCTCCCGATTCACTATGTTGATAGGGCCGAATGGCGGCGCCGCGGTGAGCGCAGCAAGGCGGAGGATAAAGTGTTATCGCCAATGTGCTGGCTGGGTTGGACATTCTTATTGAAAAATAAAAATGGACCGAAACTATTTACGATGTTGACTATGATTTGCAGGGGTCCGCTAGTTTACAGGAAGAAAATGCTGGGAGAAAGAAGACTGGTCGCTATCTTTGCCTAAGAATAATATCGACTGAATGTAACGACACTATCATAGGAAATAATATCCTCCTGTTAAATCGTGAATTTAAAAAACTGGTGCATGAGCATTTAGCTTTATTTATTTATTTATTTACTTATTTATGTTTAGGGGACCATGAGCATGTACCTAGGCTGGATTCATGTGAGATCCTCCCTTCCAGTTAGTTATGGACTCCTCTATTGGGCCTTCATCAGTGGGCTGTATGTTATCAACAAGTGGAAAATGTGTTCCATACCAAAAATAGTATGCGCTATGTACGGTACAAGGCACTAAAGGATCGGACCATGCAACGACTTCCAAAACATTGTGTTTGTCGTTCTAACAACACATCTATTCAACCAACAGACAAAATATACTACTTATTGTACATTGAAAACAACAACAGCAGCAACCAGGGTTGGGGGTGCAACAGAAGCAGTAAGCAGGCCAGAAGAGTAAAGACGCATCTCTCTCTTCCAAACCAAACATCAACCATCATTACAAAAGGTCTACCAAAAAAGAACAAGTGTATGCATCAAACGAAATAAAGATCCTACTACACATAGTGCACGCATCTAACTAACTGGCTTAGTTAGACGTTATTATTTATTAAGCCGTGGAGATTGGCTGACGGCTTGAACCAGATGGGTGCCTAACGGGGGAAACTCCAGCTATCAGGTCAAAGTCTGATACTTGCGACCCTCTCTCCTACTTTGTGTTGCAAAGCGTGGCGGTACATATCAAGGTATGGTGCATGCAGAGACACATGGTACGCTGTGTACACATAGTTTTGCCTGATGAACGAAACCGTGCTACCATCATGATCATTGCCGTCGGTTATCTCCTGGTTAATCGTATAATCCAGTCCGAGAAATAGAGAGGGTGTACCAAGGCTACTTACCAGCCTCCAGTCAAAAATTCCTAAGGCCTAGAGAAGCTGAGATCCTGCTCAAAGACCTTGCAGTGACTGTGATTGTATTCCGGGAAACAACATGTCTGGTACGTGCGAACGATCATCAATCGTTCTCCGTCATCTGATCGATCCAGGAACCACCTGCAACTGCCATGCCGCTTTTCTTTCAAAGGTTCTGGGATTAGTAAGGGTAGGGACACCAGGCGTCCTACAACATCATATCAAGTTGGAGTCAAATAAAAAAGGGCTCTTAATGTAGTCGATCTTAAGAACAACATATTATGAGCATGAATATTTTTTCAATAAATGTTGACAATAATATAAGTAAGCCATCATGATATCATAGGAAAGTAACATACTGCTGTAACAACCATTTGTAGTGATGACTGGAGTAGGCCAGCAATACGTCGAGCCATAGAAGGAGTTGACAGCGTAAATGAAGCCCTTGTGTTCAATGGCATCAGAAAACCATGGAGGATGTATGATCCTGCGATGGATGTGGAGATTTATCCACTTACCGCAGTGATCTGTCAGATAGGCGAGACCGCGGTTGAAGAACGCAATTAGCCTGGAGTCTTTATAATTCACAGGTCTTGTGGGCACATGGGAGATTATAACCTTGAGCAAATCAAACTTGGTATCATGTTGGCTAATGTAAGATTCCGAGTATTCTGGGCCGCGGTGCGAAAGCAGTGCAGTGTTAATCGAAGGAAGGGGGATCAATCACCGGGTGTAGACCTCCACGAGCATCCAGCTGGTGCAACCATCGACGAGCACCATCCAATACGTGTTCATGCCGAACTAGTACATACCATTAATGTAGTTGAGGGTGACGGGGATCAGATCGCAGTCAAGGGGGTTGATGATGGCCACCCTACAATCGTTATGTTGTGTGACATGTCGTTTCTGAAGATCAGGCGGCATCCGCAAGCAAGGAGCTAGCTTAAAAATCTCCGGCCTGAGGGCTTTGAGTAAACGGTACATCCCGACGAGCAAGCGGCGAGCGACATGGTACTAAGATTGTCCACACGTGAACCAATGAGCTTGATTACCTCTGTGGGGAGCGAATTCCAGCTGCTCTTTTGGCGGACGCTGCTCGGTTCTGCCATTGTTAGTGCTTGGGTTTTGGACGAGGGAGAGAGGCGCCTTAGCGGGGATGGAAGATTGGATGAGATTATGTGCGGACAAAGATAGGGAAGCGAATATGTGCTGCAGGAAGTGGATAGGTGATGATGACTACGGCACGCCGCTTGACTTACGAGACACATACCAACAGCGTAGGGTCATATCGATGCGAGACAACTTGCTTGAGTGATCACAGTACTGGTACTCCCTATAGTACCTACTACTATGCCCAAACTTGCTTGAGTAGAGTAGTAGTGGAGTAGGACTCTTCTCTACTACTAGCACCGGAGGAGTAGTATATTCTAATCTAAAATAGTTACAAACTTCAATGCGTGAGCGTGGAATGACTACGAACCACCATCGGTGCTAACTCCAATCCCCAGCAAATGTTTGCTGGGAGACATGGCGGTTGCAAACGCCCGCGACGCAGTTATAGTACGTGTGTAAGGGTGGCGGTTTTGTCAAATACTATGGCTTAAAAATATGCCACCATCGGATGGAAATCTGACGGTTACGTGGAATTCGCCAGGATTGAGCTCGTGCCGAACACCCGGGGCTATAACTTGCACCGGCTGACCACTAACAATGATACTAACATAGTTGTAAAATGTTCAAAGATTGTGTCTACGTGGTGTTTGGAATTATATGCAAAAAAATTAGCAAGATGCTCGTACATTGCACGGAACATCAAGATGCATTTTTTTCCAAAACACCTGTTGTGATTGACCCATGCAGGAGTAATCCCATGTGTAAAAACTAATGATATCTCGAGATTTTATCAGAAAATGGTATCTCGACTATTTCATCGAAAAAATGATATCTCGAGAAAGATGATAGATAAGGTGAGGAGGAGCGGGGCGTGATGGTGACTGGTGGTCGGACTGGGCGGAGGCATGGGGATGGACGACACCGGCAGCGGCCACCACGCCAGATTGTCCCAGAGACTTCCTTTTTTAATAGCTCAGCAATGAGGTTGTGGGAAATAAGGATAAACAAGGCAATTCCTTATCTGTAAATGTGGAGAGAGGTGCGGGTATCTTTTGTAAAATTGTCATAGTTTGCTTTCTATCCGTCAGATATAGATCGGACAGTCTATATTATAAGATGGCAGGCACACCATCAAAACCAACTCGGTTTTTTCTCTACTCCTACTCCTATAAAAGACTCAGTTGGTGATGATGGAGGCGAGGAGGCGTGTTCAGCTGGGCGTGCAGCGGACGGCGCAGTACTACTCGATTTATTTGGAAGAAAATATAGAAGAGTAGTAGAGATAGAGATAAGAGTAGAGATAGAGACTCAGGGAGGAGCACCATCTACTGCTTCATGTGCTACTCCTGCGCTCCATTCGGCGGCCGCAACGTCCCCTATAGCCACTCCCTCCTGCACTCCATTCAGCGATAGCTGTTGAAATTTGGGGAGCGTACTCTCGTGACTGCTGGCAGCAAAGACTTTACCGACGACGACTACTTCCCCGACCTCGAAAACCTCTTGCTCAACGACATGGGAGATAACCTCAACGCCAACGGTGCTGCTCCCGTTCCATCGTATGTGTTTCTGTCCTTCTTGTTCAAAATCATGGTAGAATTCATGTTTCTACTCTATATCCTAGATTCTATCTGTTCATCTACTATGCTAGTCCACATGATTAGTTTAATCTTTGTTATAGCCGTCATGATTTATTTTGTGCTTATTCGGACTAAATCTCGTAGTAACTTGCTCATATATTCAACTGGCGCAACGTCCCCTACAGCCACTCCCATTTCATGGACGGCCTGGTCGATGCCTCCAAGGAGCCCTTCGTCTACTACTATGAGTGCCCGATGCCGTTTTGGGGCTCGCCGGCGGACATCATGCATCACCTCACGGATGCGTGCGATGATCACTATTGGCCCTTGGCAAAGAACATCAAGTACGATACATGTTACCCGTTCACCGTGTAGGAGTCGTTGGAGGATCACCGCCGCCTGCTAGTCTTGGAGGAGGACGGCAGCGTCTTCCTCTTGATCGTGGGCACTGGCGAGTCCCGCACAGGCCGCCGCCCTGTCTCTGTAGTGTGCGTCAGGGGCGACGCCACTGATGCTGACACTGACACGAGGCCGATGTATGGGTGCGTGCTCACTGTTACTACCCCTCAGAGGTATGTGGGTGGCGACACCGGCTCCATCATGCTGACTAGGACTGTGCTGAGCTGGGACCTTCCCGCCGATGTGGACATGGAAGACGCATGTTATGATTCCCCCCCCCCAAAGCGGTGCACGGGGACTCCAAGGAGGTTCACTTGGACATATGCATTACCAAGTTAAATGTTGATCATTAATCTTTGCTCAATATAATCCGCTGTCTAAGCATGTGGATACTTCCATGCATGATCTTGCTCTATTGGAGTATCACGCATGAATAAAAGTGTATCCATTTATGGTTTAGTCTAGAATCTTCCATGTATGAATTTTTACTACAATACTGGTGAAAGACTTACGATGAACCATTTCTTACATCTCCTCCGCCCCCTTCCAAGTCATCCTGATTTAATCCCTCCGTCTAGGTGTATAAGGGCATGGTTAATACTTAATAGTATAGCCAATTGTTGAATATAAGAAAGTTCCATGTCATCTGTAGCCAACAAGTATAACAATCGATACTCAAAAACTATTTTTTAAAGATCATTTCTTGCAAAGCACAATAAGTGTTATTTCTTCACAAGTTTTGGATGCAGGTTGAACAGTTGAACGCTTTTGTTTGCAAAAGATCCTTTTTTATCTATTTCACCCAGATGCTTGTGAGCTCTAGAGATGAAATAATATCCGAAGAAACCTATCGATACCCGTTACACATGAGATGACCCCCACATCCTTTGTCAAAATAAACAACTCCCCGATCAATGCATTTCACTCTTCCATGCAACGCACGGGCCCCTTACTATAGATTAGTACGACCAAAAATTGAACTAACATAATATATAGTACGATAAATGCTGATGCATGTGACCTAAAATTATATCATTGAAAACTATGTTCAATTACGAATCCACCAATATAGTTTTTTTTGACATGCACTAACATTTTGTTAGTTAAATCTTCAGTCAAATTCAATGGGGGACTAATAAACCACGACCGATGTAGTACTAGTGTAGAGGACGGTGCTGCACGGGAGTCTCACCCTGCTCGTAGCGTGGCAGTAAAGCCGTCATAGCACAAAACCAAACCACTTCCAGTAATAAGTGACCTGGTAAAATAAATGGACAAGCAACCATCACATCCCTCTGTCTTTTTTGCATTTTATCTCTCTGCATTTACTTTCTCCGGTTCATCTCGCACACTCGATCCCTAGCTACTACCTTAGTATACCTAGCTACTAGTCCTAGGGCCAGTTCTTTTGGTGGCTTAAAAAAATAAGCCGTCTCTTCCCCAGCTTTTCCCATAAGACTAGTCACAGTGGAGAGTAACATTAAGGCGCCTCACTCATTTATTTGGGCTTCTAAACTACTACTAGTACCTCCGTCCTGGTTTATTCGTCACCATTGTAATTTGTACTAAAATTTGACCAAAGATTTAACTGATAAAATGTTTGTGCATGTGACATGCACAAACATTTCATTAGTTAAATTTATGATCAAAATTTGACACAGATTACAATGGGGACCAATAAACCAGGACGGAGGTAGTAGTAATGGGATTACTAATATAGAAGCCTAAACAAACTGGCCCCTGGTACTCCTACTAGTAGTAGTACTCAAGTTGGAATTCATATTTCACGGCACAACTTGTTAGGAAAAAAATTCGATACAAGGTGTAGGAAGCGGTTTGGAAATTTGCATGCCTTTCCGACCAGTGAGATACTCCGTACAAAGTACAACAGAGAAATAATCACAGAGAAGGAAGATAAAAGTAAACAATCAAATGAGCATTGTTGCATTTGTTTTGCATTGAATCATTTCACAATCTTGACTAGTGTTGTTTTTCTACTTTTACAAAAACCGCATCGTAATGTTAAAACATGCATTTGCACGTACATAAGTAATAGTAGTACTCCCTCCGTCTAGGTGTATAAGTCTTCCCTCCTTCTTGGTCACGGTGCACAACCAAGGATGACTTATTCACCTGGACGGAGGGAGTAGCACAGTCTGCAAGCATATATAGAGAGAGACGTGCAGTGGGATAGTATATGTAAAGTTTGTGCTATATGCACGTACATACAAAATGTGTACGGGTACACAAGGTTTCCAAACTTTCCCTTTTACATACTTAATTAAGGACGCTAATAATTCCTGAACGTTCGGGATTTATCATTTGCGTCCAAAAACTAATGAGATCGCCTTACAAAACTAAATTATACTCCTACTGAAAGCCACAACGCTCGCAGGAGCGCTTGCGGCGCGCCATGAGTGCCCTGGTGCGCGGCCGTTTCCCAGCGTGCCGACACAATGCCTCTTCCTCACCCTCGCAACTCATGAGGTGCTGATTGGCGGCTTGCTGGCGGCTGAGCGTGATCTCACCAGTGTGGTGATCCGGTACCAGCAGGTACTCCTCCTTGCTGAAAGCGTGCACCCGGTCCATGTACCTCCAAGCGTAGATGAGGCGCTTGGGCCCGACTGCACTCAGGGCCTTAGCACGGGCATCCTCCACCACCCTCACGGCCCTCGCACGAGCCTTCTGCCAAAGAGCCAATTGCCTGACTCTCTCGGACATGACATAGACCTACCAGGCAGCTTGCCCCGCGGCGCGCTTCTCTTCCTCGGCCTTCTTCTACGCCTCTATTTTGGTGTGCTCTGCCGAAGGGAAAGCCTCCCACAAGGCGACATCCATTTGTTTCCAAAGATCCTCAAGGCTGGGGGGAGGGGATCGGCGGGCGGGGCGACGTTCTCCTCATAGCGGGGAGCCGACGCATTCTCCGATGCGCGTGCTAGCGAGATTGGGAACGCTGATGCGTCCACCTCGACGCGTCACAGCGAGGAGTGGAATGCCGATGCGTCCTCCTCGACTAGTGGCGGCGAGGAACGAAACGATGACGTGTGACCGTCCACGCGGTGCAGCAAGGGGCGATGCCATGGTGGTCGACGTGAGAGGGAGGGGGAGGAGATAGCGATGAACGTGATCGTTCTTCCAAATGTCGTGGGATGCATAGTATTTATAGCGAGCAATGACACACCTATGTAAGATATGGACTGAGCTGCAGTGACTTAACTGCAGGTCCAGTTGCATCACTGACATGAGGGCCAGACCCCTGTTGGGCCCATATGTCAGTGACCCAATGCACCCGCAGTTAAGTAAGTGAAGCAGCGTCCCGTAAGATATGTTGCGTGATTAACGTAACAACTACGTGGGCATATTTGTTGGAGTAAATTACGGGGGAGGGAAGGGTGGAAATATTGCTGGTCACAACAGATTGGACGAGCGCGGGGGGAGGAGAGTCATGCATGCAGATTTTTTCCACACGGGGTGGAGTGGTGGGACCGCCAGAGGGAGAAGGAGAGTCTAGAAGGCATATTGTTTTCACACATGGAGAGGAAAAGATTTGGAGACGAATGGGCTTCCTGCAGGTATGGGGAATGGTGCATACTAAGTCATCTTGCATGTCGGGCTAGGTATAGTCTCAAGTCATTAAAAACATACATGCCCCACACATGTTTATATTTCAAGGTGCACTAAGTTATTGCATGCGATGATTAAGGCTAGCCATAATGGTGGTATCTTAGCTGGTATCATGCACACGGGAATAGCAAACATGCTGATGTGGCAACGAATTAAAGGAGAGAGGGGGGCTAGAGTAACTAGTGTTCATGCATGCATGTAATGCGATAATGCATTGGTTAACACATTTTTTTGTGAAGAACGACAACATTAGTTGAGTACTTATGCAGACTACAAAAACTATTCCACCGCCTCTATCTTGGTAAGAGTAGGTGAAAATTTTGAATCGAGCCCTTTAAGCTAGAAGGGAGGTAGTAGTACTCTAATAGCTAACCTTGTTGTGATGACTAGATAGGACATGGCACGCACCTGGACGGAGGAACTAGTCTGCATAGTGCATTTAAGTTTTGTGTGAAGTCAATGTATCAACATTCACAATGTCAAATCAATATTTTTATACTCATTATAAAATGTAGTTTTTATAATCATTATAATTAGTATTGTAGATATTGATATTTTTAGTATAAATTTGGCCAAACACTTTGCAAACGGTTGACGGAAGTAAAAAGGACCAAAGGGAGTATCATGCATGCGGAGTGGGAAAAAATTGCTCATTTATTGCCAGTTGAAGTCTCAAAGGGCGCGAGCGCGAGGGAAGCGAAGGTCGTGGGAGGCGCGACGGTTGACGGAATTAAGTGAAGTTACATCCACGCGCCGACATGGCGTGTGAACAGGAAGAACTATACCGTCAGGCCTACGATATGGGTCTAGTAGACGTGACATCTAGTGGGTCCCACATAGTACTCGAGAACTCTTTGGGGGCTTGCAGCCGTTTATCCACCGGGCAAGCCAACAACCCCACACCGTTCTCGCGCCCTACTCGTCCTCGCCTTCTACTAGTATAGTACCTTACAACAATTCACTCCCAATCGTCCCGTCCTTTCACATTACACAAGTTCAACTTTTCCTAACCCTCCTCCAAAATCCATGGCCTCCCAAATCTCAATGGTCACCGCTGAGTACTGATACGTCTCCAATGTATCTATAATTTTTTATTGTTCCATGCTATTATATTACCCCTTTTGGATGTTTATGGGCTTTATTTTACACATTTATATCATTTTTGGAACTAACCTTCTAACCGGAGGCCCAGCCCATATTGCTGTTTTTTTGCCTATTTCAGTATTTCGAAGAAAAGGAATATCAAATGGAGTCCAAACGGAATGAAATCTTCGGGAGCATTATTTTTGGAACAAATCTGATCCGGAGATCCTGGAGTGCAAGTCAAGAAAGCTCCGAGGGACCCACTAGATAGGAGGGTGCCCCCCTGTAGGGCGCGCCCCCTGTCTCGTGGGCCCCTCGGGCATCCACCGACGTACTTCTTCCTCCTATATATATCCACGGACGCTGAAAACATCCAGGAGCACCACGAAACACAATTTCCACTGTCGTAACCTTCTGTATCCGTGAGATCCTATCTTGGAGCCTTCGCCGGCACTCTACCGGAGGGGGAATCGATCATGGAGGGCTTCTACATCGACACCATAGCCTCTCCGATGAGTTGTGAGTAGTTTACCACAGACCTACGGGTCCATAGTTATTAGCTAGATGGCTTCTTCTCTCTTTTTGGATCTCAATACAATATTCTCCCCCTCTCTTGTGGAGATCTATTCGATGTAATCTCTTTTTGTGGTGTGTTTGTCGAGATCCGATGAATTGTGGGTTTATCATCAAGTTTATCGATGAATACTATTGGAATCTTCTCTGAATTCTTTTGTGTATGATTGAGTTATCTTTGCAAGTCTCTTTGAATTATCAGTTTGGTTTGGCCTACTAGATTGATCTTTCTTGCCATGGGAGAAGTGTTTAGATTTGGGTTCAATCTTGCGGTGATCTTACCCAGTGACAGAAAGGGTTGCAAGACACATATTGTATTGTTGCCATCGAGGATAACAAGATGGGGTTTATATCATATTGCATGTGTTTATCCCTCTACATCATGTCATCTTGCTTAAGGCATTACTCTGTTCTTATGAACTTAATACTCTAGATGCAGGCAGGAGTCAGTCGATGTGTGGAGTAATAGTAGTAGATGCAGGCAGGAGTCAGTCTACTTGTTATGGATGTGATGCCTATATACATGATCATGCCTAGATAATCTCATAACTATGCGCTTTTCTATCAATTGTTCAACAGTAATTTGTTCACCCACCGTAATACTTATGCTCTTGAGAGAAGCCTCTAGTGAAACCTATGGCCCCCGGGTCTATCTCTTATCGTATTTGCTTTCAATCTTCTTTTATTTGCATCTTTATTTTCTGCATCTATATTATAAAATAGCAAAAATATATTTATCTTATCATACTACCTCTATCAGATCTCACTTTCGTAAGTGACCGTGAAGGGATTGACAACCCCTTTATTGCGTTGGTTGTGAGTTCTCAGTTTGTTTGTGTAGGTGCGTGGGACTTTTGAGGAGCCTCCTACTGGATTGATACCTTGGTTCTCAAAACTGAGGGAAATACTAACGCTACACTTTGCTGCATCACCCTCTTCTCTTCGGGGAAAACCAACGCTAGCTCAAGACGTAGCAAGAAGGATTTCTGGCGCCGTTGCTGGGGAGGTATTTGCTCAAGTCAAGACATACCAAGTACCGATCACAAACCCATCTTCCTCGCATTTACATTATTTGCCTCTCGTTTTCCTCTCCCCCCACTTGACCCTTGCCGTTTTATTCGCCCTCTCTTTCCCAAACTCCTCCTCTCTTTTCGCTTGCCTCCTTTTGTGTGATTGTTTGCTTGTTTGACCTTATGGCTATGCCTAAGGGACCTGAACACCTTCTCAGAAGGATGGATGAGATTGAATCAAATATTAGAAGCTTTATGAATTTGCAATTTGAGAATAATAATTTCTTTAGAAAAGAGCTTAAGGAACAAAAAAGTTTTTTGGGGTTTATGAACAAAGAGCTTGATGATATGAATAAAGAATTCTATGGTGTTAACGCTCAAATTACCCGTCTTGAAAATGCTATAGCCAAAATTTCTGACAAGCAAGCCACCTTAGTCAATAAGATGGCCGCTAAACCAGAAAAATTACATGAAAATAATGATGAGGATCTTAAAGTTATTGATGCGTCTCCAATTAGATCTATGTTTTGCAATATGAATTTTGATGATTATGGGAGTGATGATGAATCAACTTTGCCTAGAAGGCGTCCCAAAAAATCGGAATCTTTAGATCGTGATGTTAAAATTGGTAAAAGAGAGATTGGAGAATCTTCAACTTCTAATATTGAACCTACTATCTCGGATTTCAAGGAATTTGATTATGATAATTGCTCTTTAAAAGGTTGTATTTTGTTGTTGCAATCCGTTGTTAATTCTCCTCATGCTTACAGTCAAAATAAAGCTTTTACCAAACATATCAGTGATGCCGTGTTGCAATCTTATGATGAAAAACTGAATTTGGAAGTTTCTATACCTAGAAAACTTAATGATGAGTGGGAACCTACTATAAAGATTAGAATGAAAGATTATGAGTGTTTTGCTTTGTGTGATTTGGGTGCTAGTGTTTCCACGATTCCAAAAACTTTATGTGATATTCTAGGTTTCCATGATCTTGATGATTGCTCTTTAAATTTGCACATTGCGGATTCCACCATTAAAAAGCCTATGGGAAGGATCAATGATGTTTTTATTGTTGCTAATAGAAATTTGGTGCCCGTACATTTTATTGTTCTTGATATAGATTGCAATCTTTCTTGGCCTATTATTCTTGGTAGACCTTTCCTTAGAACGATTGGTGCGATTATTGATATGAAGGAAGGGAACATTAGATTCCAATTTCCTTTAAAGAAAGGCATGGAGAACTTTCCAAGAAAGGAAGTTAAATTACCTTATGAATATATCATGCGTGCTACTTATTAATCAAGTGCCAAAGATGTCACTAGTTAGATCTATCCTTGCTTTTATGCCTAGCTAGGGGCGTTAAACGATAGCGCTAGTTGGGAGGCAACCCAATTTTTCTTTCTTTTTTTGTTTTTGCTCCTGTTTAGGAATAAATCTTGCATCTACTCTCTGTTTGGATGTGTTTTTATCTTTTAGTTAGTGTTTGTGCCAAGTAGAACCTATAGGATAACCTACGATGATAGTTGATTTGATTCTGCTGAAAAACAGAAACTTTGCGCTCACGAGAAAAAAATCAATAAATCACAGAAACATGATTTTGCATTGATTCTTTTTGCTTCTGATCAATAGACAAATTTTCCAGTACGTCCTATTTTGGTAGGATTTGTAGAGTACCAGAAGTTTGCGTTAGTTACAGATTGCTACAGACTGTTCTGTTTTTCACAGATTCTGTTTTTCGCGTGTTTGCTTATTTCAATGCATCTATGGATAGTAAATTAGTTTATGAACCATAAGGAAGTTGGAATACAGTAGGTTTAACACCAAAATAAATAAACAATGAGTTCATTGCAGTACCTTATGTGGTGGTTTTGTTTTCTTTCACTAACGGAGCTTATAAGATTTCCTGTTGAGTTTTGTGTTGTGAAGTTTTCAAGTTTTGGGTAAAGCCTTTATGGACTATGGAATAAAGGGTGGCAAGAGCCTAAGCTTGGGGATTCCCATGGCACCCCAAGATATTCAAGAGTAGCCAAAAGCCTCAGCTTGGGGATTCCCCGGGAAGGCATCCCCTCTTTCGTCTTCGTTCATTGGTAACTTTACTTGGAGCTATATTTTTATTCGCCACATGATATGTGTTTTGCTTGGAGCGTCGTGTATTATATTAGTCTTTGCTTTTTAGTTTACCACAATCAATCTTGCTGTACACACCTTTTGGGAGAAGCCTATTTGATTAGAATTTGCTAGAATACTCTATGTGCTTCACTTATATCTTTTGAGCTTGATAGTTTTTGCTCTAGTGCTTCACTTATATCTTTTAGAGCACGACGGTGGTGTCTTAATTTTGAAGAAATTGCTAGTCTCTCATGCTTCACTTATATCATTTTTAGAGTCTTTTAGAACAGCATGGTATTTTCTATTGTTACAAAGTTGGTCCTAGAATGGTGAGCATCCAAGTTGGGTATAATAAAAACTATCACAGGAAGTGAATTGGATGCTATGATCAACTTGATACTTGATAATTGTTTAGAGATATGGAGGTAGTGATATTAAAGTTATTCTAGTTGGGTGATTATGAATTTAAAGAATGCTTGTGTTGAAGTTTGTGATTCCCGTAGCATGCACGTATGGTTAACCGCTTTGTGATGAAGTTGGAGCACAATTTTATTTATTGATTGTCTTCCTTATGAGTGGCGGTCGGGGACAAGCGATGGTCTTTTCCTACCAATCTATCCCCCTAGGAGCATGCACATAGTGCTTTGATTTTTGATGACTTCTAAATTTTTGCAACAAGTATATGAGTTCTTTTGATTAATGTTGAGTCCATGGATTATACGCACCCTTTCACCCTTCCACCATTGCTAGCCTCTTTTGTACCGCGCAACTTTCGCCGGTATCATAAACCCTTTATTTACCTTCCTCAAAACAGCCACCATACCTACCTATTATGGCATTTCCATAGCCATTCCGAGATAAATTGCCATGCAACTTTCCACCGTTCCGTTCATATGACACACATTACTTTTGTCATATTTCTCTTTACATGATCATGTAGTTGACATCGTATTTGTGGCAAGGCCACCTTCATAATTTTCATACATGTCACTCTTGAGTCATTGCATATCCCGGTACACCGCCGGAGGCATTCATATAGAGTCATATCTTGTTCTAGCTTTGAGTTGTAAATCCATAAAAGTGTGATGATCTTCATTATTAGAGCATTGTCCCACAAGTCGGGATGAGACTTCGGACTTTAAAAAAAAGCGAAAAGGAAAAAAAGAGAAAGGCCAAAAAAAAAGAAAAAGGCCAAACAAAGAAAAGAAAGAGAAAAAGAAAAAAAATGAGAGAAAAAGAGAGAAGGGACAATGCTACTATCTCTTTTTCCACACTTGTGCTTCAAAATAGCACCATGATCTTCATGATAGAGAGTCTCATATGTTGTCACTTTCATATACTAGTGGGAATTTTTCATTATAGAACTTGACTTGTATATTCCAATGATGGGCTTCCTCAAAAGTGCCCTAGGTATTCGTGAGCAAGCGAGTTGGATGCACACCCACTTAGTTTCTTTTATTGAGCTTTCATATATTTATAGCTCTAGTGGATCCTTTGCATGGAAATCCCTACTCACTCACATTGATATCTATTAATGGGCATCTCCATAGTCCGTTGATACGCCTAGTTGATGTGAGACTATCTTCTCCTTTTTGTCTTCTCCACAACCACCATTCTATTCCATATATAGTGCTATGTCCATGGCTCACGCTCATGTATTGCGTGAAAGTTGAAAGAGTTTGAGATTATTAAAGTATGAAACAATTGCTTGGCTTGTCATCGTGGTTGTGCATGATTAAATACTTTGTGTGATGAAGATAGAGCAACAGCCAGACTATATGATTTTGTAGGGATAACTTTCTTTAGCCATGTTATTTTGAGAAGACATGATTACCTTGATTAGTATTCTTGAAGTATTACTATTTCTTATGTCTTTATGAACTTTTATTTTGTATTCATTTGGATCTGAACATTCATTCCACAATGAAAGAAAATTACATTATGAATTATGCTAGGTAGCATTCCACATCAAAAATTCTCTTTTTATCATTTACCTACTCGAGGACGAGCATGAATTAAGCTTGGGGATGCTTGATACGTCTCCAGCGTATCTATAATTTTTGATTGTTCCATGCTATTATATTACCCCTTTTGGATGTTTATGGGCTTTATTCTACACATTTATATCATTTTTGGGACTAACCTACTAACCGGAGGCCCAGCCCATATTGCTGTTTTTTTGCCTATTTCAGTATTTCGAAGAAAAGGAATATCAAACGGAGTCCAAACGGAATGAAACCTTCGGGAGCGTTATTTTTGGAACAAATCTGATCCGGAGAGCCTGGAGTGCAAGTCAAGAAAGCTCCGAGGGCCCCACGAGATAGGAGGGCACGCCCCCCCTGTAGGGTGCGGACCCTGTCTTGTGGGCCCCTCGGGTCTCCACTGACGTACTTTTTCCTCCTACATATATCCACGCACCCCGAAAACATCCAGGAGCACCACGAAACACAATTTCCACCGTTGTAACCTTCTGTATCCGCGAGATCCCATCTTGGAGCCTTCGCCAGCACTCTGGCGGAGGGGGAATCAATCACGGAGGGCTTCTACATCAACACCATAGCCTCTTCAGTGAGTTGTGAGTAGTTTACCATAGACCTATGGGTCCATAGTTATTAGCTAGATGGATTCTTCTCTCTTTTTGGATCTGAATACAATGTTCTCCCCCTCTCTTGTGGAGATCAATTCGATGTAATCTCTTTTTGCGGTGTGTTTGTCGAGATCCGATGAATTGTGGGTTTATGATCAAATTTATCTATGAATAATATTGGAATCTTCTCTGAATTCTTTTATGTATGATTGAGTTATCTTTGCAAGTCTCGTCGAATTATCAGTTTGGTTTGGCCTACTAGATTGATCTTTCTTGCCATGGGAGAAGTGTTTAGCTTGGGGTTCAATCTTGCGGTGATCTTACCCAGTGACAGAAAGGGTTGCAAGACATGTATTGTATTATTGCCATCGAGGATAACAAGATGGGGTTTATATCATATTGCATGTGTTTATCCCTCTACATCATGTCATCTTGCTTAAGGCGTTACTATGTTCTTATGAACCTAATACTCTAGATGCAGGTAGGAGTCTGTCGATGTGTGGAGTAATAGTAGTAGATCCAGGAAGGAGTCGGTCTACTTGTTATGGACGTGATGCCTATATACATGATCATGCCTAGATAATCTCATAACTATGTGCTTTTCTATCAATTGCTCGACAGTAATTTGTTCACCCACCGTAATACTTATGCTATCGAGAGAAGCCTCTAGTGAAACCTATGGCCCCCGGGTCTATCTCTTATCGTATTTTCTTTCAATCTACTTTTATTTGCATCTTTATTTTCTGCATCTATATTATAAAATACCAAAAATATATTTATCTTATCATACTATCTCTATCAGATCTCACTTTCGTAAGTGACCGTGAAGGGATTGACAACCCCTTTATTGTGTTGGTTGCGAGTTCTCAGTTTGTTTGTGTAGGTGTGTGGGACTTTTGAGGAGCCTCCTACTGGATTGATACCTTGGTTCTCAAAACTGAGGGAAATACTTACGCTACACTTTGCTGCATCACCCTCTCCTCTTCGGGGAAAACCAACGCTAGATCAAGACGTAGCAAGTACCAGGTTAGAGCCATCACCGTCGATGAGTTCATCGTCATCTACACACGTGGATCCACAATGGTGAAAGTATGCCTTGCTCGCTTCCTACGCATGTTCAACAGTTCAAAGGATGGCCGGGTCGCTGGGCTAGATGTTGAGTACACCATAGTCCTGGAAAGAGAGAAGATTCTAAAGGAGGCAGAGAAGAAGAAACCTGTCGTGATCCAGGTTTCCGTACATAACGTGTGCTTGATATACCACATATTCCATGCCGACGTTGAGTGCCAGGATTTTAAGAACTTCCTCAAGGACGAAAGAGTGAAATTTGTTACTATAGACTTTAGGAACGATAGGGATGTCCTCGGTCAGATAGGCCTCGTTGTAGGCCAGCCCTTCGATCTCCAACAAGCAAGCCCGGTGTCCTCCTCTCAGCCTTCAATGCTGACCCTGGTAACAACCATGATTGATCCTTCATACGCTAAACTGAAGAAACCTCACCACGAGTTTCATCATGCATGGGAGTCGAAGACACTATATGAAGATCACATCCTATATGCAGTAATGGATGCATACCTTTGTTTAAATATCTACAAGGGTTGGATGAAGAAGCAGAGCCCAATGTCCGGTGCAAGCAAAGAAGCGTCGGCGAAGAGGAAGAGGAAGAGGGACGAGGACAAAATCGAGGACGTGGACGTGGACTCGGACTCCGAGTAAGGTGGCAGTGTTGTCGCTCATGCTGGTTCTACTGTAGTATCAAGCGAACTAGTTGCTTAGTTTTATTTCAGGGGTGTGTTGTCCTGAGCCCCCAGCAGAACTATGTTTATGTTATTTCTCGTTATTTGAACTTTATGTTCTTCCTTGTTATTTGAACTCTTTAGTACGTACAGTAGTACTAGTACTATGTCTTACTACTGTTCTTCTTGCAGTTGGTACTACTGCAAGTATCTTCGTGTTCCTACTGTATTTAATACGTTCATACTAGTAGTATAATTTGGGTCAATCGATTTGTGAAAGAAGTTCGACAGAGCGAAGGAAGAAAAAGGCAGAGAAGGTACCCAGTATCTATATTAGGGTGGCAGTGTGATCTATCTTATGAGTGTTGGGTGTGGAATGCAGTTTGCCGAACAAAATGGATCGTGCCCGGGGTTAAACGGATGGCACGGGTGGGGGGAGCATGGCGGTGGCAGGCGGTTCAGGGGAGGGCGGGGCGGTGGCGGCAGGCGGTTAGGCGTGTGGCGGGCTGAGAAGATGAACCGTGCATCAATTTTGGAGGTTGAAGAAGCCCTTCTAGCCATCCATGTTGCATCCAACGGCTCACAAGAGTCGACCGACCCAAATTGCTCCTTCAGATTGCAGGATCCACGTGGCATTCAAGGTCTCAAAGGTAGATTCCGTGTCTGCACCCGGTTTGCGGGCTCGGCGCGGGCCATAGGTTTCACCAATGGCTTCTCTCAAGATAGCATAATTATTATGGTGTGTGAACAAATTACTGTCGAGCAATTGATAGAAAAGCACATAGTTATGCGATTATCTAGGCATGATCATGTATATAGGCATCACGTCCGTGACAAGTACACCGAAATGATTCTGCATCTACTACTATTACTCCACACATCGACCGCTATCCAGCATGCATCTAGAGTATTAAGTTCATGAAGAATAGAGTAACGCTTTAAGAAAGATGACATGATGTAGAGGGATAAACTCATGCAATATGATATAAAACCCATGTTTTTATCCTCGATGGCAACAATACAATACATGCCTTGCTGCCCCTGCTGTCACTGGGAAAGGACACCGCAAGATTGAACCCAAAGCTAAGCACTTCTCCCATGGCAAGAAAGATCAATCTAGTAGGCCAAACCAAACTGATAATTCGAAGAGACTTGCAAAGATAACTTAATCACACATAAAAGAATTCAGAGGAGATTCAAATATTTCTCATAGATAAACTTGATCATAAACCCACAATTCATCGAATCTCGACAAACCCACGGCAAAAAGAGTTACATCGAATAGATCTCCAAGAAGAGGAAGGAGAACTTTGTTTTGAGAAACAAATAGAGAGAAGAAGCCATCTAGCTAATAACTATGGACCTGAAGGTCTATGGTAAACTACTCACAACTCATGGAAGATGCCTTGGAGTTGATGTAGAGACCGTCCGTGGTGGATTCCCCCTCCGGCAGAGCATCGGCGACGGCTCCAAGATGGGATCTCGTGGATACAGAAGGTTACGGTGGTGGAAAATAGTTTTTCGTCATCTCTCCTGATGTTTTCGGGTACATGGGTATATATATGAGGAAGGAGTACGTCGGTGGACGATCGAGGGGCCCACGAGGGTGGGGGCGCGCCCAACCCTAGGGGCAGCACCGGGCACCCTCGTGGCCGCCTTGCTTGTTTCTTGACTTGCACTCTAAGTCCTCTGGATCACGTTTGTTCGAAAAACATCGCTCCCGAAGGTTTCATTCCGTTTGGACTCCGTTTGATATTCCTTTTCTCCGAAATACTGAAATAGGCAAAAAAGCAGCAATTCGGGTTGGGCCTTCGGTTAGTAGGTTAGTCCCAAAAATGATATAAAAGTGTAAAGTAAAGCCCATAAACATCCAAAAAGGGTAATATAATAGCATGGAACAATAAAAAATTATAGATACACAGTCTTAATTCCTGCTCGTCCTTGAGTAGGTAAATGGTAAAAATAGAATTTTTGATGTGGAATGCTACCTAGCATATTTCTCAATGTATTTCTCTTTATTGTGGCATGAATGTTCAGATGCAAATGATTCAAAATAAAAGTTCATATTGAGAAAAGGACAATAATACTTCAAGCATACTAACTTAAGAAACCCTGTCTTCTCAAAATAACATGGCAAAGCAAAGTTCATCCTTACAAAATCATATAGTTTGGTCATGCTTCATTTTCGTTACACAAGAATGCTCTCATCATGCACAACCCCGATAACGAGCCAAGCAATTGTTTCATACTTTAGTAATCTCAAACTTTTTTCAACCTTCACGCAATACATGAGCGTGAGCCATGGATATAGCACTATGGGTGGAATAGAATATGATGATGGGGATATGTGGAGAAGAAAAAAAGGGAGAAAGTCTCATATTGACAAGGCTAATCAATGGGCTATGGAGATGCCCATCAATTGATGTCAACATGAGGAGTAGGGATTGCCATGCAACGAATGCACTAGAGCTATAAATGTATGAAAGCTCAACAAAAGAAACAGCGTGGGTGCACATCCAAGTTGCTTGCTCATGAAGACCTAGGGCATTTTGAGGAAGCCCATCGTTGGAATATACAAGCCAAGTTCTATAATGAAAAATTCCCACTAGTATATGAAAGAGTCAACAAATGAGACTCTTTATATGAAGAACATGGTGCTACTTTGAAGCACAAGTGTGGAAAACGATAGTAACATTGTCCCCCTTTTTTCTTTTTTTTTATATTTTTTGGGCCTTTATTTTTTTGGCCTTTCTTCTTTCTTTTTTCTTTGGCCCTTTTTTGGCCTTTTTTATGAGGGACAATGCTCTAATAATGATGATCATCACACTTCTATTTATTTACAACTCATGAATTACATCAAGATACTAGAACAAAGTATGACTCTATATGAATGCCTCCGGCGGTGTACTGGGATGGGCAATGAATCAAGAGTGACATGTATGAAAAATTATGCATGGTGGCTTTGGCACAAATACGATGTCAACTACATGATCATGCAAAGCAATATGACAATAATGATGCGTGTCATGATGAAAGGAACGGTGGAAAGTTGCATGTCAATATATCTCGGAATGGCTATGGAAATGCCATAATAGGTAGGTATGGTGGCTGTTTTGAGGAAGATATAAGGAGGTTTATGTGTGATAGAGCGTATCGTATCACAAGGTTTGGATGCACTGGTGAAGTTTGCACGAACTCTCAAGATGAGAAAGGGCAATGCACGGTACCGAAGAGGCCAGCAATGATGGAAGGTGAGAGTGTGTATAATCCATGGATTCAACATTAGTCATTAAGAACCACTACTAGTGAAAAGCCTAGCAACAGCGCGGGTTTTAGGCCTATCAGTAGCGCGGGAAGGAGCGCTACTGATAAGGCGCTACAACTAAACCTTAGCAATAGCGCGCCTAGATGCACGCTACTGCTAAATTGACTTAGTAGTAGCGGTTCTTCAGAACCGCGCTACTGGTAATTAGTAGTAATGCTTCCCCTTTCCCGCGCTACTACTATTATTTAGTATTTTATTTCTTTTTTATTTCATGTTGTATTCATACACCTTTACACAAGTTTTCGTACAACAGGAATTTAGAGATTGTTTTTACATCATAATGAGTTATTACATCACGAGGTGAAAGAACTGTGGACTAGTTTCAAGTGGATGTCCATCCACTTGAAACTAATCCACGGTTCTTTCACCCAATGATATAATAATATCATCATCATCATCATCATATCATTAACAACTTATCATCATAATACATTATTGTCATATAACACCTCCTCAAGATCACCGTTTTCATCAATGACATCACATAGCAAATTGGTCACTAGTCGTAATCACAAGTACTCCTCATTATCAACTCTAACACATTACCACATAATAAACATATTGTACCTCATAGGACTACTACATTCGATTAAGACCTACTACATTTTCTAAGGTAAAATAGCAAAAAACAACATAGCCCCTGACTCTCCATTATGGAGAATGGAGATTAGCCTGTCTCCAATTCTTGCCTTTCGCTGAATGTTACTTCCAAGAACCTCCTTGTGAATGTCCATACATTTCTTCCATTCTTTGATGATCATGTGTTCACCAGTTTTAGAAATCCGATATGCACAGGTGAGCTCCCTAGATTTACCTAGCAGTATGTTCAGAACTGAGAGGCGACCATTCAGAGACATCAGATGAGGCACACAATCCATCGAGAGTTTCTGTTGAAAAACATAATAATAACTTCATAGTTAGCAATGATGTACTAGTTTTAGAAGTATACAAAAGATGCACGGATGTCGTAATAGTAAAAAATCTTACCAAGGTATCTCCAGAGAAGTTACCGTGGTTCAACACATGCACTAGTGGCACGTATTCACCATAATTTGGAGGAGTTCGATAATAGTTATTGTAATTGTCAAGAAGAGTACAAAATGCGATCAGATGATTTTTCTCCTTATACGTTAGTTCGGTGCCATCGGTGTAGTGGGTTTTATCTACCATCTTCCTCACAGTCTTTGAAGAATCAAAATAAGCTGTCAATGGAAATAAGCTATCAACTATTTTGAAATAAGAAATATAAATTAGTTAATAACTATGTTTGAGAAACCCACATAGCGGTACAATCAGAAGCGTATCAACAAGGACCCAAATGTCCATATTGTCTTGCTCGATGTCAGGATCACCAAGATCCATGGTGACAATCATACCCTCATAAAAACCATACATTTTGCAAAGTGCCTCCCAATTTTGGCAACTAAAATGGGTTACGCTCTGAGCATTGCACAGATTTACTTCAAAATCCATATCATGATGGGTCCTTAGGTGTATTTTCTTTGTTTCAAAATTTTCATGGTCTTCAAAACCCATCCTCTACAAGACAAAGCGTCTTGAATGGCATGGAATAAGCTATTCGAATTGTAAAATATGATAATTAGACATTGAAATAGTTGAAGTCATGCTTAATTACGAAAAAACACTTGTCATTGTTGCGTACCGTTTCAACATCGAATGTCTCCTCGAGCTTAATGCTGAAGCGCCGATCTTCGTCCAGCTCAACGAACCTGTGGCACATACCTCGATCGTCGTGGCACCAGCTGCACTCCCCCAGGATACTGTCGTCGTCCGAGTACGACATTTCCTACGTTCATAATTCAAAGATTAAACGTGTACATATTCTAGCACAAGTCATGCCAGAATTCACGAAAAAATCCGGCATGACCTTTGCTAAAAAAGGACATATCGAGCGCCTGAAATTTGCCGGAACGGAAATTAATCAACACTCCGGCAAAACATAGGCCACTCGAAGATGTAAACTGAACATGAACGGCCACTTGGGCAACCACATATCCTATTTGAGCAAAAACACAAGATATACAAGGATATTTGGCTGGTCTCACCTCGATGTTGGAGGGGGTCGATGACTGGGACGACGACGGGGATGTCGGAGGGGGTCGGTGACGGGGACGACGGTGGTCACCTGAAACCGTATAAGTTATCACTAATACATCCCGAATAATTGCTTAAACTAAAAAAATAACAATAAATATGACATGTTCAACTAGTTTTATTAATTCAACTAGTTCTTACTAAATATAAACTTACTATAAATAGAAAAAAAACTAGTTCTTTCTAAAAATAAAGTAGTTCAACTAGTTATATTAATTATCTTACTAAAAATACATTAGTTCTATTAATTCAACTAGTTCAACTAGTTTATTAATTTACTTAGTAAACTAGTTCAACTACAACTACTATTAATCATACTGCCCTAGTTAACTAGTACCATCACTACTAGTAATTAACATCTACTACTAAAAATCTAGTACTAATGTGAACCCTAAATTAACACCTACTACTACTAAAAATCTAGTACTAACTAAGCAACATCTAGTACTAGCTATGAACCCTAAATTAACATCTACTACTACTAATTCTAGTACTAACTAGTGGCAGGGGGTGGGGGGCGACGGCGAGGTAGCTAGGGGCGGCGAGGGCGGGATCGGGGTCGGGAGGCGGCGGTGCTGGGTGGGCTCGGGTGGCGGCGGTGAGGTCCAGGGCGGTGGGAGGAGGGATGCCGGTGGCGGAGGGAGGAGGGGCGGCTGCAGGCTGAGGGAGGAGGGCGGCGGCGGAGGAGGGAGGGGCAGCCGCAGACGGAGGGAGGATGTGCGAGGAGGAGGGAGGAGGGACGGAAGGAGGGGAGTACCTCGGCGGCAGACGGACGAAGGAGGCGGCGGCGGCGACGCATGACGACGGTTATCGGCACGCAGGCGAGAGTGAGAGTGTGAGTGAGAGAGAGGGTCGTGCGTGCGCGTGGGGATAAGGTAGGGATAGTTTTAGCGCGTTTGCCAAAACGCGCTACAGCTAATCTGAATAGCAGTAGTGCAGTTCATTATAGGGCGCTGCTGCTAAAACTAGCGGGGGGCGAGGTTATGGCAATTAGAGCAGTAGCGCGTTTTGCGGAGGACGCGCTACTGCTATTTTCCTTTCAGCAGTGCGTTTTGCTATCACGCGCTACTGCTAAGTAGCAGTAGCGTTGTATTTTGAGCAGCGCTGCTGGTAAGTTTCTGTGTATAGGCTTTTCCCTAGTAGTGGACTCACATACTTATTGCAAAAATCTACAAGTCATCAAAAACCAAGCACTACGCGCATGCTCCTAGGGGGATAGATTGGTAGGAAAAGACCATCGCTCGTCCCCAACTGCCACTCATAGGGTTGACAATCAAATAGCACCTCATGCTTCAAATTTTTCACACAACGGTTACCATATGTGCATGCTACGGGATTTGCAAACCTCAACCCAAGTATTTCTTAAATTTACAGTTACATCAACTAGCATGACTCTAATATTACCACCTTCATATCTCAAAACAATTATTAAGCATCAAGTTGATCATAGTATTCAATTCACTTCCTATGATAGTTTTTATTATACCCAACTTGGATGCCCACCATTCTAGGACCAATTTTATAATCATAGCAAATACCATGCTATTCTAAAAGACTCTCAAAATAATATAAGTGAAGCACGAGAGATTAACAATTTCTACAAAATTAAGCCACCGCCGTGCTCTAAAAGATATAAGTGAAGTACTAGAGCAAAAAAAATTATCTATCTCAAAATATATAAGTGAAGCACATAGAGTATTCTAACAAATTTCAAATCAAGTATTTCTCTCCCAGTAGGTGTGTACAGCAAGGATGATTGTGGTAAACTAACAAGCAAATACTAATATCATACACGACGCTCCAGGCAAAACACATATCATGTGGCGAATAAAAATATAGCTCCAAGTAAAGTTACCGATAGACAAAGATGAAAGAGGGGATGCCTTCTGGGGCATCCACAAGCTTAGGATTTTGGTTATCCTTGAATATCTTGGGGTGCCATGGGCATACCCAAGCTAAGTCTTTTCCCACTCCTTATTCCATAATCCATCAAATCTTTACCCAAAACATGAAAACTTCACAACACAAAACTCAACAGGAAATATCATATGCTCCGTTAGTGCAAGAAAGAAAAACCACCACATAAGGTACTGTAATGAACTCATTCTTTATTTATATTGTTGTTAAACCTATTGTATTCCAACTTCTCTATGGTTCATACCCCTACATACTAGCCATAGATGCATCAAAATAAGCAAACAACACACGAAAAACAGAATTTGTCAAAAACAGAACAATCTGTAGCAATCTGTAACTTTCGAATACTTCTGGAACTGCACAAATTCTACCAAAATAGGACGTACTAGGCTATTTGTCTATGGACCTACAGCAAAACGAATGAATGCAAAAGCACGTTTCTGTGATTTATTGAATTTTTCTTGTGAGTGCAAAGTTTCTGTTTTTCAGCAGAATCAAATTAACTCTTACCATAGGTTATCCTATAGGTTCTACTTGGCACAAACACTAATTAAAACAAGAAAACACATCTAAACAGAAAGTAGATGCAAAATTTATTACTAAACAGGAGCAAAAACAAAGAAACTAAAATAAAATTGGTTTGCCTCCCAACTAGCGCTATTGTTTAACGCCCCAAGCTAGGCATAAAAGCGAGGATGCTCATATGAAAGATAGCAATTGAAACACGAAGAGAGCATCAAGTAGCATGTGAAAAACAAATCTAAGTCTAACATACTTCCTATGCATAGGCATCTTGTAAGCAAACAAATTGTCAAGGCAAGCAAAAACTAGCATATGCAAGGAAGAACAAAGAGATGATAGCAATCTCAACATGAAGAGAGGTAATTTAGTAACATGAAAATTTCTAAAACCATATTTTCCTATCTCATAATAATTACATGTAGGATCATAAGAAAATTCAAAAAAATAGCTATCACATAAAATATTTTCAACATGATCCAGATGCATGCAAAGTTGACCCTCTTCCAAAATAGTGGGATTAACGTTAACTAAAGTCATGACCTCTCCAAACCCACTTTTATCAAAAACTTCATAAGATTGAACATTCTCCAAATATGTGGGATCTAAAGTTGACACTCTTCCAAACCCACTTTCAATATTATTGCAAACATTATTATCAATCTCATATTCATCATGGGGCTTAAATAAATTTTCAAGATCATAAGAAGTATCACCCCAATCATGATCATTACAACAAGTAGTAGACATAGCAAAACTAGCATCCCCAAGCTTAGGGTTTTGCATATTATTATCACAATTGACATCAAGAGAATTTATAATAACATCATTGCAATCATACTTTTCATCGAAGGAACTATCAAGTATGGGTGCAATAGCAACGAACTCACATTTAACATAAGGGACTATGACAAATTCATCTTCATAAATATTGGCATCATGGCCACAAGAATAGCAAGCATCATGCTCATCAAGGGATATTTCAATCAAATCATCGGAATCATTATCTATAGGTTCATGCATACCATTATTTTCTCCCAAAGCAACAGTCATTCTCTCAATAAATTCTTTGACATAGACATTATGAGCATCGTTTTCATAGAAATATTTAAGTATGTCAAAATTTTCGGATTCGTAGAGAGTAATATCATACTTTTCAATCAAAGAAGCAACTTCATAAGCAGATTTAAAAACAACAAATTCTTCAGTTTGTTTGATATCATAGTAACTATAAACACCCCTTGCATAAGAAGATAATATTTCATTTTCATTAAACTCGCATAGGTAGGGAATGTGTTTTTTATGGTTCTTAGAGCAACAAGTAAAATCATAAATTTCAGAAAGATTCCAAGAACAACAACCTATTTATTTGATCCTATAAGAGTCTCCCTTTTTCAGACAAACGGTGATGCACAAAATGAGCATGCTCATCTAAAGATTTTCCCTCAACTAAACTAGTTGGGGTTTCAGCACGAGCACATATAGATCGAGGATGATCTAAGTAGAACACTTTCAGTGGATCCATATCAATAGATTTTTAGCAAGCAAAGATGCAAGCACATAGAAGGCACAAGGAGACACAAGCAAACATAAGATCAAACGGAAGAAGGGCAAAGAAAACGACAAGGGTGAAGTGGGGGAGAGGAAAACAAGAGGCAAATGGCAAATAATGTAATGCGAGGGAGATGAGTTTCTGATGGGTTCTCGGTATGTCTTGACTTGAGCGAAGACCTCCCCGGCAACGGCGCCAGAAATCCTTCTTGCTACATCTTGAGCTTGCGTTGGTTTTCCTTGAAGAGGAAAGGGTGATGCAACGCAATAGCGTAAGTATTTCCCTCAGTTTTTGAGAACCAAGGTATCAATCCAGTAGGAGGCTCCTCACAAGTCCCACGCACCTACACAAACAAACAAAAACTCGCAACCAACGCAATAAAGGGGTTGTCAATCCCTTCAAGGCCACTTATGAAAGTGAGATCTGATAGAGATAATATGATAAGATAAATATATTTTTCGTATTTTATGATATATATTGGAAAATTAAATATTTAAATAAAAGTAGATTGAAAGCTTATATGATAAGAGATAGACCCGGGGGCCATAGGTTTCACTAGTGGCTTCTCTCAAGATAGCATAATTATTACGGTGGGTGAACAAATTACTGTCGAGTAACTGATAGAAAAGCGCATAGTTATGAGATTATCTAGGCATGATCATGTATATAGGCATCATGTCCGTGACAAGTACACCGAAACGATTCTGCATCTACTACTATTACTCCACACATCGACCGCTATCCAGCAAGCATCTAGAGTATTAAGTTCATGAAGAACAGAGTAACGCTTTAAGAAAGATGACATGATGTAGAGGGATAAACTCATGCAATATGATATAAACTCCATCTTTTTATCCTCGATGGAAACAATACAATACGTGCCTTGCTGCCTCTACTGTCACTGGGAAAGGACACCGCAAGATTGAACCCAAAGCTAAGCACTTCTCCCATGGCAAGAAAGATCAATCTAGTAGGCCAAACCAAACTGATAATTCGAAGAGACTTGCAAAGATAACTAAATCACACATAAAAGAATTCAGAGGAGATTCAAATATTTCTCATAGATAAACTTGATCATAAACCCACAATTCATCGGATCTCGACAAACACACTGCAAAAAGAGTTACATCGAATAGATCTCCAAGAAGAGGAAGGAGAACTTTGTATTGGGAATCAAAGAGAGAGAAGAAGCCATCTAGCTAATAACTATGGACCCGAAGGTCTGTGGTAAACTACTCACAACTGATCGGAGAGGCCTTGGAGTTGATGTAGAGGCCCTCCATGGTGGATTCCCCCTCTGGCGGAGCGCCGACGACGGCTCCAAGATGGGATCTCACGGATACAGAAGGTTACGGTGGCGGAAAATAGTTTTTCGTCGTCTCTCCTAATGTTTTCGGGGTACATGGGTATATATAGGAGGAAGGAGTGCGTCAGTGGACGATCGAGGGGCCCACAGGGGTGGGGGGCGCGCCCAGCCCTAGGGGCATGTTGGGCACCCTCGTGGCCGCCTCTCTTGTTTCTTGACTTGCACTCCAAGTCCTATGGATCAGGTTTGTTCCAAAAAGATCGCTCCCAAAGGTTTCATTCCGTTTGGACTCCATGTGATATTCCTTTTCTTCGAAACACTGAAATAGGCAAAAAAACAGCAATTCGGGTTGGGCCTCCGGTTAGTAGGTTAGTCCCAAAAATGATATAAAAGTGTAAAGTAAAGCCCATAAACATCCAAAACGGGTAATATAATAGCATGGAACAATAAAAAATTATAGATACATTGGAGACGTATCACGCCTCCTCCGCGCGGACGGAGACGACAATGACATGCTAGTTCCTCCTCGCCGGCGTGCTGGAGCACGCACTCGTCCTCCTCTTCGTATGTTGCGTGCATAGACGTGGCTCCACTAGCTGCTCACGTGCTTGGTAGCGCGGAGGCACCGTGAGGAGGGACTGCAGACGATGTGAGCGGGCGAGCCTTCGGGTTCATGGAATAGGGATGGCGGCGACACAACGGTGATGGGCGAGAAATTGTTGGCCGGTGCAGGCCGGCGCCGGCATACGCCACGGCGGTGGCGGCATATTGATGAGTGCGCGTATGTGAGCTTAGTTTATTTTTACATAGGTACGGTCAAACTTAAAAGAAAACTGTGCTAGTACACATAAACATTAGATTGAGGCAACGCTTATATTAGTTACCACAGCCACGATACGGAATCCTGTGCAAGCACGTGAACCGCGGCCGCGCGGTCGATCGAACAGTGGATCACCATGTCGCGCTCGAAGGACATCCACTGAACCTTTTTGTGTGTGTGAAAACAATCCCCGAATATTACTCAACTTTTTTTTCCTAGAAAAGTTCTTGATGCTACAATATTTCCATATATTTGAATTTAGCTCCAGTTCGTGTTTATTTGGATTTGGATGTTTTAGGTGCGCCCTAGTTTTTTTAATACTGATTTTGTGTGCATGACTGAGAGAGAACGTGTGTATGTGTCCATATGTGTGTTGTGGCGGAAGGGCAATGTGGAGATGGTGTGCGTGTAATAGAGCCATAGACAGGTGTGAATGTGTAAATGATCATGCATGAGTGAGACATAGACAGATGCCGATACATTGTGTATACATGAGAGAACGGTCTTCTATTTTACTTGTGTGTGTGAGAGAGAGAGAGAGAGGGAGAGAGAGAGAGAGGAGAATCCGTAACACAACAACCATTTCTCTCGATTCGTCCGTCCCTCGCATGATTGCATATAACACATGCATCAACGCACACATTTTGACACCCTCACCTGGCCCCTGCCCACCTCAAGGCCCGCACATCGCTCTCTATCTCGCACGCACAATCTCTTCATGAAAACCCTATTTAGCATGTAGCTTTCTGTCACATACACACCCATTTCTCTCCATAGGTTTGTTTTCTCTCAATATCTGACACACACACACACCCCCTCCCCCGAGCACACAATTCATCCCCATCCAAGGTTATATGGCGACCACTCTCGCTTGTGCTTCTCTATACCCCAGCATGCACAACACCTCAATCTTCAAAGAGGGCATCAAGGAGATCGAAGACAGCGACCACACTGCGCTAGAGAATGCGGGGCCACTTGGAAGTAGGATGATGTGACGACGGCTGACTGACTCCTCCCCGCCTCTCTCTCCCGCACAAAATTACCAATCCCTCTCTCCCCCGCAAAAAATTATCAATCCCTCAACCCACGAGATCCTTCCCCTCTCGTCCATGTTTTTCCAGCTCCCTCATCAAACCTATTGTCTCCTCTCCTTCCACATGTATAGAATCCGGATGCACACGCATCTCACGTATATTACATGTCTCCATCTATCTCACAGACCTAACTTCTTCCTCTCTCTTTATCTCTCTCCTCTCTCTCTCTCTCTCTCTGTCTCTTAGGTTTCCTACTCTCTCGTCCACATACATACAATCTTTCCCGCCCTATCTGCTCGATCTTCGCAAGCTCTCTCTACATGTTTCATTCACACGTTGGGATGTGTTCAAAATGTTGCTTTTATAATGGATGATGTAGAGTTATGGTTGGTTTTGTTGCATCCTACAAAGTAATAACTATGAAATGCATTTAGATTCTCATTTGACTTGGATTACGTGAGTTTGAGCATACTGTGAAGTACTATAGATCTTGTATACATCTTGGAATTGAACAATGATTGTAACTATTGAATTATATAGACCATTACATTCGAAGTCAGTAGCCTAATATATTTATTTCACAATTACAAAAAATGATTAATTCACTACAAACTAAGAAAAGAACCGTGTACTCCCTCTGTTTTTATTTAAGTCCGCGTATTAGCATTGGTCAAAGTCAAGTTTTGTAAACTCTCAGAAAGTTTATAACAAAAAATATTAACATATACAATAACAAATAAATACCATTAGATTCATTATTGAATGTACTTTCACATCATACATATTTGTTATGGTAAATTTTTACATTTTTCTATAAACTTGGTCAAACTTTAGGACGTTTGACTTCGGTCAAACCTAATATGCAGAGTTAATAAAAGCGGAGGGAGTACTAGTAGTTACTAGTACTACTCGCTAGTTTCTTAGCCCAATCACCCAACACGCCACACGAGGCGTCCAGTGTCACAAAATATTGAGGTCGGCGGGAAAATCTCCCGCGACCCTGATTCAAGTAGTGGGAAGTTACCATCATAGCCTTCGGAACAGGCCTACGGATGACGCTTGGTAGGGGGCTGTTTTCGTAACTTCAGCTTCACCCTACCCAGCCAACCCCATCCCGTCATCCAGAGTGGTACACCTGAATACTCCCCATTTTCTATCCCCACCGCAAAGTAGACTTCTCCACAGCACCGCAGCCTTCGTGCTCCTCCCCTTCTACATCAACGCACTCGTCGACTGCAGTGCATCTGCCTCATCAATGACCTCGTACGCCGCACTGGAGCCGGTTCACCGTCGTCATCGTACACGGAGCCTCTTCCCCGGCACCGTCTTCCACGGTCTCGGATCTGCTTCCCGGAAGCCGACACCAAGCGCAGAAGCACCACCGTCGTGGACAATGAACTAACTCCTATTGCTGACCATGATGCACAGAGGCCGCCGCGACCATCGTTCTCCTCCTTGATCGGTAATGTGTGTATTGAATCACTTAGCAGTACATGTGCAGTTCCAATTTTGTTCATACCTAACCTTCAAATTTCTTGGTTGCTATTGTTTCTGTAAAAGTAATTGGTTATAGCCTCCATTGTCCAACAAAATATCAGCTTGTAATTGTGTGTCGCTCCTGTATCGCGGTGTGCCTGAGTAGGTTCTTCATCTGCAACTAGTAGTGTGGTAAATGATGGAAAGTTTTGTAGAACTAGCAAGATGCCCATGCGGTGCACGCATCAAGATGCATTTGTATAAGTAGTTTATCTTGTGGGAGAGAAGGATGAATGAGGGAAGGCCTTATTTGCAAATCTGGAGAGGGGTGTGGGTATCTTTCTGCAAAATTGCCATAGTTTCCTTCCTATCCGTCAGATATAAATCGGACGGCCTATATTGCAGGATGGCAGGCACACCATCATCACCAACTCTGTATTTTAAAAAGAAAAAAAGTAGAGAGTAGAGAAGTAGAGATAAATATTAAATATCAAATAAATATAACAGTAGAGAAGATCGTAGAGATAGCAGGTATGTCGGGAAAGGATCGCGCGCGCGTGGGAAAAAGCGGCCGGGCATGCGCTAGTTTTAGCGCGCAGCGTCCGATGCGCTTTATAAAATCCAACACCCTCCCACCACTCTGTGCCTTGCCACCGCTCTCTCCCCGCTCTGTGCCTCGCCACCGTTCTCTCCCCACTCTTTCTTGCCTCGTCGCCGCAGCGCCACCATGTCGCCGCATCGCCAGGAAACTTGGGGATACCACGGCGTCTGCGCACGCCCCTCCGGCGGCTTCTCCGCCCAGATCCGGTTCTGCGGGATGCGCCTCGACCTCGGCAATTTTGACACCGCCAACAAGGCCTCCCATGCATACGACACGGTGGTGTGGCACCTCCGGTGGCCTCAGAGAACATGGAACTTCCTCAACATGCTGACGCGGGAGCGGGCACAGGAGCTCGTGCCTCTTTCACGGCTTAGCACCGACGAGGATCGTCGTAACAACCGGAGGCGGGAGCACTGTCTCGGCATCACCGAGATGGACGACGAAGCCATGGCGTTGTGGCGCCAATGCTTCCCGCAGGACATCATCAATGAGCGTGAGTTCTACGCGCAAAGGAGGGCGGAGAGGGAGAAGAGGAGGGCGGAGCAAGACGCCTATCGCGAGGATAAGCGTACACGAAAAGCGGACGCTCAATTCAACATGAGGCTAGGAGCAGCGTCACCCTGGGAATCTGACGACAATCGGTATCTTCATGCCTACATTCAAACTTCAGAGGAGGACATCACCAAGGAGGAGTCGGACGAGGAGTAGTAGTTGAACTACCTATTTTTATCTATCTATGCTATATCTATGCTGAGAACTATCCTATACTCTCTAGTCTCTACTCTCTATCTCTACTTCTCGATCTCAACACTATAAACGCTTTTTTAAAGCGCCGCGCATTGCGCTTCTGTTGGAGATGCTCTGACATGGTAGACGAGTGCTTTAATTTTGCCCACAGGATGCGTGAGTATTACTAATAGTATATTTTTCTTGCCATGTTGAGATTTTAAAACCACGAGTGCGAACATGCAGAGGAGCAATGAAGACCAAACACGGGATAGTGGGGACATCTTCAAGGAGCCTGGCAAGTTAAAGAGGAGCTACACCGAACTTGTAAAACGAGCTTTGGTAAGTAACACCCTTTCAATTACTTTCGTTTAGCCTCGTGTTCTTCGATGTGTATATGTTGTAGTTTCTGTTTCTCTTAGCCTCGTATTCTTCGATGTGTAATAAGAAGAGTCTTAATCGTCCTAATGCTATCATTTTTAGCTTGATGTAGGAAGTGGGTGTTCTCACCTTGTAGTCTGTTTTTATATTTTTTTTTCTTTTGAATTCACTTCTCCGAGTCCTGTTTATCTAGCTTCTACTAAATGGATCTAGGTTTCTCTAAGTATTGATCTAAAAAAGAAGTAACTTCATGTCAGGATGCAGTTCCTGTGAGGAGGGAAGTATGGTCAACCTCGAGATCATGTTTCCAAAACGAGGTTGGATTACACACAAGGTGCCAGTTCCCTAATTATGCTGGATTAGACACAAGGAGGAAATTCCCAGATGATGTTGGATTACACACAAGCCAGGTGGAGTTGTCAGCTGTTTGTGTCCTCGTGGCTCTAGTAAAGGTTGAAAGAAAGCATGCAGTAGCCTTTGAGAATGTAGCTGAGTTCTTGAAGAAGCGAAAAGAGCAATCGGATGCTCTCTTCACCCAAGCCAAATAAGAGATGGAAGAAGCTAGAAATAAGCTAGCAGAGGCAGAGCGGGCTAGGCGTCTCCTGCTATCTAAAACATTGTCAATACAAAATTTCCTACATAATAGCTAGGTTCAAATGTTTATCCAGTCAGCATGCCTGTTGTGATGTTCGTGCATCTACTGATGTGGCACAAAATAAAAAAAATTCGGGTCATGTAATAACAACAATTACTTTCCAAACAATAACAGACGAAGCATTGGACATGGTATAGTTCACGCGCAAGCCCGACATTCCAAGTTCAACTTCCACCTCAAACTAATGTTCACAGATATCTACACATTCGTAGATAATGTCCACAACCATGATTCACTTCAAAGCCAAAAAAATGTGAGGAGAGTTATAAATAAAGAAAAACCTCTAGTTCCTGGTACCAGTGCGAGCACAACAAGTCAAGACCATGAGTAGTTAATTATATTTTGGTCATTATTTGTGTTCTAAAATGCCGGATGGCTCATGAAAGGACATGTTGCCGGCACACGCGCGGATTCAATGGAGGCAGGCGGGGCAGTCTGAAGCCGGTTTCATGTTGTAGCAACCAGAGCTCAAACAATCTGATCTCTATGCATCAGTGTCATCCCTGGATCGGTAATGCTGACACACACAGTACTCGAGGATTTATAAGAGAGTAGAAATCACACACCTATTACATCGAATGTCTCAAAAGGGAACTTATTACAATAATATGGCTTAAGGCCATTTAAATACGATAACAGCGGAAGGCTTGGAAGATAAAGTGAGTCCATCAACTCCAACGGCATAGCTGAGTGAAAGACCACGACCTAAGGCACCTTACTCGTCATCTGAAAAGTCTGCAACATGAACGTTGCAGCCCCGAACGGGTCAGCACATGGAATATGCTAGCAATGTAACACATAGAGTAATGAACAAAATAATTCCTATCACTACATGCAATGTGGCTGGTGAAAAGCTCTATGGTTACAGTTTTTGCATAAAGCCAATTTTTTCCTACAACAAAGGAATAGATTTATTTAACTATCATGGTAGTTGTTAAACATTGAGAAGGTTTCTCCAACTCAATCCCAATTAATAATCATCTTTAAAACCCAATCAAATTATATTAAGAGTGATGCGATCAACATGATAATCCAAGAACTAGATACTCAAAACGTCCATAACCGGGGACACGGCTAACCATGATTAGTTTGTACACTCTACAGAGGTTTGCATACTTTTCCCCACAAGAGTCGATCGCCTCCGTTGAATTTCTTGCACTACAAGTTGTTTGAGAAACGGATGATCGAGACACAATCTTTCATAAACAATCACTCTTTACTCTGGATGGACAGTTACACCTACTTTCCCCTACATCTGCTAGCCCACTACTGAAAGAGGTCATGTAACCTAATCAACTATGCTAGAGCACATAATAGATTGCGGCTGCATACGGAAGTTTCTAGCACGAATAATCTTATGATCCCTTTGAGCCTGGGTGGCGGACCTTAGGATGATCACACGGAACCCCGGGATATCCTAGGACAACACTGGATTCTCCAGGTGCCCACAAGCAATCCACCCAGATGTGATTTTAAGTAGCTACCTTAAGTTAACCACTAATTAACAACACTCACATCTGTCATGGATACACTCACCCAATCCACGTCTACGAGCATAGCATAGCAATTGAAGCATAATGTAGAAGTAACTCCCAAAGGTTTGACAATAAACAGGTAAAGGTACTACCTCATCTACTTCCCAAAAGCCACATGTTAAATCAGATCCTAATCATGCAATGTGTGAGGATTGATATAATGCAATAAAACTGGGTAGTAAAGAGATATGATCAAAGTGTTACTTGCCTTGCTGATGATCAGTGAAACCTAGAGACTTGTTGTAGCATGCTTCGCACTCCGGGTACTCTATCGCAAACAAACAAGCATACAATAAGCACTCAACTAGAAGCACGTGTAAAACTCAAATAAGAGATCTAACCAGAAAGTTCAACTCAACAACTCCGGTTTGCAAAAAGAATCAAATCGAACGAAGCGACGAAACTCAAACTGGGAAAGAAACAAGATCCGATTACTAATCTGGACTTAGGTCAAATTTTACAGTACCAAAATGTTGTTCAAGTTGATTAAACAGAAAGAGGGCTTCGAGACAAAGATCTAGGAGCTTAAATCGCCTGATTCCGATAAACGAGCGAGAAGATAAACTAAAACTAAGATCCGGGCTGAAATTGCGGTCGAAAATAATCGCGGAAAAGCCCTGGAAAAAAGAAAATTGACGAATAGGCTAACGAACGAACGTTCGCTATCTGCGGCTAACGGGTGAACACCGTTCGTTAAAACGAATGTACGGACGAACGTCCGCTAAATAACTAACCCGAAAAAAACTAGACCGATCTATTAAAAAAACCGATCTAGGTTTCTAAAGAAACCTGAATGGTTTCTAAAATAAACCTAAATGGCGGCGGCGGCGGCAATTACCTCCGGCGAGGTCCGACGGCGGCGGCGGCGGCGGCTGCGGGGCTCTTGTGGCAGGTGGCGATGGCGGTTAGCAGCGGCGGCAGCGGCTTGCCGCGCGGGCGCGGCGCTGGTGGGTGCCGCGGCGACGGGAGGCAGCGATGGCGAAGGCGGCGGGGTCGGGCAGCTTATAAAGGCCGGGGGACTCGGCCAACTTGGGGAGGGGGCGACAGGTGGCGTGGAGGAGCGGGACTCCGGTGAGTCCGACCTGGGCACGGGAGCGAGGCGGCGACACGGGGATGGGCCGGCCTGCTCGGCTGGGCCTCTAGCCCAGTCGGGCGCGCGAACAGAAGATTCTTTTTTTAAATAATTCCGCCGAAACTTAAACAAATCCTAGAAAATAAAATATAAATCTAAAAATTCCAAAACAAATTTTCACTGTCTAAATAAAATATTTAGAACAAGATGAACATTTTCCTGGCCTAAAATGCAATTTTGAAAAATGTGCAATTTTTCTAATTCATATAAAATTGCAATAAAACTCCGAATAAATTCTTATTTGATTTTAATATTTTTCCTCTAGTATTTCATTTAAATTTGGGAAAGTCATTTTATCCCCTCTCTTTTATTGTGTAAATGAAATATACAGAGAGAAAAATAATTAAAACCAAACCATCCTCTTTTCAAAATTTGAGAAAACTCAAATGTGAAACTAACGAAATCCCCAACTCTCTCCGTGGGTCCTTGAGTTGCGTAGAATTTCGCGGATCAACCGAAATGCAAGAAAATATAATATGCAACGATGATCTAAATATATAACATGCCAAATTGAAATTTGGGATGTTACAAACCTACCCCCCTTAAGATGAATCTCGCCCTCGAGATTCGGGTTGGCTAGAAAATAGGTGAGGGTGGTCCTTCCGTAGGTCTTCCTCTCGTTCCCAGGTTGATTCCTCCTCAGTATGGTGGCTCCACTGAACTTTGCAAAACTTGATCACCTTGCTACGTGTGACTCGGCTGGCAAACTCGGGGATCTTGACTGGTTTCTCCTCGTAGGTCAAATCACTATCCAACTGAATCACTTCCAGTGGCACTGTATCTCTCAGAGGAATATCAACCATCTCCGTGTGGCACTTCTTCAACTGGGAAACATGGAACACATCGTGAACTCCTGACAATCCTTTGGGCAGCTCCAACTTGTAAGCAACTTATCCCATACGTTCCAAAACTTGTATGGTCCCACAAAACATGGTGCTAACTTTTCCTTAACTCCAAAACGCTTAACTCTTCGAAGTGTGGACACACGGAGATACACTCTGTCTCCAACTTCGTAAACTGTCTCCTTGCGTTTAGAATCCGCATAGATCTTCTACCTGGATTGGGTTACCTTGAGTCTATCGTGAATCAGCTTAACCTTCTCTTCAGACTCTTTAATCAAATCCGGTCCAAACAACTGACGATCTCCAACTTCATCCCATAACAATGGTGTCCTGCACCTCCTTCCATACAAAGCTTCGAAAGGGGCCATCTTCAAAGTGGCTTGATAATTGTTATTGTAAGAGAACTCTGCATATGGAAAATTGTCGTCCCAACTAGATCCATAGTCTAGCGCACAAGCTCTCAACATGTCCTCCAGAATCTGATTGACTCTCTCGGTTTGTCCATCTGTTTGTGGATGAAAGGTTGTACTGAACTCTAGCCTGCTACCCAAAGTCTCATGCATCTGATTCCAGAACTTTGAGGTAAACTGGGTTCCTCTATCTGATACAATGGTCCTCAGAACTCCATGCAGACATACGATCTTGGTCATGTATATCTTTGCCAACTTAGCACTGGTGTAAGTGGTCTTCACAGGGATGAAATGAGCTACCTTAGTCAACCGATCGACTACAAACCATATCGAGTCATAGCCTGAATGAATCCTGGGCAATCCCGTGATAAAATCCATGCCTAGTTTATCCCACTTCCATTCGGGTATTGGCAATGGCTGTAGCAAACCTGCTGGCTTCTGATGCTCTGCCTTTACTCTCTGACATGCATCACAAACTTCTACATACTCCGCAATATCTTTCTTCATTCCGGTCCACCAGAAACTGTCCTACAAATCCAGATACATCTTGGTATTTCCTGGGTGAATCGAATACGGCGAATCATGGGCCTCTTGCAGAATTAGCTTCCTGATCTCGGGATCATTGGGCACATATACGCGGTCCTCAAACCATAAGGTATCGTTTTCATCCTCACGAAATCCCTTAGCTTTTCCTTTGCTCATCCTTTCCTTTATCTGGGCAACCACCTTGTCCGTCTTCTGAGCTTCTCTGATCTTATCCATCAAAGTAGAATGAATTTCCAATGCTGCTACATAGCCTCTTGGAACTATTTCCAAACATAGCTCGCAAAGATCCTCTGCTAACTCATTGGGTAACTCTCGAGTCATGAGTGTATTGACATGGATCTTGCGACTCAACGCATCGGCTACTACGTTAGCCTTTCCGGGATGGTAATGCAACTTCGTTTCATAATCCTTAATGAGCTCCAACCATCTCCTTTGCCTGAGATTTAACTCCTTCTGCATGAATATATACTTCAAACTCTTGTGATCCGTGTACACCTCACAGTGGTTTCCGATGAGAAAATGTCTCCACGTCTTCAACGCATGCACTACGGCTGTTAACTCCAAATCATGTGTAGCATAATTCAACTCATGGGGCTTAAGCTGACGCGAAGGATATGAAACAACTCTTCCATCCTGCATAAGCACTGCTCCAAGTCCTCGACAAGAAGCGTCACAATACACCTGATAATCCTTACGTTGATTTGGAAGAATCAACACTAGAGCTGTAACTAAGCATTTCTTCAACTCCTGAAAACTAGCCTCACATTCCTCAGTCCATTTGAACTTGGTGTCCTTCTTCAACAACTCTGCCATGGGCTTTGCAATCTTTGAGAAATTCTCAATGAACCTCCGGTAGTATCCTGGGAGTCCCAGAAAACTCCGGATCTGTCCAACTGACGTGGGTGCTTCCTAGTTTGTCATGGTGACAACCTTGGTGGGGTCTACTGCTATTCCTTCTCCGAATATAACATGCCCGAGAATCCAACTTCCTTCAACCAAAATTCACACTTGCTGAACTTGGCATATAACTGATGTTCTCTGAGCTTCCCGAGTACCAAACGCAAATGCTCCTTATGCTCCTCTTCATTCTTCGAGTAGACCAGAATATCATTAATGAACACCACGACAAACTTATCCAAGAACTCCATAAATACTTTGTTCATCATGTTCGTGAAATAGGCAGGCGCGTTAGTCAGGCCAAATGACATAACGGTATACTCATATAGCCCATACCTTGTGGTAAAAGCTGTCTTAGGTATATCCTGCTCTCGAATCTTCAGCTAGTGGTATCCTGATCGCAGATCGATCTTGGAAAATACTTTAGCTCCTTGCAACTGGTTAAACAAATCATTCATCATCAGCAGTGCGTACTTGTTCTTGATCGTCACCTCATTCAATCCACGATAATCAACGACCATCCTCAATGATCCATCCTTCTTCTCCACTAGAAGCACTTGTGATCCCCAAAGTGACGAACTTGGGCGAATATAGCCTTTATCCAATAACTCCTTAATCTGCTTCTTAATTTCCTCCAAATCCTTTGCGGGCATCCTGTACGGTCTCTTAGATATTGGCCCTATGGCTGGCAAAAGATCAATCAAAAACTCAATGTCTCTATCCGGTGGCATACCTGGCAACTCCTCCGGAAATACATCAGGGAAATCTTTCACCACTGGTACTTCCTCCTGTACAACTCCTGATAAGGAATTCACTTGAGTCCTCTTCGGCATATACCTGGATACATACCTAATCCTTCTTCCTTCTGGGGTGGTGAGTAAAATCGACTTACTGGCGCAATCAATGTTTCCTCCATACGTCGATAGCCAATCCATACCCAGAATCACATCCAATCCTTGCGACTCCAGAATTATCAGATCCGAGGGGAAAACATGCCTACCTATGGTCAATGGCATCTGAAAACATCCTTGACTTGCCATATGTTCCGTTCCCCGCGAACTTACTAACATAGGTGTTCTAAGGACTTTGGTGGGCAACTTATACTTATTCACAAATCCCCTTGATATGTATGAATTCCATGCACCAGTATCAAAAAGAACGATTGTAGTAAATGTCTTAACCAAAAACTTACCTATTACTGCATCCGGCTGTGCTTCAACCTCCTCCATGCTAACGTGGTTCATCTGTCCCCTGTTGAATGGGTTGGGCTTGTTTCCAGAGCTTCCTTTGCCATTTCCATTCTTAGCTTCAGGACACTCCGTGGAGTAATGTCCATTCTTCCCGCGCTTGTAGCAAGTAATGTGACTTAGATCCTTCTTGGCGGGTGTTGCTGGGTTGGAACAGTTCTGACCGTTGCTTCCTTTGCTCCCGTTCCCATTCTTTGGGACACTATGGATGTGTGGAATCCCTCCATTAGAATTATGGCCTCCATGGTTATGGTGAATGTGTCCTCCCGAGTTCGGGATGAAACGGGGTTTCTGCTCAGCTCCAGAATTGTACTTCCCTTGTCCATACTTCCTCTTGCGGCTGTCTATTTGCTGCTGCTTCCCTTCGATCATGAGCGCTCTATCTACCAACTCATGGTAGTTAGTGAAGTTTGCCACCATCAACTGCATGCTCAGCTCATCATTTAGTCATTCCAGAAACTTCTCCTTCTTAGCGGCATCTGTAGCAACATCATCAGGGGCATAACGTGCTAACTTACTAAAGTCATCCACATACTGGCCTATTGTGCGTCCTCCTTGGCGCAAGTTGCGAAACTCGCGCTTCTTCATGGCCATAGCTCTTGCTGAAACATGGGCAGTGCGAAACGCCTGCTAAAACTGATCCCATGTGACAGTGTCAATGGGGTAAGTGGCTGTGAAATTCTCCCACCATGATGTTGCGGGTCCATCAAGCTGGTGTGCGGCAAAATGCACTCTCTCCGCATTTGTGCATCCTGCAGTGGTTAGCTTCCTTCCTATCTTGCGGAGCCACTCATCTGCTACAATCGGCTCGGTGCTACTGGAAAACACCGCCTGATTCAGCCTTAGGAAACGGGCTAAATGATCAACATGTTGTGGTGGGGGTGGGTTGTTGAGGGAGTTCCGGACTCGGGGGTGTCTGGATAGCCGAACTATCATGATCGGCCGGACTCCAAGACTATGAAGATACAAGATTGAAGACTTCGTCCCGTGTCCGGATGGGACTTTCCTTGGCGTGGAAGGCAAGCTTGGTGATACGGATGTGTAGATCTCCTACCATTGTAACCGACTCTGTGTAACCCTAGCCCTCTCCGGTGTCTATATAAACCGGATGGCTTTAGTCCATAGGACGAACAACAATCATACCATAGGCTAGCTTCTAGGGTTTAGCCTCCTTGATCTCGTGGTAGATCCACTCTTGTAACACACATCATCAATATTAATCAAGCAGGATGTAGGGTTTTACCTCCATCAAGAGGGCCCGAACCTGGGTAAAACATCGTGTCCCTTGTCTCCTGTTACCATCCGCCTAGACGCACAGTTCGGGACCCCCTACCCGAGATCCGCCGGTTTTGACACCGACATTGGTGCTTTCATTGAGAGTTCCTCTGTGCCGTCACCATCAGGAAGGATGCCTTTTCCCGTCTTTAAAGACGGCACCATCGTCAAGGGAGCTTTGGCCGCCGGCCAGACTATCCGGCTAGGCGGTTTTCTTATGACCGCCTGTTCGGCCACCGCTCCGACAATGACCTCTCAGGTCATTGAAAGCGATATTCACGTCAGCTCGGAATTCGCCGAGCAGCTGGATCCGATTGAGCTCTCCTCCGTAAACGAGTTCTTGGATCGCATCGCCACCCTGGGAGTCGCTACCGACTATGATCAGATTGGGCTTAAAACCGATCTGAGAGAAATTAACTCTCCTCAGGTTACCCACCACGTTGTTGTGGTAGAGGAACAATGCGGCGACTCTTCTTCTATGTTAAAAACCAACTATCTCCGGATTCCCGATCCCTCCATGCCGGATTCCCGCGGAGGGTCGGATGCTAATCAAATACTGAACCTAAAGTCAGGCATCGGACCAGATCTGTTGGAAAGCATCCAGCAAACTAAGCCTCCGAATCCGGAAGCTTCTTGGCCTTTGAGCCTCAGATCGGGCGGGGTTCCGAACTTAATTCCACCCGCCCACCCAAACATAAGCGATCTATCTCAAATACAGCAAGAGCCCGATGAAATAGTACATCATTACTGGGCCAGATTCCTCCTGGTTATGAACAGGATAAAGGACTGCCGTGAAGAAAGTGCGATTTCAATTTTCTGCGGCAATTGCACGGACAAGGGAATCATAAACGCCATCAGTCTTTGCAAAGTTACACGCTTCACCGACCTAGCGGCCATCGTCCAAAAATACTGCACGATGGAGAGTGCCTGGAAAACCGAAACTAGGTTTTGGGACAATCCGGCCCTGAATACAACCCCAGTCCAAAATAAAAGGGTGCATCATACTCAAGCACCTAGGTTAAAAACCAAAAAGCAAAAAACCCCTAAAGGGTACGGAACCGTACTGGAGGGATGGCTCAACGGACCCTGCAAAATCCACACTACGGAGGGCGCCACTCCAACACATAGCCTTCGAGCATGTTGGATACTACGGCAGGTGGCCAAAAGTGGCGAAGGCTTTTTAGCCCCGGGCAACCAACCCAGCAGTACCAGTACGGTATTAACAGTCTTCGAGACTTCCGCATCAAATAACATGCGGAAACGAACAATCCGCAGCCTTGCCGAAGTCTACCAAGTAGCAACAACAAATCCATGGAGCGACACGGCTATCACCTTCAATGCCAGCGACGAACCTAAATTCCGAACAGCTAGAGCACCAGCTGCATTGGTCCTCAGTCCGATAGTGGACGGCTTTCGTCTTACCAAGGTACTCATGGATGGCGGCAGCGGATTAAACCTCATCTACGAGGAAACCCTTCAAAAAATGGAAATTTACTGGAGCCGCATTGAGCGAAGCAGCACAACCTTCAGGGGAATAATCCCTAGTCAAGAAGTACGCTGCACAGGAAAAATCACACTAGATGTAGTGTTCGGCTCGCCGGATAATTACAGGTCCGAAGAGGTCACGTTCCAAGTGGCCCCATTCGGCAGCGGATACCACGCTTTGTTAGGGCGAAAGGCATTCACAATCTTCCAAGCTATACCCCATTACGGGTACATGAAGCTCAAAATGCCCAGGACCCAATGGAATAATCACTCTCGCCAGTGATCCAGATACAGCACTCCGCGCTGAAAATAAGACAGCCGCACTGGCCCTAGAGGCATTATCCGAAGCCCTAGCGGCAGAGGAACTAACTGCGCTGCGCTCCACGGTGGATAGGGACGATGTGATACTCGATAAGAGGTCCAAGTCCACCTCTTTTAAACCAGCAGACGAAATAGTCAAATTTCAGGTCCATCCAACGGACCCCACAAAGACGGCCTCCATTGGGGCACAATTAAATCCTGATGTAGAAGCCGCACTACGAGAATTCCTTCGGGAAAATTGGGACATTTTTGCCTGGCACCCTTCAGACATGCCAGGAATCCCACGCAGGCTGGCAGAGCACAGCCTAAATATCCTAAAAGGATTCAAGCCAGTCAAACAAGCTCTTCGGCGATTTTCCGAACCCAAAAGACAGGCAATGGGAGAGGAGCTAGCCAAACTCTTAGAAGCCGGATTCATCAGAGATATAAAACATCCGGACTGGCTAGCCAATCTAGTAATGGTACCAAAAAAGGACAAATCCTGGCGCCTCTGCGTCGATTTCAAAGACCTTAACAAGGCCTGTCCAAAGGACCCTTTCCCTCTCCCTCGCATCGACCAAATCATCGATGCTACCGCAGGGCACGATTCATTGTGCTTCCTCGACGCATACTCCGGATACCATCAAATCAAGATGGCGGAAAAAGACCAGGCCGCAACGGCATTCATTACTCCATATGGGCCATTCTGCTTCAACACAATGCCCTTCAGACTCAAAAATGCCGGCGCAACATATCAACTCATGATTCAGACATGTCTGGCTACCCAGATAGGCAAAACAGTAGAGGCATACGTAGACGATGTGGTCGTCAAGACCAAACACGTCGAAACTCTAGTAGACGACTTGAGGGTGACATTCGACAACCTCCGAGCATATGACATTAAGCTCAACCCGGAAAAATGTGTCTTCGGAGTACCAGCCGGAAAGCTCTTGGGCTTCATTGTTTCCGGTAGAGGAATTGAAGCAAATCCAGCCAAGATCCGAGCTCTGTCACAATTGGATATTCCAAAAGACCTCAAGAAAATACAAAAACTAACTGGATGCGTAGCGGCTCTAAGTCGCTTCATCTCCCGTTTGGGAGAAAAGGCTCTGCCCCTCTATCGCCTCCTCCGGCGCACCGAACACTTCGAATGGACGGATGCTGCCACGGCCGGACTCGAAGAAATAAAGGCCATACTGGCAACAAATCCGGTCCTGGCCGCGCCCAACCTGGGCGAACCTATGTTATTATATATCGCAGCAACACATCAAGTTGTCACCGCGGTACTCGTTGTCGAACGAGAAACAGAAGGGCACAGATTCCCTCTTCAAAAACCAGTGTACTACGTATCCACTGTCTTAACTCCATGCAAGTCCCGGTACCCACATTATCAAAAAATAGCGTACGCGGTGTTCATGGCATCTCGGAAGCTGTGACACTACTTTCAAGAGTGTTCCATAATGGTGGCCTCTGAAGTACCTCTCAACGATATTATAAACAATCGCGACGCAACGGGCAGGATTGCAAAATGGGCCATTGAGCTCTTACCACTTGACATAACCTACAAACCACGGCAAGCTATAAAGTCGCAAGTTCTGGCTGACTTCGTCGCCGAATGGACCGAAGCCGAACTCCCTAAAGAGTATGGCGCGTACTCCAATTGGATCATGCATTTCGACGGATCCAAAATGTTGGCTGGCTTGGGGGCTGGCGTCATCTTGACGTCCCCAACGGGAGACACAATCCAATGCGTACTTCAAATAATGTACATGGAGTCCAACAACGCAGCCGAATACGAGGCCCTTCTACACGGCCTCCGGATGGCAATCTCCATGGTCATTCAATGCCTAGAGGTGCGCGGGGATTCAAACCTCGCAATATCCCAAGTAAATGGAGACTTTGACGCCAAAGATCTTAAAATGTCAGCTTACCGCAACGCTGTCCTAAAAATGTCAGCTCGGTTCGAAGGACTTGAATTCCACCATGTAGCTTGGGATAATAATCAGGCAGCAGACGTGTTGGCATGCATCGGCGCAAAACGCGACGCCGTCCCTCCAAACATCTTCCTGGAACGGCTCTTTAAGCCATCCGTATTATGGGAAGAGGAGTCCGGAAATAACAATCCGGAGCGAGCGGCATCACCTAACTCAGACCACTCTGACACAATCGGCGGCTCAACCAATGAAATAACACCTTCAGCCCATGAAATAATGGCAGTAATTGCCCCGTGGACAGAACCATTCCTAGCCTACTTAATCAGGCAGGAACTTCCCAAAGACCAAAATGAGGCCCGCTGCATAGTTCAGCGATCTAAAGCCTACAAGGTCCATGAGGGAGAACTTTATAAAAAAAGCACAACCGGAGTCCTTCAAAGGTGTATCTCCGAAGAGGAAGGGTGAAATCTCCTGGCTGAAATTCACGCTAGACTCGGCGGGCACCACGCTGCAGCCCGGGCCCTTGTAGGCAAGGCCTTCCGTACATGATTTTATTGGCCGACAGCCCGGGCAGATGCTCAGGACTTAGTCCAACGATGCGTCGGTTGCCAGCTCTTTGCTAATCAGAGTCACATGCCACCTACCGCCCTCAAAACTATACCCACCACCTGGCCGTTCGCGGTCTGGGGGCTTGACATGGTTGGACCCCTTAAAGGTGGAACCCACAAGCACAAATACTTATTGGTCATGGTGGACAAATTCACCAAATGGATTGAGGCCAAACCGGTTAAAACGGCAGAATCCGGACCTATGATAGACTTCATATCCGGGGTAGTACACCGTTTTGGTGTCCCCCACAGCATCATCACTAATAACGGCACGAATTTCACGGCCGACAAGGTTAAACTCTGGTGCAAAAACATGGGCATAAAGCTCGACTACGCTTCAGTCTATCACCCCCAAACTAACAGTCAAGTCGAGCGAGCAAATGGTCTAATCATCAGCGACATCAAACCGAGACTAGTGCGGTCCCTCAAGGATCTAACACGCACTGGGTAGAGGAGCTCGACTCCGTACTCTGGGGGCTGTGGACCATGCCAAACCGAACTACCGGATTCACACCATTCTTTATGGTGTACGGCACAGAGGCAGTTCTGCCCTGCGATATAATTCATGACTCACCTCGCGTGCGCATGTACGAAGAAAGAGAAGCCGAGTTGGATCGGCAGGACAGTTTGGACGCCTTAGAAGAGGAGCGGGACGTGGCAAAAGCTCGTTCCGCATTTTATCAGCAGCAGTCTCGAAGATATCAAAGCAGAGAAGTACGGGCCAAAACTTACAATGTTGGCGAACTTGTTCTACGCCTGCCAGACAAGAAAAAGGACAAACTTAAGCCCAAGTGGGAAGGTCCCTTCATCATCGACCAAGTCCTGACCGGCGGAGCATACCGTCTACGTAACGCATCTGACAACCGACTCGAGCCGAACCCATGGAACGCAGCCCGTCTTCGAAGATTCTACGCCTAACGCCAGACTCAGAGTTCGTCTCACTCCTCCGTCCACCTTTTTACATTTTCACTGTCTCTTGTCCCCCTCCTTCTTCCCACTTTTTTTCAATACCTTTTATAGGCTGATTTGCGCATTGTTCGCACGCACTTGATGTGCTCCTAGCACTCATTATACCTGGGGGCTTCTTTAACAGAAGCTTATTTATACGGGCTTCATGCCCAACACATGTGTTATACTTCCGCATGTACCTTTTATTCACCATTATATGCATCGATATGACTTAAGTTTTGGCCAAGCTGGGTTGCCTGGCTCCTGTGCTTACCCCTACGTTCCCGATTGTTCGGCTAGGAGGTAAAGGGAGCACCTCTGCGATTGTTACTGCCGGGTCAGCCGGATGTGTACCTCAGACTGGGTGAAGCCGAAAGCTAGCGTTCTTAAGAGAATATTCGGTCGGTGACTTGAAAGATGATTTATTACTTACTTATTTATCTGCCCCCAGTTGCTTTTTCTGCTATTTTCGCAGTCCGGACATGCACTTTAGGGCATGCCTCCCAGGGAAAGGAACCCTTAACGGAACTATTCTCCCTGGAAGATGTTTCTTACTAACCATGTAATATAACATAGCTAGTTGGGCACTTGTCTGATAAAGCAATTATGACCCCAATGCCTTGTCTCCATGCATGCCCCGGTTCTTTTATAACCGTAAGGGTATTCGGACACACTCCAAACTGTTGGGTCCCGAGGTCGAAGCGAAAAGGTCCGAAAAGACAAACGATCTACAATCCGGCTAGAAGGCATTTTATATGTCATTTCAAAATTAAATCGTCAAACTGACTCATTGTACTCCTCTTCAATCCCATCTAACAGGTTGTCTAATTTACAGTCCTATTGGGAAAATTTCGCGGCCAGCTCTACTTGGCCGTGCATCAAGCTCACAGGGATCTCCTCCCCATCAGGCCCCACAGGTTCGACCTCGGTCATGTGGTTTGGGTCAGCCTTCGGATATCGTGTCTTCACCATGGCCCAGGCCACCCTGGCGCCTTGACGGCAGGTCGATATCTTCCACAGACGGAGGCGTCACCGTACTCCCTGAAGCTTCTCAACAAGCCCTCCAATGCCCTCAGGTAGGGAGACGGAAGGCCATAAGGCCTGAACGACGCCACTCATCGCCTGCCAAACACGTTCGAGCAGTTGCACCAGCTCGGGAAGTTGGTCACCCGTTGAACCGGGCATTTCCTCCACAGGGCGACCTGTGAGCAGACCTAAAGACACATTTCTGTCAATTGACTTCCTCGCCGAATTTTTCTTTTCAAAGGAATTTGCTCAAGCACTTACTATAAATGACGCGATGAAGCCGCTAATTCTCCTTCACGGAGCCAGACAGCTGGGCTCGAACATCTTTCAGCTCTTCTCCTAGCGGGGTGTGGGCATCTTGGAGCTTGTTCCTCTCCTGCTGCACCTTCATAAGCACCCTCTCACCGGCCTTTAGCTGACGCAGTAGCTGTTGCTTGTCCGGATCTAGTCTGGCGCCCTCTACAATATTATTGTCAGATTTACGCACACGCCGCACTTTGGTAACTACTTATGTTTTCAAAGTACGTATTACCAGTGGGGGTCTCTGTGGCTCCCCTTGTGGCGGCCAGTGCGGCCTCAAGTTGGGCCTTGCACTCTTGGAGCTCCTGGGACAGGTGGGTATTCTTCTTCGTAAGATCCTGCATAATAAATGATCCTTAAATCAGTTATTTTAACTATTTTAAGTCTCGGGGGCTACTAGCATATATAACTGTTAAAATAACTTACCCGTATGTCTTTCACATACTGCTCCGTGGCTCTGGTTATACCATCTTGAGTGGCACGGAGGTGCGCATTCCCCGCATCAAAGGTATTCAACGCCTCCGGGGAGAAACACGCGTCACGAAGAGCTGTTCGGCGACGCCTGTGATTCATGGCGCTCTCCACCTCAGACCGGGTGGCGGACAGCCTGTCGGCATCCTCCGTCGGAGGAGCATCCGGCTCATGCCTTGTGTTCGCCTCCCCTTCCGGACCACGCGATGGAGCATGGCTGGCGGAGGCTTGATTGGCAACCTCTCCGGACACTGTCCGACGAGTGCTCTTTCTCCTGGAAAAGTTATGAGCATTAATATACCTCCTAGGGATCCTTCCCTTAAAAACAGCGGTGCACCATACCGTTGCGGCGACGTTTCGATTCGCGTCGCACTCCTCTCCCGCCTGCTGGGCCGAACTGACCCTTGCTGGTCAGCCGCCGCAGGTTCGGCTTCCCACCTTAAAGGCACCTCCTGTGATGCATCATCAGTATAGGATGGTCAGAATTGAGCATGGCTTAAATGATGGTGTCAAGACCTCGGTCGTAGTCACCTGGGAGGCCGGAAACAATACGGGGTAGTCAGCCGTAATGGCGACTAGGGCATTGTCCATGCTAAGTTGGTGGAACACCGTGTCAATTAGCTCCACCTTTATGTCCGGATCCTCTTCGGAGGCTGGATCAAGGGATCGTTCCGGATCCTCGGGCTGTGGAGTTAGGCTTTGTATGCCCTCCACGTCCCGGCGCAGCTCCTGCGTCAAAATCAAAAAGTAAGATACTTGACTTTGGAAGTATGGATCGGGTAGATAAATGTCCGCTTACCCAGCTCCGAGGGTTATTCATGGACAATCCATTCAATGGATTCGTGCGGAGGTTTGAACTTAGGAAACGGGCTAAATGATCAACATGTTGTGGTGGGGGTGGGTTGTTGTTGCCTTGGTTCTGATTCTGGACTAGTAGCTGCATCAGGGTATTCTGTTGCTGGATCAACTGGGTGAGCTCCGGTGGGAAAACAAATCCATTGTCGCGTCTCAGAGGCATCTGATGGTTTTAGAAAAGGTGAGAAAGCAGAATAGAATGAGGTCTAGAGGGAAAACACTACCCATATGCTCATGAGACAAACACAATCAATATCACTTCAATCAATTCAAACAAGGGCATACAATCGGTCTAACTATCATTACAAAAGTGCTCGGACTATACTATATACATGGGGGAATACTACTACTGATATGGTGGTCGACTAGAAAGTTTGATCGATGGAAAACTCCATGATATCTGCTCCAGCTTCATCAACATAGTCATCATTGCTATCGTCGGGGTCCGAGTCGGTGTCATCGATGATGATGCAGTCCTCTGATCGAATGGAATCATCATCTTCTCCTCCTAGCGTGGGGTCTCCAATGAATACTCCTAGCTTCCTTGTCAAATCATCATTCTTCTCCACGTGTATCGTCATTTCCTCCTCATATCCATTGAGTGTAGACTTGAGTTCTTACTCCAGCTCCGTGATCTTGGTCATGTCCTTCTTCAGATCTATCATGCCTGAGCACACCTAGTTCTCCTGGCGACGAATGTGCTGGTTTAACTCCTGCATAGAAGCTGCAATGGACATGTCCCTCCTGGTACTAATCATTTCCCATTGCTCATCTCGGTGCCCACAAATCTGGTAGATAGTATTCTTGAGATCCTTGTGGTAAACTTCTCCAATGTGTCCCATGGTGATGTGGGCTGCCATGCTCTTTCCTAGACTCCAGGTTGGTGCATCAAAGGAAAACTCTATGGGCTCAGTGACTGGCATGCACGTCCTTCCTGGAACTTGAACTTGAATCATCCAACGCTCTTCTTCTGGTAGAGTGGCGATGTAGGTCCCGGTGAAGCTTGGTATTCCTAAGTTCAGGTACCTAGTGACTTCTTTCAAGTGTCGTTCAAAAGGTGTATCTTCATCCGGTTGAGTGAACTTGTTCCTTGCATCCGCCATCCTATAGAGTAGAAAAGGGAGAGAAGTCAGAAATGAGTAGAGAAGAGTGTACTATGGTCTTAGCTTAGTGGTCGTGTCCTACAGTCAGCGTGTGCTCTGATACCATCTTGTAGCGACTAGACCTCAAACAATCTGATCTCTGTGCATCAGTGTCATCCCTGGATCGGTAATGCTGACACGCACAGTACTCGAAGATTTATAACAGAGTAGAAATCACACACTTATTACATCGAATGTCTCAAAAGAGAACTTATTACAATAATATGGCTTAAGGCCATCTAAATACAATAACACGGAAGGCTTGGAAGATAAAGTGAGTCCATGAACTCCAACGGCATAGATGAGTGAAAGACCATGACCTAAGGCACCTTACTCATTGTCTGAAAAGTCTGCAACATGAATGTTGCAGTCCGGAATGGGTCAGCACATGAAATATGCTGGCAATGTAACATATAGAGTAATGAACAGAATAATTCCTATCACTACATGCAATGTGGCTGGTGGAAATCTCTATGGTTACAGTTTTTGCATAAAGCCAATTTTTCCCTACAACAAAGGAATAGATTTATTTAACTATCATGGTAGTTGTTAAACATTGAGAAGGTTTCTCCAATTCAATCCCAATTAATAATCATCATTAAACCCAATTAAATTATATTAAGAGTGATGAGATCAACATGATAATCCAAGAACTAGATACTCAAAACGTCCATAACCGGGGACACGGCTAACCATGATTAGTTTGTACACTCTGCAGAGGTTTGCGCACTTTTCCCCACAAGACTCCATCGCCTCCGTTGAATTTCTCGCACTACAAGTTGTTTGAGAAACGGATGACCGAGACACAGCCTTTCAGAAACAATCACTCTTTACTCTGGATGGACAGTTACACCTACTTTCCCCTACATCTGCTAGCCCACTACTGAAAGAGGTCATGTAACCAAATCAACTATGCTAGAGCACATAATAGCTTGCGGCTGCACACGGAAGTTTCTAGCACAAATAATCTGACGATCCCTTTGAGCCTGGGTGGCGGACCTTAGGATGATCACACGGAACCCCGGGATATCCTATGACAACACTGGATTCTCTAGGTGCCCACAAGCAATCCACCAAGATGTGATTTTAAGTAGCCACCTTAAGTTAACCATTAATTAAAAACACTCACAACTGTCATGGATACACTCACCCAATCCACGTCTACGAGCATAGCATAGCAATTGAAGCATAACGTAGAAGTAACTCCCAAATGTATGACAATAAACATGTAAATAGGTACTACCTCATCTACTTCCCAAAACCCACATGCTAAATCAGATCCTAATCATGCAATGTGTCAGGATTGATCTAATGCAATAAAACTGGGTAGTAAAGAGATATCATCAAAGTGTTACTTGCCTTTCTGATGATCCGTGAAACCTAGGGACTCGTAGTAGCACGCTTCACACTCCGGGTACTCTATCGCAAACAAACAAGCATACAATAAGCACTCAACTAGAAGCACGGGTAAAACTCAAATAAGAGATCTAACCAGAAAGTTCAACTCAAAAACTCCGGTTTGCAAAAAGAATCAAATCGAACGAAGCAACGAAACTCAAACTGCGAAAGAAACAAGAGCCGATTACTAATCTGGACGTAGGTCAAATTTTACAGTACCAAAATCTTGTTCAAGTTGATTAAACAGAAAGAGGACTTTGATACAAAGATCTAGGCACTTGAATCGCCTGATTCCGATAAACGAGCGAGAAGATAAACTAAAACTAAGATCCAGGCTGAAATCATGATCGAAAATAATCGCGGAAAAACCCTGGAAAAAGAAAACTGACGAACAGGCTAACGAACGAACATTCGCTGTCTGCGGATAACGGGTGACCACCGTTTGTTAAAACAAACATACGGATGAACATCCGCTAAATAACTAACCCGAAAAAAACAGGACCGATCTATTAAAAAACCGATCTAGGTTTTTAAAAAAATGAACGGTTTCTAAAATAAACCGAAACGGCGGCAGCGGCGACAACTACCTCCGGCGAGGTCCGACGGCGGCGGCGGCTGCGGGGCTCCGGCAGTAGGTGGCAACGGCAGTTAGCGGCGGCGGCAGCGGCTTGCGGCGCGGGCGGCAGCGCTAGTGGGTACGGCGGCGGCGGCGGCAGCGGCTTGCGGCGCGGGCGGCAGCGCTAGTGGGTACGGCGGCGGCGGCGGGTGGCGATGGCGAAGGCGGCGGGGTCAGGTGGCTTATAAAGGCCGGTGGGGCTCGGCCAACTTGGGGAGGGGCGACGGGTGGCGTGGCGGCGCGGGACTCCGGCAAGTCCGAGCCGGTCACGGGAGCGAGGCGGCGGCGCGGGGATGGGCCGGCCTGCTCGGCTGGGCCTCTGGCCCAGTCGGGCGAGCGAACAGAAGATTTTTTTTTAAATAATTCCGCCGAAACTTAAACAAATCCTAGAAAATAAAATAAAAATCTAAAAATGCCAAAACAAATTTTCACCATCTAAATAAAATATTTAGAACAAGATGAACATTTTCTTGGCCTAAAATGCAATTTTGAAAAACGTGCAATTTTTCTAATTCAAATAAAATTGCAATAAAACACCGAATAAAATTCTTATTTGATTTTAATATTTTTCCTCTAGTACTTCATTTAAATCTGGGGAAGTCATTTTATCCCCTATCTTTTATTTTGTAAATGAAATATACAGAGAGAGAAATAATTAAAACCAAATGATCCTATTTTCAAAATATGAGAAAACTCAAATATGAAACTAACGAAATCCCCAACTCTCTCCGTGGGTCCTTGAGTTGCGTAGAATTTGGAGGATCAACCGAAATGCAAGAAAATATGATATGCAATGATGATCTAAATATATAAGATGCCAAATCGAAAATTTGGGATGTTACACATGCGGCGAGGAGGCGTGTTCAGCCGGGCCTGTAGTGAGTGGGGCCCTCTTGGCTGGCGTGCCGGTTCAATGCCCGCACTATGAGAGGTCGCGTCCGTGTTAGAGCAATCACTCCCTCCAGCCCTTTTTTGTTTGGGTATAACAAAATCTCGTTTTCCATTCACATTTTAGAAGTAATATTCGTGGAGAAACTTTGACCCAAAATACGATGGGGACTAGTAAACCAGAACGGAGGTAGTAGTTTTTTGATCAAAGAAGGGTTTTCCCCTTCCGATTTTCATTACTGAAAACCAACATCTAAACCATAGTATTTGCCCTAGAACTACCAGGTTCAACATCTCGCAACATAAACCCATACAACCATACGCCAAGGAGGTAGTAGTTATGAATTCCATTTTTGCTCCATACCAATTGTTCTAAAAACTAGTTAGTACTTATAACACGCTGATGTCTACTACGCAACCTTCTTCTTGTAGACGTTGTTGGGCCTCCAAGTGCAGAGTTTTGTAGGACAGTAGCAAATTTCCCTCAAGTGGATGACCTAAGGTTTATCAAACATTGCAATCTCTCAAACAACCCTGCAACCAAATAACAAAGAGTCTCTTGTGTTCCCAACACATCCAATACAATGGTAAATTGTATAGGTGCACTAGTTCGGCGAAGAGATGGTGATACAAGTGCAATACGGATGATAGATATGGGTATTTGTAATCTGAAATTATAAAAACAGCAAGATAACTAATGATAAAAGTGAGCGTAAATGGTATTGCAATGCTAGGAAACAAGGCCTAAGGTTCATACCTTCACTAGTGCAAGTTCTCTGAACAATAATAACATAATTGGATCATATAACTATCCCTCAACATGCAACAAAGAGTCACTCCAAAGTCACTAATAGCGGAGAACAAACGAAGAGATTATTGTAGGGTAGGAAACCACCTCAAAGTTATCCTTTCAGATCGATCTATTCAAGAGTCCGTAGTAAAATAACACGAAGCTATTCTTTCCGTTCGATCTATCCTAGAGTTCGTACTAGAATAACATCTTAAGACACAAATCAAACAAAACCCTAATATCACCTAGATACTCCAATGTTACCTCAAGTATCCGTGGATATGGTTATATGATATGCATCACACAATCTCAGATTCATCATTCAACCAACACAATGAACTTCAAAGAGTCAAAGTTTCTACCGGAGAGTCAAGACGAAAACGTGTGCCAACCCCTATGCATATCCCATTGTCACCACAGATAAGCACGGCAAGACATACGTCAATTGTTCTCAAATCCTTAAAGACTCAATCCGACAAGATAACTTCAAAGGGAAAACTCAATCCATTACAAGAGAGTAGAAGGGGAGAAACTTCATAAGATCCAACTATAATAGCAAAGCTCGCTTACATCAAGATCGTATCACCTCAAGAAAACGAGAGAGAGAGAGAGAGAGAGAGAGAGATCAAACACATAGCTACTGGTACATACCCTCAGCCCTGATGGTGAACTACTCCCTCCTCGTGATGGAGAGCGTCGGGATGATTAAGATAGCCACGGGTGATGGGTTCCCCCTCCGGCAGGGTGCCGGAACGGGCCCCCGAGAGGTTTTTGGTGGCTACAAAGGCTTGCGATGGCGGAACTCCCGATCTATTGTGCTCCTTGATGTTTTTAGGGTATATGGATATATATAGGTGAAAGAAGTCGGTCAGGGGAGCCATGAGGGGCCCACGAGGGTGGGGGCGCCCATGGGGGTAGGGCATGCCTCCCTGCCTCGTGGCTTCCTTGTTGCTTCCCTGACGTAGACTCCAAGTCTCCTGGATTGCTTCCGTTCCAAAAATAACTCTCCCAAAGGTTTCATTCCGTTTGGACTCCGTTTAATATTCCTTTTTTTTTGAAAAACTGAAATGGGCAAGAAAACAACAATATGGGCTGGGCCTCCGGTTAATAGGTTAGTCCCAAAAATGATATAAAAGTGTTTACTAAAGCCCATAAACATCCAAAACAGGTAATATGATAGCATGAATACTTCATAAATTATAGATACGTTGGAGACGTATCAGCATCCCCAAGCTTAATTCCTGCTTGTCCTTGAGTAGGTAAATGATAAAAGAAAGAATTTACGAAGTGTGAATGCTAGGAGGTGCACAAGTTTGATCAATGGTAATTTCAATCACCTTTTCTAGCATCATTATATGTCATAATAGTAGCTCATCTCATAAAACTTTTCATGATCAAGTAACAAGCTATTCACATGTTAAAGCATAGACCATAAACTTTCTTGAAAGCTAGCAAACTTCATTCTTAGTCATCAAACAATTGCAATTCATCTTATTTTTAGGAAGGGTCTATGTGAGAGCTTTGATTTAGCAAACTCCACATACTCAACTATCATTTAATCTTTCACAGTTGCTAACACTCACGTGACATTTTTGGGTTCAAAGTTTTAATCGAACACAGAGAAATATATGGGCTTATAATTTCGCCTCCCAACCTTTTACCTCAAGGGTAATGTCAACAATAATAATTTATGAACGCCTACATCCAAGTGGATATATATATCCGGATCACCCAACACAAAGTGCTTGCCAAAGGAAAAAATGTAAAAAGGAAAGGTGATGATCATGATGACTCTTGTACAAGGGTAGAAGATAATAGTAAAAGATAGTCCCTTCGTAGAGGGAAGCAGTGGTTGTCATGCGCTTTTATGATTGGATGCACAAAATCTTAATGCAAAAGAACGTCACTTTATATTGTCGCTTGTGATAAGGACCTTTATTATGTAGTCCGTCGCTTTTATTTCTTCCCTATCACAAGTTCGTATAAAGCTTATTTTCTTTGTACTAATATACATATTTAGAGAACAATTGTTATTGCATGCACCGATGATAACTTACTTGAAGGATCTTACTCAATCCGTAGGTAGGTATGGTGGACTCTCATGGCAAAACTGGTTTAAAGGAAGTTTGAAAGCAAAAGTAGTATTTCTACTTGGTGCAAAGAATTTGGCTAGCATGGGAGGGAAAGGCAAGCTCAACATGTTGGATGATCCAAGACAATATAACTTCTCAGATATAGGAAAACATAACCCATTACGTTGTCTTCCTGGTCCAACTTCAACCTTTTAGCAAGTCATATTTTAATGAGTGCTCACAATTACAAAAGATGTGCAAGATAGTATATTTATATGTGAAATCTCTCTTCCTTCAATATTCTTTCATGAATTGTTCAAGTGACCAATACAATGTTGGCTAACATTCAATAAATGTACCACCTATACTTATTATATGTGAAGTCATTACTCCCCATGGGATAAGCATATGAAACATATATAATTTCAGATTTATGATATTCAAATCATTCAACCATTTACTCATAGGATATAAGTGAAGCACACAAGTAAATGACAAACTACTCCAAAAAGATATAAGTGAAGATCAATGAGTAGTTAAATAATTATGTAGCTACGTGAAGACTCTCTCTCATTTAAGAATTTCAGATCTTGGTATTTTATTCAAACAGCAAGCAAAGAAAAATAAAATGGCATTGCAAGGATAGCACCACTCATGTGAAGAAGCAAAAACTTAGGTTCAACCGATACTAACCGATTATTGTCGAAGAAGAAAGGTGGGATGCCTACCGGGGCATCCCCAAGATTAGATGCTTGAGACTTCTTGAAATATTATCTTGGGGTGCCTTGGGCATCCCCAAGCTTGAGCTTTTGTGTCTCCTTAATTCCTTTTATATCTCGGTTTCGTAAATCTTGAAAGCTTCATCCACACCAAACTCAACAAGAACTCGTGAGACAAGTTAGTATAAACCAATGCAAAAACCTTATAATTTTCTACTGTAACAAATCACTAAAATTATTATTCAACATTGAATACTAAATTTCTCTTCATATTTAATACTCCTATCCTCAAATAGAATCGTTAAACAAGCAAACATATGCAAACAATGCAAACATAACAGCAATCTGCCAAAACAGTATAATCTATAAAGAATGCAAGATTCATCATACTTACCTAACTCCAAAAATTATAATAAAAATAATACACTGTAGAATATTTATCAGATCTCAATATGCAAAAAGTTTCCATATTATACCATTCTCTGTCTTTTCTAGGGAATTTTTGCAACAGCAGTAAACTTTCTGTTTTGAAACAGCAACATGTATACTTCCAAAATAAGCATGGTAAAGGCTATCCTTGATATTTTTATTCAAAATATAGATGAAAAACATTATTATAAATAACATAAAGAAAATACTAACAAAATAAAATGAAGCTCCAAGCAAAACACATATCATGTGGTGAATAAAAATATAGCTCCAAGTAAAGTTATCGATGAACGAAGACGAAAGAGGGGATGCCATCCGGGGCATCCCCAAGCTTAGGCTCTTGGTTGTCCTTGAATATTACCTTGGGGTGCCTTGGGAATCCCCAAGCTTAGGCTCTTTCCACTCCTTATTCCATAATCCATCGAATATTTACCCAAAACTTGAAAACTTCACAACACAACACTCAACAGAAAACTCGTAAGCTTCGTTAGTATAAGAAAATAAATCACCACTTAGGTACTGTTATGAATTCATTATAAATTCATATTGGTGTAATATCTACTGTATTCCAACTTCTCTATGGTTCATACCCTCCAATACTACTCATAGATTTATCAAAATAAGCAAATAACACATAGAAAACAGAATCTGTCAAAAACAGAACAGTCTGTAGTAATCGGAATCATTTGAATACTTATGCAAAAAATTATGAACTAAATTGGTGGACCTGAGGCATTTGTCTATTAATCATCTTCAAAAAGAATCAACCTAAAAGCACTCTCCAGTAAAAAATGGCAGCTAATCTCGTGAGCGCTAAAGTTTCTGTTTTTTACAGCAAGATCATAAAGGCTTCACCAAAGTCTTCCCAAAGGTTCTACTTGGCACAAACACTTATTAAAACATAAAAACACATCTAAACACAGGATAGATGAATTATTTATTACTAAACAGGAACAAAAATAAAATCGGGTTGCCTCCCAACAAGCGCTATTGTTTAACGCCCCTAGCTAGGCATGATAATTTCAATGATGCTCACATAAAAGGATAAGAATTGAGACATAAAGAGAGAATCATGAAGAATATTCCTAACACATTTAAGCCTAACCCACTTCCTATGCATAGGTATTTTTTGAGCAAACAATTTGTGGGAACAATAATCAACTAGCATAGGAAGGCAAAACAAGCATAACTTTAAAATTTTAAGCACATAGAGAGGAAACTTGATATTATTGCAATATGTAGAAGCATATGATCCTCTCTCATAATAATTTTCAGTAGCATCATGAATGAATTCAATGATATAACCAGCACCTAAAGCATTCTGTTCATGATCTACTTGCATAGAAATTTTATTACTCTCCACATAAGCAAATTTATTCTCATCAATAGTAGTGGGAGCAAACTTAACAAAATAACAATCATGTGAAGCATAATCTAATTGAAATTAAAATCACGATGACAAGTTTCATGGTTATGTTTATTCTTTATGGCATACGTATCATCACAATAGTCATCATAAATAGGAGGCATGCTTTCATCGTAATTAATTTGCTCATCAAAACTTGGGGGACAAAAATATCATATTCATCAAACATAGCATGCCCAAGCTTGTGGATTTGCATATCATTAGAATCATGGGTATTCAAAGAATTCATACTAACAACATTGCAATCATGATCATCATTCAAAGATTTAGTGCAAAACATTTTATAGATTTCTTCTTCTAGCACTTGAGCACAATTTTCCTTTCGATCATTTTCACGAAAGATATTAAAAAGATGAAGCGTATGAGGCAAACTAAATTCCATTTTTTTGTAGTTTTCTTTTATAGAATAAACTAGTGATAAAACAAGAAACAAAAAGATTCGATTGCAAGATCTAAAGATATACCTTCAAGCACTCACCTCCCCGGCATCGGCGCCAGAAAAGAGCTTGATGTCTACTACGCAACCTTCTTCTTGTAGACGTTGTTGGGCCTCCAAGTGCAGAGGTTTGTAGGACAGTAGAAAATTTCCCTCAAGTGGATGACCTAAGGTTTATCAATCCGTGGGAGGAATAGGACAAAGATGGTATCTCTCAAACAACCCTGCAACCAAATAACAAAGAGTTTCTTGTGTCCCCAACACACCCAATACAATGGTAAATTCTATAGGTGCACTAGTTCGGCGAAGAGATGGTGATACAAGTGCAATATGGATGATAGATATGGGTATTTGTAATCTTAAAATATAAAACAAGCTAGGTAACTAATGATAAAAGTGAGCGTAAACGGTATTGCAATGCTAGGAAACAAGGCCTAAGGTTCATACTTTCACTAGTGCAAGTTCTCTCAACAATAATAACATAATTGGATCATATAACTATCCCTCAACATGCAACAAAGAGTCACTCCAAAGTCACTAATAGCGGAGAACAAATGAAGAGATTATTGTAGGGTATGAAACCACCTCAAAGTTATCCTTTCAGATCGATTTATTCAAGACTCCATAGTAAAATAAAATGAAGCTATTCTTTCCGTTCGATCTATCCTAGAGTTCGTACTAGAATAACACCTTAAGACACAAATCAACCAAAAACCTAATGTCACCTAGATACTCCAATGTCACCTCAAGTTCCGTGGGTATGATTATACGATATGCATCACACAATCTCATATTCATCTATTCAACCAACACAAATAACTTCAAAGAGTGCCCCAAAGTTTCTACCGGAGAGTCAAGACGAAACGTGTGCCAACCCCTATGCATAAGTTCATTGAACCTGCAAGTTGATCACCAAAACATACATCAAGTAGATCACGTGAATATCCCATTGTCACCACAGATAAGCACAGCAAGACATACATCAAGTGTTCTCAAATCCTTAAAGACTCAATCCGACAAGATAACTTCAAAGGGAAAACTCAATCCATTACAAGAGAGTAGAGGGGGAGAAGCATCATAAGATCCAACTATAATAGAAAAGCTCGCGATACATCAATATCATATCACCTCAAGAGCACGGAGAGAGATCAAACACATAGCTATTGGTACATACCCTCAGCCCCGAGGGTGAACTACTCCCTCCTCGTCATGGAGAGCGCCAGGATGATGAAGATAGCCACCGGTGATGGGTTCCCCCTCCGGCAGGGTGCCGGAATGGGCTCCCGAGAGGTTTTTGGTGGCTACAGAGGCTTGCAGCGGCGGAACTCCCGATCTATTGTTCTCCTCGATGTTTTTAGGGTATATGGATATATATAGGTGAAATAAGTCGGTCAGGGAGCCACGTGGGGCCCATGAGGGTGGGGGCACGCCCGGGGGGTAGGGCGCGCCTCCCTGCATCGTGGCTTCCTTGTTGCTTCCCTAACGTAGACTCCAAGTCTCCTGGATTGCTTCCATTCCAAAAATAACTCTCCCGAAGGTTTCATTCCGTTTGGACTCCATTTGATATTCCTTTTCTTTGAAACACTGAAATATGCAAGAAAACAACAATATGGGTTGGGCCTCCAGTTAATAGGTTAGTCCCAAAAATGATATAAAAGTGTTTAGTAAAGCCCATAAACATCCAAAATAGGTAATATAATAGCATGAATACTTCATAAATTATAGATACGTTGGAGACGTATCACGCGCCATTGAAAATCGGAACTCTTAGCATGCTAAAAAAATGATATTTTAAATGTGGCTAGTCGATCTTTGGCAACTGGCGAGCCACCGCCTCCAGGTCATCAACTGTGGTCATGATCATCAACTCCTACGGATCAAATTATCACGCGAGCTGACTATTCTTACAAAGGTGTGCTCCACCACTTACCCGGTACCCGTGCATGCAGCAATCGTGCACCTAGGGTTTTAGGGTTTATTTGTTAATGGTGCCTTTATGTAACTCTCATGTGTGCGAGACAGCGAGAGACCGACTGCGTGTGTGCGCCTCTTCTCTTTGTATATGTACTCCACCGTTGTCTGGTGTCCAAACAATTATACAGTGGTAGTAACTACTAGCAATGTGCCAATGTGTTGCCACACGATCAAAGTAGATTAATACATATTCACTGATTTGATAAAAAAAGAGTCTAGTTTTGAAATATGTATATCACTAAAAATATGTTATGTTTCACTCAAAATATATTCCTTTGGCGGTTTTGATGAGATAAGGGAGGAATGTTGTTGGTTTCAAGATTCAAGAAGTGGTATATGTCTAATTTATACTCTTACTAGCAAGATGCTCGTGCGTTGCACGGAACATCAAGATCTTGTGGGAGAAAAGGATGAACGAGGGAAGGCCTTACCTGCAAATGTGGAGAGGAGTGCGGGTAAATTGCCATAGTTTCCTTCCTATCCGTCAGATATAAATCGGACAACCTATATTGCAGGATGGCAGGCACACCATCATCACCAACTCTGTTTTTTATCTCTAAACTTATAAAAAGCATAGTCGGTGATGATGGTGTGCCTACCATCCTGCAATATAGGCAGTCTGATCTATATCTGACGGATAGGAAGGAAAGTATGGCAATTTTGCAAAAAGATACCCACACCCCTCTCCACATTTGCAAATAAGGCCTTCCCTCGTTCATCCTTTTCTCCCACAAGATAAACTACTCATACAAATGCATCTTGATGTTCCGTGCAATGCATGGGCATCTTGATAGTTGTTGCAAAAAGCCCATGTGTGTGAGTGAGTGAGGGAGAGAGGAGGAGGACAGAGTGCATGTGTGACAAAGACACAAAGAGTGTGTGTGCGAGAGGTATCAGCTTAAAATGAGGCTATAGTGTGTGTGTGCACGATCGAGAGGGCCTGTCTCAAGAAGGGAAGAAAAATCTACATAGATACAAGGAGCGGGAGAGAGACATGTATGCAATAGTGTAAGCACGAGTGTGCGGGTGTATAAACCTATCTAGAGGCTAGTCGATAAATGTTTGTGAGAGAAATACGAGTCAGGGGTGCGAAAGCGAGAGTTTTGTGTGAGAGAGAGAGAGAGACGGTAGTCGGTAAAGGGAGTGGAAGCAGGAGTTGTGTGTGTGTGTGTGTGTGTGAGAGAGAGAGAGAGGGGGGGGAGTTTGTCTGATCGGTAAACAAATGAATAATGTCAGTTTTATAACTGGGATGGAGGTGGAAAGGAGACCGCAACAAATGTTGTGTCTACGGGAGAGAGTAATTTTAGTGGTATGAGTCATATCTAGAGACATATAGGGTGTGTGAGAGAAATCCCATAGAGAGAAAGACAAAGTGAAAGACAAGTGAGACTATGTGTGTGGCGGTGAAAAAGAAAGCTTAGGTACCTAGTGAAGCCAGAGAACGGTAGATATGTGAGAGATAATGAAAACCGTGTAATGTATAATGATAGGGAGAGTGTGGCACTTCTCAAGGGAGATGTCGAGAGACCATGTTTGTGAGGATAGGAGAAACATGAAGTGAGCGTGCAGGTGAGCTGGAGAAAAGAGAGTGATAGCTACATGAAGGAGCATGCATGCGAGAGAGATGGGTGTGAAAGGAGTCAACATAAAAGGGATTCAAATATTTGAATTCGAGATGATGATACATGTAATTCATACTCGAACCAAAATTGATATATCAAACATGCATACTCATATGAATTCACGTGCATCTATGTTATGTAATATGTAGATATTACTGATCCATACATTTTAGTAGAACATAATTTGGTTTAAATTTTTTGAATTCAACCTTATGATTTTGAGATCATTGTATTTGTAAATCATATTATACATATAAAGGAGAAAAATTATTTGTTGTGCTTTTGTAAGTATATATAAAAAATGATGTATATAGAATTTTATTCCAAACGAAAATGGATCATGCCCGAAGAAAAATAGAATACAAACGGGATTCGAATTGAGTTGGCACGGTAAACATGCACTCTGCAAAATTTGAATGAAGCGGGGAAAGTCACAGTAACCGCTCGAAACCAAAATCTGCGAGATGGAAATTACAGCCTATCCCTGCCACGCAAAGCCTATCGGCTCTATTTCTATAGGTTTCGATAGGGGTAGGTTTGTAATTTCACTCAAACATGGCATAACCTCCTCTCACCCAGATCCATACATGGTGGGCACCAAAACACAGTGTCTCCTCGACCTAAATTGACTCCCTCCCTGATTCATACACGATGTGCGCCAAAAAACAAACTCTCGTCGGCAAATATTCTGTGTATGCGAGATTACAGTCATATCCCCAACCGACTAATATTGCTGTGATGTACGAAATTTGAAACGGGGTCTAAATTTGTAAATTTGCTCGCATTTAAGATAAGAGCGCCCTGAAGACATGGTTCCCCCCTTCCTCTCTCCCTCCATTTCCCCATTCGTACTCTGTGGGCGCCAAAACGCCCTCTCCACCCCAACCTCCTTCGTCTGCCACCCCATCCACCGCCGTCCTCCTCCACCATGCCAGACCTGATACCCCGATGCCGTCATCCATTACAAGAGATCGACCTCTCTCATCCATGGCTTCGGACCAGGATCCTTGCATCCCGTCCTCTCGCTTCATCCCCGCCATCATCCACCTTGCTAGCGCTACTCCTACGATCCTCTCGTCCACCGCCCCCTGCCGCCACTGTCTACCCTTCTAGATCTGCTTCCACGCTGCCGACAGCCATCGCTACCGCAACACCATCAAATTCTCAGCAGATGCATACACGGCGCCGCACCAGAGGCGGTACTCTTTCGTATCTGCTCAACTTATTTATCGCAGCAAGAAAATAGATTGCCACTGCTTTACTCTGATTTCTTGTCCATCACTAACTTGCTAGTTGAAAGCAAACATTGGTTGCGAAGTTGCCTTTGTCCAGTTTGCACCTTCAGATCCGCCATGGCACGCTCAACACTATACTCGCAATGCTTATGGTTTTCCCCTTTTATATTCCACACTAGTTAAATGACAGTAGACTAAATTTCAAATTGGGTCAGTCGTATTTTCAGAGCTCGCCGGAGTTCACCGGTGAGAAGGAAGGGGCTCGGGTGGGGACGGTGGTTGTGGGGGCGGTGGTGGGGCCTCGCTGAACGAAGAAAACTCGAGGCGGGTGGGGGTGGGGGTGGGGGGTGGGGGTGGCGGAGGAAAGCAAGCGGTGGGGGCCGGTGGTCCAGTCGGCGACCTGTGCGATGTTCTGTATGTGAAGAATTAGAGACGAGGAAGAAGAAGGGTTAGGAGACGTAGGATCTTCATTCAACCGTCTAAAATGGTCGACTGACCCAAATGACATGCCTTTATATTCAGTACCATCATCGTACCTGCTTAGCATTGCTCCTGAAACCATCAAGCTAAACAACGTGCCACTCATAATTCCAAACTTGTGGCTCAAATACGAATCCGATATGATGCTGATATTACTAAAACAGAAAATGTTTAATTGGCCAGCTAATGTTCCTACTTTACTTTCGAAAAGCACGTGCACCACATATAGAGATACAGTAGGGAGTTGCATTCTTAATGCGCTCTAGTTCATCATGTGTGGGCACTGCGCAACCAACATTTTATTATCCAAAATCTGCTTGCTATTCTTTAGCATGTTCCTCTTCCGTTCTTCTTTAATAAGTACTATCTCCATTCCTAAATACAAGTCTTTGTATAGATTCCACCATGGACTACATATGGAGCGAGTGAATCTACACTCTAAAATGTATCTGTATACATTTGTATGTGATCCATAGTGGAAATCTCTACAAAGACTTATATTTTGGAACGGAGGGAGTATGATAGTAGTACAGTTTGTTCCTTGTAGTGAAGATGAGCTGGGACATTTGCAGTGTAGAGATCCATACGGTCGATTGTGATGGACACTTTGAACTCTTCGGGCCTCTTTGATTCGTAGGATTTTGTAAACATAGGAATAGGATTTGTAGTGGCCTGCCCACTTGAATCCTATAAGAATTGCAAGGAAATGCGGGGAGCTATGTCGCCTTTGATAGTTATACTGATATTAACACTACCGCACCTTCAGTTGAAGAAGGCTGGTATCCGAAGCCTTTCTAGCCGTACTGGCAATACTAGCACATATATTCCAGCAAGTTCCACTTTGCTGATTTTACTCTAATGCTTATGGTTTTCCTGTTATATCTACACTAATACACTATGATCTGTGTAGCTACTTTGTGTCGCACTAGCACCAGTGCACTCTTGAAGCTAAACACACCAATCATAAGTCCAAAGCTTACTTCTTCAAATACAAATTGTGATATGATACTGATATTAGTTAACAGACACACATTTAATTGGTCAGGTAATGCTCCCACTTGATTTTCCAAATGCATGTGGCCACATATAGAGAGACAACATGGAATTGCATTTCTTTGGGCGTTTTGATTCATCATGAGTGGGCAACCAACATTGTATGCAATGAAGCGAAACCTCAAGAATATGCTTTCTCTTCTATTATTTAACATGTTCCTCTTTTTTTATTCTGTATTTAGTATGTACAGTATGTTCCTTGTCCGGAAGGGGAGCAGGGACATCTGCAGTCAACAGCTGATAGAGCTGGCATGTACGTGATCGATAGGCTTTCAATTACTAGCGGCAATACAACATCGTATTTTCCAGCCAGTTCCACTTTCCCGATTTATATATCGTGGTTATGGTGTACCCCTTTTATGTACACTATGATATGCCTAGTTGATGTGTGCTCTTGTTATCATGGTTTGGCAATAAACTCTCTATACAATATATTATGAACCTATCATCTTCCAACTATCCTTACTTCTGGAGCTTATTTTTTCTGTACTTGTGCCAGATTATATTAATGCACGCACCATATTACAGCACACATGAGCTCTCTCATCAGAATCCAGTGATAGCACACAAGTGTTTACAGGGGCGCCCCTTTATTAGAATATCCTCTGCATTACAAAGATAATCTCACTACTATTTATGTTTTCATGGTTCTCAGATATTATACGTAATTACAATGAATATTAGAATCTGCGCATTAGAAGAATATTGTGGAACACTGCAATGACTTACAAAATTGGCACCAAGGCATTGAGTGCCATTTTGGATGCAATGAAACTGATACGATCCCCACCTCTAGATTCTTGTTCAGAATATGATCCTAATGACTATTCTAACCTCGAGGAGTCAAAGGCAGATGGCATGTCCTATTCACCCATCAAGGTGCCGGTTCTAATTTGGCAAGGTTTTATTGATTGCGCGTATCTTACATATGTTGTCTTGCATTTCTTCTACTTTGTTGCACCGCCATCTGCTTAGTTTACTCATCATATATGTCGAGATGCGATGGCCATCCATTATCAATACATATTCCATCTGTCATCATACCATTTTTTCCACTCAAATGTTGTTCTTGTGCATCAGACATCAAAAAGGAAGAGGGTGATTTCTGAACCTGAAGGAGCACCAGCAAAGTCCTTGAAAAACGTGGTTGTGCCGGAGAAATCAGACATCACCTCACTTATATTGGATGTACAACCAGTGACACAAAACGTAGGACCGACTCTAGCATACTGTACCCATACTTCATTGGCCACACCACTAGCCCCACCACACAGCACCTGCACTCCAGCAAAAGGTATACCGATTTCAGTTGCCATAACACCAACCGTACCATAGAAAAATCCCACTCCAGCAAAAAGTACAGCAAGTCCACCAGCCGAAGACCTATCCCAACTGCAGAGACGGCCAATTCCTGCAGATTGGAACCCCATTCCAGTTATTCCTAGTTTAAAAGACAATGCTTTCAATGTTGTTAGGGACTACGTGCATATATTCCCATCATGGGAAGATTATAGTGAAGACAAACACCATTTTCACATCTTCCTGTCCCACTTACGTGTAAGTGTTATTATTCATGGTGATTACTTTCCTGTTTTCTGCTGATTGAACACATCGATGATTTACATTACATTGTTGTAAGTAGGTGAGGGTCAATCTGGATAGTCATGACCAGCAAAGCTTGCTTGCAGTTTTCAAGGAAGCATTGCAGCAGTATCGGTGTTACCTGAGGAAATCACACTTTGATGGCAAGTCTATAAACGAATTTCTGGTGAAGTCTCCAGTGCGAAATTTAGAAGACATTGAATGGAAAAACCTTGTTATGCGCTGGTATCGTTCCCAGGATGAGGTACTTTCTATGATATCACATGACAATTTGAACTTCTACTTTTCCTGAAGAAGGTTGGATAACACCGATGGTACTTAGGAAGTTTAGCCCTGCGTTGCTCTTGGTTGTACCTTTTACCTGTATCGTTGTACTTACATTTATAGCTACTTGGTTATGTAGCATCACTCTTGATCTTATCTTAACTATTCTCCAACTTTTTCTTATATTATCTCATCTATATTTACTCTTAACAAAATGCAGAATAAAGGCAATGCTTATGTAGAAGATTCTATGGCAAACTCTTGAATTGCCCCCCCCCCCCATCAGCATGGACAAGGGCTTTATAGAGCCTATCTTCACCAATAATGTAAGTTTGTCCTTCTCAAGCCTTCAAACTTTGTTGTGTATATTTTGTTAGGCATGACTACAACATCTATTTATTTTTGGTGTTTGCATCAAATTGCATGTTTAAAGTTTATTATGTAGTTCATAAACAAAAGTTTGTCCTTCTCAATTTAAGTTTTCGGTTGTACAACTAAGTTCCTTCTTCATACTATGTAAATTAAACTATATAGAGCAAGTGATCTTCTTTTGCACTACATGTATGCTTCTGTTCTTGATCTGTAATCCAGTGGTGTGGTGAACCTACCCACTACAGCACAATGTCATATTCTGCAATGGCTTAACTGTGAACAATGTCATATCATTCTACTATTATTTAAACCGTATCTTTATTTACCAATCTGAAATGGGATAAATTGACAACACACTAACCATTGATACTTATGAGTTCCTAATCTGTAATCTAGTGGTGTCGTGAGGCTGCCAACTCCTTCACAATGTCATTTCCTGCCATGTCTTGACATGAACAATACCATATTGTGTTAATGTTATTTTAAACTGTGTCACTTTATTCGTCAGTAAGAAATGTGATGAATTGTCAGCACTGATACTTATATGTGCAAAACCTGTCATCTCTTCGCTTGTTTATCTTTCAGAGTGAGGAGGATATAAGTGTCAAACAAGCGCAGTCTCATTAGCTTGCTCAGCTACTTGCGCTGCAGCTCCCCAGCAGCGCTAACCTTTCCTGAACTCTATTGAAGTGCTTTCGGTTTTGTATATTATTTTGTCAGCGTGTTTATTTGCACTGGTGGCGATCTTTTATGCCCAGTGTATGTAATCTACCGTCTGCTTGTGCTTTATTATCATAGTGGCGAACTTTGATACCCAGTGGATGTAATATGCCGTAATTTATTTATTGTATAGTCTAGGTTTTTTCTTATTCACGATGCTGCAGTTATTTTACTGTATATATATCTTGTCTTTGCAGTAAACCGGCCAAACCGTAAAATTACGGTACATAATCGGGCCATCGTGCAAATCACTATGTATGATCCGCATCATGGGCTCCATCATCTTGGTCCGTTAACACGACTAAATGTAAATAGTCCCACTAGTAGATTCGGGCCTTTAATAGCCCGAGTAAACCATCGGCCCTATTTTCGCAAGAAAACTCAATGGGCTTTTAGGAGGCTGAAAAGTAGGTTGGGCCTGAAACGTCCCGAACAGCTCACGGGCCGGTAGCAGGACGAAATATACCCCGGCCCATGATTGTGCCAATCACATCACGTGTCGTTAATAGGCCAAAATTGTCTCGGTCCTTGTTTGGCCCAATCAGATTATCAGCTGTGAGTAGGTCGGATGCAAACCGGGCCGTAGTTAGGCCCAACTATATGACGGGCTTTTAATAGGCTGAAATAAATATAGGGCCAAAATGTTAAACGGGCCTTTAACAAGACAGAACTAATATCAGGCCAAATTACTAAATGGGCCTTTAGCAATTGGGCCCAAAAACATAGCGTCCAGTTGGCAGGCCGAATCTGATATGGGCCATAATTTAGCCCAAAGCTTGTTAAAGGGTCGGACCTGATCTGGGCCGTATTTTGGCCCATAGCGTGGTAGGCTTTTATCTGGTCGGATCTCATATGGGCCTATATTAGGCCCGGAACGTGGCAGGCTGTTAATGGACCGGATCAAATATGGGCCGACATTTGGCCCAAAACATGGTAGCCTGTTAATGGGCCGGCCAACTAGTGTCCTCAAAATCTTGTGGGCCTTCAGCTGGGCCGGCCCATTATGGTCGGCAAAATCACATGGGCGTTTAGCTGGGCCAGCCTATGGTCCACAAAATCTTGTGGGCCTTTAGCTGGGCCGGCCCATTATGGTCTACAAAATCTCGTGGGCCTTTAGCTGGGCCGGCCCATTATGGTTCGTAAAATCTTGTGGGCCTTTAGCTGGGCCGACCCATTATAGTCCACAAAATCTCGTGGGCCTTTAGCTGGGCCGGCCCATTATGGTCCGCAAAATCTTGTGGGGCTTTAGTTGGGCCGGCCCATTTAATATTTATGGGCCACTTTTGGGCCGGTCCACGTGTGAACATATCATAGGCGCATCTCGCCCATTGGATGAGTGACACCTATGCCAACGCGGAACTGACACGTGGTTCTGTCGGCCAATGAGAATTTTACATGTGGAAAATCAGCATTGGTCGTGGCTGTTAGCGGGTTATCGGATCCAAAACCGGACCCGATAGCTTAACGGCGTCCCGTTATGGTGGATGCCACGTGTCGGTCACCCTTGACGAAAGCACTTGTATGACGCACGATTTATTGTCATGGAAGTGGACACTTCCGTGATGATAATTTTGGTAATTTCATGGAACACTTCTACGACAGCGCAGGTATGACTATCTTGATTATGTCATAAAATCATCATGAATGTACATGCATGACAGAAAATGTGACCTACTGTGATAAAGACGTATCATCACGAAAGTGTATTTTTTTTGTAGTGACCCTTTGCCATATGTCGCATACTGCTACATACTCGGCAATATCATTCTTCATACCTGTCCACTAGAAACTCTCCTTCAAGTCCAGATACATCTTGGTGTTTCCTGGGTGAATCGAATAAGGCGAATCATGAGCCTCCTGGAGAATTAACTTCCTGAGGTCAGGATCATTGGGCACATAGATGTGATCCTCAAACCATAAAGTTGCGTGCTCATCCTCACGAAAACCTTTAGCCTTTCCTTTACTCATCTTTTCTCTTATCTCTATAATCTCCTTGTCTGTCTTCTGGGCTTCTCAGATCTTTCCCAACAAAGTGGGCTGAATTTCTAGTGCTGCAACAAGACCTCTTGGAACTATCTCCAAGCGAAGTTCTTGGAGATCATCGGCTAACTCCTGGGGTAATCCTACGGTTATGAGAGTATTGACATGACTCTTGCGGCTCAGGGCATCATCCACGACATTGGCCTTCCCTGGGTGATAATGCAATCTCATGTCATAATCCTTTATGAGATCCAACCATCTCCTCTGCCTGAGGTTCAACTCCATCTGCGTGAAGATATACTTCAAACTCTTATGATCCGTGTAAACAACGCAACGGTTTCTGATAAGAAAGTGTCTCCAGGTCTTGAGCACATGCACTACGGCTGCTAACTCCAAATCATGTGTGGCATAATTCAACTCGTGAGGTCGAAGCTAACGTGAGGCATATGAAACAACTCTTCCTTCTTGCATAAGAACACATCCAAGTCCCTGACGACAAGCGTCGCAATATACTTGGAAATCCTTGCGTATATTCGGAAGAATCAGCACTGGGGCTGTCACCAAACGTTTCTTCAACTCCTGAAAACTGGCCTCACAATCCTCGACCCAATTAAACTTGGTGTTTTTCTTCAATAACTCCGTCGTGGGCTTCGCGATCCTGGATAAATTCTCAATAAATCTCCGATAATAACCTGCGAGTCCAAGGAAACTGCATATCTCTCCAACTGAGGTGGGTGCTAACCATCCGGTGACTGCTTCAACCTTGGTAAGGTCTACTACTATTCCTTCCCTTGATGTAATGTGCCCGAGAAATCCAACTTCCTTCAATCAAAACTCACATTTCCTGAACTTAGCATATAATTGATGTTCCTTGAGCTTCCCGAGAACCAAACGCAAATGTTCCTTGTGCTCTTCTTCATTCTTCGAATAGACCAATATATCGTCAATGAACACCATGACAAACTTGTCCAAGAACTTCATGAACACCTTGTTCATCACACATAAAATAGGGGCATTAGTCAAACCAAATGACATAACCGTATACTCATAAATCCCATACCTTGTGGTAAAATCTATCTTTGGTATATCCTGCTCTCGGATCTTTAGCTGGTGATAACCTGACCGAATGTCGGTGTACAAAAGTACGGGTGCTTCTGTACCCCTTACTTGTGCACGGATGGTCGCAGCCACCCCTAGGGCAAGGCTTGGCGAGGCAGAGGAAGACAGCGGAAGCTAAGACATGAACAAAGAATATCAAGACAGCTGCCCAGAGTAGCAAGCAGCAAGAGGCAAGCAGGGCCACGCCCAGCAACAAGCCTTGCTGAGGTAACCTGCGAGGCCCCCGGCAAGCCCCTTGCCAGGGCAGCTTGCGAAGAGGCCAGCAAGGCCCCTACCCTTGGGGTTGAGAGCTCTGACACCATTGACAATGTTAAATATCAAGACTTGAAGAGCACATGCCTGGTAGCATGCGGTGCCTCACAAAGATCAACGACCCACGAGTCCATGTGCGATCAAATGATGAAGACCCCTGGCAAGGCCCTTGCCGGGGACGACTCCAAGGCCCCCGGCAAGCCTTTTCAGGGATGATCGCTGGGCGCGGCCAGGCCCACGCTCGGCAGGGTTCCGCCACCTCACCACCACTCCAACACGGTGATAAGCATGCCAACAAAGTGTGGCGTTGCATACCACTTTTCCAACACAGCAGTTGGTTGGCCAGCGTGGCACTGCATACCTCGTCGGCCCAGACGCGTGGCAAGGCGAGGGGAAGCGGCGAAGGACGGGATAGCCTCTGTTGTCGTCCCCAATAAAACAAGAGGACACATAGGTATCGCATTAAATGTGCTTGTCCTGCGTTGATCGGGCAATAAGCTCATACCACTGTAGCTTGCCACCTCCTGTGTTCCACTGTGGCAACCCCTTTGTGCATAAAAGGGGGCCCGAGGCGCACAGAGAGAGGATTCGGACTTTTGGACAAGGCACGCACTATAGCTAGTTCAAAAGCTCAAGAGCACTCATATAACCAGATAAAGCACGACTAGGGTATTACGCATCTGCGTGGCCCGAACCTGGATAAAAATCCTCTGTGTGCTAACAACTCGACCTGCTCTTCGTGCAACTAATCCCCCGCTGAACGAAGAAGGGATCCTAATGACCCCATAGGTGATCGGTTTCCCCGACAGTGAAGATCGATCTTGGAGAAAACTTTAGCTCCCTGCAGCCGGTGAAACAAATCATTGATCATCGGCAGAGGGTATTTGTTCTTGATCGTCACCTCATTCAACGCACGATAATCAACAACCATCCTTAAGGATCCATCCTTCTTCTCAACTAGAAGCACTGGGGCTCCCCAAGGTGATGAACTGGGTCGGATATAACCTTTCTCCAATAATTCCTTGATCTGCTTCTTAATTTCCTCTAGATCATTGGCTAGCATCCGGTACAGTCTCTTGGATATTGGTTCGGTGCCTGGCAACAATTCGATCAGAAACTCTATGTCTCGGTCTGGTGGCATGCCTGGTAATTCCTTTGGGAATACATCAGGATAGTCTTTCACAACTGGAAATTCTTCCTGAACAACTCCCAAAAGGGAATTCACCTGAGTATTCCTTGGCACATGACTAGACACATACTTGATCCGTTTTCCCTCTAGGGTGGTGAGAAGATTCGACTTACTAGCATAATCAATGTTTCCCTCGTACTTGCATAGCCAATCCATTCCTAGGATCACATCCAATCCTTGTGACTCTAGGATGATGAGGTTCATGGGGAAAACGTGTCTACCTATGGTTATTGGCAACTAATAACATCCCCGACTAGCCATATACTCTGATCCTGGGGAGCTCACTAACATAGGTGACTTAAGGGCTATAGTTGGCAACTTAAACTTGTCCACAAATCTGCTTGATATGAATGAATGCGATGCACCAGTAACAAAAAGAACAAGGGTTGTAAATGCATTTATCAAAACTTACCGACAACTGCGTCGGGATGCTCCTCAATTTCCTACACACTGACCTGATTCACCTGACCTCTGGTGAAAGGGTCGGGCTTCTTTACAGAGCTTCCATAGCCATTTCCATTCTTTACCTCAGGACATTCAGTGGCGTAGTGTCTGGTCTTCCCGCACTTGAAATAGGTAATGTGACTTAGATCTTTCTTTGCGGGTGTCGCGGGGTAGGAAAAGCTCTGACTATTGCTTCCTCCATTCCCATTCCCATTATTAGGGCCACTATGGTTGTGTGAACTTCCTCCATTATGTGAATGGCCCCTATGGTTATGTCTTCCATGGGTATGATGAGTGTGTCCTCGTGAGTACGGGGAATATCGAGGCTTCTTCTGAGCTCCAGAGTTGTACTTCCCCTGTCCATACTTCCGCTTGCAGCTCTCTATCTGCTGCTGCTTGCCTTCAATCATGAGGGCCCTGTCTACCAGATCCTGGTAGTTGTTGAAGGTTGCCACCATCAACTTCATACTCAGCTCAGCATTGAGTCCCTCAAAGAATTTCTCCTCCTTCGCGGCATCTGTGGCCACATCATCTGGGGCATAGAAAGCTAACTTGTTGAACTCATCCACATACTGCCCCACCGTATGATTCCCCTGGCGTAAGTTGCGGAACTCATGCTTCTTCAAACTCATAACTCCAGCTGAGACATGTGCGGTACGGAAGGCCTACTGAAACTAATCCCATGTAACTGTAGCAATGGGGTAAGTGGCGGTGAAATTCTCCCACCAAGAGGCTGCAGGTCCATCAAGTTGATGTGGGGCAAAGCGCACTCTCTTTGCATCCGTGCATCCAGCAGTTGTTAGCCCCCTCCCGATCTAGCGGAGCCAATCATCTGCAATAATGGGCTCGGTGCTCATAGAGAACACCGACGGATTCAACCTTAGGAAACGGGCTAGGTTGTCAACTGAGGGTGGTGGCGGTGGGTTGTTGTTGTTGTTGTTGTTGCCTTGGTTCTGGATGATCATCTACATCAAGGCATTCTGCTGTTTGATCAATTGAGTGAGCTCCGGAGGGAAAGTGAATCAGGGGTCACGCCTCGGAGGCATCTGATGGGTTAGAGGGGTGAGAAAACAGAATAGAATAAGATCTAATGAGATATTCCACTACCAATATGGATAAGAGACAAACATATTCAAATCACACCATCAATTTCAAACAAGATTCACACAATCGATCTAAGCTACTATTACAAAATTTCACGAACTATTCCTAACTACTTGGAAGAACTCTAATAGTAATATGGTGGTCGAGTAGAAGTTTTGATCAGTTAAAGACTCCATGGGCTCATAATCATGATCACCAGCATCAACATCACTGTCTTCATCCTCATCACTGTCTTCATCTTCATCACTGTCTGTGTCATCTAGTATGATGTAATCGTCTTCATGAATATGCACTTCACGTTCTTGTTTCACCTCGGGTATTCCTAGCCTCCTCTTCACGTCTTCATTCTTTTCTAGTAGCACAACAATTTCCTCTTCATATCCATCGTTTGTTGCCTTGAGTTCCTCTTCTAGCTCGATATTCCTGGTCATCACATTACATGTCTTCTTCTTGATGGCGCACATCTGATTCTCATATCGTCGAATGTGTTAATCCATCTCATGTATGTATGCTGCAATAGATCCATCCTTCCTGGTGCAAATCATCTCCCATTGCTCATCTCGGCATCCACATATGTGCTAGACGGTGTCTGCGAGATCCTTCTGGTACACCTCACAAATGCGTCCATAAGTTATGTGAGCTGCCATGCTCTTTCCTAAGCTGCAAGTTGGTGCATCCAAGGTAAACTCGATGGGCTCGGTAGTTGCTCCAAAAGTCCTTCCCAGAACACGAACTTTGATCCTCTAGTGCTCTTCTTATGGTAAAGTTGCAGTGAAGGTTCTGGTGAAGCTTGGTAGAACGATGTTTAGATATTTCGTGACTTCCTTCAAGTGTCGTCCGAAGGGGGTGTCGTCATCCGGCTGAGTGAACTTGCTCCTGGGGTCCGACATCTATAGAGTAGAAATAGTGGAGAATTAGAAATGAATAGAGAAGAGTATCATGTGGCTTTTCCTAGTGGCCGTGTCCTACAGTCAGCGTGTGCTCTGATACCATCTTGTAACAACCCGATCCCAATGGATTGAAGTCTCTGTGCTTAAGTGTCATCCCTGGATCGGTATGCTGACACACAAAGTACTCGAGGAATTATAACAGAGTTCAATCACACACTTATTACATGGAGGTCCTCATAAAGAGTATTTATTACAAAAATATAGCTGAAAGCCAACTAAAAAATAACTGCGGAATCTTCGAAGATAAATGAGTCCATCAACTCTACGACATAATTGAGTGCATGACAACGACCAAGCACACCTTATTTTTCGTCGGAAAGCTCTGGAACATGAGATGTTGCAGCCGTGTAGGTCAGCACATGGAATATGCTGGTAGAGTCACACTATAGAGCAATGAATGGAAGAGACTATATCTACATGCATATTTGGCTGGTGGAGTCTCTAAGTTTTATTTTTCATAAAGTTGATTTTTCCCTACAACAAAGGAATAAATTTTATTTACTACCAAGTTTACGCCATTATTGAGAAGGTTCCTCCAACTCGGTTCCCAAAATTACCAAGTATAAATAATAAACCCAATACATTAATTAAAGAGTGATGAGATCAAAAAATAATTCACTTCCAAATACTCAAATTGTCCATAACCGGGGACACGGCTAACCATGATTAGTTTGTACACTTTGCAGAGGTTTGCGCACTTTTCCCCACAAGACTCGACGCATCCATGATCGGAAGATCGAGACATAGCCTTTCTGAAGCATTCCCTCTAAACCCTGGGTAGACCGATACACCTACTTTCCCACTACATCTTCTAGTCTACCATAGAAAGAGGTCACACAACTTACTCAACTATGCCAGAGCCCATAATGGCTTGTGGCTGCACACGGAAGTTTCTAGGCATGAAATATCATATGATCCCTTTGAGCCTGGGTGGCAGACCTAGGGTAATCACACGGGTACTCCGGGATTCCCATGGGCAAGCACTGGTTTCTCAGGTTCCCCAAACAATCCACCCAGATGTGTATTAAAGGTGCCACCTTAATTTTCCCTTAGTTATTATTACTCTTGCAACTTTCATGAATCTCACATACCAATCCCCGTCTATGAGCATGGCTAAGAAATTTATGACCATAACGTATATTCCCGGGGTGATCAAAGGTAATAGGTTCCTATCTCATGAACTACATAACAAAACCACATGTTCCCAATCCAACTCATGCAATCTTTGTGGGTGAAACTAATGCATAGTAAAAGATGGGTATAAAAGAGTATGATAAAAGTGTAACTTGCCTTGCTGACGATCGGAAAACTCTAGAGATTCGTAGTAACAAGCTTCGCACTCCGGAAAATCTATCGTAAACAAACAATAGCATACTTAAGCACTCAAGCAAAAGATGCAAAGAAAAGCGAAGAAGAAAGTTCGAAAAACTCAAAAATAAGAAAATAACTACTCTAAACAAAAAACAGTTTTTAACAGTACCATAAATATGTGTATTGGATCTTAATAGAAGGTACATCTTAAGAGCTTTGATTTGCAAAAAGAAACAACTAAAATAGAACTACAAAACTCAAGTTACGATCAAATGAAGTTTAAATACAAATCTGAACAAAATCAAATTTTAAACTTTCAAAAACATGTTTAAGTTGTTTTACTGGATAGATGAGATCTCTCTGAAGATTTTGGCATTGGTTTCATCCAATTCGGGCAAACGAGCAAAAAGTTGTGCTAGTTTGAAACATAGGGGCTAATATGTAAATAAAAACTAGCGAATAGGTCCCTGGCAGAAAAATAAAAGAAAAAAGAAAAATCTAGCGAACGAATTTTCTCTACAGAAACATAAAGAACGAAAACCTTTCGCTACCGAAGGCTAATGGACGAATGCCTACTAAATAAAAAAAATGTTTCAAAGAAAAAAACGAAACACGATCTGGATCATCTGATCCTGATCGGACGGACGAGGGGCAGCGGAGTTACCACGGCGGTGGAAGGCATCGGTGATGACTTCGGCTCGGGTGGGGCAGTGGCATCGGTGTCGGCTTGCGGGGCGATGGCGACGGCAGAGCGGTGGGGTGGTGCGGCGCGAGGTGGCAGCGGCGGCTGCAGCGGCGGCGGTTGTGGCTTCGGCGGCTTGAGGGGAGGAGAGGGGTCGGGGGCTCGGCTTATAAAGGCGCGGGGCGGGGCAGCTTGGAGGAGGGGGCAAGGCAGCGGCGAGGCGTGCCCGAGGCAGATGCGGCGGCGGCGGCTTCTCTGCGGCGGTCGGACTCCTGGTCGAAGTCGGCACGGAGCAGGGCTCGCTGGGTCGCGGACTGGCTCGGTTGGCTGGGCCGGCCCGGTTTGGCGGAGGAAACTTTTTTAAAACAATTTTCCCAGAAAAGAAAAATACAAAAACTAAAAATAAATATATATCTAAAAATAACAGAAAAATTTACATAATAATATGGCCTTATTAATGACCTAGTGAACATTTTTCTGGGCCTAAATGCCTAAACTAAAAACAAACTCCTTCAATTTGGTCCTTGAGTTGCTTAAGGTTTTCTTGCATCAAATTCAACTAAAACAAAAGAGAGTAAAAATGCATAAATCATGGATGCATATGAATGATCTATAAATAACATCCAAATTGAAAATTGGGATATTACAAATACTTACTCTACTTTGCTGCATCACCCTTTCCTCTTCAAGGAAAAAACCAACGCAAGCTAAAGAGGTAGCAGGAAGAATTTCTGGCGCCGTTGCCGGGGAGATCTAGGCCAAGCCCAGACATACCAAGTACCCATCATAAACTCTCATCTCTTGCATTACATTATTTTGCATTCGCCTCTCATTTTACTCTCCCCCACCTCTAAAATGATTATCGAAAAGATTTTCCTTTCTTCGCCCTTCTTTCCGTTTGATCTTTTGTTTGCTTGTGTTACCATGTGCCTTCCTTTTGCTTGCATATTCGCTTGCTAAAAGTTTATGGATCCTCATCCACTAGCTAATCTTTTTAAGAGATCCAATTATGATGAACCAATTTCTAGTGAGTTTTGTGCACTAGATTATCTTTATGAAGTCTTGCTTGAAATTCGTGCATCTGAAAATTGTGATGAAGAAATTTATGAAGGGATTCACGATAGCTCCTTGAATAAAAAGCATGATTGCAATGATTTTACTATAAATGATATTGATGTCAATTGTGCTAATAATATGAAAAACCCTAATCTTGGGGATGCTAGTTTTGCCATGTCTACTACTTGTTGCAATGATCATTATTGGGGTGATTCTTCTTATGATCTTGAAAATTTATTTAAGCCCCATAATGAATATGAGATTGATAATAATGTCTGCAATAATATTGAAAGTGGGTTTGGAAGAGTGTCAACTTTAGATTCTTCATATTTGTGGAATGTTCAATCTTATGAAATTTTTGATAAAAGTGGGTTTGGAGAGGTCATGACTATAGTTAAAGTTGATCCCACTATTTGGGAAGAGTGTCAACTTCACATGCATATGGATCGTGTTGAGAATATGTTTTGTGATAGCTATATTGTTGAATTTTCTTATGATCCTACATGTAACTATTATGAGAGAGGAAAATATGGTTGTAGAAATTTTCATGTTACTAAATTACCTCTCTTCATGTTGAGATTGCTATCGTCTCTTTCTTCTTCTTTGCATATGATAGTTTTTGCTTTCCTCGATAATTTGTTTGCTTATAAAATGCCTATGCACAGGAAGTATGTTAGACTTAGATGTGTTTGTCACATGTTCTATGATGCTCCCTTTGTGCTTCAATTCTTCTCTTTTATGTGAGCATCATTGAAATTATCAATGCCTAGCTAAGGGCGCTAAACAATAGCGCTTGTTGGGAGGCAGCACAATTTTATTTTTGTTCTTTGGTTTTTGTTTATATTTAGTAATAAATAATTCATCTAGCCTCTGGTTAGATGTGGTTTTATGTTTTAGTTAGTGTTTCTGCCAAGTTAAACGTTTAGGATAGCTTACGGTGATAGTTGTGTTGATCCTGCTGAAAATCAGAAACTTCTGCGCCCAGGAAAATAATTTTCATAATTCACAGAAATGGGATTTTTATCTGATTCTTTCTGCTTTGGATTTGTACACAAATTATTCCGGTTTCCCTAATGTTTCAGAATTTTTGGAGTTACAGAGGTATTCGAGAGTTACAGATTGCTACAGACTGTTCTCTTTTTGACAGATTTTGTTTTTTGCGTGTTGTTTGCTTATTTTGATGAATCTATGGGTAGTATCGGGAGGTATGAACCATGGAAAAGTTGGAATACAGTAGATATTACGCCAATATAAATAAAGAACGAGTTTGCAACAGTACCTTAAAGTGGTGATTTATTTTCTTATACTAATGGAGCTCGTGAGATTTTCTGTTGAGTTTTGTGTTGTGAAGTTTTCAAGTTTTGGGTAAGGATTTCATGGACTATGAAATAGGGAGTGGCAAGAGCGTAAGCTTGGGGATGCCGAAGGCACCCCAAGGTAACATTCAAGGACAACCAAAAGCCTAAGCTTGGGGATGCCCCGGAAGGCATCCCCTCTTTCGTCTTCGTGTGTCGGTAACTTTACTTGAGGCTATATTTTTATTCACCACATGATATGTGTTTTGCTTGGAGCGTCTTGTATGATTTTAGTTTTTGCTTTTTAGTTTACCACAATCATCCTTGTTGTACACACCTTTTGGGAGAGACATGCATGAATCGTGATTTATTAGAATACTCTATGTGCTTCACTTATATCTTTTGAGCGATGCAATATTGCTCTAGTGCTTCACTTATATATTTTTAAAGCACGGTGGTGGCTTTATTTTATAAAAAATTATGAACTCTCATGCTTCACTTATATTATTTTGAGAGTCTTTTAGAACAGCATGTTAATTTGCTTTGGTTATAAATTTAGTCCTAATATGATAGGCATACAAGAGGGATATAATAAAAACTTTCGTATATAGTGCATTGAATACTATGAGAAGTTTGATTTTTCATTATTGTTTTGAGATATGAAGATGGTGATATTAGAGTCATGCTAGTGGTGTAATTGTGAATTTGAGAAATACTTGTGTTGAGGTTTGGGAGTCCCGTAGCATGCACGTATGGTGAACCGTTATGTAACAAATTTGGAGCATGAAGTATTTATTGATTGTCTTCCTTATGAGTGGCGGCCAGGGACGAGCGATGGTATTTTCCTACCAATCTATCCCCCTAGGAGCATGTGCATAGTACTTAGTTCAATGACTAATAGATTTTTGCAATAAGTTTGTGAGTTCTTTTTGACGAATATTGAGTCCATGGATTATACGCACTCTCACCCTTCCACCATTGCTAGCTTCTCTTGTACCGCGCAACTTTCGCCAGTACCATACACCCACCATATACCTTCCTCAAAACATCCACCATACCTACCTATTATGGCATTTCCATAGCCATTCCGAGATATATTGCCATGCAACTTTCCACCATTCCGTTTATTATGACACGCTTCATCATTGTCATATTGCTTTGCATGATCATATAGTTGACATCGTATTTGTGGAAAAGCCACCTTTCATAATTCTTTCATACATGTCACTCTTGATTCATTGCACATCCCGGTACACCGTTGGAGGCATTCACATAGAGTCATATTTTGTGCTAAGCATTGAGTTGTAATTTTTTGAGTTGTATGTAAATAGAAGTGTGATGATCATCATTATTAGAGCATTGTCCCATGTGAGGAAAAAAAGAGGCCAAAGAAGCCAAAATAAAAAAGGAGAGGCCAAAGAAGCCAAGGAAAAAAAAGAGAAAAAATGAGAGAAAAAGAGACGAGGGGCAATCTTACTATCCTTTTTCCACACTTGTGATTCAGAGTAGCACCATGATCTTCATGATAGAGAGTCTCTTATTTTGTCACTTTCATATACTAGTGGGAATTTTTCATTATAGAACTTGGCTTGTATATTCCAACGATGGGCTTCCTCAAATGCCCTAGGTCTTCATGAGCAAGCAAGTTGGATGCACACCAACTTAGTTTCTTTTTGAGCTTTCATACACTTATAGCTCTAGTGCATCCATTGCATGGCAATCCCTACTCACTCACATTAATATCTATTGACGGGCATCTCCATAGCCTGTTGATACGCCTAGTTGGTGAGCCTATCTTCCTCTTTTTGTATTCTCCACAACCACCATAATCTCTTCCACCATAGTGCTATGTCCATGGCTCACGCTCATGTATTGCGTGAAAGTTGAAAAGGTTTGATAACATCGAAGTATGAAACAATTGCTTCACTTGTCATCGGGGTTGTGCATGATTTGAGTCTTTTGTGTGACGAAGATGGAGCATAGCCAGACAATATGATTTTGTAGGCATAAGCTTTCTTTGGCCATCTTTATTTCGAGATGACATAATTGCCTTGTTAGTATGCTTGAAGTATTATTGTTTTTATGTCAATATTAAACTTTTGTTTTGAATCTTTCGGATCTGAACATTCATGCCACAATAAAGAAAATTACATGGATAAATATGTTAGCTAGCATTCCACATCAAAAATTCTGTTTTTATCATTTACCTACTCAAGGACGAGCAGGAATTAAGCTTGGGGATGCTTGATACGTCTCCAACGTATCTATAATTTTTGATTGTTCCATGCTATTATATTATCTGTTTTGGATGTTTAATATGCATTTATATGCTATTTTATATTATTTTAGGACTAACCTATTAACCTAGAGCCCCGTGACAGTTTCTATTTTTTTTGCCTGTTTTAGAGTTTCACAGAAAAGGAATACCAAATGGAGTCCAAAGAGAATGAAACTTTCGCGATGATCTTTCTTGGACCAGAAGCAAACCAGGAGACTTGGAGGTGAAGTCGGAGATGTAACGTGGGGGCCACGAGGGTGGAGGGCGTGCCCAGGGGGTAGGGCGCGCCCCCTACCTTGTTGCACCCTCGTGGGTCTCCTGGCCTAGTTCCTTTGCCTATATATACTCTTATACCCCCAAAAACATCAGGGGGAGCCACGAAAATACTTTTTAACCGCCGCAACCTTCTATACCCGTGAGATCCCATCTAGGGGCCTTTTCCAACGTCCTGTCGGAGGGGGGGTTCGATTAGAGAGGGCTTCTACATCAACACCATTACCCTTCCGATGAAGCGTGAGTAGTTTACCACAGACCTACGGGTCCATATCTAGTAGCTAGATGGCTTCTTGTCTCTCTTTGATTCTCAATACCATGTCCTCCTCGATGTTCTTGGAGATCTATTCGATGTAATATTCTTTTGCGATGTGTTTGCCGAGATCCGATGAATTGTGGAATTATGATTAGATTATCTATGAATATTATTTGAGTCTTCTCTGAATTCTTATATGCATGATTTGATACGTTTGCAAGTCTCTTCGAATTATCGGTTTAAATTGGCCTACTAGATTGGTTTTTCTTGCAATGGGAGAAGTGCTTAGCTTTGGGTCCAATCTTGCGGTGTCCTTTCCCAGTGATAGTAGGGGCAGCAAGGCACGTATTGTATTGTCGCCATCGAGGATAAAAAGATGGGGTTTTCATCATATTGCTTGAGTTAATTCCTCTCCATCATGTCATCTTACTTAATGCGTTACTCTATTCTTTATGAACTTAATACTCTAGATGCATGTTTGATAGCGGTAGACGTGTGGAGTAATAGTAGTAGATGCAGAATCGTTTTGGTCTACTTTACACGGACATTATGCCTATGTTCATGATCATTACCTTAGATATCTTCATAATTATGCGCTCTTCTATCAATTTCTCGGCAGTAATTTGTTCAATCACCATAATATTTACTATCTTGAGAGAAGCCACTAGTGAAACCTATGGCCCGCGGGTCTCTTTTCCGTCATATAAGTTCTCTTTTACATCATACTAGTTTCCGATCTACTATTTTGCAATCTTTTACTTTCTGATTTATAAACCAAAAATACCAAAAATGTCTACTTTACCGTTTATCTATCTCTATCAGATCTCACTTTTGCAAGTAATCGTGAAGGGATTGAAAACCCCTTTATCGCATTGGGTGCAAGTTTGTTGATTGTTTGTGCAGGTATTCAATGACTTGTGCATTATCTCCTACTGGATTGATACCTTGGTTCTCAAACTAAGGGAAATACTTACTCTACTTTGCTGCATCACCCTTTATTCTACAAGGGAAAAACCAACGGAAGCTCAAGAGGTAGCAGACATCATGCAGGAGATAGAACTGCTCACAAGGTATTGCAATCTAGTTTTTATTGGCCCACTCTCTCCAAGGATGCCCGGAAGTTTGTTTTATCTTGTGATGAATGTCAAAGAATTGGTAATATTGATAAGCGTCATGAAATGCCTCTGAACTATTCACTTGTTGTTGAACCATTTGATGTTTGGGGTTTTGATTATATGGGACCTTTTCCTTCCTCTAATGGGTATACACATATTTTGGTTGTTGTTGATTACATTACTAAGTGGGTAGAAGCTATTCCAACTAGTAGTGTCGATCATAACACTTGCATTAAAATGCTTAAAGAATTTATTTTCCCAAGGTTTGGAGTCCCTAGATATTTAATGACTGATGGTGGTTCACACTTTATTCATGGTGCTTTCCGTAAAATGCTTGCTAAATATGATGTTAACCATAGAATTGCTTCACCCTATCATCCTCAATCTAGTGGTCAATTTGAACTTAGCAATAGAGAAATAAAACTGATATTACAAAAAAACGGTTAATAGGTCCCAAAAGAATTGGTCTACGAAATTGGATGATTCACTTTGGGCCTACATAATAGCATATAAAAATCCTATGGGTATGTCTCCCTATAAAATGGTTTAAGGAAAAGCTGGTCACACTAGTAGAAAAACTACTTTTCGTGAGATACATTAGTCCCGGTTTGTAGACGGACCGGCACTAATGTGACTATTAGTGCCGGTTCCAATGAATAGGGGGGTGGGCATCATTAGTCCCGATTTGTGTTGATCCTATAGTACCGGTTCATGACACAAACAGAGACTAAAGGGGTGGTGGCAGGCTGGTGTCAGGCTGGGGCCCCACTAGTCCCTTTAGTCCCGGTTCGTGGCATGAACCAGTACTAGAAGCTCACATTTCGTCCCGGTTTGTGTCATGAACTGGGACTAAAGGTTTTACTATATAAACCCTTTGTCCAGCCCGCGAGTGAGCTCTCTGTTCTTCGCCTTTCCTATCCTCTTTGTTCTTCCCCAAAACTCAAGCTCATCCTTCATTTCGCCAACAATTTATCAAGATTTGAAGGCCCCCATCCATCCAAGTGATCACAAAGGTTAGCAACTTTGTCCTTTTATCTCTCATTGCTAGATTAGCTCTTGCAATGCTCTATAAGTATAGTGATTTGTGGGTTTTACTTTGGGAGTAATTATTTGTGGTAGTTTATTTGATTTATATGCAATTTGAGCTCAAATTAACTCTTAGTTTGCATATGTAGGTGTGGTTTACTTTGTGCCTTCACGTCCCCGTCCTAACCACCGTCGATCGCTCACACCGTCCCGTCACCGGCACCACCTTGGTGAGCCTCTTGTTCTTATCTTTTTATAAATAAATCTTGTTTGTGTGATTTAGATATATAGTTACTTGCATAATTTTCTTACCCGTATGTTGTTTGTTATACATAGTGGCATGGTTTTGATATCCATCCCTGTCGGCCCTCATCCGGTTTATGACTCAGATGTGCTATATTCTCTTTTATAACTATTTTTTGCATTTCGTGTTTATGATGAATTATGCCCATCAACTTGACATAGATATTTTTATCTAGGAGGTATGTGAACCAGAAATTCCAACCGACCCTCTTGTCGAGAGGTTAAATTTAGTTGAAAAAGAAAACGAGTATTTGAAAGAAAAATTGAAAATAATTGAAGAAGAGAAGATGAAACTGGAGTTGTATGTTGTCGATGTCGTTGATGATCACAAGATCAAGATGGAGAAAATGCGCTTGAAGATTAGAAAGATTAGAAAATATGCCATTGATAGTGAGGTTTGGTATCATTATGTTGTTGGATCAATTGTTACCTGATGTCGCTTGAAGCTACGACGGTATTTCCCCAAAGAGGAAGGCATGATGGAGCACATTGGCGGTAGGTATTTCCCTCAGATATGAAACCAAGGTTATCGAACCAGTAGGAGAACCAAACAACACAACGTAAACAGCCCCTGCACACAAATAACAACACGTCGCAACCCGACATGTTAAAGGGGTTGTGAATCCCTTTCGGGGTACGGCGCCTCAAGATAGGCAAAGGATGTGAGGTAAATTTGTAAATAGGATAAATAGATCGCGAAATAAATAAATTGCAGCAAGGTATTTTTTTATTTTTTGGTTTAATAGATCTAAAAATAAACGCAAGGGAAAAGTGGATCGCAAGGCAAATATATGAGAAAGAAGACCCGGGGCCGTAGGTTTCACTAGTGGCTTCTCTCGAGAAAAATAGCAAATGATGGGTGAACAAATTACTGTTGGGCAATTGATAAAACTTCAAATAATCATCACGATATCCAGTCAATGATCATTACATAGGCATCACGTCCAAGATTAGTAGGCCAACTCCTGCCTGCATCTACTACTATTACTCCACACATCGATCGCTATCCAGCATGCATCTAGTGTATTAAGTTCATGAGAAAACAGAGTAATGCATTAAGTGTCAGGACCCCGACTCAATGCCACATAGATCTAGCATGTAACACTTCATATCACTTTGCGGCCTCACGCACGGTATTCCCACGGGTGTCGCCTTACCTTTACCCGGGACCGTTTGCGCCTTTTGGCACACGTATATGACAGTGTCGCTAGCATCCATATGATAAGGAGCCCGGGCTGACATGGCTAGTCGTAAACCCAAAGTGGCACAAACTTACAGGGACAGGCATCCATGACCCAGCATCGAACGTGTCGGTCATCAGCGAGTGAATCCAGGCTGTAGCACTGGGCTAGCAGGACTCCGGTGAACCGGGCTGTAGCGGGCTAACAGGACTCCAGTATTCATCGCGTGACATTTCCCTGAAGGGACAGACACAGGAACGAAGAAGGACACATGCCGGCCAGCCTAAGTGTTCCGGAGCAGTAGCAAGCTACCATGGCTCGGTGGAAACACTAGGAGACATTTCCCGGTAAGAGAGGCTACTAAAGATAAACAACTAGATGGTCAGATCCCACACATACCAAGCATTTCAATAGCATACACACAATATGCTCGATATGTGCAGATACAACATGGCATCACAACATGACTCTACGACTCAAGTAATTTATTCAATAGGCTCCGAGGAGCGAGACATTACAAACACGGGTCTCATGACCCAACAATCAGAGCATACAAGTCAAAGCACAAGCGGAAGCTATCATGTCTGAGTACAGACATCTATAAATGAAAAAGGCTGAGAAGCCTGACTATCGATTAGATCCTGCCGAGGGCACAAGATCGTAGCTGAGGTATCAAGCTAAACGTCGAAGTCCAAGCGGAACTACTAGTGAGACTGAAGTCTCTCTGCAAAACATAAAATAGGCAAACGTGAGTACAAATGTACCCAGCAAGACTTACATCAGATCTATCTACATATGCATCATTATCAACAAGGGGGTGGAGGGGTTTGACTGCAGCAAGCCAGCTTTGACTCGGTGGCTATCCTAAACTATGACTGCAAGCGACTCTTTTGAGGTGGCGCACACGAGTCCACATATTCACCATATCAATACACCACTATGGATCCGCTCCCGTCTCCCTACGAGAACGCCATCCATAGCACTCACGCTTATCTTGCATATTTTAGAGTATCCACTTTCACTTGTCTATGAACTGATATAAGCAACCCAGAGGTCCTTTACCACGGACACGGCTATTCGAATAGATGATGTTAACCCTGCAGGGGTGTACTTCTTCACACACGCTCTCACCACTTACCGCCGTTTACACGACATGTACTCGGCAACCTTCAAGCGGAAGCCCAACGTGGGTGTCGGCCACGGCCTGCCTAAACACTCAAGTCTCTAGTCCAGGTTTATCGCCTATTCGGGTTCCATCCATGAGGAGATCCGGCCGGAGTTTCGCTCACAGCCCCAAACGATGTGTATAGGGTTCCGTGACACCAAACGGGTGCCCGGTTTACCCGGCCACGTGCCTACCGCATCACAGCCCACCCCTACGGTCAGCGCTGTCCACGGCCTCCAGCATACTACAAACACCAGAAACTACTTGCAACTCCTGGACAGAGGACAAGGGTGATTAAGAAGCCGAGAGGGTCCATTGGTTTCGGGCCCAATGTGTGGTAGTAGCTGAATCATGGATCACAAACACAGAACTCAGTTCCTGAGGACGGCTGCAATGAGACAACCCACCATGTACTCCTACATGGCCTCTCACCGCTACCTTTACCAAATCGTATTCACACACTTAGCTCACACACGGTAGGACATGTTCACACGCCTCTGATTCATCCCCGATGAATCAGACCTGACTCAACTCTAAGCAGTAGCAGGCATGACAACAAACATAAATGAGTAGGCACATCAGGGCTCAAACAACTCCTACTCATGCTAGTGGGTTTCATCTATTTACTGTGGCAATGACAGGTCATGCAAAGGATAAAGGGGTTCAGCTACCGCAGCAAGTAACAGTTGAATCGTTGTTGTCCTAATGCAGTAAAAGAGAGCAGGAGCGAGAGAGTGGGATTGTATCGGAATGAACAAGGGGGTTTTGCTTGCCTAGCACTTCTGAAGATAATACAGCTCTTCATCAGTGTCAACGATCACATCATCGATATCACGTCTATCGAGAGGGGACAATACCGGCAACACAGAAGGGAACACAATCAATGCAATGCACAATATGATGCATGATCATGACATGGCAAAATGAATGTGTTTTGGGCTAATGCAACTAGCAACAGATTAAATGAAGTTGGTTTGAATATAAAATTCAAATTCAAACTCCATAAGTGATTATTTAAATGCCATTTAATTGATTTGTGCTAAACAGCAGCTATAAGTTGTTCTAACATGCATGAAAATGGTACAGATGGATTCCTTGAATTTTTCTGATAATTTTTCATATATAAATTATTTAATTTGGAGTTACGGTTGAATTTCTATGAATTTTAGAAGTTTTGGGCATTTTCTGAAATTTCCTGAATATTTAGAATTAGAATAATTCAAGAAAATGAATTATGGCGTCAGCACCACGTCACTGTGACGTCAGCAGTCAACTGGGCTGGCTTGGGTCAAACCTGACGTGTGGGGGCCACACGTCAATGACACAGTGCTGGCTGGAGTCACAGACATGTGGGGCCGGTCAAAGGCCACGTCAGCGAGGTCAACGCCGACGCGTGGGGCCACTGCAATTAGATTAAACTTGATCTATTTTAGTTAGCCGGTTAGTTAGGCCGTGGGGCCCGGCTGTCAGTGGCTCTGGGGGGTTAGTTAGTGGGGTCATTAGCGCTAATGACGACGCCACGTCAGATACGCCGGCGATGAGTCGCCGGTGACCACAGAACACGGCGGGGCACGCCGGACTTGCGCTAGAGGCGTCAGTTTGGCGCGCTGAGGGCACCAGGGGATGGCCCTTGCTCCCGCGCATCCAGAGGACCGAGTGGGAGGTCGTGGGGTCGACGGAGCTCGTCGGAACGGAGCTCGCGGCGGCGCCGGAGTTCGGTGAGTGCGGGGCTGGCGCTGTGGTGCACGGGAGGGCGAGTTAGGATAGGTGTTAGACTCCTGGTGGCTTCCTGAGTGCGGTGACACGCTCCGAGACGAGCTCAAGCGGCTGGAGTGACGGCGGTGACGAGGTCAGCGGCGGCCGGAGTTCGGCCGCGGCGGAGCTATGGCCTAGAGCTCGCAAACGCGAGGGGAGAGAGAGGGGTTCTGCACGGAGGCTCACCGCGGAGCTGTAGGGAGGGTCTGTTTGCTCGGGGGCGACCGGAGTGCAGCGAATCGACGGCGACATCCTCCGGTGGCCGAGGAGGGGAACGGCGACGTGGGCGGCAATGCAGGGCGTCCGGGGCCTCGTGGCTTGGTGGAGAGGAAGAGGGGGTCGAGGCGGAGCCTCTGGGCTAGTCGGGGGAGCGAGGGAGGCCCGGTGGCCATGGCTACGGCGAGCGGCGCTCTCAGGTGCGTTCGGTGACGAGAGGGAGGGAGAACAGAGGAGGAGGAGGGGGTCCAGAGAGAGAGAGGCGGTCGAGGGGGGTCGAGGCTGTCTCCGTGGCGTCGCGAGGGGGTCGGGGAGGCTGCCACGGCGAAGCAGGAGGTGGCCGGCGTCGGCGCGCGTGCGTCCAGCACGCAGCTGCTTCGTGCGCTGGCACGGGAAGAAGACAGGAGAAGGGGGCCAGGTGGGCTGGGCCGCTGGGGGAGCTGGGCCGGGCAGGTAAGCAGGTAAGTGGCCCAGGTGGCCTCTCTCCCCTTTTTTTCTATTTTGTTTCTCTTTTCTATTTCTGTAGTTTTGTTTCTGATTTAGTTTATAGCCCAAATCATTTTAATAAATCCTGCAAATAATTGTGGCCATTAAATGAATTATTACAGAGGCCCTTAACTATTTTCAGAATTGTTGGAGCATTTAAAAATATTAATAGTATTTAAATGCCCCAATTCAAATACAATATGGATTATTCAAAAATCCATAATGGCCCAAAAATATTGGCATCATTTTTGGTAGAGGTTTTTCACCTTTGTCAAAAATCATGAACATTTTTGAAAGCCATTTGGACTTACTTGAAAGTATTTTAGGTGAACCTAGTGAATTCCTTTAATGCTAGGGTTTGAGCAATCCCCATTTCAAATTTCATAAAATTTAAACATGTTGCACGGATGCTAAAGCAAAAACAAACAAAGGCTGATCTGGGGCTGTGACAGCTCACCCCCACTAAACAAAAATCTCGTCCCGAGATTCAAGCGTAGGGTAAGGTGAAGGGGAAACGCAAACTAGTATAATCTTCATGATCCAGGGTGCACTTCAAATGAACGTTGATTTGAACACCATCATTGTCTTGTCGTCTTGCTCTGAGAACTTCAGCTAAACATGACAAGAAGAGGAAAGGAAAACTCTAGAACAATCGATCTTCGAGAAGACCGAACAACTTAGGATCAACTCGTGGGATGAGATATAGCAACATCTCTTGAGCTGAGAGACGAAGCACAGATCCGAAGAAATGGAGTAAGACAAATGACGAGGGTTCGCTAAGTAGACAACAATTCCGGACTTAAGAATGTGGCGATCGGTTGTCAACGTAGCGAGGAGTTGGATTGCCATGATACCACAACGAGGCATCTTAGGGATGGTGACTCGTAGATATATCCCCTTAAGTGGCAAAAAGAATTACCTTTGATTCAAAGATCATTGAAACTCTTTATACCAGCCTAAGGCAATCACAAGCAATCGATTGGCGGGGTCGGTAGAATGGCATACTCGGACTTGGATGATGTGGATTACCTTGTTGAAGACAACGTAATGGATGAATTTGCTTATCACCGGAAATGGATGAGACCCATGGTAGAATGGCACATTGGCGGTGCAAGCTGGGAACAAAATGCAAATGCTGGAAATGATTCTGGTAACTAGGGAAGAACCCAACAATAGGGAGTGAATTCGCTGTTTGAAAAGATCATAGCATTGCCGAGGAAACTGAGAGCATCCCAATTAGTGTCGATGATAACACCTAGCGCTTGTGCGTGCTCTCAAGAACTTGAGCATTTCCATAATCATCAAGGTTTTATCAACATCCGTGTCAAGGGTGCTGACAACACAACATACTACCATGATGGCTAATGATGGATGATGCAGATGCAAAGGAAGATAACACCTTCTCAGATTTCACCTTAGCGAGGCCAAGGAAACAAAATCTGGATGATCGACCGAGAGACATTTAGCACTCCGCTTCTAATGTTCTCCTTGACGTGCTAGTGTATCCCATTCATAAATATGGTTTGATAACTAGAACATCAAGTAAAGGTCGGACTTCGGGATCTCAAAATCCATAGGGGCAACTAGGGAGTAAATCCTACGAAATCCCTATGGGGAGGTGGCCAACCTCCTTAATCAAGATACTACAACAATGGGTCTTCCGGCTGGGTGTGTTGGCCACGACATCCACCTTACCGGTTATCGAGGGACCAATATTATAGTTCTTGGGAAATGTTCCAACCATCATATCTGCCTGAGATTCAGATCTGGTTGGTGTCAGGATAATCCAGACTCATCGAGTCTAGGAAGAAAAATGAAAGTTTGCAACACAAATCGACGAGATGACATTGCGGGATTCTCGGGAGATGAACTACGATAGCAAGCTCCAAAACATGAGCTGCTTCTGCTACAAACATGTGAACATGTTGTCCAAGACAAGCATGACCACAAAGTAGTCTTATAATAAAACACTACCGAGTTCAGGAAGGGAACCATCAACGAGGATATCAAAATCCTTGCATAAGGTATACTCTTAAGAAGGAACTTCTTCTCCTTGAACAAATCAATTAGTGGCTTGGTGTGCTAGGGATACATATAGATTGAAGGTTGCAAGTCTTCAAACCACAGAATTCTTCGCACATGTGCATGACTGACTTGCGATGATTCCAAAGGAAGCAACATTGACTTTCTCGAGTCCACGGCGGCAACTTGCATCAAATGCACATGAACTAGAGGAAGTCACTTCTTTCATCAAACAAATACTTCATGAGCTAGCATGAAGAAAATGCTTTCAAAGTTTCCAACACTAACTTATTGTCCAACAAGACCATGGAGGAGATAAGGATGTTGTCAATGGGCTCAACAACAATTCATCTAGGTTTCCTTTTAAAAGGAATTCCATAGTTAAGTGAACACGGTGATAGCATTGGTCAGACCAAAGATGTAATGGTGTATGCTTGAGGGATCAACCACGAATAAGACAACATTACGAGCATCATTGGTACTGATTTGATTTGACGATAGCCCACACTCAAATCAAAGGATTGATAAGACAATAGGTCCAGCAACTGATCACAGGGACCAATCGATGAATATATCATCTTTCTTCAACACACACTACACAAGATTATCCCTTTGGAACGAACTAAGTCAGGCAAGCTTTTATCCTCCAACTCTCCAAGTTGTTGTCTAGCTTAACCAACTAGCTCCGGGATATCCAACACAGATTTTTGGAGAAAGGGTGGTTTATTGGAAAACCAACTTGATCACGAGCTCAACATAACAGTCAGGTGACAGCCTGGTGATACTTTCGAGAAGATATGCGAAAAATCACGAACCACCGATATGTTACTAAGCTCGAGAACGATCTCGCTTTTGAGGGCAAGACGATATGATCAAATGAGTGAGGACTTGACAAGATCCTAACTCATCAATCGAAGGGTGCACCGAAATAAGGACTAGGTAGCACGATCAGTCTTAGAAGGATGATTCCAATAACCAACACACTAAGAATGAAATTATTGTCCTTTAACTACCAAGCAACAAGGTTGCTGGGAGTATTGATTTCACACATCACAATTCATTTGTCGGTATTCCGTTTGCATCAACACGAAACCGAGGAATGAAAAAGGATGGCGAGAAGTATCACTATGTCAAGAATTCACAAAAGGTGGTGCAATTCTCATGAAATTCCTGTCATAAAGAAGGTAATACTTCAGGGTAAAGCAGACCAGAAGCTGGATTGTAACTTGATCTGCGGAACACAACTACTTTGACCCAATCCTAAATATGGATGAGGTACTGGAGTTTGTTTCTCCTAGTCATTCAGGACGGAATGGCTTGACGGGCCACAAGAGTAATAGGCATCGACAGACGAATGCACGCATACTCTTGACTATCAATTGATAGGCGAGGGTCGAGAACAACTAAGATGGGAAACTCAAAAGAACATATGATTTTCTGAGTTGTGGATGCATGGATTAGCATGTCGAACGAAGTTCAACATATTTCTTCCGGATAATCCATGCAGAAAGGTAGAACTGGCAGAGTCACGATTTATGAATGGAGAACTCCTCAAGAGTACTCCAATTGTGATCTTTTGATCCAATAAACATCTGCCATAAGCGGTTCATAGTATTTGGAAGAAGGAAATACCACGGACCTCGAGGACTAATGCAAAGGTTACTAATAACCTAAAGGAACGAGCAAAACTATCAACATGAAGCAAGTAGGGTGAATCTCGGGTTCAAAACCCAGGGATAGAATACCTACTACTAAATGGCATCACGGGATGCTTTCGATAATGACGGCCAGAGTCATCACACTGGAACATAAATCATGGCTAGACTACTAGATGATCCCCTGAGACACCTAGGGTCATAATAGTAACTCCAACATAATGTCAAGGCAATAGAATACCTCAACTCAACAATTTGTGTGATTAACCTGGCCTAACAGACATTGAAACCGGAGAAAAAGGATTTTGCAAATGCATCAGACTCTTTAGAAACCTGGGATGACTCGGACAGCATAACGGCTGTAAATGCTCAGAAAAGATTTGAGACATTCACAAAATTGGTGGCATAACCACTCAGAAGCACAATATCAAGGTTTCGAGATCAACAGTTAACGTACGGAAGTAGTAGAAACTGAACTCAAGCTTAATCCAACAATTTATAAGTCTACGGATTAGTAACACGTGATCCTGATAGATAGATGAGAAGACCTAGTTCCTTAACCCCCGTAGAAGAGAAGATGATGACTCAGATCAGAAGGCCATGAGGTATAAGGAGTAAAAAGAGCCTTACGTTCCATCCCACAATCAATTCCCTTATATAACTAAGAATTTCTAGACTCAACTTCGACCAGTTTGGCTTGGTAATCCTACAGGCAGTCAAGCTCTGATACCAACGCTGTCAGGACCCCGACTCAATGCCACATAGATCTAGCATGTAACACTTCATATCACTTTGCGGCCTCACGCACGGTATTCCCACGGGTGTCGCCTTACCTTTACCCGGGTCCGTTTGCGCCTTTTGGCACACGTATATGACAGTGTCGCTAGCATCCATATGATAAGGAGCCCGGGCTGACATGGCTAGTCGTAAACCCAAAGTGGCACAAACTTACAGGGACAGGCATCCATGACCCAGCATCGAACGTGTCGGTCATCAGCGAGTGAATCCAGGCTGTAGCACTGGGCTAGCAGGACTCCGGTGAACCGGGCTGTAGCGGGCTAACAGGACTCCGGTATTCATCGCGTGACATTTCCCCGAAGGGACAGACACAGGAACGAAGAAGGACACATGCCGGCCAGCCTAAGTGTTCCGGAGCAGTAGCAAGCTACCATGGCTCGGTGGAAACACTAGGAGACATTTCCCGGTAAGAGAGGCTACTAAAGATAAACAACTAGATGGTCAGATCCCACACATACCAAGCATTTCAATAGCATACACACAATATGCTCGATATGTGCAGATACAACATGGCATCACAACATGACTCTACGACTCAAGTAATTTATTCAATAGGCTCCGAGGAGCGAGACATTACAAACATGGGTCTCATGACCCAACAATCAGAGCATACAAGTCAAAGCACAAGCGGAAGCTATCATGTCTGAGTACAGACATCTATAAATGAAAAAGGCTGAGAAGCCTGACTATCGATTAGATCCTGCCGAGGGCACAAGATCGTAGCTGAGGTATCAAGCTAAACGTCGAAGTCCAAGCGGAACTACTAGTGAGACTGAAGTCTCTCTGCAAAACATAAAATAGGCAAACGTGAGTACAAATGTACCCAGCAAGACTTACATCAGATCTATCTACATATGCATCATTATCAACAATGGGGTGGAGGGGTTTGACTGCAGCAAGCCAGCTTTGACTCGGTGGCTATCCTAAACTACGACTGCAAGCGACTCTTTTGAGGTGGCGCACACGAGTCCACATATTCACCATATCAATACACCACTATGGATCCGCTCCCGTCTCCCTACGAGAACGCCATCCATAGCACTCACGCTTATCTTGCGTATTTTAGAGTATCCACTTTCACTTGTCTATGAACTGATATAAGCAACCCATAGGTCCTTTACCGCGGACACGGCTATTCGAATAGATGATGTTAACCCTGCAGGGGTGTACTTCTTCACACACGCTCTCACCACTTACCGCCGTTTACACGACATGTACTCGGCAACCTTCAAGCGGAAGCCCAACGTGGGTGTCGGCGACGGCCTGCCTAAACACTCAAGTCTCTAGTCCAGGTTTATCGCCTATTCGGGTTCCATCCATGAGGAGATCCGGCCGGAGTTTCGCTCACAGCCCCAAACGATGTGTACAGGGTTCCGTGACACCACGGGTGCCCGGTTTACCCGGCCACGTGCCTACCGCATCACAGCCCACCCCTACGGTCAGCACTGTCCACGGCCTCCAGCATACTACAAACACCAGAAACTACTTGCAACTCCTGGACAGAGGACAAGGGTGATTAAGAAGCCGAGAGGGTCCATTGGTTTCGGGCCCAATGCGTGGTAGTAGCTGAATCATGGATCACAAACACAGAACTCAGTTCCTGAGGACGGCTGCAATGAGACAACCCACCATGTACTCCTACATGGCCTCTCACCGCTACCTTTACCAAATCGTATTCACACACTTAGCTCACACACGGTAGGACATGTTCACACGCCTCTGATTCATCCCCGATGAATCAGACCTGACTCAACTCTAAGCAGTAGCAGGCATGACAACAAACATAAATGAGTAGGCACATCAGGGCTCAAACAACTCCTACTCATGCTAGTGGGTTTCATCTATTTACTGTGGCAATGACAGGTCATGCAAAGGATAAAGGGGTTCAGCTACCGCAGCAAGTAACAGTTGAATCGTTGTTGTCCTAATGCAGTAAAAGAGAGCAGGAGCGAGAGAGTGGGATTGTATCGGAATGAACAAGGGGGTTTTGCTTGCCTGGCACTTCTGAAGATAATACAGCTCTTCATCAGTGTCAACGATCACATCATCGATATCACGTCTATCGAGAGGGGACAATACCGGCAACACAGAAGGGAACACAATCAATGCAATGCACAATATGATGCATGATCATGACATGGCAAAATGAATGTGTTTTGGGCTAATGCAACTAGCAACAGATTAAATGAAGTTGGTTTGAATATAAAATTCAAATTCAAACTCCATATGTGATTATTTAAATGCCATTTAATTGATTTGTGCTAAACAGCAGCTATAAGTTGTTCTAACATGCATGAAAATGGTACAGATGGATTCCTTGAATTTTTCTGATAATTTTTCATATATAAATTATTTAATTTGGAGTTACGGTTGAATTTCTATGAATTTTAGAAGTTTTGGGCATTTTCTGAAATTTCCTGAATATTTAGAATTAGAATAATTCCAGAAAATGAATTATGGCGTCAGCACCACGTCACTGTGACGTCAGCAGTCAACTGGGCTGGCTGGGTCAAACCTGACGTGTGGTGGCCACACGTCAGTGACACAGTGCTGGCTGGAGTCACAGACATGTGGGGCCGGTCAAAGGCCACGTCAGCGAGGTCAACGCCGACGCGTGGGGCCACTGCAATTAGATTAAACTTAATCTATTTTAGTTAGCCGGTTAGTTAGGCCGTGGGGCCCGGCTGTCAGTGGCTCTGGGGGGTTAGTTAGTGGGGTCATTAGCGCTAATGACGACGCCACGTCAGATACGCCGGCGATGAGTCGCCGGTGACCACAGAACACGGCGGGGCACGCCGGACTTGCGCTAGAGGCGTCAGTTTGGCGCGCTGAGGGCACCAGGGGATGGCCCTTGCTCCCGCGCATCCAGAGGACCGAGTGGGAGGTCGTGGGGTCGACGGAGCTCGTCGGAACGGAGCTCGCGGCGGCGCCGGAGTTCGGTGAGTGCGGGGTTGGTGCTGTGGTGCACGGGAGGGCGAGTTAGGATAGGCGTTAGACTCCTGGTGGCTTCCTGAGTGCGGTGACACGCTCCGAGACGAGCTCAAGCGGCTGTAGTGACGGCGGTGACGAGGTCAGCGGCGGCCGGAGTTCGGCCGCGGCGGAGCTATGGCCTAGAGCTCGCAAACGTGAGGGGAGAGAGAGGGGTTCTGCACGGAGGCTCACCGCGGAGCTGTAGGGAGGGTCAGTGGGCTCGGGGGCGGCCGGAGTGCAGCGAATCGACGGCGACGTCCTCCGGTGGCCGAGGAGGGGAACGGCGACGTGGGCGGCGATGCAGGGCATCCGGGGCCTCGTGGCTTGGTGGAGAGGATGAGGGGGTCGAGGCGGAGCCTCTAGGCTAGTCGGGGGAGCGAGGGAGGCCCGGTGGCCATGGCTACGGCGAGCGGCGCTCTCAGGTGCGTTCGGTGACGAGAGGGAGGGAGAACAGAGGAGGAGGAGGGGGTCCAGAGAGAGAGAGGCGGTCGAGGGGGGGGGTCGAGGCCGTCTCCGTGGAGTCGCGAGGGGGTCGGGGAGGCTGCCACGGCGAAGCAGGAGGTGGCCGGCGTCGGCGCGCGTGCGTCCAGCACGCAGCTGCTTCGTGCGCTGGCACGGGAAGAAGGCAGGAGAAGGGGGCCAGGTGGGCTGGGCCGCTAGGGGAGCTGGGCCGGGCAGGTAAGCAGGTAAGTGGCCCAGGTGGCCTCTCTCCCCTTTTTTCTATTTTGTTTCTCTTTTCTATTTCTGTAGTTTTGTTTCTGATTTAGTTTATAGCCCAAATCATTTTAATAAATCCTGCAAATAATTGTGGCCATTAAATGAATTATTACAGAGGCCCTTAACTATTTTCAGAATTGTTGGAGCATTTAAAAATATTAATAGTATTGAAATGCCCCAATTCAAATACAATATGGATTATTCAAAAATCCATAATGGCCCAAAAATATTGGCATCATTTTTGGTAGAGGTTTTTCACCTTTGTCAAAAATCATGAACATTTTTGAAAGCCATTTGGACTTACTTGAAAGTATTTTAGGTGAACCTAGTGAATTCCTTTAATGCTAGGGTTTGAGCAATCCCCATTTCAAATTTCATAAAATTTAAACATGTTGCATGGATGCTAAAGCAAAAACAAACAAAGGCTGATCTAGGGCTGTGACATTAAGAACGATGACATGATGTATACAAGATCCGTTTATCTATTGTGACAGATATGGATCCCATCTTTTTATCCTTAGTAGCAACGATACATATGTGTCGGTTCCCTTTTTGTCATTGGGATCGAGCACGGTAAGATCGAACCCACTACCATGCACCTCTTCCCATTGCAAGATAAATAGATCAAGTTTGCCAAACAAAACCAAAATATCAGAGAAGAAATACGAGGCTATTAGAGATCACTCATATAAGAGATCAATGAACTCAAATAACTTCCATGGATATAAAATGATATAACTGATCATAAACTCGAAGTTCATCAGATCCCAACAAACACACCGCCAAAAGACTTACATAATATAGATTTCCAAGAGACCATTATATTGATAATCAAGAGAGAGAGAGAGAGAGAGGAAGCCATCTAGCTACTAACTACGGACCCGAAGGTCTACAAAGAACTACTCACGCATCATCGGAGAGGCACCAATGGAAGTGGTGACCCCCTCCGTGATGGTGTCTAGATTGGATCTGGTGGTTCTGGACTCTGCGGTGGTTAGATGAATATTTTGTCGACTCCCCTAGGGTTTCTAGAATATTAGGGTATTTATAGAGCAAAGAGTCGGTCCAGGGGGCACCCGAGGTGGGCACAACCCACCAGGGCACGCCTGGGCCTCCTGTCGCGCCCTGGTGGGTTATCCCCTCCTCGGGACTCCCCCCAGGTGCAACCAGGGCCCATCTTCTTCCTTTTGGTCCATAAAAAATCATCATAAATTGGCGTGGCATTTGGACCCCGTCTGATATTGATTTCTTGTGATGTAAAAAATAGCAACTGGCACTTGGCACTATGTCAATAGGTTAGTACCAAACATGATATAAAATGACTATCAAATGATTATAAAACATCCAATATTGATAATAAAACGACATGGAATAATCAAAAATTATAGATACGTTGGAGACGTATCAACATCCCCAAGCTTAGCTCTTGCTCATCCTCGAGTAGGTAAGTGATAAAAACAGAATTTTTGATGTGGAGTGTTGTTTATCATGTCATATCATATTCTTTTCTTTATAGCATGGACATTTGGACTTTTATGTGATTCAAAGCAATAGTCTAGATTTGACATAATAATTTAGATACTCAAGCATATCAACAAGCAACCATGTGTTTCAAAATATCAATGCTAAAACAAGTTATCTCTAGCTCATCATGCTCAAACATTGATCCATTCATGAAACACACTCGAATATTAGCTACACCCAATACTTAAGTACGATCATATTGCCCCCTAGTTGGTGATTTTATAAGAGAGGATGGAAACTCAATTTCAAAAAATAAAAATTGCATAAAATAAAAGAAAGGCCCTTCACAGAGGGAAGTAGGGATTTGTAGAGGTGCTAGAGCTCAAAGCAAAAAAATAGAGATAAAAAACATTTTGGGAGGTGTATCCATCCCACCAACGAAAACGACTTGGAGCATCCCAACACTTTCCATGCTAGATATATCATAGGCGGTTCCCAAACAAAAAATAAATTTATTCCTTTTTCCACCATAACTTTCACTTTCCATGGCTAGCCATATCCATGGGTGCCCTCCATACCAACACTTTGCAAGGAATTTGTTATTTGACAACATAAAAGTAAATCCATTTTTTCATTTCGGGGCTGGGCATCCCTAAAACCTTTGCCTACTCTCGTGCAATGATAAGTGAATAAACACTCATCATGAGAATAACACATCCAGCATGGAAAATATTAGCCACCCGTTAACGTCCCGCGAGCAAAACAAACACACAAAAAAGAAGTTTATTTTGAAAATTAGAGATGGCACATGCAAATTTGCTTAGAACGACAAAAGAATACCACATATAGGTAGACATAGTGGACTCATGTGGCAAAACTGGTTTAAAGGATTTTGGATGCACAAGTAGAGGTCATACTTGGTGCAAAATGAAGGCTAGCAAAAAGATTGAGAAGCGACCAACCAAGAAACGAATAATCTCATAAGCAAGCATTAAGCATAATTAACACTGAATAATGCACCACAAGTAGGATATAATTTTCATTGCATGATTATTAACTTTCGTGCATGCATAGAGAATCACAAACCTTAACACCAATATTCTTACTAAAGCACAATTACTCATCAACATAACTCACATATCACATCATCATATCTCAAAAACATTACTAAGAATCAAGTTTTTTTCCAATGATCTTCATGAGACATATTTTTTTCTTTCTTTATCCTTATTGGATATCTATCACTTTAGGACTAATTTTCATGTGTTGCTTTTCATAAGCTCAAACAAATATAAGTTAAGATCATGAGCATAACATATTTTCTTTCTCTCAAAATAATTTAAGTGAAGCAAGAGAGAATTTATTCAAAATTATACTACCTCTCAAATAAATCTAAGTGAAGCAAGAGAGCATTTTTTTCAAAAATACTAAGAACACCGTGCTCAAAAAGATATGAGTGAAGCACTAGAGCAAGTCCATTGCTCATAAAAATTTAAGTGAAGCTTAGAGAGCAATTCTAACAAGTCATGGTATAATTTTGGCTCTATAAAATAGGTGTGTACAGCAAGGATTGATGACCTAAAACATAAAATAAAAAAAAGCAAAGACACATATCATACAAGACGCTCCAAGCAAAACACATATCATGTGTCGTATAAAAATATAGCCTCGAGTAAAATACCGATGGTCGTTAGAAGAAAGAGGGGATGCCGGGGCATCCCCAAGCTTAGGCTCTTCTATCCTTCTTTCATCCATCGTAAGATAACGCAAAACTTGAAAACTTCAATCACACAAAACTCAACAAAACCCTTGTGAGATCCGTTAGTAAAAGAAAGCAAACTACTACTACATGTGATGTGTCAAACCAATTCTTATTTTGTTTTTGTATTATATCTACTGTATTCCAACTTCTCTATGGAAAAAACTCATCAAAGAAAACCATAGAGCCATCAAAATAAGCACACACCACAAAGAAAACAGAATCTATCAAAACAGAACAGTCTGTAGTAATCTGGAACTTTTGAATACTTCTGTACATCCAGAAATTCTACCAAATTAGGAAGACCAGCATATTTATATATTAATCTTCTGCAAAAAGAATCAGGGCAAAAGATCTTTTCTGCGATTTGTGAGAATTATTTTCGTGAGCGCAAAGTTTTTGTCTTTTTCAGCAAGATCAAACAACTATCACCCCAGAAGATCCTAAAGGCTTTACTTGTCACAAACACTAATTAAAACACAAAAAACACAATCATACCAGTAGCATAATTATGCTAACACACAAGAATAGCAAGCAAAAAAGCAAAAATAAATTTTTTTCATTGCGTTGCCTCCCAACAAGTGTTATAGTTTTACGCCCTTAGCTAGGCGTAAAGCAAGGATCTAAGTTTTGTCTTCTGAAGTTTTGGCAACTTTTGTAAGGGTTTTCTCAAGCCTGGGAGGATCTTTACGCTTTCCTAAATTCTCTGGAAAAGAAACCATCTTAAGATCCAAAATATCCAATCGCTTGTTGCAAAGAGTAATCAAGGTATTCATGCGATTGATACTACCATTGAGGTGCTTGAGGGGTTCATTATATTTCTGTATTTGGACCATATGTTTATGTAAATCACCAAGTTTGTCCAACATTTGAACTCCCTCAGGGGTAAAGGAAAACCTCTTCTTTTGAGGAGTAATTCCCAAAATTCCTTCCAAGATTTCATAGGCAGTGTTTGCATAAATCTCAATGAATTTCCTTTAGCGGCAAAATCAAGAAGTTGTCTATGATGCAAAGCTAATCCTATGTAAAAATTACGAAGCAAAACCTTAGCATCCCCCTTTATGTTGGATACATGATACGATTCCATAAGCCTATACCACGCATCTTTCAAATTTTCTCCATGTCTTTGCCTGAAGTAAAGAACTTCAAAATCTGGTGACAAAGGAGGAGTAGGGACACTAGCCATCGGGACTAGAGACAAGAGATCGGTGAAAAAGAGAGGCGAATAAAATGGCAAATTTTTGTGAAGTTGGGGAGAGGAAAATGAGAGGCAAATGGCGAATAATGTAAATTGCAAGGAGATGAGTTTGTGATTAGGAACCTGGTTATGTTGAAGATCCTCCCCGGCAACAACGCCAGAAATTCCTTTTGATGTCGCTTGAAGCTACGTCGGTATTTACCCAAAGAGGAGGGGATGATGCAGCACAACGGCGGTAGTTATTTCCCTCAGATATGAAACCAAGGTTATTGAACCAGTAGGAGAACCAAGCAACACAACGTAAACAGCCCCTGCACACAAATAACAACACCTTGCAACCCGATGTGTTAAAGGGGTTGTCAATCCATTTCGGGGTACGGCTCCTCAAGATAGGCAAAGGACGTGAGGTAAATTTGTAGATAGGATAAATAGATCGTGGAACAAATAAATTGTAGCAAGGTATTTTTGTATTTTTTGGTTTAATAGATCTGAAAATAAACACAAGGAAAAAGTGGATCGCAAGGCAAATATATGAGAAAGAAGACCAGGGGACGTAGGTTTCACTAGTGGATTCTCTCAAGAAAAATAGCAATCATTGGGTGAACAAATTATTGTTGGGTAATTGATAGAACTTCAAATAATCATGATGATATCCAGGCAATGATCATTACATAGGCATCACGTCCAAGATTAGTAGACCGACTCCTGTCGGCATCTTCTACTATTACTCCACACATCGACCGCTATCTAGCATGCATCTAGTGTATTAAGTTCATGAGGTCATTGAGTTTTGTGTTGACTTCATTCCTGACCTTAAGCCGATTGGTGTTCCTCAATCATGGCATGAGGGCAGACTGGGTGGAAAAGGCACGCTAGGACCAAAAGTAATAATATGTATGGACGGGCATTCTCTCACTCAAGCACACTACACAGTTCTACAAAATTCCTCCTTGGTGGCTCCGTATATCGAGGAACACAAGAATATTCTACGCTCCAAACACTCGGAGCAGTCTGATGACTGGATTACACATGAGCAAACGGGGACTTTCACCGGTTGGTTGCAGACACGTCTCATGCATGACGACGCTGTTGAAGATGAGTTGTACTTGTTTTCCAAGTTACCATCTTCAAATATATTGAGTTTCAAAGGGCACGAGATAAATGGGAATACATTTTACATGATTGCCCAAGATAAAAAGAGCACCAACCAAAACAGTGGTGTTCACCTTGATGCAACAAACACCAATAGGCCAAAGGAGACATATTATGGTTACATAGAGGAGATATGGGAACTTGACTATGGACGTGATTTGAAGGTGCCTTTGTTTTGGTGCAAATGGGTCAATCTGATGGGAGGCGGGGTAACGGAAGACCCGTAGTACGGAATGACAAGAGTGGATCTCAACAATCTTGCATATGCAGAGGAACCATTCATCCTAGACAATGACGTGACACAGGTTTTCTATGTGAAGGACATGTCTACCAAGCCAAGAAAAAGAAAAGATAAGGAAGTGAATACATCATACGATGAGCCAAAGCGCCACATAGTTCTTTCAGGGAAAAAACATTGTTGGAGTGGAGGACAAGACACACATGTCAGAAGATTATGAAAAGTTTCATGAAATTGCTCCCTTCAGAGTGAATATTGACCCGAGCATCTACTTAAATAATGAAGATTTTCCATGGTTACGGCGCAAAGGGACACACGTGAAGAAAAAGTTTTATACTCAAAGATCCCACTCTCGGATGTGACCGGCTTCACTGTCATCACTTTCTTCTCTAGTGATTTTCCTGACTTATATATCTGGAAAGTGTGACTTCAAACAAACCAGAGGGAATCTTTTTAATAGTTAGGGTATTTATGTGTTTTGGAATTTGAAATGCGAAGTAATATTATGTAGAAACAAACCCTTTCTAACTTCATTTGCTATTTTTCATCCATTTACTGATTTTTTTTGAGCTAAACGACCCTGAAATTGAAAAGCACTACAAAGGAACTCTGAAAAGGTTGAAAGTTGGAATGTTATCATCATTTCACCCACATAGCATGTGCTAAAAAGTTGAGAGGGTTACGGCAAAAACTGGATACACTTCGTGTACAAAATGGACAATCTCTTTCGAAGTATCAGGGTGTTGGATGAAAACTCGTCTGTTACAAAGGCATTTCATTTTTTTAACATATTTCAACTCCAGACTTTTTGTGCGTTCAGTATGCACCATTCAAAGCCACGTCATCAATTTTCAACCCTTTCTGACTTTATTTGCTATTTTTCCTGCATTTACTGAATTTTTGAGCTAAACGACCCTGAAATTGAAAAACACTACAAAATGAACTCTGAAAAGGTTGAAAGTTTGCATGGTATCATCATTTCACCCACATAGCATGTGCTAAAAATTTGAGAGGGTTATGGCAAAAAATGGATGCACTTCGTGTACAAAATGGACAATCTCTTTCGAAGTATCAGCGTTTTGGATGAAAACTCATCTGTTAGAAAGGCATTTCATTCTTTTCACTTATTTCAACTCCAGACTTTTTGTGTGTTCAGTATGCATCATTCAAAGCCACGTCATCAATTTTCAACCCATTCTGACTTCATTTAATAGTTTCATGCATTTAGTGGTTTTCTTGAGCTAAATGACCCCAAAATTGAAAAGCACTACAAATGAACTCTGAAAAGGTTGAAAGTTGGCATGGTATCATAATTTCACCCACATAGCATGTGCTAAAATGTTGAGATGGTTACGGCAAAAACTGGATGTACTTCGCGTACAAAATGGATAATCTCTTTCGAAGTATGGGGGTTTCGGACGAAAACTCATCTGTTATAAAGGCATTTCATTTTTTAAATAACCAAAGAATAACCAAATTGAATATAATGATAAAACATACTAATATTAAATAGCAAAAAAAAAAGAATCACTAAAAATCTATTTTTAAAGTAAAGTTATTCACAAACTAGTGATTCACACAAATTTCAAATAATTCAAATTTAAACTATTCAAATATGAAAACTACTCACACTAACAGAAAGTTTATGATTTTTTTTCTAAAGCAAAAAGATTCATGAAGAAACTCTAAATAAAGCAAGAAAAACAACTCAGAAACAAAAGAAAATAAATAAAGCAGAATACAAAAAAACAGAATAAATAAATAAATTAAAAAAAGCCCGCCTACTGGGCTGCCACGGCCTGCATACGTCTAGAAACCCAACCTCTAGTTGGGCCAGGATGCAGGCCCGCAAGTCCCAGTAGGCCTAACAGGGCAGCACATGTTCAATTGGCCACAAAGGCCTGCTTAGAGAGGAGCTCGAAGGAGCTACCCCACTGTGGCTTATAAAGCAGTGCAGGCACCCTTCGCTGGGCGAGGTGGGACTAAACATCCACCACAGTGCACCATGGCAGGAACAAGTCTTTAGTCCCGGTTGGTGGCTCCAACCACGACTAAAGACCCCCCCCCCCCTTAGTCGCGGTTGGAGCCACCAACCAGGACTAAAGGCCTATGCTTCCCGCCTTCAGCTGGTGAAATTCACCTTTAGTCCTGGTTGGTGGGTCCAACCGGGACTAAAGGCCTCCGCATATATATACAACACTTGAAATTTTTTCAGTTTCTTTGCTTCTTCGACCACTACAAAGGAGATCGCCGCGCCGCCAGGCTGCTGCTGCACGCGCCTGCCCCGATGTCGTCTTGCCTCCCCTGACGCCAGAGCTCGTTGCCGCCCCCGACGCCGAACGCGCCCTCCTCTCGAGCCCTGACGCCGCCCGCGCCCGCTCCTCCCTGAGCTCCTCACCGCCCACGCTTGCCCCGACATCATCGCCGCCCCCGCCCCACCTCGCCTCGCCATCTATGTCGCCCCGCTGTGAGCTCTCCCCCCTCTCCCTCTCTCCCTCACCCCCCTACTGCCATGGCCGACCCTTCCCGAGGCCACACACACACATGCATGAACACACACACACACACTCACACACACACACACACATTTTCTTAAGTTAGATGATTATATGTATATTTGTATGTTTAGTATATATGTATAGCAATTTTGTCATTTTCAGGAATTAATTAGTATATAATGTATGTATATAAATTTTGAGGAATTCTGGCATTTTGATCCAATTTGTATAGAAATTAGTATATACATATGTATGAATATAATGCACAGAAAAAAGTTGAGGAATTTTGACATTTGATGCAATGTATAGCAATTAGTATATGTATGTATACAATGTATAGAAAACATTTGAGGAATTTTGACCATGCATAGAAAAAGTTGCATTTTTTAATGTTGTATTTACAAAAGTTTGTCATGTATTTGCAAAATCACAATCAAACATTTAGAAAATGTTAAATTTGCATAGATCGAATTTGTTCTCCACGAATGATGCTCGGCCTGCATCCTAGTCGTCGACCCGTTAAAGACGACGTCCTGCTTCAGGGAGGTGCTACCTTTAGGGGCGTGCAGCTTGGTGAGGAACCCGGGTCCCATCGTCGACCCGGAGCTTCTTTGGTGGCAGGCGTGTGGGCCACATTCGGTGCAGAGGCTGACGTCCCCCACAGATGTGGTACGTCACCGTGTCAGGGAGGAGGACGAGCACGTCTGTCGCTACATGCTTGTGTTGGATGTCAGGTTCTCCAATACCTGGCAGGTTCTTTAGGGATCTCACCCGAGCTATGATCCCTTCTCTTTGGGTGTCCACCATGAGTGATGTTAGCTAGTGATGTTATATATATGATCATATTCGAGATGTATTAGTGACAATACTCGAGATGTATTAGAGATTATATTTGATAATATTCGAGACGATGTACTTGAGATTATATTATTCGATAATATTCAAGACAGTGTATTCGAGATTATATTATTTGATAATATTTGAGACGATGTATTCGAGAATATATTCGATGATGCATATTATCTGGATTATTCAAGATGATATATTACTGATATCATTCGAGATGGATATTATCTACTATGATTCAGTTTTTCCTTATTGATTGCATGCATTCTAATTTGAATTCTAAATTGTTTTATCTTTCTTCTAGATTAGTTAAATAAAATCCATGGACAATACCGGCGGACAAGGATAAGAGGCCCTGTTCGAGATCATACGCTTCCCGAGACCAGATGAGAACGAAGAAGACGACGGCTCGCAATATCTGAACAATGCTGGTGATGGTATGATGTTCAATGATGACGCACGAATAGATGAAGTCCAGAACAATGATGATGAAGGAAATTTTGTTCTTCAAATAACAAAGACCAGCGAGGTATATTTATATAAGGCATCTGGAGATCATCACATGTTTTAATTTATTTGTATATATATATTAATGAATCGATCTTTCTTCTTTTAGCCCTCTAGATCGAGCAAATCCTCTACAAGAAGCAGGGCAGTTTGAGGCCCGGCCAAAATGTTGCCGGCTGGCGTAAAGTACAACATCGATGCCATCAAACCTAATGGCGAACCTGATGAACCTAAGAAGAATGTGGATAAGTTCATTCGTCAATGCAGAGTTATTGTCAGGGACCAAATCCCGATCTTCGTTCAAGAATGGAAAAAGCCAGCAAAGGGAGATCCAAATGTTACTTTTGTCGATCAAAGAACAAAAAATATGCTTTGGGATCATTGGACAGATGCAGATCTGGAGAAATTCAAGAACAAGGTTCTTAAGAAGATGGCGATAGCATTCAACAACCACAAGAAAACTATATGTGCCGCGTATGTCAAAGTAGGAAAGCAGACTCCAGAATTCAAGGGAAAACGGGAGAAGGCAAGAGATCACCGGGAAGCTTTTGTTAACTTCAAGGAATCGGAAGTAGCTCAGGAACGGTCGAGAAAAAACAAGATTAATGACGTGAAAAAGTAGTGGCACCATAAGCTGGGGCCAGGTGGCTATGAGGTGGCCTGGCCTAAGTGGGATCTCGCTGAGCAAGAGATGATGGATGCATGGGTCACTCCAGTTACATTGAGATGGCCCCCCAGGTGCAGGACTTGGTTCTATGCTCATGGGGGGAAGTTGGACCCGAAGACATGCGAGATTTTGGAGCGGGCATGTCTTAAAGGAGCCGATGAAAGTTTACTTGTTGCAATAGAAGAGGCTCGAACGGGGGTGTTCACACCCAACAGAGAGAACGAAGAGATTATGTGTTCCCTGAAGAATCCTGAACACCCGGGAAGAACATGAGGCAAAGGAGTTGTTTCGTGGTTTGAGAGGTTTGCGGACTCGAACGGCTACTACAGAAACCGTGCGAGAAAGAAGTAGCAGGAGGAGAAGAAGAGGAAGCTGGAGGAGGAGCAGAGGAAGACGGAAGCAGACCGCCTTCGCATCGTAGAATCAAAGCACGCAGAGTTGTAACTCTCTTTCAAGCGGCAACAGCAACAGATCAACTCACTTAGCCAGGAAAATGGGTCTCAAAGTGGCAGCAGCTAGCAGATCCAGCATTGGATAGAACCGTCCCGTCAATGCCGAGAAGCAGCGTGGGTTCCTCCCTGGGCGATGATGCACTTGATAGATACCCTATGGAAGATATCATAGATACGACAACTTGTGAGCTACATACACTACAAAAAAAAGACACATCTATGACATTTTGGGCCGAACGAAATTTTTTTCTATCATACATATGACACTTCTATGACGATAATTGTGACAAAACCCGGTATCATGATAGATGTGGTGGGCTCCTACTTCTATGACAAAAAATGATGATAGAAAATGGGCTTTTCGTCCTGGGCGGGCCGGAGACGCAGCTGCATGACATTCTTTGGGCCGTCCATGACAAAAAAACCATGGTAGAAGCAAGGGGGAGGAAAATTTCGGGGAGTTGCCGGTTAAGGTGGGAGGTCGGGGGCCGAGCGATGCACATTTCTCTCGTACATGTGCGAGGCGTTGGCTCTAACTGAACCCGAGCGAGGCGTTGGGCTCTAACTGAACCGGAGCGATTGCACTGCAGGCTACGCGTTACTGAACTCGAGCGATCGATCGATGGCTGTTAACTGAACCCGATGGAGCGATTCCTTCACTATTGCTGCTAACTGAAGCCGATCGATTGGATGAACAGTGAGTGTTGCGGGGGGGGGGGGGGGTTGGATGAATAGTGAGCATTGGCGTTGCCTCTGGATGAACAGGACCCCGTGGTGTGGAGGGATGGATGAACAGTAGACGGTGGAGGGGTGTCCGTGGAGGGGTGGTTGAACAGGACCTCGTGGTGTGGAGGGCTGGATGAATAGTAGACGATGGAGGGGTGGATGAACAGTAGACGGTGGAGGGTTGGTCGAAATGTAGCCGGTGGAGTAGCACGCGGTGGAGGCTGGATGAACAGGAGCCCGTGGAGGCTGGAGGAGGTCGATGGTAGCCCGTGGAGGCTGCAGGAGGTCGACGGTGGAGATGAACAGTATCTCGCGGAGTCCCATTTTGTGGTACGCCACACCCCTCCTGATGAACAGGACCCCCGTTTTGACCGTAGGAGGTCTGTTTCCTCCGTTTTGCGGTACGCCACACCCTTCCCGATAAACAGGACCCCCGTTTCAACCGTAGGAGGTCCATTTCGTCCGTTTTGCGATACGCCACACCCCTCCCGATCAACAGGACCCCCGTTTCGACCGTAGGAGGTCCGTTTCCTCCGTTTTGCGGTACGCCACACCCCTCCCGATCAACAGGACCCCGTTCCAAACGTAGTAGGTCTGTTTCCTCCGTTGTGCGGTACGGCAGGCCTCTTTTCCATCGCCTGTTCCGTCCAAGACGGTTGGCTCCCACGCGTTCCGTTGCCTCCTGATGAACACGACGCATTCCGTTGCCTTCCCATGAACTCAACGCATTCTGTTGGCTCCCCATGAACACGACGACGTCGTTTCTCCGTTCCGACCCATCCATGTCATATGCGCGAGTAGGCGTTCGAGACCCTGCCTGTACGTACGTACGTGGCCGTATTTTCTTTCTTGCACCCTCGCCGCTGTACGTACGTGTACATGCTACGTGTGTGCCTCTACATCGACACGTGTGCACCTCTACTACGATACGTGCGTGCCTCTACATCGACCAGTATGTACGTACACTTTTGCGATAAGAATGACAACGCTACGTACGCTTCGACCAGGTGGGTCCCGACTATCAGGCACTTCCTTGCCTGCGAAGATGTAGCTGGTGGGTCCCAACAGTCAGGGGGGTGAATCATTTTGGTTTTTTTTTCCAGACGCACTTCCTTGTGTGCGAAGATGTAGCTGGTGGGTCCCAACAGTCAGCAAGGAAACGTTTTTTCGCGAAGTACTAGTGGCCCGTCCAGTGGGTCCCTGCTGTCAGGTGGAGGAATAATTATTTTGCGCGTAATAAGGAGGCACTTCCTTGCGGCCACCGTGGACCCAGCTGTCAGCCTCTCCACGCACAGTACTCTTCTGATGGAAGTCAGTCGTTGACCACATTGACCACACCGCGCCGAGAGCACCACGACGCTGGATGACGGTGAGGCCTAGGAAAGGGACGACGCGGAGTCGGGGAAGACGCATCAGTGGATGCCCACGCGAAGAGGAGTACGAGGGTGGGGCTGCCGTCGCCGCAGAATAATAGGGGGTGTGGGTGAGTAGAGGGATGACCTGGCCAGCGGTGGGAGTAGTAGGCGCGGTGAGGCCTCCGCCGCATCGCAGCCGGCCACGGGAGGCAGAAGCACGAGGCACGACTGGCGCTGGTTTGGGCGGCTGGAGGAAGAAGACCAGAGGTTGAAGAAGCACTACGGCCGTTGGATGGACATCGTACGGTCACTAGAGCTAGAATCGTGCATATTATTGACTAAGTTGACAAAGCTCTCCGTCCCCGTCAACTTAGTAGGCCCACAAGTCAGCCTCCCACTATACTGGGTCCCATCTAACAAGCAGAGTATTCATTTTTTTGTGCGTAATAAGGAGGCACTTCCTTGCGTGCGAAGATATAGCTGGTGGGTCCGAGCTGTCAGCGGCGGTAACGTTTTTTTCGCGAAAGACAGAGGCCCTTTCGGTGGGTCCCTGATGTCAGGTGGAGGAATCATTATTTTGCGCGTAATAAGGAGGCATTTCCTTGCGTGCGGCCATGGACCTAGTTGTCGGCCTCTCCACGTACAGTCCACTTTAGATGCATGTCGGTCGTTGACCACATTGACCAGGCCGCGCCGAGAGCACCAGGGCGGTGGACGATGGCGAGGCCTAGGAAAGGAACGACACGGAGGCAGGGAAGACTCGGCAGTTGTTTCCCACACGGAGGGGAGTATGACTGTACGAGGGTTTGCTGGTTCGTCTGCCGTCGCTGGAGAATAACAGCAGGTGTGGGTGAGTAGAGGGATGGCTAGGCTAGCGATAGGAGTACGGTGGGGCGGTGAGGCCTGCGCGGCAGCAGAGCCGGCCGCGGGGAGGAGGGAGCAGGCAGTCCCGCCGGTGCTTGTTTGAGCGGTTGGAGCAGGAAGAGTAGAGATTGAAGAAGCACGACGGCCGTTGGATGGCAATCCAACAGTCACTGCTTGTGCGTCAACCTATTTTTTAGGAAAGCCTCAAATCTGTGGAAAACAGCATACAGCCCATCTGCCATTATTTCTAATAATTTACAGCCCATTTGCTAATTCTTACGGTTTTTTTGGAGCCCATATTCTCTTTGTTAGCATTACAGCCCATACTGTGGCCACGGTTAAAAAATAATACGAAATTTTGCATATTTCGGTGCGGTCCGAACTGTTTTTAATCCCGAAATTTCGACTCACATTCAAACTGATTTTAAAAATAAATGTATATCAATATAAAATCCAACAAATTCTCCACGCATAAAAATTAATGTAATTTAAAATTTTGAAATGAAAAAAAAAGATATTTGAAACTAATTGCCGGTTTGATGTGTTTTAAAAATGTACAACCCATTTCCCATTACTGATGGGCCATTTTCTCGGCCAGCCGAATGAAAGCTCTCCTCGTCTTGAAAGATTTGCAGCCCAACAGGCCTGACAACGCGACTTACTTGGCAAATCACAAAAAAACTGGGTTGTGGCCGTGGACCCAGCTGTCAGCCTCTCCACGTACAGTACTCTTCCGATGGAAGTCGTTCCTTGACCACGTTGACCATGCCGCGCGGAGAGCACCATGGTGGTGGACGACGGCGAGGCCTAGGAAGGGGACGACGCAGAGCCGGGGAAGACGCAGCAGTGGAAGACCGCGTGGAGAGGAGTACGAGGGTTCACTGGTTCGGTTGTGGTGTGAGGCTGCCGTCGCCGCAGGGCCTGGCCAGTGGTGGGAATAGTAGGGGCGGTGAGTCCTCCGTGGTAGCACAGCCGACCACAGGAGGCAGGAGCATGAGGCACGACCGGCGCTGGTTTGGGCGGCTAGAGCAAGAAGACCAGAGGTTGAAGAAGCACTACGACCATTGGATGGACATCGTACGGTCACTGGAGATAGAATCGTTCATATTGACTAAGTTGACAAAGCCCTTCGTCCCCGTCAACTTAGTAGGCCCACAAGTCAGCCTCCCACCAAGGTGGGTCCCAACTAGCAGGGGGACTATTCATTTTTTTGTGCGTAATAAGGAGGCACTTCTGGTGGGTCCGAGCTGACAGCGGGGGGGGGTGTTTTTTTTTCGCGAAATACGGTGGCCCGTCAGGTGGGTCCTAGGAGTCAGGGGGCAAACGTTTTTTTTCCGCAAAATACGGTGGCCCGTCCAGTGGGTCCCTGCTGTAAGTTGGAGGAATCATTATTTTCTGCGTAATAAGTAGGCACTTACTTGTTGCGGCCGTGGACCCGGCTGAGACTCTCCACCTATAGTATACTTCCGATGGAAGTCGTTCCTTGACCACGTTGACGTCGCCGTGTTCCGTTGCATGCATTCGTCCATGGGCGTGGTGCGTCCCCACTGTCAGCCTCTCACGTAATGTCGTCTTCCTATGACTCTCGGTTGTTGACCACGTTGACCACACCGTGCCGAGCGCACCCAGACTGGCATGACCCGGAGATGGGGAAGACGGGGCAGTGCAGTCACAGATGGAGAGGAGTGGGAAACTTCACTGGTTCGGGTGCGCGGCAGCACAGCCGTGGTGCCGCCCACGGGAGACAGGAGCAAGAACAGAGGTTGAAGAAGGAGCACGGCTGTTGGATTAACATCCAACGGTCTAGCTACTAGAATCATTTGTTGATTAAGTTGACAAAGCCGTGCGTACACGTCCTCTTAGCAGGCCCACAAGTCAGTCACCAAATCTGACGGGTCCCAGCTGTCAACGGGATGAATAATTTTTTTCGCAAAACAAGGAGGCACTTCCTTCCGTGCGAAGATACAGCCGGTGGGTCCCAGCTGTTAGGTGGAGGAAACATTTTTTTCAGCTTAATAAGGAGGAACTTTCCTTGCGTGCGACCAGGGACCTCGTGGGTCCCAGCCGTCAGGCTCTCCACGTACAGTCCTCTTCTGATGACTCTCGTTTTTTGACCACGCCGCACCGAACACAGCGAGGCGGTGGACGACGGCGAGGCCCCGGACGGGAACGACTCGGAGATGGGAAAACGCGGTAGTGGAGTCACAGATTGAGAGGAGGAGAAGGGTTATAACTAGTTCTGTTACAATTCATATCAAACTCAGGTTCACAGGATACGTTCATATTCATAGCCAACATTCACTATCAACAACTCAAAAGATTCATATATACACAAGCTCAGCATATCTATGCATCCAAATGATTGATAGATCACACGATAATATTCATACATAATTCACAAACAGATTCAGATATACACATGTTCAGTATGTTTATGCATCCAAATGATTGAGATCACAGCCAAATATGATCCACGGACGAACTTTAATTACCTAGGGTACAAACTGGTAAATGGTGTTCAATCAGAGGTACTTCTTGCTAAAATTAGTTCATGTACGAGTAAACTTTCGAGTACATAAGAGGCAGCACAGACAATCTGAACTTTGCGTGTAGGTTTATCCTCAAATAGTGGCCTCGTGCCGAGGGAGGTTTGAGCAACTTGGCCACTACTTTCATCCAACTAGTTTACTGGCTCATCTTGGTCCTGTATCTCGCCAAAATTCTACATTGCAGATGAGAAAGGAGGCAGTTGAGAAAATGAACCACCCAAATTTTTTGTGCAGTTCAACTGAAATGGAGCATCCTTGTCATGCAGACTGATTAAGTGCCAGATAAATATACGCGTCAACCAACTTGTTTGGAATCTTTGGACTCCATGCCATATAGTTCACTACCGTATGTGCCGAGAACCAAAAGGCACAAGTTGGGACCAAAGACTGGACTGCGTTTTTCTGGGCTATGCACCAAGCAATATTTTTGGCGTTCACTCTCCTAATACTTGGAGTTTGACAATTGGTTGACGCCGGTTGGTACTCGAATGAATATAGGCACTTCTTATCAACATCGATGCTTGTCTGAGTGAACTTTGGTGTACATAGCAGCAGCATAAGTACATGTCCATCTGATCATTTTGTGCAGTTCTACTGAAATCATCCGATGTAATGATTTGCCTGCGAGTTCAGGCTCCATATTACTCCTTTATGAAATCGGCAAACAGTAGCACAATACCAAATTACCAATACATATGACAGGCCCAATAATCAGGATAAAGACCAGTAGCAACATGTGTGAGGTAGCATATCAATTACTATTTCCTTTGACTGGAAGCCGAGATAAGCCAAGCGACTAACAGCAAAGGAAGAAAGAAAGTGGAGATTAGCGACTGACAGGAAAGGACGGAAGCTGTCGAGGCAATGAACCACCCAAAGTTTTTGTGCAGTTCCACCAAAATCAAGCATCCCTGTTGGCACATATATTGAGAGAGTGAGATTACTGTAATAGTGGGACTAGTTGATGAAACATACACTAACAAATAGAAGCACCCTCATTATCTTAATGGGTAAAGTTAGCAACATAGTAGTCTTGCTTAAAGAGAGGTATTAGTTTATTTAATCAGTGCCAATTAGCTCAACTCAACACTCAAAGCATTGCCATTTATCATAGGTTGCAAAACTTAAAAGTGCAAAGATAAAGGAGTTTCTCATGACAGTAGCACGATACAAATAGAGATGACAACAAACTAATATGGATGAAGGCCTTAGGCCCGTACCAACCTGAGAAAAAAAGCTTATTCATGTAGTCCCATAAGAGATGATAAAGCACTAACTGGAATCACACAATAGTATATATTTTTGTGCACTTCAAATGTATGGTTGAAATCACTCTTGTTTACCAGTGCTGAGATTATATCGAAAGATTATCAAGAACTTCTAGCAGAGTTAAAGCACTGGCTGGGATACAGTTCATTGTATTGTCTTGTCTAGTTCCACTAAAATGTATGATTGGCACAACATGATCCCTGTTTGCACAAGTAGGAACAAGGAGAAACCTTCATTAGCTTAGTGAGAAAGGATAGGAAGACATTAGCATATTACTCAAACAGTAGCATCAAATTCATGATGGACAATACGGAAACCATTGCCTCATTGAACCAATGGAAATAAATTGACATGCAAAACAATAGCACTATTATGTCATGACACTAATAATATTCCCTCCCTGCTCCACCACATGATTTACCTCCATAGACAAACATTCACACATACATGATTCAGCATAGGGTCCTACTAAAGATTTGTTTAACTCGAACAGGAAAATTAGGCAGTAATAAATTAGTGGTACTTAAGTACTCCTAATTAATTAAGTGAGATAGCAGAAGTGGAAGGGCTCCCTAGAGGATCGTCTCACATGTAAGGTAGTCGTTGCCGGAGCCCTTGAATAGCCTCTACTAAGGCCTCTGGCTTCAGCAAGATCGCCTTGGCACTTTTATTCTTCTTCTTCTTCCTCTTCATGCTCTGTTTCTCTTTCTCCTCACCAGTTGGTGAAACCAAGTACATGATTGGCCTTCCAATTCAGAATTGGTTCTGTCAGTGAGGGAGTACAAGTGTACTAGTAAAAACAGCATTATTTTCTCATGGCAGTCGGAAAATAGAGATGAACACATGCATTAAATATCATTCTTACCTAAAGGAAGGTTATGGCACCAATATGGATGATGAGGATTGGAACACAGACCTCCCTTTGTGCAGTTCCACCAAAATGAACCAACTGTTCCATCTGACATTCCAGTTAAACAACACAAAAGTCACTTGTACTGATGTTGCCCAAGCCGTGAACCTAAAGTCAGGCAGTAGGCCTGATTCATTGAATAATGTCCAAGAAAACAAGCTTCCGAATTTGGAAATTTATTGGCCCCTGAATCTTATATCGGGCGAGGTTCCGGATTTAAATCTACCCGCCCACCCAAATATAAGGGATCTATCCCAAATACGGCAAGAGCCCAGGGAAACAGTACGCCAGTACTGGGTCAGATTCCTCCTGGTTATGAACAGGATAAAGGACTGCCGTGAGAAAGACGCAATTTCATTCTTCTGTAACAACTACACGGACATCGAAATCCTCAACGCCATAAGTCGCCGCGAAATTACACGCTTCGCCGACTTGACATCCATAGTACGAAAGTACTGTGCGACAGAAAGCGTTCGGAAAACTAAAAATAAATTCTGGGACAATCTGGCCCTGAATACAATACCATTCCGAAACAAAAGGGCGCATTATCGCCAGACACCTGGGACAAACAGCAAAAAACAAACACCCTCTATAGTGTATGGGACCGTACTGGAGGGATGGCTCAATGGACCCTGTAAAATTCATAGTTCAGGGGAAGTCACACCAACTCACAGCCTTAGAGCATGTTGGATACTCCGGCAGGTGGCCAGAAGTGGCGAGGAGCTTCTAACTCCAGAATCCGCAGGGCACCACCCCAGAAACGCCAGTATGGTGTCGACAGTCTTCGAGACTTTCGCATCAAACAATGCGAGGAAACGAACGCTCCGCAGCCTTACCGAAGTCTACCAAGTAGCAACAATAAACCCATGGAGTGACACGGCTATTACCTTTAATGCTAGTGACGAACCTAAATTTCGGACAGCCCGAGCACCAGCCGCATTGGTCCTCAGTCCGATAGTGGATAGCTTCCGACTTACAAAGGTACTCATGGACGGCGGCAGCGGACTTAACCTCATCTACGAGGAAACCCTGCGAAAAATGGAAATAGACTGGAGCCGCATTGAGCGAAGCAACACAACCTTTAAAGGAATAATACCAAGCCGGGAAGCGTGCTGTTCAGGGAAAATCACACTGGATCTGGTGTTCGGCACGCCGGATAATTACAGATCCGAGGATGTCACATTTCAAGTGGCCCCGTTCAGAAGTGGATACCACGCTCTGTTAGGGTGAGAAGCATTTACAATTTTTCAAGCCATACCCCATTACGGGTACATGAAGCTCAAAATGCCCAGACCCAACGGAATCATCACTCTTGCTAGTGATCAGGACACAGCGCTCCGCACTGGCCCTGGAGGCATTATCCGAAGCCCTAGCGGCCGAGGAACTAACTGCGTTGCGCTCCATGGTGGACAGGGACGATGTGATACTAGATAAGAGATCCAAGTCCACCTCTTTTAAACCAGCGGACGAAATAGTCAAATTCCAAGTCCATCCAACGGACCCCACAAAAACGGCCTCCATCGGGGCACAATTAAACCCTGATGTACATGCCGCACTACGAGAATTCCTACGGGAAAATTGGGACATCTTTGCCTGGCACCCCTCAGACATGCCCAGAATCCCACGTAGGCTGGCCGAGCACAGCCTGAAGGGTTCAAGCCCATTAAGCAGACTCTTTGGCGTTTCTCTGAACCCAAGAGACAAGCCATGGGAGAGGAGCTAGCAAAACTACTAGAAGCCGGATTCATCAGAGATATAAAACATCCGGACTGGCTAGCAAACCTGGTGATGGTACCAAAGAAGGACAAATCCTGGCGCCTATGCTAGAAATCCTGTTTTGTCAGTAGGTTGGCGTCGTCGATTTCAAAGACCTAAATAAAGCTTGCCCAAAGGATCCCTTCCCCCTCCCCCAAATTGATCAAATCATCGACGCCACTGCAAGACACGATTCATTGTGTTTCCTCGATGCATACTCTGGCTACCACCAAATCAAGATGGCAGAGTCATACCAAGCCGCAACGGCATTCATCACCCCATACGGCCCATTCTGCTTCAACACGATGCCCTTCGGGCTCAAAAACGCCGGCGCAACATATCAGCGCATGATTCAGACATGTCTGGCCAACTAGATCGGCAAAACAGTTGAAGCGTACGTAGATGACGTGGTCGTCAAAACCAAACACGTCGATACTCTAGTAGACGACTTGAGGCTCACATTCGACAATCTCCGAGCATATGACATTAAGCTCAACCCGGAAAAATGCGTTTTCGGCGTACCAGCCGGAAAGTTCTTGGGCTTCATCGTATCCGGTAGAGGAATTGAAGCAAACCCAGCCAAGATCCGAGCTCTGTCACAATTGGATATCGCAACAGACCTCAAACAAATACAAAAATTAACTGGATGCGTGGCGGTTCTAAGACGCTTTATCTCCCGCTTAGGGGAAAAGGCATTACCCCTTTATCGCCTCCTGCGACGCACCAAACACTTCAAGTGGACGGATGCCGCTACGGCCGGACTCGACGAAATCAAAGCCATATTGGCAACAAATCCGGTCCAGGCCGCGCCCAACATGGGTGAACCAATGTTATTATACATCGCGGCAACCCATCAAGTTGTAAGTGCGGTGCTCGTTGTCGAACGAGAAACGGACGGACACAAGTTCGCTCTCCAAAAACCAGTTTACTACGTGTCCACTGTCCTAGCCCCATGCAAGTCACGGTACCCGCACTATCAAAAGATATCATACGCAGTGTTCATGGCATCCCGGAAGCTGCGACACTATTTTCAAGAGTGTTCAATAACAGTAGCCTCTGAAGTACCTCTTAATGACATTATAAACATGTCACATCCCTAGTTCTGACAATGCCTAGTGCATGCATTAGAGTGTTGCACCATGTTTAAATTTCATTTAAATTTGAAATGGGGATTGTTGAAACCCTAGCACCAAATGAAATTTAACTAGGTTCAATAAAAATATTTTCAATAACCCAGAATGCCCTTTGGAAATGTTCATAATTTCTGTTAAAGGTGAAAACCTCTTCCAAAAATGATGAACATATTTATAGGCTATTCCTGGATTTTTGAATTAAATTATATAGTATTTGCATTTGGGCATTTAATTGCTAATAATATTTTAAATGCTCAAATAATCACAAACTGAAATGTTTACTGTTGGAAATATTCCAAACAGTGGCCACAGTCAGTTGCATGATTTTTGGAAATGCTCTGGCATTTTTAATAAATCCAAACACAATTACAGAAAATAGAAAACAGTAACTAAAATAGAAATAAAAGAGAGGAGAGAAACCTTACCTGGCGCTCACCTGGTAGCCCACCTGGCCCAGCAGCACGGCCCAGCCCGCCACCGCTACTCCCCTGTCGTCTTCCTCCTCGCCAGAAGGACGCGGACACCGCGACGCCGCCGTGCGCGCCACCTCCACCCTGCTCTGGCCACCTCCTGCTTCCTCCCCGAGCCCTCTGGTGACGCCACGCACTTCCCCTCGCCCCCTGCACCTCCCCTCTCTTCCCCTGGACCCCGTTCCCTCCTCTGCTTCCCTCCCTGCACGCGCCCGAGCGGAGCCCATCGCCGCCGACGCCGTTACCGGGGCCACAGCCACCCCCTCGCTCCCACTATGCATCCCTGAGCTCCGCCCTGACCCCGTGAAGCTACCCACGCGACGCACGCGACCAGAGGAGGCCGCAGTCGACCGGAGCATCGTCGTCTTCACCTCCGGTGCCCGGAGATCGACTCCACCGATTCGGCGCGTCCAGAGCCTCCCCGGCCCCGCCGTCTGCACCGTCTGACTCGCCGTGAGCCACTTACCTTATTCCCTAACTCCTTGTGCTCGCCCCCGTGATGTAGCGTCGTTCCCCACGAGCCCGAAAGCTCACCGCCGCCGGCCATGCCGCCGTCGTGGCTACAGACGCCGTAGCTCGTGCCTGGGCGCGTCATAGCACTCGGTTTGCTCCCAGGAGCCCGTAGCGCCCACCAGCCCCTCCTCCCGTGCCCCCGAACGCCAACCCCGACCTCGCCCGAGCTCCGGCCGCCGCCTCGGGCTCCACTCCGGCGAGCTCCGGCCTCCCCAGCTCATCCCACATGCTCCACTGGATGCGGACGATGACGGGCTACGCCCCGGTGGTCTCCGCGCGCTTTTCCGCCGCCTGTAGCCCATTCCGGCGAAGCACCGCCGCGCGGTTTGGTCGTCGCCGGCCGAACTCCGGCGAGGCTGACGTGGCGGCTTATTTAGCGCTAATCCCCACCATTAGCCACCCCACCAGCCGCTGACAGTGGGCCCTAGAGCCAAGTCAACCCTGGTCAGTGCGGGTTTGACCCAGGGTTAACCCCAGTGTCACTGACGTGTGGCCCCCACACGTCAGGTTTGACCTGGTCAGCCCTGCTGACGCCTCTGTGACGTCACGCTGACGCAATAAACCATTTTCTGGATTTAATTTAATTCTGAAATTCAGAAAATACTAAAACTTCTAAAATCATAGAAAATTAACCGTAACTCCAAATTAAATAATTTATATATGAAAAATTATCAGAAAAATTCAAGGAATCCATCTGTACCATTTTCATGCATGTTAGAACAACTTATAGCTGCTGTTTAGCACAAATCAATTAAAGGGCATTTAATAATCACATATGGAGTTTGAATTTGAATTTTATATTCAAACCAACTTCATTTAATCTGTTGCTAGTTGCATTAGCCCAAAACACATTCATTTTGCCATGTCATGATCATGCATCATATTGTGCATTGCATTGATTGTGTTTCCTTCTGTGTTGCCGGTATTTGTCCCCTCTCGATAGACGTGATACCGATGATGTGATCGTTGACACTGATGAAGACTCAATGTTATCTTCAGAAGTGCCAGGCAAGCAAAACCCCCTTGTTCATTCCGATACAATCCTACTCTCTCGCTCCTGCTCTCTTTTACTGCATTAGGACAACAACGATTCATCTGTTACTTGCTGCGGTAGCTGAACCCCTTTATCCTTTGCATGACCTGTCATTCCACAGTAAATAGATGAAACCCACTAGTATGAGTAGGAATTGTTTGAGCCCTGTTGTGCCTACTCATTCATGCTTGTTTGTCATGCCTGCTACTGCTTAGAGTTGAGTCAGGTCTGATTCATCGGGGATGAATCAGAGGCGTGTGAACATGTCCTACTGTGTGTGAGCTAAGTGTGTGAACACGATTTGGTAAAGGTAGCGGTGAGAGGCCATGTAGGAGTACATGGTGGGTTGTCTCATTGCAGCCGTCCTCAGGAACTGAGTTCTGTGTTTGTGATCCATGATTCAGCTACTACCATACATTGGGCCCTGAAATATGACCCCGCTCGACTTCTTATTCACCCTTGTCCTCTGTCCAGGAGTTGCAAGTAGTTTCTGGTGTTTGTAGCTATGCTGGAGGCCGTGGACAGCGCTGACCGTAGGGGTGGGCTGTGATGCGGTAGGCACGTGGCCGGGTACACCGGGCGCCCGTTTGGTGTCACGGAACCCTGTTCACATCGTTTGGGGCTGTGAGCGAAACTCCGGCCGGATCTCCTCATGGATGGAACCCGAATAGGCGATAAACCTGGACTAGAGACTTGAGTGTTTAGGTAGGTCGTGGTCTACACCCACGTCGGCTTTCGCTTGAAGTCTGCCGAGCACATGTCGTGTGCAGACGCTAAGTGGTGGAAACATGTATGAAGAAGTACACCCCTGCAGGGTTAACATCATCTATTCGAATAGCCGTGTCCGCGGAAAAGGACTTCTGGGTTGCTTATATCAGTTCATAGACAAGTGAAAGTGGATACTCTAAAATACGCAAGATAAGCGTGAGTGCTATGGAAGGCGTTCTCGTAGGGAGACGGGAGCGGATCCATAGTGGTGTATTGATATGGTGAATATGTGGACTCGTGTGCGCCACCTCAAAAGAGTTACTTGCAGTCGTAGTTCAGGATAGCCACCGAGTCAAAGCTGGCTTGCTGCAGTTAAACCCCACCATCCCCTTTGTTGAAAATGATGCATATGTAGTTAGTTCTGATGTAAGTCTTGCTGGGTACATTTGTACTCACGTTTGCCTATTTTATGTTTTTGCAGAGAGACTTCAGTCTCACTAGTAGTTCCACGTGGACTTCGACGTTTAGCTTGATACCTCAGCTACGATCTTGTGCCCTCGGCAGGATCTGATCGATAGTCAGGCTTCTCAGCCTTTTTCATTTATAGATGTCTGTACTCAGACATGATAGCTTCCGCTTGTGCTTTGACTTGTATGCTCTGATTGTTGGGTCATGAGACCCATGTTTGTAATGTCTCGCTCCTCGGAGCCTATTGAATAAATTACTTGAGTCGTAGAGTCATGTTGTGATGCCATGTTGTATCTGCACATATCGAGCATATTGTGTGTATGCTATTGAAATGCTTGGTATGTGTGGGATCTGACCATCTAGTTGTTTATCTTTAGTAGCCTCTCTTACCGGGAAATGTCTCCTAGTGTTTCCACCGAGCCATGGTAGCTTGCTACTGCTCCGGAACACTTAGGCTGGCCGGCATGTGTCCTTCTTCGTTCCTGTGTCTGTCCCTTCGGGGAAATGTCACGCGATGAATACCGGAGTCCTGTTAGCTAGCCCAGTGCTACAGCCTGGATTCACTCGCTGATGACCGACACGTTCGATGCTGGGTCATGGATGCCTGTCCCTGTAAGTCTGTGCCACTTTGGGTTTACGACTAGCCATGTCAGCCCGGGCTCCTTATCATATGGATGCTAGCGACACTGTCATATACGTGTGCCAAAAGGCGCAAACGGTCCCGGGCAAAGGTAAGGCGACACCCGTGGGAATACCGTGCGTGAGGCCGCAAAGTGATATGAAGTGTTACATGCTAGATCGATGTGGCATTGAGTCGGGGTCCTGACAGCGTTGGTATCAGAGCTTGACTGCCTGTAGGATTACCAAGCCAAACCGGTCGAAGTTGAGTCTAGAAATTCTTTAGTTATATAAGGGAATTGATTGTGGGATGGAACGTAAGGCTCTTTTTACTCCTTATACCTCATGCCCTTCTGATCTGAGTCATCTTATCTTTCCTGCGGGGATTAAGAACTAGGCTATCTCTTCTTTCTATTAGGATCACGTGTTACTAATCAGTAGACTTATAAGATTGTTGGATTTAAGTCTCAGTTCAGTTCCTACTACTTCCGTATGTTAATTGTTGATCTCGGAACCTTGATATTGTGCTTCTGAGTGGTTATGCCACCATTTTTGTGATTGTCTCAAATCTTTTTGAGCAATTATAGCCGTTATGCTGTCCGAGTCATCTCAGGTCTCTAAACAGTCTGATGCACTTGCAAATTCCTTCCTCCCGTTTCAATGTTCCTTTGGGCCAGATTAACCACACTAATTAGTGAGTTGAGGTACTCCGTTACCTTGACATATATGTTGGAGATATTATTATGACCCTAGGTGTCTTAGGGGATCATCTAGTAATTTAGCCATGATTTGTGTTTCCAGTGTGAAGATTCTGGCCTTTATTCTCGGAAGCATCCCGTGATGCTACTTAGTAATAGGTATTCTGTTCCTGGGTTCTTGAACCCGAGATTCACTCTACCTACTTCGTGTTGATAGTAATTGTTAGTGCCTTCAGGATATTAGTAACCTTTGCGATAGTCCTTGAGGTCCGTGGTATCTTCTTCTTCCAAATACCATGAACTACTTATGGCAGAAGTTCCTCGTTGAACTGAAATATCACAACAGGATTATTCTTGAGGAATTCTCCATTCATAAATCGTGACTCTGCCAGTTCTACCTTTCTGCATGGGTTATCCGGAAGAAATATGTTGAACTTGGTTCGACATACTAATCTATGCATCCACAACTCAGAAAGTTATATGTTCCTTTGAGTTGTTCTCTTTAGTTCACTACTGACCTTCGTCTATCAATTGATAGCCAAGAGTATGCGCGCGTTCGTTTGTCGATGCCTATTACTCTTGTGGCCCGTCAAGCCATTCCGTCCTGAATGACTAGGAGAAACAAACTCCAGTACCTCATCCATATTTAGGATTGGGTCAAAGTAGTTGTGTTCCGCAGATCAAGTTACAATCCAGCTTCTGGTCTGCTCTACCCTGAAGTATTACCTTCTTTATGGCGAGGATTTCATGAGAATTGCACACCATCCTTGAATTCTTGGACATAGTGATACTTCTCGCCATCACTTTTCATTCCTCGGCCTCGTGTTGATGCAACCGGAATACCGACAAATGAATTGTGATGTGTGAAATCAATACTCCTAGCAACCTCATTGCTTGGTAGTTAAAGGATAATAATTTCATTCTTAGTATGTTGGTTTCGAATCATCCTTCTAAGACTGATCGTGCTACCTAGTCCTTATTTCGGTGCACCCTTCGATTGATGAGTTAGGATCTTGTCAAGTCCTCACTCATTTGATCATATCGTCTTGCCCTCAAAAGCAAGATTGTTCTCGAGCTTAGTAACGTACCGGTGGTTCGTGATTTTCCGAATATCTTCTTGGAAGTATTACCAGGTTGTCACCTGACTGCTATGTTGAGCTCGTGATCAAGTCGGTTTCTTGTGAACCACCTTCTCTCCAAGAATCGGTGTTAGATATCCCTGAGCTAGTTGGTTAAGCTAAACGACAACTTGGAGGGTTGGAAGATAAAAACTTGTCTGACTTAGTTCGTTCCAAAGGGATATTCTTGTGTAGTGTGTGTTGACGAAAGATGATGTCTTCATCGATTGGTCCCTATGATCAGTTGCTGGACCTATTGTCTTATCAATCCCTTGATTTGAGTGTGGGCTATCGTCAAATCAAATCAGTACCAACGATGTTCGTAATGTTGTCCTACTCGTGGTTGATCCCTCGAGCATACACCATTACATCTTTGGTCTGACCAATGCTATCACCGTGTTCACATGATGGTGGAAGTCCAGTGATATGGAAATTCCGATGAGTTGCTGTTGAGCCCATCAGTAGCATTTTGTCTCCCCCATGAATCATGTTGAACATCAACCTAGTGTTGGAAACTTGTGTAAGCATTTCTTCGTGTTTCGTTCATGAAGCATATGTTTGAATGAAAGTAGTGGTTTTCCCTAATTCATGTGCATATGATGCAAGTTGCCGCCATGAATTTGAGGAAGATTGTTTTGTTTCCCTAGAATCATTCCAAATTAGTCATGCACATGTGCGAAGTATTCTGTGGTCTAGAGACTTGCAACCTTCATTCCATATGTGTCCCGAGCACACCAAGCCACTGATTGATTTGTTCAAGGGGAAGAAGTTCCTTCATAAGAGCTAATCATATGACTTATGCAAGGACTTCGTTATCCACGGTGATGGTTCCCAACCAGAACTCGGTAGTGTTTTATTGTAAGACTACCACGTGGTCATGCTTGTCCGGGACAACGTGTTCACATGTTTGTAGCAGAACCAGCTCATGTTTTGGAGCTTACTATCGTAGTTCATTTCCCGAGAATCTCGCAACGTCATCTCGTCGATTTGTGTTGCAAACTTTCATTTTTCTTTCTAGACTTGATGAGTCTGGGATATCCTGACACCAACCAGATCTGAATCTCAGGCAGATATGATGGTTGGAACATTCTCCAAGAACTATAATATTGGTCCCTCGATAACCGGTAAACTGGATGTCGTGGCCAACACACCCAGCCGGAAGACCTGTTATTATAATATCTTGATTGAGGAAGTTGGCCACCTCCCCCATAGGGATTTCGTAGGATTTACTCCCTAGTTGCCCCTATGGATTTTTGAGATCCCGAAGTCCGACCTTTTACTTGATGTCCTAGATACCAGACCATTTCTATGAATGGGTTACACTAGCACATCAAGGAGAACATTAGAAGCGGAGTGCTAAATGTTTCTCGGTCGATCATCCAGATTTTATTTGCTTGGCCTCGCTAAGGTGAAATATGAGAAAGTGTTATCTTCCTTCGCATCTGCATCGTCCATCGCTATTCATCATGGTAGTATGTTGTGTTGTCAGCACCCTTGACGCGGTTGTTGATAAAACCTTGATGATTGTGGAAATGCTCAAGTTCTTGAGAGCACGCACAAGCACTACGTGTTATCATCATCTCTAGCTGGGTTTGCTCTCAGTTTCCTCGGTTATGCTATAACCACTCCAACAGTGAATTCACTCTCTTTTGTTGGGTTCTTCCCCCAGTTACCAGAATCATTCCCAGCATTTGCATTTTGTTCCTAGCTTGCACCGCCAATGTGCCATTCTACCATGGGTCTCTTCCATTTCCGGTGATAAGCAAAATCATCCATTACGTTGTCTTCAACAAGGTAATCCACATCATCCAAGTCCAAGTATGCCATTCTACCGACCCCGCCAATCGATTGCTGTGATTTGCCTTAGGCTGATATAGAGAGTCTTAACGATCTCTATATCAAAGGTAATTCTTTTTGCCACTTAAGATAATAATCTACGAATCACCCCCCTCCAGGATGTTTCGTCGTGGTATCATGGCAACTCAACTCCTCGCTACGTTGACAACCGTTCACCACCTTCTTAGGTGTGGAATCGTTGTCTACCTAGTGAACCTTCGTCATCTGTTCCACTCCATTTCTCTAGAGGTGTGCTTCATCTCTCAGCTCGAGAGATGTTGCTATGTCTCATTCCGTGAGTTAATCCTGAGTTGTTCGATCTTCGAGAAGATCGACCCTTCTAGAGTCTCCTTCTTCCCTCCATGTCATGTTGACAGGATTTCTCAGAGCAAGACTTCAAGACAATGATGGTGAACAAATCAACGTTCAGTTGAAGTGCAACCTGGATCGTGAAGATTATACTAGTTGCGTTCCCCTTCACCTTACCCTACGCTTGAATCTCGAGACGAGATTCTTGTTTAGTGGGGGTGAGTTGTCACATCCCTAGTTCTGACAATGCCTAGTGCATGCATTAGAGTGTTGCACCATGTTTAAATTTCATTTAAATTTGAAATGGGGATTGTTGAAACCCTAGCACCAAATGAAATTTAACTAGGTTCAATAAAAATATTTTCAATAACCCAGAATGCCCTTTGGAAATGTTCATAATTTCTGTTAAAGGTGAAAACCTCTTCCAAAAATGATGAACATATTTATAGGCTATTCCTGGATTTTTGAATTAAATTATATAGTATTTGCATTTGGGCATTTAATTGCTAATAATATTTTAAATGCTCAAATAATCACAAACTGAAATGTTTACTGTTGGAAATATTCCAAACAGTGGCCACAGTCAGTTGCATGATTTTTGGAAATGCTCTGGCATTTTTAATAAATCCAAACACAATTACAGAAAATAGAAAACAGTAACTAAAATAGAAATAAAAGAGAGGAGAGAAACCTTACCTGGCGCTCACCTGGTAGCCCACCTGGCCCAGCAGCACGGCCCAGCCCGCCACCGCTACTCCCCTGTCGTCTTCCTCCTCGCCAGAAGGACGCGGACACCGCGACGCCGCCGTGCGCGCCACCTCCACCCTGCTCTGGCCACCTCCTGCTTCCTCCCCGAGCCCTCTGGTGACGCCACGCACTTCCCCTCGCCCCCTGCACCTCCCCTCTCTTCCCCTGGACCCCGTTCCCTCCTCTGCTTCCCTCCCTGCACGCGCCCGAGCGGAGCCCATCGCCGCCGACGCCGTTACCGGGGCCACAGCCACCCCCTCGCTCCCACTATGCATCCCTGAGCTCCGCCCTGACCCCGTGAAGCTACCCACGCGACGCACGCGACCAGAGGAGGCCGCAGTCGACCGGAGCATCGTCGTCTTCACCTCCGGTGCCCGGAGATCGACTCCACCGATTCGGCGCGTCCAGAGCCTCCCCGGCCCCGCCGTCTGCACCGTCTGACTCGCCGTGAGCCACTTACCTTATTCCCTAACTCCTTGTGCTCGCCCCCGTGATGTAGCGTCGTTCCCCACGAGCCCGAAAGCTCACCGCCGCCGGCCATGCCGCCGTCGTGGCTACAGACGCCGTAGCTCGTGCCTGGGCGCGTCATAGCACTCGGTTTGCTCCCAGGAGCCCGTAGCGCCCACCAGCCCCTCCTCCCGTGCCCCCGAACGCCAACCCCGACCTCGCCCGAGCTCCGGCCGCCGCCTCGGGCTCCACTCCGGCGAGCTCCGGCCTCCCCAGCTCATCCCACATGCTCCACTGGATGCGGACGATGACGGGCTACGCCCCGGTGGTCTCCGCGCGCTTTTCCGCCGCCTGTAGCCCATTCCGGCGAAGCACCGCCGCGCGGTTTGGTCGTCGCCGGCCGAACTCCGGCGAGGCTGACGTGGCGGCTTATTTAGCGCTAATCCCCACCATTAGCCACCCCACCAGCCGCTGACAGTGGGCCCTAGAGCCAAGTCAACCCTGGTCAGTGCGGGTTTGACCCAGGGTTAACCCCAGTGTCACTGACGTGTGGCCCCCACACGTCAGGTTTGACCTGGTCAGCCCTGCTGACGCCTCTGTGACGTCACGCTGACGCAATAAACCATTTTCTGGATTTAATTTAATTCTGAAATTCCAGAAAATTATATAAACTTCTAAAAATCATAGAAAATTAACCGTAACTCCAAATTAAACAATTTATATATGAAAAATTATCAGAAAAATTCAAGGAATCCATCTGTACCATTTTCATGCATGTTAGAACAACTTATAGCTGCTGTTTAGCACAAATCAATTAAATGGCATTTAAATAATCACATATGGAGTTTGAATTTGAATTTTATATTCAAACCAACTTCATTTAATCTGTTGCTAGTTGCATTAGCCCAAAACACATTCATTTTGCCATGTCATGATCATGCATCATATTGTGCATTGCATTGATTGTGTTTCCTTCTGTGTTGCCGGTATTTGTCCCCTCTCGATAGACGTGATACCGATGATGTGATCGTTGACACTGATGAAGACTCAATGTTATCTTCAGAAGTGCCAGGCAAGCAAAACCCCCTTGTTCATTCCGATACAATCCTACTCTCTCGCTCCTGCTCTCTTTTACTGCATTAGGACAACAACGATTCATCTGTTACTTGCTGCGGTAGCTGAACCCCTTTATCCTTTGCATGACCTGTCATTCCACAGTAAATAGATGAAACCCACTAGTATGAGTAGGAATTGTTTGAGCCCTGTTGTGCCTACTCATTCATGCTTGTTTGTCATGCCTGCTACTGCTTAGAGTTGAGTCAGGTCTGATTCATCGGGGATGAATCAGAGGCGTGTGAACATGTCCTACTGTGTGTGAGCTAAGTGTGTGAACACGATTTGGTAAAAGGTGTCGGTGAGAGGCCATGTAGGAGTACATGGTGGGTTGTCTCATTGAAGCCGTCCTCAGGAACTGAGTTCTGTGTTTGTGATCCATGATTCAGCTACTACCATACATTGGGCCCTGAAATATGACCCCGCTCGACTTCTTAATCACCCTTGTCCTCTGTCCAGGAGTTGCAAGTAGTTTCTGGTGTTTGTAGTATGCTGGAGGCCGTGGACAGCGCTGACCGTAGGGGTGGGCTGTGATGCGGTAGGCACGTGGCCGGGTACACCGGGCGCCCGTTTGGTGTCACGGAACCCTGTTCACATCGTTTGGGGCTGTGAGCGAAACTCCGGCCGGATCTCCTCATGGATGGAACCCGAATAGGCGATAAACCTGGACTAGAGACTTGAGTGTTTAGGTAGGTCGTGGTCTACACCCACGTCGGCTTTCGCTTGAAGTCTGCCGAGCACATGTCGTGTGCAGACGCTAAGTGGTGGAAACATGTATGAAGAAGTACACCCCTGCAGGGTTAACATCATCTATTCGAATAGCCGTGTCCGCGGAAAAGGACTTCTGGGTTGCTTATATCAGTTCATAGACAAGTGAAAGTGGATACTCTAAAATACGCAAGATAAGCGTGAGTGCTATGGAAGGCGTTCTCGTAGGGAGACGGGAGCGGATCCATAGTGGTGTATTGATATGGTGAATATGTGGACTCGTGTGCGCCACCTCAAAAGAGTTACTTGCAGTCGTAGTTCAGGATAGCCACCGAGTCAAAGCTGGCTTGCTGCAGTTAAACCCCACCACCCCTTTGTGAAAATGATGCATATGTAGTTAGTTCTGATGTAAGTCTTGCTGGGTACATTTGTACTCACGTTTGCCTATTTTATGTTTTTGCAGAGAGACTTCAGTCTCACTAGTAGTTCCACGTGGACTTCGACGTTTAGCTTGATACCTCAGCTACGATCTTGTGCCCTCGGCAGGATCTGATCGATAGTCAGGCTTCTCAGCCTTTTTCATTTATAGATGTCTGTACTCAGACATGATAGCTTCCGCTTGTGCTTTGACTTGTATGCTCTGATTGTTGGGTCATGAGACCCATGTTTGTAATGTCTCGCTCCTCGGAGCCTATTGAATAAATTACTTGAGTCGTAGAGTCATGTTGTGATGCCATGTTGTATCTGCACATATCGAGCATATTGTGTGTATGCTATTGAAATGCTTGGTATGTGTGGGATCTGACCATCTAGTTGTTTATCTTTAGTAGCCTCTCTTACCGGGAAATGTCTCCTAGTGTTTCCACCGAGCCATGGTAGCTTGCTACTGCTCCGGAACACTTAGGCTGGCCGGCATGTGTCCTTCTTCGTTCCTGTGTCTGTCCCTTCGGGGAAATGTCACGCGATGAATACCGGAGTCCTGCTAGCCCAGTGCTACAGCCTGGATTCACTCGCTGATGACCGACACGTTCGATGCTGGGTCATGGATGCCTGTCCCTGTAAGTTTGTGCCACTTTGGGTTTACGACTAGCCATGTCAGCCCGGGCTCCTTATCATATGGATGCTAGCGACACTGTCATATACGTGTGCCAAAAGGCGCAAACGGTCCCGGGTAAAGGTAAGGCGACACCCGTGGGAATACCGTGCGTGAGGCCGCAAAGTGATATGAAGTGTTACATGCTAGATCTATGTGGCATTGAGTCGGGGTCCTGACAAAACAACCGCGACGCAACAGGCCGGATTGCCAAATGGGCCATTGAGCTCCTCCCGTTCGACATAACTTACAAGCGACGGCGAGCTATTAAGTCACAGGTTCTGGCCGACTTCATCTCCGAATGGACTGAAGTCGAGCTCCCTAAAGAGTAAGCGCATATTCCAACTGGACCATGCACTTCGACCGCTCCAAAATGTTGGCTGGCCTGGGGGCTGGCGTCGTTCTGACGTCCCCAACTGGAGATACAGTCCAATACGTACTTCAGATAATGTACACGGACTCCAACAATGCGGCCGAATACGAGGCCCTTCTACACGGTCTCCGGATGGCAGTCTCCATGGGCATTCAGAGTCTAGAGGTCCGCGGGGATTCAAACCTTGCGATATCCCAAATAAATGGAGACTTTGACGCCAAAGATCCGAAAATGGCAGCTTATCGCAACACCATCTTAAAGATGTCAGCCCGGTTTGAGGGGCTCGAATTTCACCACATAGCCCGGGAGAATAACCAGGCAGCAGACGTGTTGGCACGCATTGGCGCAAAGCGCGATGCAGTCCCTCCCAACATCTTCCTAGAGAGGTTGTTCAAGCCATCCATATCATGGGAGGGAGATTCCGGAAACAATAGCCCGAACACAACCACACTGCCCCTCAACGAACATTCTGACATAGTTGGTGACTCCGCCAACGAAACAACACCGTCAGCCCACACAATAATGGTAGTCATTGCCCCATGGACAGAAGCATTCGTAGCCTACCTAACTAGGTAGGAACTTCCCGAGGACCAAAACGAGGCCCGATGCATAGTGCGGCGATCTAAATCCTATAAAGTCCATGAGGGAGAGCTTTATAAGAAAAGCACAACCGGAGTCCTTCAAAGGTGTATCTCCGAAGAGGAAGTGTGAAACCTTCTGGCTGAAATTCATGCCGGACTCAGCGAGCACCACGCCGCAGCCCGGGCCCTTGTAAGCAAGGCCTTCTGTACCGGATTTTATTGGCCGACGGCCTAGGCAGATGCTCAGGACTTAGTGCAGCGATGCGTTGGTTGCCAATTATTCGCTAACCAAAGCCACATGCCGCCTACCGCCCTACAAACCATACCCATTACCTGGCCTTTTGCGGTCTGGGGGCTTGACATGGTTGGACCCCTTAAAGGAGGAACCCACAAGCAAAAATATCTACTGGTCATGGTGGACAAATTCACCAAATGGATAGAGGCCAAGCCGGTAAAGACGGCCGAATCCGGACCGGTTATAGACTTCATATCTGGGGTCGTACACCGTTACAGCGTCCCCCACAGCATCATAACTGACAACGGCACAAACTTCACGGCCGACGAAGTTAAACTCTGGTGCAAAAACATGGGCATTAAGCTCGACTAAGCTTCAGTCTATCACCCTCAAACCAACGGTCAAGTCGAGCGAGCCAACGGTCTCATTATGAGCGGCATCAAACCCAGACTAGTGCGATCCCTCAAGGAATCTAACACGCACTGGGTAGAGGAGCTTGACTCTGTACTCTGGGGGCTGCGGACCACGCCGAATCGCACTACCGGATTCACACCATTTTTTATGGTATACGGCGCAGAGGCAGTCCTGCCCTGCGACATAATTCATGACTCACCTTGCTTGCGCATGTACGAAGAAAGAGAAGCCGAGCTCGATCGGCAGGACAGCTTGGATGCATTGGAGGAGGAGTGCGACGTGGCAAAAGCTCGTTCCGCATTCTATCAACAGCAGGCTCGAAGATATCGAAGCAGAGAAGTACGGGCCAAAACTTACAACGTTGGTGAACTAGTTCTACGCCTGCCGTACAAGAAAAAGGACAAACTAAAGCACAAATGGGAGGGTCCCTTCATAATCGACCAAGTACTAACTGGTGGAGCATACCGTCTGCGAAACGCATCGGACAACCGACTCGAGCCGAACCCATGGAACGCAGCACGCCTACGAAGATTCTACGCCTAGCGCCAGACTCCGTGTTCGTCTCCTTCCTCTGTCCTTTTTTTTTATTTTTATTTTTCACATTAGCTGTCTAGCATTTGTCTCTTTCTCTCTACCATTTTTCTCCCAAGCCCTTAGGGGCTTGCCTGTGCATTGTTCGCACATACTTGACGCGCCACCCGCGCTCATCATACCTGGGGGCTTCTTTATCAGACGTTTATATAAACGGGCCTCATGCCCAAAACATGTGTGACACTTCCGCATGAACCTTTTATACACCATTATATGCATCGATATGACTTAAGTTTTGGCCAAGCTGGGTTGCCTGGCTCCTGTGCTTACCCCTACGTTCCCGTTCGTTCGGCTAGGTGGTAAAGGGAGCACCTCTGCGATTGTTACTGCCGGGTCAGCCGGATGTGTACCTCAGACTGGGTGAAGCCGAAAGCTAGCGTTCTTAAGGGAATATTCGGTCGGTGATCTAAAAGATGATTTTTCTTGTTTATCTATCTGGCCCCATATGCTTTTCTGCTCTTTTTAGCAGTTCAGACATGCACTTTAGGGCATGCCTCCCAGGGAAAGGAACCCCTAACGGAACTATTCTCCCTGGAAGATGTTTCTTACTAACCATGTAATATAACATAACAAGTTGGGCACTTGTCTGCTTTAGCAATTATGATCCCTACGCCTTGTCTCCATGCATGCCCCGGTTCTTACATAACCGAGAGGGTATTCAGACACACTCCGGACTATAGGGTCCAGAGGTCGAAGCGAAAAGGTCCGCAATGACAAACGATCTACAATCCGGCTAGAAGCCATTTTTCATGTCATTTTAAATTACAGAGTCAATCCGACTCGGTATATTCTTCTTCAATACCATCCAACAGGCGGTCTAATTTACAGTCCTGTTGAGAATACTTTGCAGCCAGCTCTACCTGGCCATATACTAAGCTGACAGGGATCTCCTTTCCGTCAGGACCCATAGGGCCGACCTCGGCCATGTGGTTCGGGTCAGCCTTCGTGTACCAAGTCTTCACCATGGCCCAGGCCTCCCTGGCACCTTGACGGCAGGCCGATATCTTCCACAACCGGAAGCACTGCCGCACTCCCTCCAGCTTCTTTGCAAGCTCCCCAAGTCCTTCGGGCATGGAGAGGGATGGCCACATAGCCTGGACGACGCCCTGCATTGCTTGCCGAACTCGTTCGTGCAGTTGCAACAGCTCGGGAAGAAGGTCCCCCGCTGACCGGGGATTTCCTCCGCAGGACGACCTGTCAGCAGACCTACAGACATAGCTCTGTCAATCGACTTCCTCGCCGAATTCTTTTTTGAAAGATTTGTTCAAGCACTTACTAAAAATGCCGCGTCGAACTCGCCGATTCTCCTTTACGAAAGTAGACAGCTGAATATGAACATCCTTTAGTTCCTCGCCCAGCTGGGTATTAGCGTCTTGAAGTTTGTTCTTCTCTTGCCTCACCCTCGTTAGCACGCTTTCGCCAGCCTTTAGTTGGCATAGGAGTTGTTGCTTGTCCGGATTTACTCCGGCCCCATCTGCATTATTATCGTCAGAGTTGCACACATGCCGCACTTCACAACGGAATTATCTTTCGAAGCATATATTACCTGAGGGGGTCCCCTTGGCATTATCTGAAGTGGCCAGTGCGGCCTCAAGTTGGGCCTTGCACTCTTCAAGCTCCTGGGACAGTTGCGTGCTCTTCTTTGTAAGACCCTACATAGCATATGATCCTTAAAATAGTTATCTTAATTGTTTCAAGTCTCGGGGGCTACTGACATATATAACCTTCAATTTTACTCACATGTATGTCTTTTACATACTGCTCTGTGGCTCTAGCTAGACCATTTTGAGCGGCACGGAGGTACGCATCTCCTATATTAAAGGCGTCCAACGCCTCTGGGGAAAACATGCGTCACTGAGAACAGTCCGTCGACGCCTGTGGTTCATGGCACTCTCCACCTCTGAATTGGTGGCAGATAGCCCGTCTGCGTCCTCTATCGGAGGAACGCCCGAGGCGCGCCCCGTGTCCGCCTTCGCTTCCGGACCCGGCCTTAAACCTTGGCCGGTGGATATAGTCCGGCGAGCTCTCTTCTTTCTAAGAAGAGCATGAGCGTTAGTATGACTTGAGGGCATAAACCCTAGGCGTTAAATTCGCACGCCGTACCATTGCGCCAGAATCTCGATCTGGTCCGCACTTCTCTTTGGCCCGCCTGGCTTCAGTGGTCCTTGTTGGCTGCCCATCGCGGGTTCGGCCTTCCTCCTCGAGGATTTACCCTGCGAAACGAAACACTATTAGTTCACGGTATTCAAGATAAAGCATGGATGGATCTCCTTGAAAGTACTGGGACCTCGGTCTTGGTTACCTTTGAGGCTGGAAGTAGTCCGGGATAGTCGGCCGTAATGGCCACTAAGGTGTTGTCCTTACTCAATTGATGAAACACCCCATCAATTAACTCCACACATAAGTCCGAGTCCTCTTGGGAGTCCGGATCAAGGGACCGTTTCGGGTCCTCGGGTTGTGGAGGAGGGTTGTTTATCTCCTTCACAGTATGGCGCAGCTCCTGCATTAACATTGCTAGACTAAGTACTCAATTATGGGAATTTCGAAAGCGGGTAGGCAAGTGAAAATGTTCGCTCACCCAGCTTGGAGGACTGTACATGGAGAATCCGCCCCGAGGGTTGACCCGGAGGAATTCCTCTTCTTCTCCCTTGTACAAAGCGGATAAGATCTTCGTTAGAGTGGCAGCCGAATCCGGCCCCTTGCGACCGCACCAGGTGGCGTCATCCTCCCCGTTGAAATCCCACATGGGGTGGCCTATGTACTGAAGCGGTTGCACCCCCCGCGTAATGCATGTGGCCATGACCTCAATCATGGTCAATCCGGAATGAGCCAACAATCTTATCCGGCTCATCAGGTAAAGGACGTCCCTATCAGTTTCCCTCTGAGGGTTTCGTGGGCGCCAGCTCAGGCGTTTCTTCAACGGAGCATTATTAAACTCAGGAAGGCCGATCCGAATAGGGTCCGGCAGGGGGACGTCATCCATATAAAACCATTCCGGAGGCCAGTCCTCGGACGCCTTCTTTGGGGTACCTGATAGATATCCGGTCCCGGCGATGCGCCATAGTTCGGCTCCGCCCACTTGATAAATTGACCCCTCCTGAGAGCAGGGCACAAGGCAGAACAACCTCTTCCACAGTGTGAAATGGGCCTCGATGCCCAAAAACAGCTCGCAGAGGGCCACGAAGCTTGCAATATGCAGAATGGAGGCAGGCGTGAGGTTGTGTAGCTGGAGGCCGTAGAACTCCAGCAACCCTCGGAGAAACGAATGAATTGGAAATCCGAGTCCTCTTATTAAATAAGGGACTAGGCATACCCGCTCTCCTTGAGAAGGATTGGGGACGCTCTCCGCTTGCTCTCCGCCGCTATAGGTGGCAATCCCGGCTCAAACTGGGACCATATATGCTGGGGGGAGGAGCCCCTTGGACTGGAGCACTACTAGCTTGCTATGCGGGACGGAACACCGCTCCCAATCTCCAGGCCGAGGGCTGGAAAGGCGAGAGGAGGAGCTGCTCTGACCGGCCATGGTGGAATGGATCTCTGTCAAAAGGGCTCTGATGGATACTCGCGGAGGAAAGGTGGTGTGGATTGGATCTAAATCCCCGTCTCTTTTATGGGCGGCTCATTAACGCAACTAGGGGGGAGGGGTAAATGAAAAAAAACTGGCTTTTCACATTCGTTTGACACGTGGAAGATGGTCATTATGGGGCACAGAAGCCGAGGAGAGCAGCATGCACTAGAAGCCGGACACTATTCGACAGGTACAGGGAATTTGGAGAAGAGCCCGCCTTGCAATGCCGAAGACAAACTTGCGCATCGGACTTATCGTCATTGAAGCCTGGTTCGGGGGCTACTGAGGGAGTCCTGGATTAGGGGGTGTCCGGATGGCCGGACTATGACCTTTGGCCGGACTCCCGGACTATGAAGATACAAGATTGAAGACTCCGTCCCGTGTCCGGATGGGACTTCCCTTGGCGTGGAAGGCAAGCTGGGCGATATGATATGAAGATCTCCTCCCATTGTAACCGACTCTGTGTAACCCTAGCCCTCTCCAATGTCTATATAAACTGGAGAGTTTTAGTCCGTAGGACGAACAACAATCATACCATAGGCTAGCTTCTAGGGTTTAACCTCTCTGATCTCGTGGTAGATCCACTCTTGTACTACCCATATCATCAATATTAATCAAGCAGGAGTAGGGTTTTACCTCCATCGAGAGGGCCCGAACCTGGGTAAAAACATCGTGTCCCTTGTCTCCTGTTACCATCCGCCTAGGCGCACAGTTTGGGACCCCCTACCCGAGATCCGCCGGTTTTGACACCGACAGGTTGTCTCCCAACAAGCGCTTTTCTTTAATGCCTTTTTAGCTAGGCATGATGATGACAATGATGCTCACATAAAAGATAAGAATTGAAACATAAAGAGAGCATCATGAAGCATATGACTATACATTTAAGCCTAACCCACTTCCTATGCATATGGATTTTGTGAGCAAACAACTTATGTGAACAATAGTCAACTAGCATAGGATGGCACAACAAGCATAGCTTCAAGAATTTAAGCACATAGGGAGGAAACTTGACATTATTGCAATTCCTACAAGCATATATTCCTCCCTCATAAGCATCATGAATGAATTCAACAATATAACCAGCACCTAAAGCATTCTTTTCATGATCTACAAGCATAGAAAATTTACTACTCTCCACATAAGCAAAATTGTTCTCATTCAGAATAGTGGGAGTATAATAAGAGACTTCAGCACTAAAAATTGTTTCCACATTAAAAGAGTAATGTTCAGAAAAAGGGTAATCATAATCATGACAAGTTTTATAAATATAATCATCACTACTTTTTATAGCATAAGTTTTATCACAATAATCATCATAAGTAGCAACTTTGTTCTCATCATAATCGATTGAAACATCTTCCAAGATAGTGGAATCATTACTAAGTAAAGTCATGACCTCTCCAAATCCACTTTCATATTCATCACAATAAGATTCAACGTCTTCCAAAATAGTGGGATCACTAATTCCTAAAGTTGACACTCTTCCAAACCCACTTTCATCAATATAATCATCATAGGTAGGAGGCATGCTATCATCATAACAACTTTGTATATCAAAACTTGGGGTGCTAAAAATATCATCTTCATTAAGCATAGCATCCCCAATCTTGGGACAATCATTAATTTTAGCAAATATATTCTCAAATATTTCATACTCATCAAACATAGCTTCCCCAAGCTTGGGCCCTTTCATATCATAAGCATAATCACTCTCATCATTACAAATATGGATAGCACCAATAGTAAAGCAATTATCATCATCACAATGAGTAGTAGGAGCAACATCATTTGGGAGGGATACCTTTCTACCTTTATTGCTCCTTCTTTTCTTTTTCTTCTTCACATTATGTGTGGGTTCAACCTTCCTCTTTGAGCTCCTTATTGATGAGATTGGTTGAATAGCAAGCTCCTCCTTGTTACCTGATTCATCATAAGAAATAATAGGAGGAGATTGGGAAGTCTCTTCCCTTTCATTAGTATCCTCTTCATCTTCTATTTGCTTTCTTTTCTTTAGGTAATTGGCAATATAAGGATTTTCAATGCAATTCACTGCACAATTCATATAAATTTCTTCTAGATCAAAATGAAGAATTCGATCAAGGGCAAATTCTAGAATAATCTTAGTTATACGTTTTATTTCTTCATAACCCAAGAGTAAACTAAGCTCATTATGATGTGCAAGGGAAATCAAGTCATCACAATTTTTGGACACGATACGATGATGAAACAATTCGCATTGGGTACTAAAATGATCATGTTCATTGCAAAGTTCACAAGTATGGCTAAGAAAAAATAAATTTTCAGCACATGCATCTAGCCTTTCTTGTAACCATTTAGTTTCTAAGTACTTATGCCTCTTGCAATATCTATCTTCCATATTTGGTGTGTCCTTGCAAGCCCAATGCACTCCACAAAAATTGACATGCTTATAGGAGGCATTTTCATCATAACTAGTGCAATCATCATTAGCATCATGGATATTCAAAGAATTCGTACTAACAACATTGCAATCATGCTCATCATTCAAATATTTAGTGCCAAACAATTTAGAGATTTCTTCTTATAGCACTTGAGCACAATTATCCTTTCCATCATACTCACGAAAGATATTAAAAAGATGAAGCGTATGAGACAAACTCAACTCCATTTTTTTGTAGTTTTCTTTTATAAACTAAACTAGTGATAAAACAAGAAACAAAAAGATTCAATTGCAAGATCTAAAGATATACCTTCAAGCGCTAACCTCCCTAGCAACGGCGCCAGAAAAGAGCTTGATGTCTACTACACAACCTTCTTCTGGTAGACGTTGTTGGGCCTGCAAGTGCACAGGTTTGTAGGACAGTAGCAAATTTCCCTCAAGTGGATGACCTAAGGTTTATCAATCCGTAGGAGGCGTAGGATGAAGATGGTCTTTCTCAAGCAACCCTGCAACCAAATAACAAAAAGTCTCTTGTGTCCCCAACACACCCAATACAATGGTAAATTGTATAGGTGCACTAGTTCGGCGAAGAGATGGTGATACAAGTGCAAAATAGATAGTAGATATAGGTTTTTGTAATCTGAAATAATAAAAACAGCAAGGTAGCGAGCGGTAAAAGTGAGCATAAACGGTATTGCAATGATAGGAAACAAGGCCTAGGGTTCATACTTTCACTAGTGCAAGATCTCTCAACAATAATAGCATAGATAGATCATATAACAAGCCCTCAACGTGCAACAAAGAGTCACTCCAAAGCCACTAATAGCGGAGAACAAATGTAGAGATTATGGTAGGGTACGAAACCACCTCAAAGTTATTCTTTCGGATCGATCTATAAAAGAGTTCGTACTAAAATAACACCTTAAGACACAAATCAACCAAAACCCTAATGTCACCTAGATACTCCATTGTCACCTCAAGTATCCGTGGGCATGATTATACGATATGCATCACACAATCTCAGATTCATCCAACCAACATAAAAGTACTTCAAAGAGTGCCCCAAAGTTTCTACCGGAGAGTCAAGAATGTGTGCCAACCCCTATGCATAGGTTCCCAATGTCACGAAACCCACAAGTTGATCACCAAAACATACATCAAGTGGATTGCAAGACATACATCAAGTGTTCTCATAAAAGACTCAATCCGATAAGATAACTTCAAAGGGTAAACTCAATTCATCACAAGAGAGTAGAGGGGGAGAAACATCATAAGATCCAACTACAATAGCAAAGCTCGGGATACATCAAGATCGTGCCATACAGGGAACACGAGAGAGAACACGAGAGAGAGAGAGAGAGAGAGAGAGAGAGAGAGAGATCAAACACATAGCTACTGGTACATACCCTCATCCCCGAGGGTGAACTACTCCCTCCTCGTCATGGATAGCGACAGGATGATGAAGATGGCCTCCGGTGATGGGATCCCCCTCCGACAGGGTGCCGGAACAGGGTCCCGATTGGTTTTTGGTGGATACAAAGGCTTGCGGCGGCAGAACTCCCGATCTATCTTCTGTTCTGGAATTTTTAGGGTACGTAGGTATATATGGGTGAAAGGAGAACGTCGGTGGAGCTACGGGGGGCCCACAAGGCAGGGGGCGCGCCCAGGGGGTGGGCGCGCCCCCCACCCTCGTGAGCAGCTCGTATCCCCCCTGACGTGCACTCCAATTTCCTTGGGTTGCTTTCCTTCCAAAAATAACTTCTCCAGTTGATTTCGTTCCGTTTTGACTCCGTCTGATATTCCTTTTCCTCGAAACACTGAAATAGGCATAAAACAGCAAATATGGGCTGGGCCTCCGGTTAATAGATTAGTCCCAAAAATAATATAAAAGTGGATAATAAAGCCCAATATTGCCTAAAACAGTAGATAAAGTAGCATGGAGCAATCAAAAATTATAGATACGTTGAAGACGTATCACATACCTTTTGACAACTATATGAACTAACCGGACGAAATTCGTGCAAACAAAGCAAATTTCAAATTAACCAGATGAAATTAACCGGATGAAATTCATTACATTTCGAAAACTTTTCCTACAAACTGGACGAAATGCATTACATATTTCGCACAAACCGTACTAAACCTACTGTAAACCTAATCTAAACGATCGCCGGCACCCGACCACCATGTCCGGCCATGAACCCGAGAAAGCCGGCCATTGCCTTTGCCTCCTCCTCATCCGCCTCGATAACCTCCTGCTCCGGCCGGAGCACAAGGTTATGAAGATTTCTGCCTCCACGTCGCCGTCAAGAGGCTAATCAGCTGCCGATGTTTACCCCACCAAGCTTGGCGTCGAGTGAGTGGAGTAGCGGTGGCCTTCCCGGGACCAGAGTGGCGGCGACCTACCATGTACTACTCTTCCTCGCTGCCGGTTGTGCCCGCGCACGCGCAGGGGCTTCGTGGTTGTGGCGGCGGAGGGCGGCCCGGGGGGTACCGGCGATCTCCTTCGTTTGCTCCTACGACAGTACGTCGAAGAGAGCTTTGGAGCGCGCCCGGAGCGGAGCCGCCGATGTCCCTCGTCTGCTCCTGCGACAGTACGTCCAAGAGAGCTTCGGAGCGCCAGGAGGCCATGGTTGAAGTGGTGCCGACAGAAGGAAGGGACAGGAGGAGAATAAGTGTGGGTCTTTGGCTATGGCTGGGAGCTGGGGCTCAAGTTAATATAGCGGGCGAATGGCAATGAGCCGCGGCAGACGGATGGACAACTGGCACCGGAGTAGGTTCGTCGGGCGTGAATGGGGACGCTGCTTCAGTGACTTAATTGCAGATGTGTTTGGGTTACTGACATGTGGGCCCAACGGTCGTCTGGCCCGCATGTCAGTGACACACCAATTGCACCTGCAGTTAAGTCCGGTGAATGCGGCATTGACATTCTGGAGAGACGGTGACCGTTTCAGGCGGGAAGCGCGCGCTAGCGATGGAAGGGGTTTCGGTGTGCAGTGGCACTAAGATCGGTCGCTCACGATAGTACATACTCCGTACCATACTACCATAGTACCCTCTCTAGCTTAGGCTGTTTTATAGATTATCGTTGTGATGGACGATATACATGAGCAAGGCCGTCCGAGTATGACCATTGGTGTTGAGCCAGGTGAATACATGCTCGGCGTTCACGTAGGCCTCCATCAAATGTCTAAACAATAATGTCAAGCACCGCAGGGGCGCGCAGGTGATGGGCTCACCGTTTGCGTTGCGCCATGAGCAGGACTTTGATTTAGAGGGCGACGTGCATGCATTAGCATGCTTTGACAGCGTGAGCGTGAGTGTCTGAGGCGAAGTATTTCATTTTCATTTGGCTGACGAGGGTGCGTTGCAGCGACGAGTCCGTGGTTTGATTCCCCACATACGCATAATTTTGGTTTTTACAGTATTTCTTTCTCCATTCACAGGTAGGCCCGCATAGATAGATAAAGAACACGAGCTGATGAGGCGCATGCGGACTGTTTGACTGGTCAACCATACATTACGGAGCTATACGCGGAGCCAGCGACCGTATAATCACCATATCTCGTATACAATGATCAAAGTGAGCTATCAAGACAAGTTCGATGACCGCCAATGCATTTTACTCGGTAATAAATGACCAGGATTGAAGGGGAATCCTAATTTGCTTCGTCTTCTGTCCTTGAGCTCTTGACAAACCAATGCACTATACGGTTGTCCGGCCACTCCACCCCAGAGCTCTCACCAAGCATTGTTCATGCCACCGCGCGCACACTAACCGGTAAGGCAGCGATGGCATCCCACCGCGCCGAGTTCCTCGCCGCCCACGAACGCACACAAAATGGTAGGGAAGCGATGGCATCCCGCCGTGCCGAGTTCATCGCCGCTCGCGACCTCACAACTATGTGGGAGGAATTTGAAGATGCCAAGGCCGAATGGGCGGTAGAGCAAGAGGCGGCCAAAGCCGCACAGAGGGAGCGGAAAAGTCAGAAAGCACTCAAGAAAAGAGAGGCCCGCCGCCGCAAGAAAGAAAAGGACGCACGCGCTGCTGCGGAGAGGTCGGTGGAGATCCAAGCACGGTGGGGTGTCGCCGACAAAGCCGGGAAGGAGAACGACGGTGTCTGGCCAGCATGTGAGAAGTAGTAGTACTAGTAGTTAGTGTGTGTGTCTGTGTCTGAGTACGAGCATGTACCAGTACTACTAGTTACTACTGTAGTTTTTAGAGCAAATTACCAGTACATTAGCCTAGACTAAATGGAAAAATTCCTATCCTATGCATCAAATGGCATCTCTTTCTCTATAGGAATTGAGATGCATGTCATCTCACTTCCTATGATTTTCATATTCCTATCCTATGAACGAAAGGAGGCCTCTGTTGGAGTAAATACTGTAGCTAGCAGTACTGCTGGTACAGTAGTTTTCTTCAAGAAGCGGAATTCAACGAAGTCATGATGGTTCCTTCGTCCGAGCAACTTCAAAGTGGGAAGTGGGCCTGTGATTTGACGGCTCATTAGTCATTGTTACTGCGGCGCGACGACCTGGGTGACTCTCCCTTGGAGTTCTGCGTGCATGGCAAGTGGACCAGGATGGTCGACGTCCCACATGTTGGCGAACGGAAGTATTCTTTCCGATATCGAGGAGCAAGGAAACCGCGTGGTATAGTATCACTGCTGATTGGTTCGCAAAAAAATAGTATCACTGCCGATTTATAATTATTTTTTATTTCTGATGAATGCTAGCGTTTCAACTCTTACGACGAAGGGTGCCAAACACGGCACGTGCTGGATGTCCCACACGTCAGCGAAAGGAGTGGGACATGAACAGCGTGGTAGAGCCCAGCGTAAAAAAACAGCGTGGTAGAGCGTCTCCACTTCTTCCACTTCTGGGTCGGAGACCACACGTAGTAGTACTTAGTGGTATGAACGATACAAAGTGCGACCTGGAGAGAAAGACACGTCTAGTTGGAAGGTCTCGGGGCATACACGTAAACAAATATAAAAGTTAATATGTGCCTCCAACTAATATAGTAGTAGTAGAGTACTTAGGCACGTACTCCATAACATCACCGTGCATTGCACGTACAACATTTAGTGGTAGTACGTAGTAAGAGACAAATGCCGCCCAAGAGTTCCCTTCTCGACCTACTTTTGGGTGTTTGGTAGAGTGTATGGAGGGTGCATGAGTCCACACTAGTTTAGCACAAATACACTAGAAGCATGCATGAAGAGAGCATGCATGAAGAGGGGTGTTGAGTTGAGCATGCATGAAGAGGGAACAACTATGCTGAGACGAGAACGCAACCAAACACACCCTGTATGCCACGCATGTTCATACCATTTGTGCCTTTCTACTTCACTTACTGCGCTACATTACTCAGGTTCGTACGTCCACTCCTGGGTACATGTCCGTCTCGTAGTTCCAGTGCCACGTGTTCTTCATATAGATGGAACGATCGTTGCATAACACGTGCGCCTTGATGCTAGATGTCTCGCGTGTTGGCAAAAGGATGAACAAAGCTCACGTAAAAAAATAGAGTGGAAGAACATAGATTCCGGACGACCGAGAAGGAGCAAGGAACCTCGTGGTGGAGCGTCTGCACTCATAATATTTAATATTATTCAGCGATATAAAATTAACCAATCATCTCCACAGTGGACTGGAAGAGTACGAAACACGGCAGCCCAGTGTAGTTACATCATACTAGTACATGGCTAACCCACGCTATCACCATATTTCTTGGCTTCCGTGCGACACCTATCTCTAGTAATCCAGCAGCCTGTATCGCTTCTCCCTCCTCGTCTCTATCAAAGTGCGGCGGGCTGGCGTTTCTGCCGTCTATTGAGGTCGGTTAACTATCACATGTTAGCGACATGCCAAGAGCATTCTAAAAAAATTCCTTTCACGTTCCGTTTTCAAAAAGAAAAAAATCCTTTCACGTACGAATTTGCCTGTATGCTTTGAGCAACTTGCATGTCCTATACTGCTCCTGTTTGATACTCTAACTTAGCTAGAGGTTAGACTAACTCATGACTAACCCTGAACTAACTGTAGCCAAAGAGGTGTTTGGGTGACAGGGTTAGATTGACAATAAATGCACTTCATGGAGAGAGAAAAGTGATTTTTCAGTGGTCCCAATGAGAACTATCTCCAGTTAGCACCTCTTGGGTGGGATAGTTTTTTTTGGTGGGTTCGGTGCAACTTGCTCCAATTTAAACCCTCATGCTTGGATACTTTAGGGCTATTTGAGCCCCAACTAGCTCAAACTAACTCTAACCCATGGATCCAAACAGGGCCTATGGCCAGTCTCGACGCGGAGCAGTCGCGTGCACCGGGAAGCGGCGCTCTCTCGGCCGTCGCGCCACTTCAAAGCCGGCGCCAGTGAGAGGTCGCCTCCGCTCTGGCCGGGCATTAATGCGGCACTGACGCTCCAGGGCGACGCTGACCGTTTCACGCGGGAAGCGCGCGCTGGCAAGGGAGTATAGGTTTTGAACCGTTTCAGGTGTAGTAGTAATGGTAGTTTGCAAAACTACTCAATTATTGCACTCAGTTTCCTAAGAAATTGTGGTAAAAAACGTTACTCCACAGCCCGCTTCCCTTCTCCTTCCTGCTCGTGATTTACGTGGCCATGTTAACGTGGTTGTGTCAAAAAAATGTCACTTCCTGCTCGTGATTTGCGTTATATAATTACAAGCAAGATTCTCGTGCATTGCACAAAACATCAATATGCATTTTTTTACAAAACACCTGTTGTGATTGACCCATGCAGGAGTAATCCCATCTGTAAAAACTAATGATATCTCGAGAATTTTATCGGAAAACTGGTATCTCGAGAATGTCATCGAAAAAATGAAAGATGAGAGATAAGGCGAGGAGGAGTGGAGCGTGGTGGTGACTGGTGGTCGGAATGGGCGGAGGCATGGGGATGGACGGCGCCGACAGGCGGCAGCGGCCACCGTGCATGCTAGATTGTTCTAGAGACTTATTCCTTTTTAATTGCTGAGCAATGAGGTTGCGGGAGATAATGATGTGGAGAGAGGTGCGGGTATCTTTTGTAAAATTATCATAGTTTGCTTCCTATCCGTCAGATATAGATCATACGGTCTGTATTACAAGATGGCAGGCACACCATCATCGCCAACTCGTTTTTTATAAGGGTACAGATGATAAGTTTGCTGACTACTAAAGTAAAGTGGAATCTGTCCATGTTATGCAAGTAAATAAAGGTGATTGTTTATCATACGGGTAAGGTTGGATGAAGGGTGGTAGGAACAAATGCTCCGCCTAGAGCATGTGTGTGTGAGATGGAGTCTTAGTGTGTGTGTGGTGTGTGTGTGTGTGTGCGTGTGTGTGTGTGAGAGAGAGAGAGAAAGAGATGGAGTTTTAGTTAGTGTGTGTGAGATAGAGAGAGAGAGAGATGGAATCTAAGTGTGTGTGGGGGGGCGTGCGCGTGCGTGTGTGTGTCTGTGTGTGTGTGAGAGAGAGAGATGGAGTCTTAGTGTGTGTGTGGGGGGGTGCGTGCGTGCGTGCGTGTGTGTGTGTGTGTGTGTGTGTGTCATGGGGTCTCCTGTGGCGGATGTAATTTAAGTGTGCATGGCTTCATCATAGAGAGGTGATGTGTATGGCAGAGGCCACCAACGATGGGGTGCGAGAGAGAAAATGCCCGTAGGGAGGGAAGAGAAGGTGCGTGCGCGTGAGAGGAGTCGACATCGAGAGAACATGTTTGTTCGAGAGAGACCAAGGAAGACTACTATATATCGATGGTGCATGTAGGCGGGAATTAAACAAAGGGATGGTCTTATTGGTTTCGGGGATATAGGGGGGAGAGTGAGAGGCGCGCGCGGGGAGGGGGGGTAGGTAGAAGGAGATTGTTAAGTGTGAGTGTGTGTTTTGCCCATCCAAGCAGAAGTTATGTGCACAAAAGAGGAGAACAATTCGATGTGGCGTTAGGATTGAGGGTAATTAACTACGTATGGAGACATAGAGACCTTGAACGTGCATGTGTGAGAGGTATACATGTATACGTGGGATGTGTGTGTGTGCGCGCGCGCATGATCGAGATAAAAGAAAGAAGACATAAGTCCTAAGATCAACGACATGGGAGAGACGGATCGGTATGACAATATGCATGCATGTGAGAATGCAGGGAAGAAGGCCCGACAATTGAGCATGTGTTTTTGTCTTTAAGAGATAGTGGCGTGGGCTGGAGCATGCATCTATGGCGAGCAGAGGGGGTGAGGCGCAACGATTGTGAAAAGAGATCAACCTATAAATGCATATGTATGGATAGACATATATAGTGTGGGTGATAGGAAGCAAGACTCCGTGCGAGAAAGAAATGTTGACGGAGAAACTACAGATAGATACAGAGATGGAGATGCTAGCTAGAGAGACATCCGTTAGTTTGGGTGTCGGAGATGACCGTCGGGTGGTTCAAAGGGTGAAGTTATATATGTGTGTGAGAGGGCACTTGACTGCATGTAGAGAGAAACATATGTAGTGTGCGTGATAGGAATCAAGAGTGAGGGCGAGAAAGAAGGTTGATGGAGAAACAGATAAATAGAAAGATAAAGATGCTAGCTAGTGTGCGCTGGAGATAGGAGTCGAGTGGATCAGAAGGCTGGGTTATGTGTGTGGGTGTGAGAGAGATAGAGAGAGGGTGCATGTGAGTCACATACAAACAGATATCAGAGAGAAATGAGATCCAGAGAGACGGAGTTTTGTGTCTGCGAGAGAGAAAGATATTTCACAACGAGAGTGATAGCTAGAAAGACATATGAGGGAACGCAAGATATCTCTAGGGAGAGAGGGTGTGTTTGAGCGACATACAAGAGAACAATGGAGAAATATGAGACCCTGGGAGACAGAGTTTGTGTTTGTGTGTGAGAAAGAGATATTGAAGAGGAAGAGTCGTAGGTTCTCATATCTAAGGAGCGAAAGACATCTCTGTATGAGGGGTGTGCGAGTGGCACACATGGGAATAGTTGAGAGAAATGAGACCCCGGGAGACAAAGTTTTGTGTTTGTGTGAGAGAAAGAGATTCCACATGGAGAATCATAGCTAGAGACACATAGCAGGGAGCGAGATATACTTAGAGAGAGATAGAGTGATGAAGGTCGAGGGAGAGAGTACCGTCAGTGTGTTACGAAGATAAAAGATCATTGTCGACATACAGGTAGCACGAGAGATGCCTGAGAGACGATGAACGCGTATAGGTCCAGAGAGATAGTCCTATATAAGCATGAGTGATAGCTATATGAGACGAATATCTGGATTAAAGGGGATTCAAATATTTAAACTGGAGATCACGACATCGATAATATCATAACGCAAATTGGTGTATCAAACATGCATATTCATTTGAATTTGGGCACACGTGTAATGTTATATAGTTTATCAATATTGGTGATCCATAGATTCTTCAATTACAAACAATGCATGGTTTATATGCAATTAATGTCTAAACGGGATTACACTATATGTTGCGTGTGTGAAACACATTATACATGTTTGAGAAGTTAAAAAAACCCGCATGAAACACACATTAATTGGAGACAGTTAGCGAGGAATGCATACATTGGATTTCAACATAAAGTGGTTTCAAATATTTGAAAATCCAAATTGATGGATACAACCTTATGAATCTGAGATCATGCCATTTGTAAACCATATTTATGTATAAATGGTGTTGTGCTTTTGAAAGTATATATAAAAAATGATGTATATAGAATGTAATTCCAATTGAAAATGGATCCCGCCCGAAAAAAATAGTAGAATACAAACGGGATTCGAATTGAGTTGGCACGGTAAACGTGCACTGTGCAAAATTTGAACGAAGCGGGGAAAGTCGCAGTAACCGCCCGAAACCAAAATCTGCGAGATGGAAATCACTACTGCCTATCCCTGCCACGCAAAGCCTATCTGCTGGATATCTATAGGTTTCGATAGGGGTAGGTTTGTAATTTCACCCAAACGTGACGTAACCGCCTCTCACCCGGATTCATACACGGTGGGCGCCAAAACACAGTGTGCCCTCGGCCGAAATTGACTCCCTCCCCGATTCATATTCATACACGGTGGGCGCCAAAAACAAACTCTCGTCGGCAAATATTCGGTGTATGCGAGATTACCGTCCTATCCCCAACCGACTAATGTTGTTGTGATGTAGTAGAAATTTGAAACGGGGGCTAAGTTTGTAAATTTCCTCGCATTTGAGACAAGCGCGCCCTGAATACATGGTTCCCCCCTTCCTCTCTACCTCCCTTTTCCCCATTCGTACTCCGTGGGCGCCAAAACACCCTCTCCACCCCACCCTCCTCCGTCTGCCGCCGTCCGCCACCCCATCCACCGCCGTCCTCCTCCACCATGCCGGAGCTGATACCCCGACGCCGCCGTCCATTACAAGAGATCGACCTCTCTCATCCACGCCTTCGGACCGGGATCCTTGCATCCCGTCCTCTCGCTTCATCCCCGCCGTCGTCCACCTTGCCGGCGCCGCTCCTACGACCGTCTCGTCCACCGCGCCCCGCCGCCACCATCTACCCTCCTAGATCTGCTTCCACGCCGCCGACAGCCATCGCTACCGCAGCACCGTCAAATTCTCAGCAGATGCGTACACGGCGCCGCACCAGAGGCGGTACTCTTTCGTATCTGCTCAACTTATTTATCGCAGCAAGAAAATAGATCGCCACTGCTTTACTCTGATTTCTTGTCTTGGTTGCGAAGTTGCCTTTGTCCGGTTTGCACCTTCAGATCCGCCATGGCACGCTCAACACTATACTCCCAATGCTTATGGTTTTCCCCTTTTATATTCCACACTAGTTAAATCACAGTAGACTAAATTTCAAAATTGGGTCAGTCGATTTTTCAGAGCTCGCCGGAGTTCGCCGGTGCGATCCAAGGGGCTCGGGTGGTTGTGGGGCCTCGCCGAACGAAGAAAACTCGACGCGGGTGGGGGTGGGGGTGGCGGAGGAACACAGGCGGTGGGGGCCGGTGGTCCGGCCGGCGGCCCGTGCGGTGTTCTGTATGGGAAGAATCAGAGACGAGGAAGAAGAAGGGTTAGGAGACGTAGGATCTTCATCCAACCGCCTGAAATGGTCGAGAGACAGCTGGGAGTTGCATTCTTAATGCGCTCTGGTTCATCATGTGTGGGCACTGCGCAACCAACATTTTATTATCCAAAATCTGCTTGCTCTTCTTTACCATGTTCGATAGTGCTGGCCTGTACGTGATCGATAGGCTTTCAATTACTAGCGGCAATACAACACCGTATTTTCAAGCCAGTTCCACTTTCCCGATTTATATATCGTGGTTATGGTGTACCCCTGTTATGTACACTATGATCTGCCTAGTTGCTGTGTGCTCTTGTTATCATGGTTTGGCAATAAACTCTCTATACAGTATATTATGAACCTATCATCTGCCAGCTATCCTTACTTCTGGAGCCTATTTTTTGTGTACTTGTGCCAGATTATATAAATGCACGCACGATATTACAGCACACATGAGCTCTCTCATCAGAATCCAGTGATAGCACATAAGTGTTTACAGGGGCGCCCCTATATTAGAATATCATCTGCATTACAAAGATAATCTCACAACTATTTATGTTTTCATGGTTCTCAGATATTATACGCAATTACAGTGAATATCAGAATCCGCGCATCAGAAGAATATTGTGGAACACTGCAATGACTTACAAAATTGGCACCAAGGCATTGAGTGCCATTCTGGAAGCAATGAAACTCGTACGCTCCCCACCTGTTGATTCTTGTTCAGAATATCATCCTAATGACTATTCTAACCTCGAGGAGTCAAAGGCAGATGGCCTGTCCTGTTCACCCATCAAGGTGCCTGTTCTAATTTGGCAAGGTTTTATTGATTGCGCGTATCTTGCATATGTTGTCTTGCATTTCTTCTACTTTGTTGCACCACCATCTGCTTAGTTTACTCATCATATAACTCGAGATGCCATGCCCATCCATTATCAATACATATTCCATCTGTCGTCATACCATGTTTTTCCACTCAAATGTTGTTCTTGTGCATCAGACATCAAAAAGGAAGAGGGTGATTGCCGAACCTGAAGGAGCACCAGCAAAGTCCTTGAAAAACGTGGTGGTGCCGGAGAAATCAGACAGCGCCCCACTTATATTGGATGTACAACCAGTGACACAAAACATAGGACCGACTCCAGCAGACTGTACCCATACTTCACTGGCCACACCACTAGCCCCACCACACAGGACCTGCACTCCAGCAAAAGGTATACCGATTTCATTTGCCATAGCACCAGCCGTACCACAGAAAAATCCCACTCCAGCAAAAAGTACAGCAAGTCCACCGGCCGAAGACCTATCCCAACTGCAGAGACGGCCAATTCCTGCAGATTGGAACCCCATTCCATTTATTCCCAGTTTAAAAGACAATGCTTTCAATGTTGTTAGGGACTACGTGCATATATTCCCATCATGGGAAGATTATAGTGAAGACAAACACCATTTTCACATCTTCCTGTCCAACTTACGTGTAAGTGCTATTATTCATGGTTATTATTTTCCTGTTTTCTGCTGATCGAACACATCAATGATTTACATTACATTGTTGTAACTAGGTGAGGGTCAATCTGGATAGTCATGACGAGCAAAGCTTGCTTGTGCTTTTCAAGGAAGCATTGCAGCAGTATCGGTGTTACCTGAGGAAATCACACTTTGATGGCAAGTCTATAAACGAATTTCCGGTGAAGTCTCCTGTGCTAAATTTAGAAGACATTGAATGGAAAAACCTTGTTATGCACTGGTCTCGTTCCCAGGATGAGGTACTGTCTATGAAATCACATGACAATTTGAACTTCTACTTTTCCGCATGTGCCTTACGGATCTTTTTTGCAGGAAATCAGCTCGAAGAAGAATTCCGGTTTGAAAAGAACGACAGGATATCGCAAATATGCTGCCCGCTGCTTTGCTCTTGTTAGTACCTGTTGTCCTGTATCACTGTACTTGCATACATACCTGGTTCATTATGTGACAGCAGTATGCATGATAGCTTGCTTATCAATTGTTCGCTCCAAATTATCTGATCTGTATGAATGGTTACATTAGTGTAGAATATATCCAATGCCAATGAATTTTTTTAGCTCTGCATTGTTCTTGTAAGTACATGCTGTCCTTTATCAGTGTACTTATATTGACAGGTAGTTGTTCATGTACCATCACTCTGCAGCTTATTTTCCTTTGCCCTCCATTTTCTACACATCAGATCTATATTTACTCTTACCATAAGGTTGGTACTGAAGAAGTTTAGCTGTGCATTGCTCTTGGCTGTGCCTTTTGCCTGTATCGCTGCACATACATTTATAGCTACTTGGTTATGTAGCATCACTCTTCATCTTATCTTAATATTCTCCATTTTTTCGTATATTATCACATCTATATTTACTCTTAACAAAATGTAGAATAAAGGCAATGCTTATGAAGAAGATTCTGTGCTAAACTTCTTGAATTGCCCCCCCCCCATCAGCATGGACAAGGGCTTTATAGAGCCTGTCTTCACCAGTAATGTAAGTTTGTCCTTCTCAAGCCTTCAAACTTTGTTGTGTATATTTGGTTAGGCATGACTGCAACAGTTGTTTATTTTTGGTGTTTGCATCAAATTGCATGTTTAAAGTTTATTATGTAGTTCATAAACAAAAGTTTGTCCTTCTCAATTTAAGTTTTCAGTTGTACAACCAAGTTCCTTCTTCATACCATGTAAATTAAACTATTCAGAGCAAGTGATCTTCTTTTGCACTGCATGTATGCTTCTGTTCTTCATCCGTAATCCAGTGGTGTGGTGAACCTACCCACTACAGCACAATGTCATATTCTGCAATGTCTTAACTATGAACAATGTCATATCATTCTACTATTATTTAAACCGTCTCTTTATTTGCCATCTGAAATGGGATAAATTGACAGCACACTAACCATTGATACTTATGAGTTCTTGATCTGTAATCCAGTGGTGTCGTGAAGCTGCCAACTCCTTCACAATGTCATTTCCTGCCATGTCTTGACCTGAACAATACCATATTGTGTTAATGCAATTTTAAACTGTGTCACTTTATTCGTCAGTAAGAAATGTGATGAATTGTCAGCACTGATACTTTTATGTGCGAAACCTGTCATCTGTCTGCTTGTTTATCTTTCAGAGTGAGGAAGATATAAGTGTTGAACAAGCGCAGTCTCATCATCTTGCTCAGCTGCTTGCGCTGCAGCTCCCCAGTAGGGCTAACCTTTCTTAACTCTATTGAAGTGCTGTCGGTTTTGTATATTATTTTGTCGGCGTGTTTATTTGCACTGGTGGCGATCTTTGATGCCCAGTGTATGTAATCTGCTGTCTGCTTGTGCTTTATTATCATAGTGGCGAACTTTGATGCCCAGTGGATGTAATATGCCGTAATTTCTTTATTGTATAGTCTAGGTTTTTTCTTATTCACGATGTTGCAGTTATTTTACTGTATATATGTCCTGTCTTCGCAGTAAACCGGCCAAACCGTAAAATTACGGTACATAATCGGGCCGTCATGCAATCACGATGTATGATCCGCATCATGGGCCCCGTCAAACTGGCCCACTAGTAGATTCGGGCCTTTAATAGGCCGAGTAACCCCCGTCCCTCTTTTTGCAAGAAAACTCAATGGGCTTTTAGGAGGCTGAGAAGTAGGCTAGGCCTGAAACGTGCCGAATAGCTCACGGGCCGGCGGCAGCCCGAAATGGACCCCAGCCCATGATTGTGTGAATCAATTGACGGGCTTTTAACAGGACAAAGTTGTCTCGGTCCTTGTTTGGCCCAATCAGATATCGGCTGCGAGCAGGCTAGATGCAAACCGGGCCGTAGTTAGGCCCAACTATATGACGGGCTTTTAACAGGCCGAAATTAATATAGGGCTGAAATGTTAAATGGGCCCTTAACAGGCCGAAACTAATATCAGGTTGAATTACTAAATGGGCCTTTAGCAAGTGGGCCCAAAAGCATAGCATCCAGTCAACGGGCCGAATCTGATATGGGCCATAATTGAGCCCAAAGCCTCTTAAAGGGCCGGACCTAATCTGGGCCCTGATTTGGCCCAGAAAGTGGGAGGCTTTTAACGGGCCGGATCTTATATGGGCCATTATTAGGCCCGGAACATGGCATGCCATTAATGGACCGGATCAATTATGGGCCGGCATTTGGCCCAAAACATGGCAGCCAGTTAATGGGCCGGCCTACTAGGGTCCTCAAAATCTTGTGGGCCTACAGCTGGGCCGACCCATTAATGTCGGCGCAATCTCGTGGGCCTTTAGCTGGGCCAGCCCATTATGATCCGCAAGAATTTTGTGGGCCTTTACCTGGGCCGGCCCATTATGGCACACAAAAATCTTGTGGGCCTTTACCTGGGCCGGCCTATTATGGCCCGCGAAATCTTGTGGGCCTTTCGCTGGGCCAGCCCATTATAGTCCACAAAATCTCGTGGGCCTTTAACTGGGCCGGCCCATTAAGGGCCGCAAAATCTTGTGGGCCTTTAGTTGGGCTGGCCCATTTAAACTTGATTGGTCGTGCCACGTATCGACGTATCATAGGCGCCTTCCGTCCAATGAGTGGATGACATCTGTCCCAACGATGAGCCGACACGTGTTTCCTCCAGCCAATGATGATTTTACACGTGGAAAATCCCCATTGGTCGGGGCTGTTAACAGGTTATCGGATCCAAAACCCGACCCGATAGCTTAACGGTGTTCCATTACAATGGATGCCACGTGTTAGTCACCCTTGACGAAAGCACTTCTGTGACACGCAATTTATCGTCATGGAAGTGGACACTTCCGTGATGATAATTTTGGTAATGTCATGGAACACATCTACGACAGCAAAGGTCTGACTATCTTGATTCTGTCATAAAATCTCATGGATGTACATGCATGACAAAAAATGCGACCTACTGTGACAAACACGTATCATCACGGAAGTGTATTTTTTTGTAGTGACGTAAAAGTGAAGAACATATCTATGAAGGTGGCGGATGACTATGCTTATACAAATCCCCTTGAAGCAACCTTCCATTGCAATCCAATTCCAGTTGGCTATGCTCGTTTCGGGGTTGATGAAGTGGTGGCAGGATATTCGGGGCTAGAGCTTGACATTCTTGGAGGTGACGACGAGCGCACACTAGGAGAGGCCATATATCATATTGTTCTATGGAGAAAGGATTCTGAAAGGGCTAGTTATCGACTAGAGGGGGTGAATAGGCAATTTTTATGGAAGTCTTCAAAACATGAGAGTTTCAAAGACAAATAGTAGAAACAACACTATTTGAGTGCAGCGGAAGGTAGACTACACTAGACAAGCCATAGTCAAGTATTCAATGAAGTGAAAGCACGAAGACTATAAGCAGCTAGGTAGTAAGGATCAGAAAGAAAGATAGTGTGAAGCCAATCAGGATAAGTAGTCACGTAGTGAAGTCAAATAGATAATTGCAAGCAGGCAATGAATTCACGAAGACAAATGGTAACTAAAGAGAAGTGAGAAATAGAACCGGTGACTTCAGAAGGACAGGGGTTTGTTCGACAAGTTCTAGTTGCTGTGACAACTATACGTCTGGTTAGGGAGGCTGAGATTTAACTCAGAAGACTGTGTCTTCACCTTATTCCCCTTGAGCTAAGGACTCTCAGTCCCCGCGCAATCACTCTGGTAAGTCTTCAAGGTAGACTCTCGAACCTTCACAGACTTTGTTCACCAGCAATCCACAATGACTCTTGGATGCTCAGAACCTGACGCCTAACCGGCTGGAGGATTCACACTCCTCAAGGGAAATAAGTCTTCAGATCACGCGGACAGAAAGACTTAAGTGATGCCAAACACTCTATGGGCTCTGGGTGGTTTGGTCTTTGTCCTCGCAAGGATTCTCTCTCTCAAAGGCTTCGGAGGTGGGTTGCTCTCAAACGACAAAAGTCGTATCAAACTCTGAGCAGCCACCAATTTATGGTGTAGGGGGTGGGCTATTTATAGCCACGGGCAACCCGACCTGATTTGTCCGAAATGACCCTGGGTCACTAAGGAACTGACACGTGTCGCAATGGTCAGATTTCAAACACACGCGGCAGCTTGACTTGGGCTACAAGTAAAGCTGACTTATCCGACTCTGGATAAGATTTGCTCTCATTGTCTTCGCTCGAAGACATAGGATTTGGTTGAGCATCACTTTATTCACTCTGACTTTGTTCACTTGGACCCCACTTAACAGTGTGATGGTTCCTATGACTCAACAAAGAAGAAAAGAAACAACGAAGCAGCTAAGTCTTCGCATGCCATAGTCTTCATACATGTCTTCTCATGTCATAGTCTTCAACGTGATTAGCTTCATAGACCACCATTGTCTTCAATGTCTTCACACATTTTTAGGGGTCATCTCCGGTAGGTAAATGAAACATAGAGGGACTATTACCTGTATTATCCTGCAATTCTCACAAACACATTAGTCCCTCAACCAGGTTTGTCGTCAATACTCCAAAACCAACTAGGGGTGGCACTAGATGCACTTACAATCTCCCCCTTTTTGGAGATTGATGACAAACTGGTTGAAGTTTTCAACGGGTATAAAAGTATGTGAAATTGTAAAGGATTAAGGCATTGTCTTCATAAATGGCAAAAGGCTCCCCCTGAAGATGTGCATATAAATGTTTTGCATTGGAATGCAAATGCACATGGTAGGTTGTACTTGTGAAGATCCTTCTCACCATATGAAGACAATACATCATGCATGAAAAGATATACAAGGATAATGACATGCATAATGAAATATGGATGTCTGGGAAATTTACTTCATGCGGGAGTTATCATCGCATATGCGGAATTTATCGTTGCATCACAGAATAGCAGTAAAAAGTAGAAGACAACCATCGAGTTTAAGTGTTACAACTCAAAGAACCAAATGTATCAAAAAAGGAGAGTTGTAAACACTAGGCAAAAGTATAGCAACCACCCGTATGGACCCGTTTGAAGACTATCAACATATGCTTCTCCCCTTTTGTCAGTAAGAACCAAAAAGGTTTGAAGACATAGTCGCTACTCGTTCCCATGAGGAGTACGTGAAGCAGCAGGGTCGTCATTGAGGTTTGGTGGTGCAGAAGAACTTGGTGCAGTGTCGACACGTGCTGAGGTTGGAGGTGGTGAAGTAGCATCATCGGCTCCATCAATAACTCTGGCATGAACAGTGGTTGCAGACGAAGAGTATTCTGAGTCTTCAAGAGATGGGGTTCGACGTAGAACAGCATTCCTTGGAGGAGTGGAGTCGAACTTGAATCTCTCAGTGAAGCCATCGTCTTGAAGATCAGCTTCAGCACTTAGCAACGTGAGACTCTTCCAGGACCTCCGACATGTTTCATGAGTGACAAAGGAATTCTTGGTAGCAAGATTGCGAATGCGATTAACATCCACCAAGAGGCTTTGCATTTGACGCTTGAGCCAGAAATGATGCTTGTCTTATTTCTGATGCAATGCCACAAGAAGCTCTCGGTCAGTGAGCACTCGGGATCGCTTGCCATGGAGCAATGGTGCTCTCTGTGGCTTTAGTTCGGGCACGGTGAGTGTTGCCGGCCAATGGATAGACACGAGAAGCAGCCTGAACACCTTCAACAAGTTGGGAAAAGCTCTGCCGATCTACATTGTGAAGATATAGTGCTTCCTTGGCAGGCTCTGGGTATATGGCTTCAATGGACATATCAACCTCTGGTAAAAATATGAGATGGTTGCAAGCAGAGGGCTGATAGTCAATGGCAGAGTGGAGCTTGATCAGACGCATAATCCAAGGAGCATAGAATTTCAGACCAAAAATGTCAGACCCAGATGTAGCAAACTGGGAATGAAGAAATCTTGAGTATTGAAGCTCTTGCCATTCAGAATGTAGAAGACCAATGTCTTCATTGCACCTTCAAGCTTTGCTGAGGAGGAATGCCCTTTGATGGGCCATAGAGTTCGCCTAATGATATGATAGATAGTGCGGGGCAGATACTCTAGGTCTTCAACAAGGAATTCCTTGAGATACTCGGCATCCTGGGGCAGAGGCTTCATCATACTAAGCATCTGGCTCATGTTGGGCTCTGGCTTCTGAAAAATGCTTTCCAATGCATCGAGATGAAGCTGACAACCAGGTTCATACAGTTCGCCTGGAGTGGAGAGGCCGGTAAGCTCAATGAGATCAAAGGCTTTGGCGTCTGCCTGTCATCCACTCAAGGACCCATGTGGTTGTGTCCCTGTTGAAGCCACGAATGTGGAGGGTTGCATAAAATTGCGGGAGAAGCTCTTCATTCCAATGTTCCTTGTTGGTGACAAACTTCAAAAGGCCAGCATCACGAAAGCAGTCTAGGGCTTCTTATAGGCAGGGAAGACCAGTAATTGCTTCAATGTCCAAACGCATATGAGGAAATATGCGCTCCTGATTGTACATAATACAGGAGTAGTAGATGCGCTACCGATAGCTCCAGAACCGATCAGATGATATTCGTGGCTTGGAATATGGGTTCTTGCCAGAATCGAAGAATGTGTTGTGTGCAATGAAGCCGTTGATTTTGAATGAGCCTGGTGCCGATGCAGTACCTGGGAATCTTGGAAGCCTTGGTTTTGGCTTCTGAACCTGAGGCCTATGCTCCACATGGTAGTCAAATTGCGGTCCAGGAGCAGGCGGAGGAACTAGAATTGGCCATCTGACAGGAACAAGTTCACCTGGATAAAATGCATGCTCAATAGTGTGTGGCCTTGGTGGCAGTACAGGAGCAGAGGCATTAGCAGAGGCGTCCGGATGCACATTGCTTGCTGGTGCGGCATTGGCTTTATTCAAAGTGTTGGCTTGAGGCGCCACATTGGCTTCAGTTATGACAAGGTCATTGGCTTCAATGGCATTGTTGGTGGCCGCCTTAGTATTCTCAACCTCCACATGAGTAGCTGGAGGGTCGGGTATAGACACGTTCTCCTTGAGAACATTCTCTGCTTGATTTGTGTGGGGTGTGGCAACACGTTCTTCTTGTGTTTCATCGGCTGCTGCAGCCGGAATCTCTTCAGAAGCATTAGCTTTGGGCACAGGAACCGTCACAGAAGGATTGTCTTCAGGGAAAACTTGATATGCCACTGAGCTGGACTGGTGGGAATCCTCTTCCGTGATAGTCGTCATGGAGACCGAAGGCCTCAGGCCTTTGCGAAGCCGTTGAAACACGGGCGACGCTTTGGTGATGGTGTGGTCTCCATGTAATTGTTGTCATTGATAATCGAACTAGTACCTTGCATTGGTGTAGGATGAGGTGTACTTGGGGAATCTTGAACTGGGGTAGCTGGTTGGGGGTGATCAGCCCATGAAGCATCCTGCGTGATTGGCGTCAAAGGAAGACCAACACTGATGGGTTCGCTGTTCGTGTGAACAGGCGATGATACTGTGGGGTTCTGAATCTGAGGAAGGACTACATCATCTTCTACATTGTCTTGGGGACCAATGTATTCTGTCGCGATGGGATCGACGACAGGAACTTCTTGTTCTTCAGAAGCCTCTATGGAAGCAGGCTCATGTACAATCAACTGACGCTCTTGATTGTCGGATGGAGGGGGAGCATAAGCAATGGGTTCAATAACAAGGGGCTCTTTGGGAGAAGCCCGATCTCTCTTCTTGGTTTTTCTCTTCTTTGGGGGTGGTGCATCATTAGGAGTGCGCTTGATTTTGTGCTTTCTGGCTTCAGCGTCAACTGCCTTGGTTTTCTGCTGATCTGAAGCCACTGTGGAGACCTTAGGCTTCGATCCTGTCATGCTTGCTGGGAAGACAATGTGAGGTTCTTCCTGCCTTGGAGCTTCAGTGGGGGCCACAGTAGACTTCTTCTTTTGCTTGACAGCCATCTTGGGGTCAATACCAGGACGCCCAAGTGCTTTGCACTTTTCAGCTTCGTTATAAGCCTGAACACACTTGGCAGCAAGATTCTTCATGCGATCTCTTGAGCCTTTGGCTTCCTCACATTTCTTGCGAAACACCTCCTTGAGGTCATTGAGCATCACCTTGAATTTCTGAACATCAGCAAGACTCAGTTTGGCCACATGGTTCTTGAACTGTTCCTTCTCAAAATCAATCTTGTGTTTCAGTTCAACAATTCGCTGGGCCAGAGCCAGCTTAGGAGCAATTGCGCCTTGGAAGGCGACGCTGATGCCAATGGGGAGTTGAAGATCATCAAAGCTGAGATCTTGATTGGCGAACCATTCATCAATGAAATTGTGCAAGATATTCACATCAAAGAGGGGCAGATCATTGAAGATCTCCGCCTCTTGCTTGCTCTTGATCAGCTGCTCAAGAGCATCCTCACCAAATTCTTCATCTGAAGACAAATCAATGGCTTCAGATTCGTTCCTTAGAAAGGCAGCTGGTGTCAGTGCTTGACTATGTCTCTGTACAAGTTTCTTCTGTGGCTTCTCACGCTTCTTGGAGCTGCGAGAGAGATCTTAAGAGGTGTTACTGGGAGCAGGAGGGGCAGTTGCCAATGGCTTCACTCGAGAAGCTTTTGGAGCAGCAGATGATTTTGAAGCTTTAGCTTTCTTCTGCTTCTGCGGCTTTGGAGTAGGAGCTGGAGCCTCATCAGAGTCAGCACCACCATCAGAATGATCCACTTTTGCACCTTGAACGACAATGTGTGCGAGGAGGCCTTCGAAGTTGTAGAAGGGACCGATCATGTTCTCATTGGCTTCACGGTTTCCATCTTCCCGTGGAGAGGACGGACCAGGGTTGAAGTCAAGTTTGAAAGCATTTTTTTCTTTAGAATTGAGTCTTTGGCGAACTGGTAATTGTGCTTGAAGAGATGATCTTCGCGACACCATAGCAGAGAAGAAGGGTCAGCATTCTCTGGCTCTGGTCCGCGAACCATGCAAGGATAGAAGCCTTGCTCAATAGCTTCAGTCTGGGACCTGGATTGAAGATTTTTGTACAGAATATCTCCCAGGGTCGCTTGATGGCATTCTTCTCAGCATATTCTTGAGTGACAAATCGGTACTTGAACCATTCCTCGACCTAGTATCTTCGAATCCATTGGATGTGATTCTTGCGACCAGTATAGGTTTCCTCTAGATCTGTTTTCTATAGCTCATGCAAATCGGGAGGCAAATCCTTGGAAGTGTTCCCATGAAGCTTTCTGCCACCCTTTCTTGCTGGTTTCTCTGTAGCCATGAAGCTTAACCTGAAAGGCTTCAGAACTTGCAAATGCTTCTTGCGGCTAGTCAGACAAGAACTTGCTTCAGGAGAATTTATATGATTCTGTAAGAACTCTGCAAACAAATGCAAACTATGAGAATAAGGGATTCTCCCACGGACATGTACCTGTGACAACATTAGAGATGCGAGGGAAGGGGAAGAGATCATATGAATTCTCAGAGGATTTTGAAGATAAATCAGTTTGAAGACATTGACCTCATATCGCGAAGACATTCACTTATTTGATGAGAGTTGATTCCAGATTTTTACGAATCCAAGAATAAGTACAAGTGAGGAATCTAACTTGTAGTGAAGCATAAGTGAACATACTAGGCACATTATGAGATGCAGAGGGAGACAGATTCAACTTTGGAGATGTAGAAACTACTTTTGGTAAGGAAGGATGAATCTATCAGATCAAAAAGACAGTAAAAAGAGAGTTTTAATTACCACAGGAAGAACTGCTAGACGGAGGGGAAGTTGAGGCCGAGAAGTTCAATCTCTCGTGCTCTAACTTGGCAACGAGAGGCAGCTACGGCGGCGGCGGAGAAGATGAGGTCCGCGGCTGGCGTGAGGACGGCGTCGGAGAAGTCGCGGAAGCTAAGCGCTTCGTCGCTGGCGTCGTCGAGTGCTAGCGATGGCGCTAGGGTTTTCGGGAGGTGGCGAGGTGGAAGAAGAATTTTTTACCACGATGGGATGTGCATTTATAAGGAAAGAGACAGCACAACGCAATTACGCAGGTGCCCCTGGCGATTCGCATTTGAATGACACGTGGCATGCATGCAACTCCTTGGTAGTTGTTCCATGTTCCCACGCACGCCTGGATTGTCGAGGCGGTCGTTCCGAATTATCCAGATTTCCGGTAATAAAGATAGAGCCTTTAAAAACAAACATAAATGTTTGTCAGATTGGCTACAGCTGACAAGGTTCAGTGAAGACAATCGACAGCTTTCAATAGAATGCATATGATTTGGACAAATAGAGTTGAGGCATAAGCATAGATAGGTTAGGGTCCGATCACATTCACTTAGATCAGAAGATTCAACACGAAGTCATGGCTATAAGTGAAGCTATGGAGGACAGAACATACGTAGTATGCAACTAGTTTAAGGCCAAATCAACCATGTGAAGATATAATTTGAATACAAGTCAGAAATGAAGACAAATTGGTTATGAAGACTATGCAAACATAACGCCAAGAGAAACACTTCAAACAAAAGTTTGGTGGTGGCGTTACCCACCGTATAGGAAGTATTAGACCCACACACGACGCACAATTATCGTGGCGCTCCAAAGTCAAATTTTGCATTAATGTATTCACACTTGGAGTGTATGTCTTCATTGATTGAAGATATACGTTACTTCGTGTGTTGCACATCTAAATCATCAAAATGCATAAGTGTTAGGATGTGTGTCCCATTCACAGGACATTTGAGGATTCCAAGATATTTAGCTCACACCGCAACTTGCAAAACCTTTTCTCATCCAAGGGTTTTGTGAAGATATCAGCCAATTGCTCTTCAGTGTTGACATGAATGATATCAATATCTTCCTTCATAACATGATCTCTGAGGAAGTGATGACGAATCTCAATATGCTTTGTCTTTGAGTGCTGAACTGGGTTGTTGGCAATCTTGATGGCACTCTCATTGTCACAGTAGAGAGGCACATTCTTCAGGTGTATACCATAGTCCTTGAGAGTTTTGTTCATCCAGAGAAGCTGAGCACAGCAAGATCCAGCTGCAATGTATTCGGATTCAGCAGTGGAGAGAGATACACAGTTCTGCTTCTTTGAAGACCAACAGACAAGTGATCGTCCTAGAAAGTGACATGTGCCTGATGTGGACTTGCGATCTACCTTGTCACCAGCATAATCAGCATCTGAGAATCCAACTAGATCAAACGCTGAGCCCTTTGGATACCATAATCCTAGTGTTGGGGTGTAAGCCAAATATCGAAGAATTCGCTTCACCGTTAAGTGATGCGATTCCTTTGGTGCCGCTTGGAATCGGGCACACATGCAAACACCAAGCATTATATTCGGCCTAGATGCACATAAATAAAGCAAAGAACCAATCATGGAGCAGTATACCTTTTGGTCTAATTCTTTACCATTGTCATCGGGGCCCAGATGACTTTTGGTTGGCATTGGCGTCGTGTATCCTTTGCAGTCTTGCATTCCAAACTTCTTCAGGCAATCCTTGAGATATTTTTCTTGGGATATGAAGATGTCATTGCGTTGATGACGGATTTGGAGACCCAGAAAGAACTTCAGTTCACCCATCATGGACATCTGATATTGCTCTTGCATCATGTGACCAAACTCATCACTGTATTTCTTGTTGGTGCAGCCGAAGATAATGTCATCCACATAGATTTGGCACACAAACAGTTCACTGTCATATGTCTTCGTGAAGAGAGTAGGATCTAGTGAACCAGGTTTGAAGCCTTTGCTCTTCAGGAAGTCTTTGAGCGTATCATACCAAGCGCGAGGGGCTTGTTTGAGGCCATACAGTGCCTTGTTGAGCTTGTACACCATATTGGGATGTTTTGGATCTTCAAAGACAGGAGGTTGTGCAACATATACTTCTTCTATCTTTCCATTGAGAAAAGCACTCTTCACATTCATTTGATATAGGAGGATGTTGTGATGATTTGCATAGGCAAGCAGTATGCGAATGGCTTCAAGCCTTGCCATAGGAGCAAAAATTTCATCAAAGTCAATCCCTTCCACTTGAGTGTAGCCTTGAGCAACTAGACGAGCTTTGTTTCTGACCACTTGACCATGTTCATCTTGCTTGTTGCGATATATCCATTTGGTGCCAATGATATTGTGCTTCCCAGGATCAGGACGCTTGACCAGTTCCCACACATTGTTCAACTCAAACTGTTGAAGCTCTTCTTGTATGGCTTGAATCCATTCAGGTTCCATGAAGGCTTCAGTGACTTTCTTGGGTTCTGAGATTGAGACGAATGCAAAGTGTCCACAGAAATTGGTGAGTTGTGTTGCTCTTTGTGTGGCTCTTGAACGAGTGAGTGGACCAGGTGCATTGAGGTTATCGATCATCTTTTCAATATGTACTTCATTTGCAACACGAGGATGAGTAGGACGAAGATTTTGTTCATTCTGATCAATGTCATCATTTGGAGGATTATCTTCAGGTTGAGCATTGTCTTCAGGTTGAGTGGAAGCAGAAACGATCAGTTCTTCTTCAGTCTGATTCTCAGAGGGTATGATTTCGCCAGTTCCCATTTGCTTGATTGACTCGCTAGGGTATAACTCATCTAGCACATTTGGCAGGTGCTCTCTTTGTGAGCCGTTAGTCTCATGGAACCGCACATCCACTATTTCAACCACTTTATAGTGAAAGAGGTTGAAAACTCTGTAGGAATGTGAATCCTTTCCGTAACCAAGCATAAAACCTTCATGTGCTTTCGGTAAAAATTTGGAAGTGTGATGTGGATCCTTGATCCAACACTTAGCAGAAAATACTCTGAGGTAACTTACGTTTGGCTTCTTACCAGTTAGGAGCTCATAGGAGGTTTTCTTCAGAAGCTTCTGAAGATAAACATGATTGATGACGTGGCATGCAGTGTCAATAGCTTCAGGCCAGAACTTTCGTGGAGTCTTGTACTCATCAAGCATCATTTGTGCCATCTCAATAAGAGTTCTGTTCTTGCGCTCCACGATGCCATTCTACTAAGGTGTGTAAGGAGAAGAAAACTCATGAGTGATACCCATGGTGTCCAGGTAGAGGTCGAGGCCTGTGTTCTTGAACTTAGTGCCGTTATCGCTTCTGATGTGCTTGATCTTGACACCATAGTTCGTCATGGCACGGTTGGCAAAGCGTCTGAAGACATCATGCACTTTAGTCTTGTAGAGGACTATATGCACCCAAGTGTATCGAGAGTAATCATCAACAATGACGAAGCCATAGAGGCAAGCAGTAGCATTGAGAGTGGAGTAGTCAGTAGGGCCAAATAAGTCCATATTCAGCAGCTCGAAGGGTTGAGACATGGTCATGATTGTCTTTGAGGGATGCTTGGCTCTTGTCAACTTTCTGGCTTCACAGGCGCCACACAAATGATCCTTCTTGAACTTGACGCCTTCGATGCCCACAACATGCTTCTTCTTTGCGAGAGTGTGCAAGTTCCTCATGCCAGCATGCCCTAGCCTTCGATGCCAAAGCCAGCATTCTGAAGCTTTTGCTAGAAGAGATATCGCCATCTGTGGACCTGCTGAGAAATCTACCATATACACATCATCTTTTCGATATCATTCAAAGACTAGAGACTTGTCAGATTCCATCAGTACAAGGCAGCGATATTTTCCAAATAGCACAATCATGTTTAAGTCACAAAGCATTGAGACAGACATTAAGTTGAAACCAAGGGATTCAACAAGCATCACTTTATCCATGTGCTGATCCCTTGATATTGCAACTCTACCTAGACCCAATACCTTGCTTTTACCAGTGTCAGCAAATGTGATGTGGCTCTTGTCTGATGGACGCAGCGTTGAATCCATCAGAAGACTTTGATCGCCAGTCATGTGATTAGTGCATCCACTGTCCATAATCCATTCTGAAGCATGAGGTGTCGTAGCCTACAGTGCAGTTTGGGGGATAGGCTTCACCAAGCGAGTTGTGAAGCATAAACATTTGACGAACAAGTGGAACATGGAAATTCAGGTCTTGGTTAGGATAGACAGGATGAGTATCAAGAAAATCTGGAGTGAAATACATAGTAAGACCATTTGGGCATTTTATCTTGCGCCCAACAAGATTTTTAAGATCTCCAGCATTAGCTTTGGACGCCTTTGATTTCCGGCTGGAGACCTTTCCCTGCAAAAGAGAGTTAAGTTTTCTTAACCACCCACGTCTTCAGGGGTGGCTTAGAAGCAATGAGTCTAAGTGCAGCGTCTGAGAATTTTGGCTTCGGAGCCCTAGTAAATAGCCTTGCAGGGGATGAATAATACTCATGTGAATAAGCAGAAAAGTTCTTGGTTCTATAAACATAGCGGTTTAATGAAACACGCTCACATTCATGGGTCTGAGTATTATTTTCCTGCAAAACATTGACGTTAGGGTGACTCAGATGAGTCCTTGGTCTGTATGAAGCTTTTGGAACATATGAAGCCTTTGGTACGGAGTTTGTCTTCTTCACAGGTGGTGTCATGATGACATTCACAGGAAGATTCTCAAGGCAACTCTTGGGTACCCATATCTTCTTCATAGGTGACCCATTCCTGCAGTTAGTACCAATATACCTGGCAAACACTTCGCCATTCTGGTTCTTAAACAATTTATAGTTTGCATCAAAGGATTCATCAATGACAATTGGGTTAGCACAAGTGAAGCCAGATAAGGTGGATGGATCTACTGGAGGTTCCTTTGCAGCAACCCAGGTGGTTTTGGGGTACTGCTCAGGTTTCCAGTATGACCCATCAACATTCATTTTTCTCTCGAACCCTACACCCTCTTTTCTAGGGTTTCGGTTTAGAATCTACTTTTTGAGGACATCATGTAATGTCTGATGCCCTTTAAGGCTTTTGTACATCCCTGTCTGAAAAGTGTTTTCAACCTGGCATTCTCATCAGCAATAATAGTGGTATCCTCAACAGAGGGGTTAGTTACCACATCAACAGTTGAAGATATTGCAACAGGAGTAGCAGTAGAACATTCAGCAACAGAGGCAGCATTATCATGCCCAATGCATTTTAGACATGGTGGTTCAAATCCTTCCTGAGCGGGACTAATCTGTTGAGCGCGAAGTGACTCGTTCTCTTTTTGAAGATCTTCATGATCCGATCTCAATTTCTCAAGTTCATGCTTCCTGTGAAGATAATCATAGGAGAGCTTTTCATGAGATGTTGAGAGCGTTTCATGACGACCTTCAAGTTCCTGGTACTTAATATGAAGATTTTTTATGTCTTCAATTAAGGACTAAGTCTTAGTCATTTCCGCGTCCAACAGGTCATCGCTTTTGTCTAACAGTTTTTGAATATGTTCCATGGCATTCTGTTGTTCAGTTGCAATTTTAGCAAGTTTTTTGTAGCTGGGTTTGGATTCACCATCAGAGTCATCTTCACTTGATGTTTGTAAGTAAGCATCGCGAGAGTTTACCTTGGCACCATGTGCCATGAAGCAGTAGGTGGGAGTCGAGTCGTTCTCGTCATTAGTGTTGGTGACGGAGTCATTGTCTTCAGTGTTGAAGATGGACTTGAGGACGTAGGCTGTAGCTAAAGCCAGACTTGCGACACCAGAGTCAGACTCCTCCTCAGACTCCACCACTGCCTCCTCAGAAGCAGACACCTCCTCTGAATCCATTTCCTTGCCAACAAAAGCACGTGCCTTTCCTGATGAGCTCTTCTTGTGTGATGAAGACTTAGAGGAAGATTTGGAAGAAGACTTCGAGGATTTCTTCTTCTTCTTGTCATCAGAATCATATTCCTTGCTCTTCTTTTTCTTCTTCTCATTGTCCCACTGTGGACATTCAGAGATGTAGTGGCTAGGTTTCTTGCACTTGTGACAGGTTCTTTTCTTGTTGTCATAGGTGGAAGCTTCATCGTCCCTTGAGCTAGATCGTGAAGACTTTCTAAAGCTTTTCTTCTTAATGAATCTCTGGAATTTCTTCACAAGCATAGCAAAGCTCCTTTCCAATGTCTTGAGGATCATCAGAATTGCAGTCAGATTCTTCTCCAGATGAGGAAGCGGCAACCTTTGCCTTCAAGGCACGAGTTCGACCATAGTTGGGGCCATAGATATCTCGTTTCTCAAATAGCTGGTACTCATGTGTGTTGAGCCTCTCGAGTATGTCAGACGGATTGAGTGTCTTGAAATCAGGGTGTTCTTGTATCATTAGGGCTAAGGTGTCAAATGAGCTGTCAAGAGATCTCAGCAGTGTCTTCACAATTTCATGCTTCGTAATGTCAGTTGCACCGAGTGCACGGAGCTCATTGGTGATATCAGTGAGGGGATCAAACATGAGCTGGACGTTCTCGTTGTCGTCTTTTGAAGCGGTTGAAGAGGTTGCGAAGAGTACTGATCCGTTGATCACGCTGTGTTGAGACGCCTTCATTGACCTTGGAGAGCCAGTCCCAGACTAGCTTCGACGTTTCCAGAGCACTCACACGGCCATACTGCCCTTTGGTCAGATGACCACAGATGATGTTCTTGGCGGTAGAGACCAGTTGAATGAACTTCTTCACATTAGCAAGGGTGACACCTTCACCAGTCTTGGGAACGCCATTCTTGACAACATACCACAGATCGGCATCAATGGCTTCAAGATGCATGCGCATCCTATTCTTCCAGTAGGGATATTCAGTGCCATCAAAGATGGGGCACGCATCGGAGACCTTGATTATCCCTACAGTCGACATAGCTAAAACTCAGGTGGTTAAACCGAATCACACAGAACAAGGGAGTACCTCGCTCTGATACCAATTGAAAGGGCTAGTTATCGACTAGAGGGGCGGTGAATAGGCGATTTTTATGAAAGTCTTCAAAACATGAGAGTTTTGAAGACAAACAGTAGAAACAACACTATTCGAGTGCAGCGGAAGGTAGACTACACTAGACAAGCCATAGTCAAGTATTCAATAAAGTGAAAGCACGAAGACTATAAGCAGCTAGGTAGTAAGGATCAGAAAGGAAGATAGTGCGAAGCCAATCAGGATAAGTAGTCACGTAGTGAAGTCAAACAGATAATTGCAAGCAGACAATGACTTCACGAAGACAAATGGTAAGTAAAGAGAAGTGAGAGATAGAACCAGTGACTTCAGAAGGATAGGGGTTTGTTCGACCAGTTCCAGTTGCTGTGACAACTGTACGTCTGGTTAGGGAGGCTGAGATTTAACTCAGAAGACTGTGTCTTCACCTTATTCCCCTTGAGCTAAGGACTCTCAGTCCCCGCCCAATCACTCTGGTAAGTCTTCAAGGTAGACTCCCGAACCTTCACAGACTTCGTTCACCGGCAATCCACAATGACTCTTGGATGCTCAGAACATGACGCCTAACCGGCTGGAATATTCACACTCCTCAAGTGAAATAAGTCTTTAGATCACGTGGACAGAAAGACTTAAGTGATGCCAAACACACTTTGGGCTCTGGGTGGTTTGGGCTTTGTCCTCGCAAGGATTCTCTCTCTCAAAGGCTTCGGAGGTGGGTTGCTCTCAAACGACAAAAGCCATATCAAACTCTGAGTAGCCACCAATTTATGGTGTAGGGGGTGGGCTATTTATAGCCACGGGCAACCCAACCTGATTTGTCTGAAATGATCCTGGGTCACTAAGGAACAGACACATGTCGCAACGGTTAGATTTCAAACACACGCGACAGCTTGACTTGGGCTACAAGTAAAGCTAACTTATCCGACTCTGGATAAGATTTGCTCTCATTGTGTTTGCTCGAAGACATAGGATTTGGTTGAGCATCACTTTAGTCACTCTGACTTTGTTCACTTGGACCCCACTTAACAGTGCGGTGGTTCCTATGACTCAACAAAGAAGAAAAGAAACAGCGAAACAGCTAAGTATCCATGCTCCATAGTCTTCATACATGTTGTCGGTGTCAAAACCGGTAGATCTCGGGTAGGGGGTCCCGAACTGTGCGTCTAGGCGGGTGGTAACAGGAGACAAGGGACACGATGTTTTACCCAGGTTCGGGCCCTCTTGATGGAGGTAAAACCCTACGTCTTGCTTGATTAATATTGATGATGTGTGTTACAAGAGTAGATCTACCACGAGATCAAGGAGGCTAAACCCTAGAAGCTAGCCTATGGTATGATTGTTGTTCGTCCTACAGACTAAAGCCATCCGGTTTATATAGACACCGGAGAGGGCTAGGGTTACACAGAGTCGGTTACAATGGTAGGAGATCTACATATCCGTATCGCCAAGCTTGCCTTCCACGCCAAGGAAAGTCCCATCCGGACACGGGACGAAGTCTTCAATCTTGTATCTTCATAGTCTTGGAGTCCGGCCGATGATGATAGTTCGGCTATCCGGACACCCCCTAGTCCAGGACTCCCTCAGTAGCCCCTGAACCAGGCTTCAATGACGACGAGTCCGGCGCGCATATTGTCTTCGGCATTGCAAGGCGGGTTCCTCCTCCGAATAATTTATAGAAGATTGTGAACACCAGGATAGTGTCCGGCTCTGCAAAATAAATTCCACGTACCACCGTAGAGAGAATAATATTTACACAAGTTCAATCTGCTGACGTATTTGGTGGCGTGACGTCACACCACTACCAAGCCTTTACTCGAATTGTTTTTATTGTACCACCTCAGCGCGTTTAGCGAAGCGGTTTCCTTGGCACGTCTTGTCGAAGCAGAGATCGTGTTCCCCTTATTCCGGGATTCCCATCAATACGGACGTGGGTAACCCAACCGCGCCATTGATTGCGGCGCTTGGGAGATAAGCGAGTTTTATCAGGCCGGTGGGGACACATGTTTTTGTCCGCCCATATAAGGGGATAAAGATCCAACCCTTTTACCTGCGCCTTCTTCCTCCTTGGCTTATCCATCTCCGCGAACTCGAGCTCCAGCGCCCAAGTCCGCACATCTCACCTCAACCTCCTCCAACTATGTCCGGAGCGGGAGGCAAGTGGATGGCCTCCTCCGTCACGGAGGGGCACATCCAGAAGCTGCGCAGCGCCGGATATTTGTCCAGCAACATCGCGCACCGGCTCCCCGACGAGGGAGAGCTCATCCCCACCCCCAGGCCCCATGAGAGGGTAGTATTTCTTCCCCATTTCCTCCGCGGACTGGGCTTCCCACTCCATCCCTTTGTCCGGGGGCTCATGTTCTACTACGGCCTGGATTTCCATGATCTGGCCCCGAATTTCATCCTCAACATCTCGGCGTTTATCGTCGTGTGTGAGGCCTTCCTCTGCATCCAGCCCCACTTCGGCTTGTGGCTCAAGACCTTCAGTGTCAAGCCGAAGGTTGTGAAGGGCAGCCAAGCGGAGTGCGGAGGCGCCATGGTGGGCAGGATGTCCAACGTTACTTGGCTTGAGGGCACTTTCGTGGAAACCATTAAGGGGTGGCAATCGGGGTGGTTCTACATCACCGAGCCGCGTGACCCTGAATGGGCAGCGGCCCCCGAATTCAGATCTGGCATCCCCACACGGCTCACCTCCTGGAAAGAGAGCGGCCGGACATGGGGTGATTCGGAGGAGCTGACCGGACTCCAAGCCTGCATCCAAAAGCTAGTGGACAAGAAGCTCAAGCTTGTCAACATAGTCCAGGTCATGCTCATCCACCGGATTCTCCCGTGCCAACGACGGGGCTTCAACATGTGGGAGTTAGATCTGGCGCAGCACCAGACTTTGAGCGGGCTCTTCGACACTACGTACGAAGATGTCTGGAAGGTGCTGTTCAAGGGCGCCGAGGCTCCCGCATCCGCTACCGAAGATCGCGGATTCAGCTCGCAGCGTCCGGCTGACGAGGTAAGTGATTTTGTCCTTTACGGGACGCTTGTTTTCCATACTTTGACTCTATGCGGGATCTAAACTCCCTCTCCTTTGACAGGACTGGCTGGCGAAGGCCGAACAGACTATCTGTCCGGCCCCATTACCAGAGGACCCAGCGGACGCCCGCTTAACGGGGTTGCTGGCTTCGGCACCCCATGTGGTGCCGGAGAAGAAGGCCAAGAAGAAGGCCACGGGACTCGGAAGAGTTCCCGTTTTCAGGTGTTATCGGATGATGACTCCGAGGCCGACTCCTCTCACAAAGGCGAGGAGGAGAAGAAGAAAGCCTCTCCCCCAGCGGGGGGAGGGAAGAAAAGGAAGGCCTCCCCAACGAGAGAGGCCGAAGGGTCCAAGAAGGGAAAAACTCTTTCCCCGGACTGCTCCGCCAACGCCAGTGACGACGACGAGGACTGGCCCCCAAGGGCCAAGCCCCTGGCGAGATCGTAAGTATCCGGACTCCCGAATAACTTCATGGTTTTTCTTTTCGCCGCATAATGTCTTTCTAATGCCGCATACAACCCTGCAGTCCGCCCAAGGATGATCTTCCCGCTTCGTCGAGCGGGTCCTTAGGTGCGTCGGATATGGATTCTCTTCCGACCGCCTCCACCCCCCGTGATGCGGACGATGCCGAGGTGGGATCCCGGGAAGGGACCCACCAGGAGGAGGAGGCCCCGGAGGTGTCGCAGGAACAACCTCCCGGACTTTGCACCGGACTCGGCCCCGGAACCCATAGCGGTTCCGGAGTCCGGCGGGCGGCCCCTTCGTAAGAAGGGCAAGACCGTGACGCCGGCAGCCTCCGTCCAACCGGAGGCGCCGGATAGCTTGCTGGAGGCGCTCAATGGCGCCTCCATCGAAGAGGAACACCGCACTGTTATGAGTGCGGTGATTCAGAAGGTTCAGCTCGCCAAGAGCGGGCTGACCGAAGCCTGCAGCAGCCTTCTAACAGGCTTTGAGGTAAGAATTTTGATATATGTAAAATAGTACCGCATAGACAGTAGCCCCTGATGCTCGGTTCGGTGTTCGGAAAGAAAAGCCGGACTGAGGATCTAAAAAGATATACGCAGGAGTCATAAAAAATATGTCAATATGGGATTGCAGGCTGCGCTGCTGACCTCTGCCGCACTGACTGCGGAGGTCAATACTTTGAAGCAAAGCCTCGAGCGGTCCGAGAACGAGCTCGGCCGTGCCAAGAAGCAGCTCGAGGACAAGGAAGGTGAGTAATACCTTATTAAAATTGTACCTTACAGAAAAGGATTTGGTTGCAAGAAAAATGACAAGGATAACGTGGGTATTGCAGGGGCCACTAACGAGGTGGCGACCCTGAAGGAGGCGGTGTCCGCGGCCGAACGTAATGCGGCCGCGGAACGCACCGAGCGAGAGAAGCAGGAGGCGCGGGTGGCGGAGGTACAGCAAGAGCTCCAGGCTCTCATGGAAAAACATGAGAGTTTGGAGCGTGACTCGAAGACTCGAGAGTCCGAGCTTGCGACGGCTCTTGAGAGTGCCAAAGCCGCTAAGGCCGAAGCCTATAAGGCCCTCCAGGAAGTCGAGGCGTTGAAGAAAATAGCGGCGGGTAAGGCGTTTTTCATGCAAAGTAAGCATGTGAGTGTGAATTACATATCACTTACCCGAATTCGGAGCTCTCCAGGAGCGTTCGCAGATCTGCCCCGCAGCGTGTCCGATGCTGCCGCTTTCTACAGGGCCGAGGAGGGGAGCTCGACGGAGAAGGTCTTCTGGTCTCAGTATGCTGAGGCCGGACATCCGGTGCCCCTTAGCGACCAGCTGAAGCAGCTGGTCGAGCTCCACAAGGTGGCCGAACAGGCCATGAAGGGCCTCATAGTTCGGCTGTGGCCTAAGGAGGCCATGCCTGGGAGCTACTTCGGCCTGGTGCGGCGGCTGGTGGATGCGTGCCCGTGGGTTGAAGTCATCAAGCACTCCGCCTGTATTGAAGGTGCCCGTCGGGCCCTTGCCCGCGCAAAGGTGCACTGGGGCAAGATGGATGCCCAGAAGCTTGTGACGGACGCGCCACCGCAGGGCAAGGAGCATCGCACGCCCGAGATGTATTATAAGAGTGTCCTGAAGGGTGCCCGCATTATTGCGGGTGAGTGCTCCAAAGATGTAATATTTGAGTAGACTCGCATTTTGTTATCCTGTGCGCTGAAAACTTAGTTCATATGCGCTAAGCAACGCTTGTTAATTTAAAATATTACCTTCTGTGCGGCTGTTTATCAAATCTGAGAGATGGCAAGTCGTCGGCTTCAGCCCCCATGCCACGAGTGCTGGGGTGTTCGGGATAAACTTGAGCACTCTTGTTCCCATTTTTGGGTCCATCTAGGGAGGCGCTCAACACAACGAACAAGGCAACCGGACTTATAATGCTTGAACACTCTCACTTAGCCATAGAATTCTATAATTTTAAATTTCGGCGAAGCCCCTAGTCTTCGGAAGGCCGAATTTGGGGCGCTATCCACGCCTGGGCCGGACAAAGCTGGCTCCTCGCTCTAAGCGGCATAAGTCTTTAGGGACTCGCAAAAAACCTCTCGAACAGCGACCGGCTCTCGCCTCATCATGACGGTCAGTTTTAGCTTTCTCCACTGAGGCGCTCGCCCAGCTCAACTGGGGCGCAATCGCAGTGGTTCTCCCAGTGCTACCTTAGCCGATACAACGGAACGTAAGGTACCAAAACATGGGAGCCGGGCAAACCCAACTATTGACCCAAGACATGATTCGGAGCCGATGCATATAATGCTATAAGTTCGGGGTGCCGCACTTGTGAAAGTGTTCGGACTTATCACACCATGATGCGGGAAACATAAGCCCCTGGTGTATTTAGCCGTACCAAAATGTACGGATGCAACATGTCATAAATGAACATATGTATAAGAAAGAAATGCAATTGGAAGCAAAAAGGTGCTGCATTACTTATTCAAGAAAAGACTGCTGTGAATGCAGAACGATACAAATGGTGCGATAAGCAAGGGATGGGACTATTAAACATGTCCCCCTCCAGGGGTAGGCTGCGGAATGGTGTATAAAACAGATTTAATGCTCGTAATGGAGACCACCTGGATATTCGTTGTAGCCTTTCTCCTTCCCTGGCTGTTGCATCGTGAGTTCGGCAGGTCTGCTGCCGGACAGGGCCTCTGACGAACGGAGTCCTGTGGGTAAAAATAAAAAGAAAAAAGAAAAAAAGAACGACACACTTGAGAGCCCCTGGTGTGGTTGAGCCGCATTCTGGGCCTATCGTGGTCGTGCCCCTCTCCCCATGCCCATGGTATCTCCAAAGCGTAATGGTGTACGCGAAGGACCTGTCTTGACGTTTTGCAGGGGCTGGGGTTGGGGCCGCACTGCTACGCGTGCTCGGAACGTGCCAGGTGGTCTTGTTGTAGGTTACTCCGGGCGCGTTTAGCCGTGTCCGGTCGCTTAACGGCCGGACTCGAGAATTGCCTTAAGAGGCTGCACTGTACTTCTGCCGCGAGAGCCGCTGTATGTTCCTCCGTTCGGAGAGAGCGTTCAGTGTTTCCGTTGACCGTGATGACTCCTCGAGGGCCTGGCATCTTGAGCTTGAGGTATGCGTAGTGCGGCACCGCGTTGAACTTTGCAAACGCGGTACGTCCGAGCAGAGCATGATAGCCGCTGCGGAACGGAACTATGTCGAAGATTAACTCCTCGCTTCGGAAGTTATCCGGGGATCCGAAGACCACTTCCAGTGTAACTGAGCCTGTACAATTGGCTTCTACACCTGGTATGACGCCTTTAAAGGTTGTCTTGGTTGGTTTAATCCTTGAGGGGTCTATGCCCATTTTGCGCACTGTATCCTGATAAAGCAGGTTCAGGCTGCTGCCGCCGTCCATCAGGACTCTGGTGAGGTGAAATCCATCGACGATTGGGTCTAAAACCAATGCGGCGAATCCGCCGTGGCGGATGCTGGTGGGGTGGTCCCTTCGGTCAAAAGTGATCGGGCAGGAGGACCATGGATTGAACTTCGGGGCAACTGGCTCCATCGCGTATACATCCCTGAGTGCACGCTTCCGCTCCCTTTTGGGTATGTGTGTTGCGTATATCATGTTCACCGTCCGCACTTGTGGGGGGAAACCCTTCTGTCCTCTATTGTTCGGCGGTCGGGTCTCTTCCTCGTCATCGCTATGCAGCCCCTTGTCATTGTTTTCGGCAATTAACTTGCCTGCCTGCTTGAATACCCAACAGTCCCTGTTGGTGTGGTTGGCTGGCTTTTCGGGGGTGCCGTGTATCTGGCACGAGCGGTCGAGTATTCGGTCCAAATTGGACGGACCCGGAGTAGTTCTTTTGAATGGCTTTTTCCGCTGACCGGGTTTAGAGCCTCTGAATCCGGCATTGACTGCCGTATCTTCACTATTATCGCCGTTAATGCGGCGTTTGTTTTTGTTGCGACGCGACCTGCCATTACGGTCCTTGATATCCGGACTGCCAGAATTTTTGCTGAGGTTGTTGCTGCGTGCTAGCCAGCTGTCCTCACCCGCGCAGAAGCGGGTCATGAGTGATGTGAGGGCTGCCATGGATTTCGGCTTTTCCTGTCCCAGGTGCCGGGCAAGCCACTCGTCGCGGATGTTATGCTTGAAGGCCGCGAGGGCCTCCGCATCTGGACAGTCGACGATTTGGTTTTTCTTGGTTAAGAACCGTGTCTAGAATTGTCTGGACGATTCGTCTGGCTGCTGAATTATGTGGCTTAGGTCATCAGCGTCTGGTGGTCGCACATACGTGCCTTGGAAGTTATCGAGGAATGCGGCTTCCAGGTCTTCCCAACTCCCGATTGACTCTGCTGGCAAGCTGTTAAGCCAATGCCGGGCTGGTCCTTTAAGTTTGAGTGGGAGATATTTGATGACGTGAAGATCGTGACCGCGGGCCATGTGGATGTGGAGGATATAGTCTTTGATCCAAACCGCGGGGTCTGTTGTGCCATCGTAAGATTCAATATTCATGGGTTTAAACCCTTTGGGGATTTGATGATCCATTACTTCATCTGTGAAGCATAGTGGGTGTGCGGCGCCTCTGTACTGGGCGATATCACGACGGAGCTCAAAAGAGCTTTGTCTATTTTGTTCGGCCCGGCCGAAACTGTGTCCGGTGCGACGGTTGTCGTCGCGTATCATGGGCGCCCACGCGATCCATAGATCGATCTTGATTGTCTTGCCTTATCTTCCAATATATCTTGCAAGTCCGGAGTGTTCCCCTGTGGCCTTGTGATTTTCGAGCGATGCCGGGGTACGGTTCTAGTGAAGGGTCTAGAGGCCTCTCTGTCATGACCACGGGGTGGTCGGTCAGCTGTATTGTCTGCTGGTGATGCAGGTTCATACGCCTCCTCCTCTAATCGGGGGAGCAGCTTGCGTTTAGGGTAGCTTTTGGAGGGGCGTTCGAGCTCATGCTCTTCAGCCGCGAGGACTTCAGTCCATCCGTCGGCTAGCAGATCTTGATCAGCTCTAAGTTGTTGCTGCTTTCTCTTGAGGCTGTTTGCCGTGGCCATAAGCCTGCGTTTAAAACGCTCTTGTTTGACGGGATCCTCAGGCACGACAAATTCGTCGTCGTCGAGGCTTGCCTCGTCTCCGGAGGGAGGCATATAATCCTCTACCTCTTCTTCTGCCGCTCTCTCATGAGGGCTGGTGTCTCCGTCCTCCTGTGCTGAATCTTGCTGGAGTGGGTTGTGTTCGGCACTGTCTGGGGTGTTATTATCTCCGGTGCCGGAATCTTCATTCTTGCTGTGGCGGGATTTAGAGCGGCGCCACTGACGCCGGCGCTTAGGCTGTTTCTTGGAGGGGTCATCCTCCGCTGTTCCTTCGCCATTCCCATCCTTTGGGATATCCACCATATATATGTCATATGATGAGGTGGCTTTCCAGTGCCCGGTAGGCGCTGGTTCTCGGTCATCTCCGGCATCGTCGTCCATACCGTTGATGTCTTCGGAGTCGTAGTCTAGCATGTCGGTTAGATTGTCGATAGTGGCTACTAAGTGGGTGGTGGGTGGGCTTTGAATTTCTTCATAGTCCGCATCCCAACTGTCCTGACCGCAGTCCGGCCAGGGCTCTCCTGATAACGAGAGATACTTTAGCGAACTCAAGATGTCGCTGAAAGGTGAGTGTTGAAAGATGTCTGCAGCGGTGAACTCCATGACCGGCGCCCAATCGGATTCGATTGGAGGGGCGCGGGAGGTTCGGAGTTTGGCAAGGAGTCCGGCACCTCGGAGTCATGAGCTTCATGAGGGACAAGGTCAGTGTTCGGCTCTATCGCCGTAGAGGTTGCAGCCCCCGAGGCAGTGTCTAGCCATCCATCCTCGATCTGCGCAGCCGGCTCCGAATTGAAGATCGGGGCGGACTCGAGTGCGGTCTCCAGGATACTGTCCAGCTGCAGAGCTAAATCATGCTCGTCGCGATAGTGCGGCACGCTCGGCTATGGCTCGAATCCATCGAGGATCAAGTCCCCGCGGATGTCAGCCATGAAGTTCAAACTTCCAAATCTGACCTGACGGCCAGGGGCGTAGCTTTCGATCTGCTCTAGATGGCCAAGCGAATTGTCCCGCAGTGCAAAGCCGCCGAATACGAAGATCTGTCTGGGGAGGAAGGTCTCACCCTGGACTGCATCGTTGATGATGAACGAAGAAGCCATCAAGCCTATCGGTGACGACACAGAGGAACTCTCAATGAAAGCACCAATGTCGGTGTCAAAACCGGCGGATCTCGGGTAGGGGTCCCGAACTGTGCGTCTAGGTGGATGGTAACAGGAGACAAGGGACACGATGTTTTACCCAGGTTCGAGCCCTCTTGATGGAGGTAAAACCCTACGTCCTGCTTGATTAATATTGATGATGTGTGTTACAAGAGTAGATCTACCACGAGATCAAGGAGGCTAAACCCTAGAAGCTAGCCTATGGTATGATTGTTGTTCGTCCTATGGACTAAAGCCATCCGGTTTATATAGACACCGGAGAGGGATAGGGTTACACAGAGTCAGTTACAATGGTAGGAGATCTACATATCCGTATCGCCAAGCTTGCCTTCCACGCCAAGGAAAGTCCCATCCGGACACGGGACGAAGCCTTCAATCTTGTATCTTCATAGTCTTGGAGTCCGGCCGATGATGATAGCTCGGCTAACCGGACACCCCCTAGTCCAGGACTCCCTCACATGTCTTCTCGTGTCATAGTCTTCAACGTGATTAGCTTACAGACCACCATTGTCTTCAATGTCTTCACACATTTTTAGGGGTCATCTCCGGTAGGTAAACCGAATCAATGAGGGACTATTACCTGTGTTATCCTGCAATTCTCATAAACACATTAGTCCCTCAACCAGGTTTGTCGTCAATACTCCAAAACCAACTACGGGTGGCACTAGATGCACTTACAAATTCCATCATCTTTCCAAGGCCGCAGACACCGCACTAGCTGGCTCCTCCTCCAAGTCCGCCACCACGTCAGTGGACTCCCGCTCCTCCAAGTCCGCCACCGCGTTAGCAGACTCCTTCTCCTCCAAGTCCGCCATCGCGTTAGCCCACTCCTCCTCCTTCAAGTCTGGCACCACGTCAGCCGACTCCTCGTCCTCCAAGTCTGGCATCATGTCGGCCGACTCCTCCTCCAAGTCAGGCACCACGCCAGCCGTCTCCGCCGCCTCAGAAACATCGGAAGAGAGGTGTCGCAGCTACATCGGCTAGCGGTACAACAGGAGGCAAGAAATTCAGATATGGTCCAAGCCTCAAGCCTCTTCTGAGGTTGCTTTACCACCTGACTGATGAGGAAAATGAAGCCGAAGTGCAAGCCCAAGTGAAGGCCCATTTTGGACCGAAATCGCCCCCACCACGAAAGGAGATCATACGTGAGCATGTCATATAACACTTAATTGATAATGCTCAACCAGTTGTCAAGCATAGGGACTCAGACTATGAGCGCTCTATCAAGAAGTCATATCAAGCACAAAAAAAGGAGTCAAGCTCGGCTCAAGCCAAGCAGCTGGCAAAAAATGCTGGAAAACTGTTCCCCAGCTGGGAGAATAGGCAGTGCAATCGATCCCCCCGCTACAAACACATGTGAGTACCGTCGATCAGCAGTTGGTAATAACCGCCGATCATAGAAGGCAGGCTAAAGAGGTCGGTGTCATTGTAGAACAATCCTAGGCATCGAGGACTTCCAAACTTTTACAGAGGAGGAACTAAAATGGAAATATGTCCACGGCTAACCTATGGTCAAGCATGAGCAGATCCCTCTTCTATCAACGAGAATGTATGAATTGCATCAACGGTACCAGAGAGAAGTAAAGACTACCAATCGAGAGTCCCTCATGGTGAAAGTCGAGGAAAAGCATTACTACCATGAAAAAGATTTGTGGGTTGAGTTTCAAGAAATGTTTCAGTTACTCAATCAAGACACACTCGACAAATCACTCGTCAGTTCCTATTGTATGTAAGTGATTTCTTTCTTTAATTTAAGTCTCTATCTAGCTGTAGTGCTTGTTCATTACCTATAATTATCCTTACTATATATTCTTTTCTGTGGTATTATGCAGAATGAAGATGTATGAAATGAAAAAGCTGGACGCTATGGCACTGGGTTGATTGAGCCAAATACCATTAATGAAGAGACATGGACGTGTCAATGGGAACGAAAAGACATGGAGAAAAGCTTGCTAGAGTTCTTGGTGCCACTAAATACCCAACCAGAAATACTACTTCCTTACAACTTTGGGTGAGTAATACTACCTTTTACTACAAATTATGTTTTTGCTTACATCTTGGCCTGGGAACAAGAATATCTGGTGTAGCAGGGTTAGGAGGGAGTGCTTCATATTTGGTATCTTCTTTACTTTCTCATCATTGATGGTGGCGCACGCCCGTACGATGCAGCATATTTGATTGTCGTAGCAGGAGCGCGCTTCCACTGGCAGTTTTGGCTCAAAGTTGCCGTTGTCCACCTCCGTGACGACTTGTCTAGTAATGAGGAGCTGGTTTGGGTGTCGACATCTCCTCTTTAGTTTTAGTTCTATTGCTTTGCCAGTCTTGATGTCGGTCTCGGTGCCGGTCTGGGTCTCAACACCAATCTCGGTGCTGGTATCGATGTCGGTCTCGGATGTGACAGGTGGGCTCAGCAACAACAACCGTTGATCGTTGGCAAGGTTCAAATATTCGTCCGCCGCCAGGTAGATATCGTCGCAATCACCAGAACCCTGTCCTTCATCGTTGCTAACCATGTTTCCTACAGTTAAATCTAGTCAATTAATTTTAGACCTAATAAAATGAATAATGACATAAAAAGGCCTATGTTTTGCAGTAACGTTGATTCCTTCCCAGTGCGGCAAATTCCGGGCACTCGATATGTCCTAGTTTGTAGCACAAGTCATCCCGAAATTCGTGGAAAATTTCGGCATGACCTATTCTAAAAAAGTGGAAAATCGAGCACCTGAAATTTGCCAGAATGGAAATGAATCAACATTCCGGCAAAACATAGGCCACTCCGCTTCATTCCCTAGAAACAACCAAAGGCCACTTGGGCACAATCGAGGAATTTTCATATATCATGGCCACTTCAATGTTTCACACTTCAAGAAAATTTACACAAATTTCAAATTATGAACCCTAGAACTCAATTCAAATTATATCCTACTGCCCTAACCCTACTGCCTAACCCTACTGCCCTAGTACTTAAGCATCTACACATACTAACTAATTAGATGAACCCTATGTAGCTACTTAAGCATCTACAACTACTTAAGCACCCATTGATGAACCCTAGGAATTATACAACTACTTAAGCATACATTGGGTGCAGAACAACTATATAAGTACTTAAACAACTATATATACAACCTATAATATATTTAGTTAACTACTTAAGCATATACAAGTTTGTCCTAAAAATAATATCTAGTTAAGTACTTAAGCATATACAAATTTGTCCTAAAAATTCAGTTAACTACTAATTTCATTCATTTAGGTCAGCCATTTAACTTCACCTAATTAACCTAGTAAAACCCTACTTCTCTAACTAAAAAACATCTAATTAACATCTACTAGTACCACTACTACCCTAACCTAATTTACATGTACTTAGTTACCTAACCTAGTTAGTTAACCAAATTAACCTAAATTAACATCTACTTAGTTACCTACCTAATTAACATCTACTTAGTTACCTAACCTACTTCCCTAACTAAAAAACATCTAATTAACAGTACCACTACTGCCCTAACCTAACTAACATCTACTTAGTTACCTAACCTACTTCCCTAACTAAAAAACATCTAATTAGCAGTACCACTACTGCCCTAACCTAATTAACATCTACTTACTTACCTAACCTAGTTAGTTAACCAAATTAGTTAACCAAACATCTATAAACATCTAATTAACCTAGTTAGTAAGCCAAATTAACCTAGCTAGTTCACTTAGTTACCTAACCTAGTTAGTTTACCTAAATTAACCTAGCTAGTGCACTTAGTTCACTTAGTTAACCTAATGAACTAAATTCACCTAAGTTAATTAACCTAGAGGGAGGGTGTGGGGCTTACAGAGAGGATGGACGACAAGGGAGCGGGGGCGACGAGGAGCGGACGAGGGTGGAAGGGGCGATGAGGGAGCAGGGGCGATGGTGACGGCGACGGCGGCTCTGGCGACAATGGGGCTGGGGCGACGAGGGAGCAGGGGCGGCGAGGAGTGGATGAGGGTGGCTCCGCGGGAGTGCGGCTCCGGTGGCAGCGATGGCGTGCGGCTCCGGTGGCAGCGATGGCGGCAGGGCGACGAGGGAGCGCAGGGGCGGCGAGGGAGAGGCTGGGGATCTGGAGAGAAGATTGGGGAATCGGGGGAAGCAGGGACGCCCGCGAAGCTGTAAGTCAAACATAGTAGTAGCAGTTTTACAAAACATGCGCTATAGCTACTTAGCTATAGGCTTTTCTCAGAAACACGCTACGGCTATAGATAAGTTAGCTATAGCGTGTGTTGGGAGAACGCGCTATAGCTAAAGTAGCTACAACGCTTTCGTAGAAACGCATTGCTGCTATAGCTTTCATTTTTTTTCTTTTAGTTTAATTTTCCTTTTATTTTTTCCTTTCCTTTTTTCCTTTCTTTTCATTTTGTTAGTTTCAGCACTATCGCCCTAAAACGCGCTGCTACAATTTTGTTAGCAGTAGCGCGGTCCTTAGAAGGGCGCTTCTACAATACCAAGCCTGTCAGCAACCGTTCTGGTCGTCGTAGTAGCAACGCGTTTTGTGGTGAACATGCTACTACTCCCTCCGTCCGGAAATACTTGTCGGAGGAATGGATGTATCTAGACGTATTTTAATTCTAGATACATCCATTTTTGTGCATTTCTCCAACAAGTATTTCAGGACGGAGGGAGTACTATCTTTATGGTAGTAGCGCGCTGCCCTGACACGTGCTACTGCTATGTAGCAGTAGCGCTTCTCTTTAACAAGCGCTACTGATAAGTGTTTGTGTATAGCTTTTTCCTAGTAGTGGGTATCTCTGGGACCTCTCAGTAATGCACATCATAGGAAGCCTTGCAAGCAATGTAACTAATGATTTAGTTGCGGGATGATGCACTATGGAACGAGTAAAGAGATTTGCCGATAACGAGATTGAACTAGGTATGAAGATACCGACGATCGAATCTCGGGAAAGTAACATACCGATGACAAAGGGAATAACTATGCTGACATTGCGGTTCGACCGATAAAGATCTTCGTAGAATATGTGGGAACCAATATGAGCATCCAGGTTCCGCTATTGTTTATTGATCGGAGAGGTATCACGGTCATGTCTACATAGTTCTCGAACCCGTAGGCTCCGCACGCTTAACGTTCGATGACGATATTATATGAGTTATGTGTTTTGGTGATCGAAGGATGTTCGGCGTCCCAGATTAGGTCACGGACATGACGAGGAGTCTCAAAATGATCGAGAGGTAAATATAGATATATTGGAAGGTTATATTCGGACACCGGAATGGTTTTGGAAAGGTTTGGATATTTTTCCAGAGTACCGGGAGGTTACCGGAACCCCCAGGAAATTGTTGGGCCAACATGGGCCATAGGAGAGAGGGGAGGCAGCCCACAAGGGGTGGTCGTGGCCTCCTCCCATGGGAAGTCCTAATTGGACTAGGGGATGGGGCGCGCCCCCTTTCCTTCTCCTCTTCCCTCTCCCTTCCCCTTTTCCCCCTCCTGTTGAAGGAAAAAAGAGGGAGGGGGGCCGAGACCTACTAGGAGTGGAGTCCTAGTAGGTCTCCCCCTCCTTGGCACGCCCCTTGTGGTCGGCCTCCTCCCCTCCTCCTTTATATACGGGGGCAGGGGCACCCCAAAGCACATCAATTGTTTTTAGCCGTGTGTGGTGCCCCCTCCACCGTTTACTCCTCCGGTCATATTGTCGTAGTGCTTAGGCGAAGCCCTGGGCGGATCACTTCACCAACACCGTCAATCATGTTGTCGTTCTCCCGGAACGTATCGACTCCTTCGTACCTCTACTGGATCAAGAGTTCGAGGGACGTCATCGAGTTGAACGTGTGCAGAACTCGGAGGTGCCCTATGTTCGGTACTTGATTGGTTGATTCGAGAAGACGTTCGACTACACCAACCATGTTAAGTTAATGCTTCCGCTTTTGGTCTACAAGGGTACTTGGACACACTCTCCCCTCTCGTTGCTATGCATCTCATAAATAGATCTTCCGTGAGCATAGGAATTTTTTTGAAATTGCATGCTACGTTTCCCAATAGTGGCATCCGAGCCACGTCCATGCATAGATGATATGCATGAGTAGAACACAAAGAGTTGTGGACGGTGATCATCATACTGCTTACCACCAACGTCTTATTTTGATTCAGCGGTATTGTTGGATGAAGCGGCCCGTACCAACCTTACATGACCGCGTTCATGAGACCGGTTCCACCGACAGACATGCAACTAGTTTTGCATAAAGGTGACTGGCGGGTGTCTGTTTCTCCAACTTTAGTTGAATCCAATTTGACTGCGGCCGGTCCTTGTGAAGGTTAAAATAGCAAACTTGATAAATCACCGTTGTGGTTTTGTGCCGTAGGTATGTACAGTTCATGCTAACAGCCATGTAAACTTGCAATAAACAAAGTAGAGGACGTCTAACTTGTTTTTGCAGGGCATGTTGTGATGTGATATGGTCAAGACATGATTTGATATAAAGATTGTTGTATGAGGTGATCATGTTTTGTAAAAGTTATCGGCAACTGGAAGGAGCCATATGGTTGTTGCTTTATTGTATGAAACACAAGCGCTATGTAATTGCTTTACTTTATCACTAAGCGGTAGCGATAGTCATAGAAGCAATGGTTGGCGAGACGACCACGACGCTACGAAGGAGATCAAGGTGTCAAGCCAATGACGATAGATGATGTTGCGTCGATGATGGAGATCAAAAGCACAAGATGATGATGGCCATATCATGTCACATTTTTGATTGCACGTGATTGTTTATATGCATCTTATTTTGCTTAGTACGGCGGTAGCATTATAAGATGATCCCTTACTAAATTTCAAGGTATAAGTGTTCTCCCCGGGTATGCACCATTGCGAAAGTTCTTCGTGCTGAGACACCACGTGATGATCGGGTGTGGTAAGCTCTATGTTCAAGTACAACGGGTGCAAGCCAGATTTGTACATGTCGAATACTCGGGTTAAACTTGATGAGCCTAGCATATACAGATATGGCCTCAGAACACTGGAGACTAAAAGGTTGAACGTGAATCATATAGTGGATATGATCAACATTGTGATGTTCACCATTGAAGACTACTCCATCTCACGTGATGATCGGACATGGTTTAGTTAATTTGGATCACGTATCATTTAGATGACTAGAGGGATGTCTATCTAATATGATTAATTGAACTTAATTTATCATGAACTTATTCCTGATAGTTTTTTGCATATCTATGTTGTAGATCAATGGCCCGTGCTACCGTTCCTTTGAACTTTAATGCGTTCCTAGAGAAAGCTAAGGTTAAAGATGATGGTAGCAACTACACGGACTAGGTCCATAACTTGAGGATTATATTCATTGCTGCACAGAAGAATTATGTCCTTGATGCACCGCTAGGTGTACCACCTGCCCCAGCAATTGCAGACATTGTGAATGCCTGGCAGTCGCGTGTTGATGACTATTCGTTAGTTCAGTGTGCATGCTTTACGGCTTAGAATCGGAACTTCAAAGATGTTTTGAACATCATGGACCATATGATATGTTCCCGGAATTGAAGTTAATATTTCAAGCAAATGCTCGAGTTGAGAGATATGAAGTCTCCAACAAGTTCTATAGCTACAAGATGAAGAAGAACAGTTCTGTTAGTGAGCACATACTCAGAATGTCTGGGTACCATAATCACTTGACTCAGCTGGGAGTTAATCTTCTAGATGATTATGTCATTGACATAGTTCTTCAATCACTACCACCAAGCTACAAAGGCTTCGTGATGAACTACAATATGCAAGGGATGGAAAAGACTATTCCCGAGCTCTTCGCGATGCTAATGGCCGCGGAGGTAGAAATTAAGAAGGAGCATCAAGTGCTGATGGTTAACAAGACCACTAGTTTCAATAAGACGGGAAAGGGTAAAAAGAAGGGGAACTTCAAGAAGAATGACAAGCAAGTTGTCACTCCTAGGAAGAAACCTAAAAATGTTCCCAAGCCTGAAACTGAGTGCTTCTACTGCAAAGGGACTGGTCACTGGAAGCGGAACTGCCCCTAGTATTTGGCGGATAAGAAGGATGGCAAAGTGAGCAAAGGTATATTTGATATACATGTTATTGATGTGTACCTTACTAATTCTTGTAGTAGTGCCTGGGTATTTGATACCGGTTCGGTTGCTCATATCTATAACTCGAAGCAGGGACTACGGATTAAACGAAGATTGTCTAAGGATGAGGTGACGATACTCGTTGTAAATGGTTCCAAGGTTGATGTGATCGCCGTCGGCACGCTACCTCTACATCTACCTTTGGGATTAGTTTTAGACCTGAATAATTGTTATTTGGTGCCAGTGTTGAGCATGAACATTATATCTGGATCTTGCTTAGTGCGAGACGGTTATTCATTTAAATCAGAGAATAATGGTTGTTCTATTTATATGAGTAATATCTTTTATGGTCATGCACCCGTGAAGAGTGGTCTATTTCTGTTGAATCTTGATCGTGATGATACACATATTCATAATACTGATGCCAAAAGATGCTAAGTTGATAATGATAGTGCAACTTATTTGTGGCACTGTCATTTGGGTCATATCGGTGTAAAGCGCATGAAGAAACTCCATAAAGATGGAATTTTGGAATCACTTGATTATGAATCATTTGATACTTGCGAACCGTGCCTTATGGGCAAGATGACTAAAACTCCGTTCTCCTAAACAATGGAACGAGCTAGTGACTTATTGGAAATAGTACATACCGATGTATGCGGTCCAGTGAGTGTTGATGCTCGTGGTCAGTATCGTTATTTTCTGACCTTCACAGATGATTTGAGCAGATATGGGTATATCTACTTAATGAAACACTAGTCTGAAACATTTGAAAAGTTCAAAGAATTTCAGAGTGAAGTGGAGAATCATCATAACAAAAAAACAAAGTTTCTACGATCTGATCATTGAGGAGAATATTTGAGTTACGAGTTTGGCCTTCATTTAAAACAATGTGGAATAGTTTCACAGCTCATGCCACCTGGAACACCACGGCGTAATGGTGTGTCCGAATGTCATAACCGCACTTTATTAGATAAGGTGCAATCTATGATGTCTCTTACCAATTTACCACTATCGTTTTGGGGTTATGCATTAGAGACAGCTGCATTCACTTTAAACAGGGCACCGTCAAAATCTGTTGAGACGACACTTTATGAACTATGGTTTGGCAACAAACCTAAGCTATTGTTTCTTAAAGTTTGGGATGTGATGCTTATGTCAAAAGGCTTCAGCCCGATAAGCTCCAACCCAAATCAGAGAAATGTGTCTTCATAGGATACCCTAAGGAAACAATTGGGTACACCTTCTACCACAAGTCCGAAGGCAAGATTTTTGTTGCTAAGAATGGAACCTTTCTAGAAAAGGAGTTTCTCTCGAAAGAAGTGAGTGGGAGGAAAGTAGAACTTGATGAGGTAATTGTACCTGCTCACAATTTGGAAAGTAGCTCATCCGAGAAATTAGTTCCCGTGATGCCTACACCAACTAGAGAGGAAGCTAATGATAAAGATCATGAAACTACAGATCAAGTTGCTACAGAACCTCGTAGGTCTGGCGGAGCATGATCCACACTAGAGTGGTACGGTAATCCTGTTCTACAAGTCATGTTACTTGAACATGACAAACCTACGAGCTATGAAGTAGCTATGATGAGCCCAGATTCCGATAAATGGCTTGAGGCCATGAAATCTGAGTAGGATCCATGTATGAGAACAAAGTGTGGACTTTGGTGGATCTGCCCGATGTTCGGCGGCCCATAGAGAATAAATGGATCTTCAAGAAGAAGACTGACGCTGATGGTAATGTTACTGTCTAGCTATAAAGATTGACTTGCTGCAAAGGGTTTTTGACAAGTTCAGGGAGTTGACTATGATGAGACTTCCTCACCCGTAGCAATGCTTAAGTCTGTCCGAATCATGTTAGTAATCGCCGCATTTTATGATTATGAAATCTGGCAAATGGATGTCAAAACTGCATTCCTTAATGCATTTCTATATATGATGCAACCAGAAGGTTTTGTCGATCCTAAAGGTGCTAACAAAGTGTGCAAGCTCCAGCGATCCATTTATGGACTGGTGCAAGCATCTCGGAGTTGGAATATACACTTTGATGAGGTGATCAAAGCATATGGTTTTATACAGACTTTTGGAGAAGCTTGTATTTACAAGAAAGTGAGTGGGAGCTCCATAGCATTTCTAATATTATATGTGGATGACATATTGTTGATCGGAAATGATGTAGAATTTATGAATAGCATAAAAGGATACTTGAACAAGAGTTTTTCAATGAATGACCTCGGTGAAGCTGCTTACATATTGGGCATCAAGATCTATAGAGATAGATCGATATGCTTGATAGGACTTTCACAAAGCACATACCTTGATAAAGTTTTGAAGAAGTTCAAAATAGATCAGTCAAAGAAAGGGTTCTTGCCTGTGTTACAAGGTGTGAAGTTGAGTCAGACTCAATGCTCAACCACTTCAGAAGATAGAGAGAAAATGAAAATCATTCCCTATGCCTCAGGCATAGGTTCTATCATGTATGTTATGTTGTGTACCAGACCTGATGTGTGTCTTTCTATAAGTTTAGCAGGGAGGTACCAAAGTAATCCAGGAGTGGATCACTGGACAGCGGTCAAGAACATCCTGAAGTACCCAAAAAGGACTAGGGATATGTTTCTCGTTTATGGAGGTGACAAAGAGCTTGTCGTAAATGGTTATGTCGATGCTAGCTTTGACACTGATCCGGATGACTCTAAGTCACAATCCGGATACATATTTTTATTGAATGGTAGAGTTGTCAGTTGGTGCAGTTCCAAGCAGAGCGTCGTGGCGGGATCTACGTGTGAAGCGGAGTACATAGCTGCTTTGGAAGCAGCAAATGAAGGAGTCTGGATGAAGGTGTTCATATCCGATCTAGGTGTAATACCTAGTGCATTGGGTCCAATGAAAATCTTTTGTGACAATACTGGAGAAATTGCATTAGCGAAGGAATCCAAATTACACAAAAAGACCAAACACATCAAGAGACGCTTCAACTCCATCTGAGATTTGGTCAAGGAGGGAGACAAGGAGATTTTCAAAATACGTACAGATCTAATTGTTGCAGACCCGTTGACTAAGCCTCTTCACAAGCAAAACAGGATCAGCACCAAGACTCCATGGGTGTTAGATTCATTACAATGTAATCTAGATTATTGACTCTAGTGCAAGTGGGAGACTGAAGGAAATATGCCCTAGAGGCAATAATAAAGTTGTAATTTTTATTTCCTTATTCATGATAAATTTTAATTATTCATGCTAGAATTGTATTAACCGGAAACTTGATACATGTGTGAATACATAGACAAAACAACGTGTCCCTAGTATGCCTCTACTAGACTAGCTCGTTGATCAAACATGGTTAAGTTTCCTAGCCATGGACATGAGTTGTCATTTGATAACGGGATCACATCATTAGTGGAATGATGTGATGGACAAGACCCTTCCGTTAGCTTAGCATAATGATCGTTCAGTCTTATTGGTACTGCTTTCTTTGTGTCAAATATATATTCCTCCGACTATGAGATTATGCAACTCCCGGGCACCGGAGGAATGCCTTGTGTCCTATCAAACGTCACAACATAAATAGGTGATTATAAAGATGCTCTACAGGTATCTCCGAAGGTGTTTGTTGGGTTGGCATAGATCGAGATTAGGATTTGTCACTCCGAGTATCGGAGAGGTATCTCTGGGCCCTCTCGGTAATGCACATCATATGAAGCCTTGCAAGCAATGTGACTAATGAGTTAGTTGCGAGATGATGCACTACGGAATGAGTAAAGAGACTTGCCGATAACGATATTGAACTAGGTATGAAGATACCAACGATCAAATCTCGGGCAAGTAACATACTGATGACAAAGGGAATAACTATGTTGACATTGGCGGTTCGACTGATAAAGATCTTCGTAGAATATGTGGGAACCAATATGAGCATCCAAGTTCCGCTATTGGTTATTGACCGGAGAGGTGTCTCGGTCATGTCTACATAGTTCTCGAACCCGTATGGTTCGCATGCTTAACTTTCAATGACGATAGGTATTATATGAGTTATGTGTTATGCTGACCGAAGGTTGTTTGGAGTCCCGAATGAGATCACGGACATGACGAGGAGTCTTGAAATGATCGAGAGGTAAAGATTTATATATTGGAAGGTTATATTTGGACACCGGAATGGTTTCGGAAAGGTTCTGATATTTTTCGGAGTACCATGAGGTTACCGGAACCCCCCAAGGAATTGTTGGGCCTACATGGGCCATAGGAGAGAGGGGACGCAGCCCACAAGGGGTGGTCGTACCCCCCTCCCATGGGGAGTCCGAATTGTAATAGGGGAGGGGGTGCGTCCCCTTTCCTTCTCCTCTTCCCTCTCCCTTCCCCTTTTCCCCCTCCTGTTGAAGGAAAAAAGAGGGGGCCGAATCCCACTAGGAGTGGAGTCCTAGTAGGACTCCCCTCTCCTTGGTGTGCCCCTTGTGGCTGGCCTCTTGCCCTCCTCCTTTATATATGGGGGAAGGGGGCACCCCAAAGCACATCAATTGTTTTTAGCTGCGTGCGGTTCCCCCCTCCACCGTTTACTCCTCCGGTCATATTGTCGCAGTGCTTAGGCGAAGCCCTGTGCAGATCACTTCACCAATACCGTCATCACAATGTCGTGCTAAGGGAACTCATTGCCCTTCGTACCTCTACTGGATCAAGAGCTCGAGGGACATCATCGAGCTGAACGTGTGCAGAAATCGGAGGGGCCGTACGTTCGGTACTTGATCGGTTGATTCTAGAAGACGTTCGACTACATCAACTTCGTTAAGTTAACGCTTCCTCTTTTGGTCTATGAGGGTGCGTGGACACACTATCCCCTCTTGTTGATATGCATCTCCAAAATAGATCTTGCGTGAGCGTAGGGAATGTTTTGAAATTGCATGCTACGTTTCCCAACATTTTTCCCGTCCCTACGTTTGCAAATAGAGATTCTAAGGATCCCTTACAGATTACTTCATTTTTAGATAGGTGTCAAAGAAAACTATGTGTGTTATGTCCTGCTCCTGTCGTGTCGTCATCCACCCCTCCTGAGGTGCACCATCGACGAAAGCGTTCACTGCAGCAGAGATTCCCCCTGCGGACTTTCTTTCGCCGCCTCAGATCATCTTCCCCGTTGTCAGCAGCCATGCCAACTGCATCACCATCATCGACTGAGGAGATGAACCTGAGGACTACACAATTCCGGAAGAGAGATCGCACTCTTTCGTGTCTCTTATGTTATACATCGGATATTATTACCTGCTACTTTATCGTCCTGGTCACCTCTTAGACTCCGAGTCAGGTCCAAACTAATGTTCAAACTTGAGTTTTAAAATGCTTGAGGGGCACATATCGAGGCAGCAACGAATAGTATCTGTCTACTATATGGTTCACCTGGGGTCTTCTATGTGGTTCATGTTGGGTGGGCAACAAACAGTAGATGATCCATCGTCTACCTTTTTAAACTGAAGCTATAATCTACTAGATATCATTAGTTTTGGATCTATCCACTCATTTGCTACCATCGGTCTTGATTTCTGCATGCACCCCTTAGGCCTTACATAATCTAACTATGTTTTTTTATTATGCATGTCAGTTATTATACACAATCATAATGAACATGTAGAGAAAAATAGAAGACCGGTGTGTGGGAATATAATGTCATGTAGACGCCGCTCCATGGTGGGTGAAGTGGCCCCCTCCCGCCATTCCAGATTGTATTCTAGAGGAAGGTAACTGTTCAGAGGGGGGTTCAGAGGGAGCCGACCACTCCTATTTACCCCCTGAGGTGTTTGCTCTAACCTGGCATGCTAATGTTGGTCATATCATGCATATGGCGCCTCGCATTGCTTACATTATACATCTTATATGTCATCAGCTTAGTTTAGATTTGCTTTGTGTGAATGTCATCTGTTTGGTTTCTATATCATAGTCCCACCGTTCATCTTTTTAGAGATTTCAACAAGTGACTACATACGGAACAAAATTAGTGAATATGCACTCTAAAATATGTCTATATACATCCGTATGTGGTAGTCCATTTGAAATCTCTAAAAAGACAAATATTTAGGAACGGAGGGAGTATATGGGAATTATGCAATGCCATCTTCTTTAGTCAGGCATCATATACGTGAAACATGCAATGTCATCCTGTTTAGTCAGTCATCGTATATGTGAATTGTATCGTGCCATTTTTTTCATAATGTACTCCATTTGTCAATAATGTTTATACATTCATCTACTCTTCCTGTGCATCGGCCATTTGAGTCGGTCATGGAAAAATCTGGAGTGAAAACAAGGTCTTCTGAGCAGTCGGCGCTACCTGTCGATGCAGATTTCTTGTTGGTTACAGATAGCTCCTCATATGAGGATTTAGAGACAGATGACCAGTCGTATTATCTCATGCCATCCTTTTTTTCATTACGTATTCCTTTTTTCGACAATATATGTATATTGAACTACTCTTCATGTGTATCAGCCATTTGAGCCAGTTATGAAAAAATCAGGAGTGAAAACAAGGTCTTCATAGCAGGCAATGGTACCTGTTGAAGCATATATCTTGATGGTTAAAGGTAGCTCCTCAGAGGAGGATTCAGAAACAGATTGACCAGTCCTATATCCCACCTGAGGTGTATGCTCTAACTTGCAATGTTTATATTTCTCATTTCGTGCATATGGTGTCTTGCATTGCTTAGTTTAGACATCATATGCACAATATTCAATTCCATATGCTTAGTTTAGATATCATACATGTCAGTGCCAGCTGCTTAGTATATGAATCAATTATGTCAATTATATCATGCCATCCTGTATACTTAGACAACATGTATGTGAATTATTTCATCCCAACCTATTTTAGAAAGACATCATATAGTTTTGTCATGTCATCCTGCTTAGATACTCATCATATGTGAATTATGCCATTATATCCTATTAAGTTACCCATCATATATCTGAAACTGTGTCATGCTATCCTATTTAGTTAGCCATCATATATGTGAAATTGTGACATGTTGTCATGTTTGGTTAGACAACATATATGTAAATTACCACATCTTTCTATCATACAATGTATGTACATTTAATTTATTTTCTTGTTTATCAGCCATTTCAATTGGAGGGGGTGATGGCAGTATCTAAGGGATTAAAAACCCGTTCTTCACAAAAGACGGTGCTACCTGTCGATGCAGATAGAACCATGGTTGTACTGACCCACGAACTAGCCCCACCACACATAATTGAGACTCTTCCAGATTGCACACTTACACCGTTGGACAGACAACCAACTACAACCCATTTGACCCCAACCCCAGTGGATAGTAACCCACTTCTAGTTGACACGGCACCACGTCCACCATAGAGTACCCCCACACGAGTAGTTTGTAAAGCAACTGCAGTGCCCAAAGCATGAAGACCACCACAGCGAACCCAAACTCCACGTTTAAAGCTGAAGAGCAACTGTTCTCAGGTCAGATTCTGTAGCTATGGTCCATACTCCTTTGCTCTTGCATCAGTGTATTTAGTATTTACTCATACCAACTACTTTCGAATTTGAAGGATCTAATTGAAACTCCAATGGTGCAAGAGGTATGTTTTAAACCTATTTCTTTAACTGGATTGTTGTTCTAACTTCTTGCTCTATGTTGATTTTAGTTTCAGTTGTATAAGCAGTTATATTCTCATGTGATGCACATTACAAGTGTTGCTAGTGTTGTGTAGTTTCTCACACCTATATTGTGTCTATGCTGCTGTGTCATAAAAAATATATGATTCGAACTGTGTCTCTATCTTGATTTGGCAACATAAACTAGAATGATATGGACAATACAGTGACCATAGTACATAGATATATGTTTGTTTCATGTTGTTATCCTGTCCACCTTACTACTGAACGTGTTTACCAAAATGAGTTTCATATACTACATGCTAAACCTGTGATGTGTCTGCCTTTTTCTCTTGTAGAATGCGAACATAATATTAGAGAAGAGCACCCCACTATGCAATGGTAGAGAAAGTAATGCAGATAAGTTTCAAGATAGTGAGACAACCTTGTTGGTCTCCAAGAAAGGTGATAAAAATGATCTTCCAGACGGTGAGACAACCCCAAAGTCCTGCGTTGATGTAATGTTCGAGTGACTGGCCAGTACCACTGGCACAAGCTCTTCGAACTCGCTGCCTGAATCACTTTGGCTTCTTCAGTCTCAGCTACAAGCTGAAAGGCATCAGCCAGCTGTGCTGCGGCAAGAAGCCGAAGGACTGAGGAAGTCCCTGTAGAGTTCAGATGCATACTTTCTGGTGCAACATAAAGTGCTGGAGGATTTAAACGCCAAACAAGAGAAAGTAATAAGCTTGCTAAGCATCTTACCAGCATTATGGGTACCCAGGATATTGTTTCTTAAGCTCTTCTGAAGTAGTTTCAGTTCTTGACTTGTTTTGCTGCGGCGTTTATTTGCACTGGTCGCCAACTTTGACAACCAGTGTATGTGATATGCTGCTTTGTTCCCTATATTTGCACTGGTGGTGAACTTTGATGCCCAGTGGATGTAATATGTGTAATAGCCGTGATAGCCTAGCGTAAGTTGCTTGCTTATTTATTTCCTTGTTGTCTTGTTTATTTGTTTGCTTGTACAGAGTGCACTTCTTTTTTCGCGGTTTGCTAGTGGCCGCAATAACCTATTTTTTAAAACTAGGACACAATAACCATGGGCTACATATTTGTTGTAGTGACCATGGGCCTCCTATGGGCCGTAGAAACAACGGGTATTCTACGGGCCGTAGAAACTATGGGCCTTCTACGGGCTGTAGAAACAACGGTCCTTCTATGCGCCGTAGAAACAACGGGCCTTCTACGCGCTGTAGCATCAATGGTCCTTCTACGGGTCGTATGATTGATTGTCCAAACATGGGCCAATAACGGACTGCATTATGGGCCGTAAACGGACTAGAGTTGGAATTGTCCGTTCATGGGCCGACCATAACGGGCCGTTGTTAATCAACCGTATTTGGGACGCTATGAAAACGGCCCAACGGATTAACAGCCCACAAACGGGCCGACTGTAACCGCGGGTTGAATTTGGCCACAAGCAGAAAAGGCCAGTAACGGGCTGTAAGTAACCGAATGCTGGAAATGAGCCCAAGAATAAATGGGTCCTCAGAAGGCCGAAAGATAACACGGGTTGGAAACGGTCCAGTGGAATAATGGGCCGTTAATGGGTATAAGGCGATACACTATTCATTACGGGCCAGTTTCACCACGGGCCGTTAATGGGCCAAGAGTTACAAAGGGCCTCATATGGGCCGAAAGACGTCATGGGCCATACATGGGCCGAAAGTTACAACGGGCTGGAATCATATTGGACGGCCCAGATGACGCTACTGGGCCTAATCCAGATAGGCCGTAATGGGTCGTGAGTTAGCGGGTTGTAAATGGCCTATATGCGAACATGCCGTTAACAGGCTTTCCGTGGGCCGGCCGGCTACCTTTTGACCAAGTCAAATGGGTCGGCCTTTTCACCGGAATGGACCTCTGTTGGGCTGTGCCACATGTCAACGTATCATAGGCGCCTCCGGTCCAATGAGTGTATGACATCTGTCCCAGCGGTGAGCCGACACGTGGTTCCTCTGACTATTGAGAATTTTACATGTGGAAAATCCCTATTGGTGTGGGCTGTTAACGGGTCATCGGGTCCAAAATTAGACTTGATAGCTTAACGGTGACCCGTTACGGTGGATGCCATGTGTCGGTTACCCTTGATGAAAGCACTTCCATGACGTGCCATTTATCGTCATGGAAGTAGACACTTCCATGATGATAATTTTGGTAATGTCATGGAACACTTCTATGACAGCACAGGTACGACTATCTTGATTTTGTCATAAAATCGTCATGAATGTACATGCATGACAGAAAACATGACCTACTGTGACAAACACGTATCATCACGGAAGTGTATTTTTTTGTAGTGTTAGCATTGATTACATCTTGTACATGATGCTTATTGGTTTAACTGGTGGAAGATTACTATGTTCAGATTGTCAATCATATATTTATACCCACCGATCATGATAAATGTGATGAGTTGTGAGTACTTCTATTTGTTCTTAAGGACATGGGAGAGGTCTTGTTGCTAGTAATCATGTGAAGTTGATCACCGTTCAATGTTTTGGTATTATATTGTGTTATTCTTCCTCTAGTGGTGTTATGTGAACGTCGACTACCTAACACTTCACCATGTTTGGGCCTAGGGGAAGACATTTTGGAAATAGCTTGTAGATGATGGGTATGCAGGAGTGATAGAAACCTAAACCCCAATTTATGAATTATTCCATAAGGGGTTGTTTTGGACCCAATTGCTTAATGCTATGTTTAGATTTATCTTAATTACTTATCTTGTAGTTGCGGATGCTTGCATGGAGAGTATAATCATAAGTAGGTATGAGTTCAAGTAATGATAGTACCTTAGCTCTGGTTCGCCCACATAATACTTATCAAGGCAATGAACGTAAGTCGACGAATCATGCTGAAAGTGACTTGGTTATATTCACCCTGACAAGGCCAGGAGAGTCCAAGTGTGCGCTGACTATTTTGATGTGAAGTTAACCCCTAGGGCAAAGGGTTCCGATATGATGATCTTCCCCTCAAACATAGAGCCATTCCAAATTGTGATGATACCACCCGAAGCACCATCAGATGGCATGTATGCAAATTTATCAAAACGCTTCGGGCACATAGACTTAAGCATCACATGATCAAACACAGGCATTTTAGACTCCTGTAAACATATAATAGAACATCCAATGGAAGCGATATCATTCGATAGGGCAAGATGTTTATCAGCCGAGTTAAGACCGTGCATGTTCCAACAGAGTACATTCCAGTTTTGCAAAAGCGACATAAAGGGAAATAAAGATTAAGCTGATGATGGGCCCTGTTCAGAAACATGTAGGTTCAGAGCCTCGTCAGAGAGCTCATCTTTAGGGATGCCGCAGAACTGGGAACCTTCCTCCCTGATGGCCGCCACAGTGGTGGGTGGGGGTGCCTCCATGTCTTCATAGGCTTGGGGGTGTACTAGCAGAGGAGCTGGACCCAGTGGCAGAAGGGATAGATCATGCTTTCTCTTTGGACTTGTATGGGCGGCTATTAGTGACCTGGTGCACACGAAAGCCCTCATATTAGTTAGCACGATAGCTGCGATGAAGATTAGCAAAATCAGTTGGAGCTTGAGCTCTGCCCCTTCTGAACCCAGTAGTTCCAATACTGGCCACAATCTGAAGTCTTGGAGCAGTTTCCACAAGAGAGGTAGCATTCAAAGCAGCATTTTCCAGAGTGAGGATGTTGAGCCCAAGGTTGTCAGAATCGCGATTCTGAATCGGATCAGAGCTCCAATGGCAGGATCGCAAATCGTAGAATCTTCACTATCATGATCATAAAAACGTAGATTCTATGAACCAAAATCGTAGAATCAAAGGGGTAAGTTTGGATCGTAAAGTCGTAGAATTGTATTACAGAATTGCGATTCTAACAACCTTGGTTGAGCCTCCATGAGAACATCATCAGCGGTTTGTTGGGTCACAATATGATCATCCATAGCAACAATACTGCCAACAGAGGTCAGTTCATCATGTAGCTCCTCAATGATTACATTGGATAGCCTGGTGACAGGGTTGACACTGGTTGATTGGGTCATATGAGAGAAAGTGAGGCCATTTGTGTCCTGTGTTATCCTCACCGAAACCTGGTTGTGATCGTACAGAAGTCCATAGCCCTGGCCCCATGGGCCAAATGTAGAAAGCAGAGGTCGACGAGCAGCAGTAAGGACCATGCTGAGTTGTCTGGTAGGTACATGATCATGCAGCAATAGAGAGACAACCTCATTTCCTTGAGAAGACAAACTGAATTGCATGCTAGAGTTGTGAAGAACCACAAAGACCGCTGCCACATCAGTGGAGTAAGCAGAAGAGGGATTGATCATGAGACCTTGGGGCATGAGTTGGCTCGAAGGAGCAACATCTGAGTTAGCAGAGTGAGTGCTGGAGCTATCAACCACAGTAATTGCATCATTCCATGCTTGCGCTGTGTTATCAGTCATATTATCAGAAGGTTCCATCCCATCTTGCACATTTAGACCTTGTTCATGGATCCAAGCTTGATAGTTTACCAAGGCTCGGGGCAATGGAGGTGCTGGGGCATCAGGTCAGGTTCTAAAGTGTTCGGGGTCTTCTTCTTTTTGAAGGAATGTCACACACACTAAAAAAACTAGGTAGGTACTTTGATTCGTGGGAAGGAAATCCTTTACATTTTTTCCTAAGGAATCCTTTGCATTCTATTTTGGAGGAAAATCTTGATCCACTTACTTTATGCATTTTCTTAGTTTTAGAACTCTTTGGCGATAATTCATGTGGTTTTGTATTCATGTTGACTAAAAAATGCATGCCACTCTATGGGCTCATTCCGTATATAGTTTGTTTTCGCAGGATTCCTATAGAAATTTAACCCACATGATTTTTTTCCTATTTATAGCATTTGTTTCATAGGAAGTAATTGAGGTATTATATTCTTTAGGATAGTATACATATTGGCCTAATTCTGAGGATTCTTAGAGTTAGATAAGACTTCATAACAAATTCCTAGGGATCAAAGTGGAGAGGGTATCTCTTCCTTTTACTTTTTCTATTACTTTTGTTTGAAAGACATTTAAACCAAACGAGACCAGGTCATAGTTTTCCTATTCCTCAGCGTTCAAGGAGGCTGTGAGAGGCTCCCCGTAGCTTTCGAGAAGATTTGTGAATACTACTCCCTTGGTTTCATAATGACCAAATTCGTGAGAGGCATATAGATTTTTTTGAAAAGTCAAACCTCGCAGACTTTGACCAAGTTCATGGAGAAATCTAGAATGACAAACATATATCATTAGATTCATCATAATATGTTGTTTCATATTTATATATTTGATATTGTAGATATGAATAATTTTCTCTGTAAATTAAAGTTTGACTTTTAAGAAAAATCTATATGCACTACAATATGAGGGGTATCTGGGAGCATATGACACAGTTTCTGACACTTTGGACGGCTACCATCCCTCCCTCTAGACACACGCAATGCTTTAAATGGGTGAATAGAGACCAGGCAGGCCCAAGTCTCCAACCATCTCATGTTTTGTCCCTTGGTGGGATCTTCATTGATGGCCTTGAGATAAGTTACTTGCAAGCCAGGAGAAGAGCTAGCACACCACACACACCCACACTTGACCATGGTGCATGCATGTGTCAGTGTGGCACATTGCGCACACATGGATGCATGCATGTCGCCCCATGCACTATGGCAAAGGAGTGCCACTCCCACTCATGCATGTAAACTCAAGGATATATACCACATTCAATTAATAGTTCTATCTAGCTAGGCGATGGCATGCAGTACAGTAGTGTACACATGAGTACAACATGCATGCATGATGAGAGACGAGAGGGGGGCAGTGAACACTCACATCAAGGGCATCTTGATACAAAACATTAGCAAACAAATGGAATATTGCAGCAGAGGAGCCAAAGAGGGAGGATGGATATAGCATCGGCCGCTAGCTAGCTAGCTAGCTGGGGGTGCGAGGGGAGGGGCATGGCATGCCATGGCATTGGTCACCCCCAGCTTTGGATGGAATGTCTCAGTCCCCAGATGAGGAAACCCATCATCACCCCCACCTGCACTCCATCATCACCCGCCAAAAGGGTCATGTGCATCGATCTGTGTCAAGCCAGCCACCAGATCCCTTGCTTGCAGCCCCGCACAAAACTTTGTACCACCACCAAGAAATCCTTAGGCATGCATCGCAAGGAGAAATCTTATCCCTTGTGGCAAGGGGGAAAAGATCTGTCTGTGCATGTGTGTGTGTGCGCGCGCGCGCGCGCGAAAGGCAGGTGCTGTGGGTCTAGGGCTGCTGCTGCTGGTGCTGCTTGTGAGTTCACGTATGTAACTTGGTGGGCACAACAGCAAAAGAATCTGCTCTCTCCCTGTTTCTGCATCTGCAAGGGGCAGCGGCATGGAGACAGAGTCACAGAGAGAGAGATCGACGATGATTAGAGGAATTGGCAAAAAGGCCTCACTCGCATATGGACAGGGCGGTGAGAGAGAAATGCCCAAAGCGAGGAAGGCAACAAGCAGAAGCGGCTCGCTCGCGTGCTCCGTGCAGGCAGCTACAGCCACCCGGCCGGCCAGTAGAATAAATAAATGCACAGGAAAAAGGCAAGACGTGTGGCTCTCTCTTTACCATGCATCAAATGCTGTGTGTGAGTTGACATGTTCCAAAATCTAACCTCTCCCTCTCATGCAGCATCTCTCTCTCCCTTTCTCTCTCCCAAGTAGATCTCCCTCCTTGAGCACCTCCCAATATATGTATGTATCCAGAGATAAAGAAATAAAGATGTTTAGGCTTTAGAGTAGAGAGATGTTGTTGCTTGGGGTCAAGAAGTAATCTTGAGTGGAGTTGAAGAAAGCGAAGGAGGGGGAGCATCCATGAGCATGCATGCATGCATACTCAAGAACGCGGCAAGGGCCGGGGGACCAAAGGAGAGATAAACAAAGGGTTAGCCCAAGGAGGCCATGATAATCAATGGTTGACACAAACAAATCCACAAAGATATTACCGCCCCCACTCATATTGTTTGTTGCTGCCATCTTTTTGTATAGCCTTTTTTGTTCTCTCTCTCTCTCTCTCTCTCTCTCTCTCTACTCCCCTAATCCGAAGAATTCCGAACTGCAAATTGGCCAATGGCTCAACTGGCTATGAGTGCAGCTGTTCCATGTGCTTGCTGGCAGACACTAGACCTCTCCGAAGCACTCTTTGAGCCAATGGCAACACCATGGATGATGGCCTTGTTTATTCAGAAGTGTGATGAGAGAGAGAGAGAGAGAGAGAGAGAGAGAGAGAGGTGATTCTCTCTCTTCTCCACGAGACAGAGGGCAGTGAAACCAACATACCAGCCTACAGTTCAATCCCATCTGCAGGTCGCTCCCAACAACTCCTTGCCCAATTCCCAACATCAAGAACGAATGAGGCACAAGCCAAAACATACATCTTTCAAATCGTCTGCCAGAGGCTCAAAAGTCAAGGTCGAATGCTGCAGTTATTTGTTCATCAGGTAGTCACAGGTGAGAAATGGAACAGCTCTCGTTATGTATGATGATGTACAATGAATGCATGACACGAAAGGGAAAAGGTGAGGTGAAAGGAGGAGCTTCAAAGCATGAGGAAGGAGGCTTTGCATGACATGGAGTATACCTACTCTAGAAGAAGAAGGAAGAGTTGTTGTAGGAGGGCAACATCCTCAAGTGCTCCAAAAGAGAGTCTCTTTGCATTGCATTACCTAGACTACGAGCATGCATGCACTCAAGTGTAGGGTTAGTTATCCTATGTAGGCACAGTTGTCATCACATGTTTTATTAACTGTTTAAGGCATTTGGCGTATACTTCCTCCGTTCCATAATTCTTGTGGTGGTTCTAGTTCAAATTTGAACTAAAACCACAACAAAAATCATGGACCGGAAGGAGTAGTTAAAATGAAACATTAGTGGACCGGTCTAAAAAAATAATGATTTTTCATGGTTATAGGAAATTAAAATGTGGGAAATGATTAGCCCATACATGAAATGAGACATGATAAGGTATCCTGATAACCCAAATGATGCTTGGACTAATTAACTACCTGTAAACCTCGCTTATGGGGCAAGAAACAAATACTAACAGAAAGCACCTACCTAAGATATTGTCATTAATTAACAAATAAGGTAAGGTTTCACAACAAATATACTAGTAGTACAGAAGTAAAAAAGGAGCAAAGTAGTTCTTTATATGACTGCCAACTTATGTGCTAATAATGTGTTTATTTAAGAAACGGGCCAATGTTCAAGGTTACCTCGCCAATCACATTTGACAAAGGAAAAAAAGGGTGTATGTTTTGTTCTTTCTGACGAATTTCTTTCTTTACTAGAGACATAACCAATCAAGTACAGTACTTGCTTGAAATGTAGAACAATCGAAACGTCGTGAGATCGAGTCATCATCAACAGTTGGAATATCCACTAACTTTTAATGTGGATCACATGTGATTATATCTATATGGGTAAAGGAAAAGGATGCTCTGCTGTTATTTTTGGTGTCGGGTCCTCCAAGGTCCACGCTCACCTGATCAACATAATGAGCCTCATATATGCACACTTCTTTTGCATAAAATATTGGTGATGTATGGGACAGCCTATATATCTTTTTTCCACCGTGTCTTTTTGGTAGATAGTATATGTCAAAGATATCCCAAGCATAGTGCAAAAACTCCCGGCATGCATAGCTTTTTTTTCGGCTAACAAACCCTGGCCGGCATAAAATAGCACAGTTTCGTGTGGAATAAGATTTGTATTGTTCTACATATGTGTGAACTGGGTACGACAAGGAACACAGCTGTTTAGTAATTTTCATGAGATAGGCTGTAAAGTATTATTAATCTGAGAATTAAGCAATCCTTTGGATGTAAATTAATGTTAATTTAGTACATTCTTTGAAATTAAATGTGTACCATTCTTCTAATTATCATATAAGGTACAGTTTTTGTAGTATTATGTTTTTCAGGAGCATGCGTATCAGATATGCCCATTTTAGATAAAAGAGTTCGTAAAGATTGAAATCCTATAAAATTCTATCAATTCGCACAAAAAATATCGTTTCGAGATCCGACTCTGAATATCACGAAATCTTTACATTTTGTCAGCAAACACAACACTACTCTTTCCATTCCATAATGTAAGACGGTTTTGAAAGCTAACACTAGCTTGCAAAATGCGAGTGGAACAAAGGGAGTACCATTTAAAGTTCTATCTGAAACCCAGAAATACCACAAGAAACTGTTAGGTATCCGCAAAATACAGCATAAAAGGCCTGACATAACCCTACCTCATGCTGTCATGCAGAACAGATGCTAACACAGCAACACAAACAACAAGGCGCCATCATCAGTTACCACGACAACTCATGTGTCCACAAGACAGTATGCATACAAAGGTAAAGCTCCAAACTACGATGGATGGATCTGATCTGACCGATCGGCCGAACCAGTAAAAGGCTTTTGTCACACGCACATACGCTGCTCGTGCTCGTGCTCGAGAGGTTTACGAACGGAAGCTGCTCGTCCGTCATCCGCCAGCAGGGCGCGAGCCTAGCTATATGTAGGAGTATACAAAATGGCTAGGAGTAGGCTAGCTAGGGTACGCATTAGTATAATAAGAATCTGGGTGATCGATCTCCAAGTGCAGGTCACGTCAAATCTTTGGAATTTTTATTCACACCATTGCATTCAGCCCACGCTCCCCAGAGTACTACACAGTGCGCGGTACAAGGGCCTGTGTGCGGAGGGGACAGCCGATTGATCGTTGTCTCCTGCCACCCTAATTATTAACTTCGCCCTCCGCCACACCAGCTCCAGAGGATCTTCTGTCCGGCTCCTAGCAGATGTTCTCCCCGACGTTCTTTTTTACTGCTGTGGGGTTCGATAACGCGAAATGGTATTACTATATGATTTTTTTTCCCTAGCCAAATAGTTCATCATCATCTTGCATGTTTCTAGACCTAATTTTAGGGTTTCCTTGTTTGGAACATGAGGGAGTTTTCTTTTTGTAGATGAAAGGGGCCCAAACTCTAACATGTGATTTTTTTTGTGGAATTCACATGTCATCTAAAAATGTACCACCGACCCCCTTCACGGCTCACGAAGACGGTAAGAGCATCTACATTCAGACTTGGCAAATCCGCACCCTAAAAAATCCGCAGACAGCGTCGGATGACCCTCATATGTTCAAGTCTATTATGTTTGAAAAAGATTATTGTAGATTCGATGTACCTGACGAATAAAATGGGAATCACTAGAAACTTTCATGAGTTATTATTCGCAAAAAAACTTTCATGAGTTATTATTCTTCAAATCCATTCTCTAAGCATTAAAATGTGAAGAAAGACAAAAAAATATGGAAGCATGTTACCATCCTTTGACTAGACCAGCATACCTTGCAACACCAAGCTGTTTGGACCAACACCCCACAAAGGATCCCGGATGGCCATCTGGCACAACCTGTCTGTTGCTTTATCTAAGATAAGAATATAAAGTCAACCAGCTTTCGGATTTCTGAGGACAGGACTTAAGCAGGGGGCAAAGCAACCGAGGATCTTGCTTCTCTGAGCATAAACATATGCTCCTGCCAGTAAGCTTCTCCTGAACCTGTCCGCCTATTTTCAGGACAACCAAGACAGCCGGGGGTTAGTTTAAGACCTGGGTATCCTCAACACTGCTCTTATATTGTTAATTAACTCTGCTGAAGAATATTAAGGGGGGCGTGTGCAGAAAATTTATTTCTCGTCTTCTAGGAAACTTCAACCAAGAAATGCTTGCTATTCCTACCTAAAAAAAGAGGGGGGATAGGTTGATGTTCCTACTTGCCTCCAAAATGAAATGCAGGTGCTGTGACTAGTGGGCCCAGCTCCCAGTAGTGGGACAGGACAGGAATTTGGAATGAGGAGGATTTTTATGGAATGATGAGTAGCTCGAGCTTTTGCAGTTGTCCTTCTCTAAAAACTACTACTCCCTCTGTTTATAAATAAGATGTTCTAAATTATTTTAAATCGAATGTATATAGACATGTTTTAGTATGTTTGTTCACTCATTTCAGTCCATCTATAGTCCATACTGAAATATCTAAAATATCTTATATTAGTGAATGGAGGGAGTGGTATTCTATATCCGCATGATAGGCAAAAATGTTTTATCATTTCAGAGAAAATAATAATTACACAACTAAACCCAAGCAAAAGATGGTATGAATTTTCATATCACTGTGCATAAAAAATGAACAGATTAATAAAGATATGGTTCTAGAAAGGGAATAATAATCCAACAATCTTCAGAAGAACTAAGATAACACTGTTGACAACAACAAAGTTAGGAGGTGGTGCATTTCAAATCTGTTAGTTTAGCACCGACGAACAACACACAAAATATCAAATTGCAGCCTTGGTCCCCCTACACCAATCACATCTATCTGGGCTACAGAGTAAAAGGCACCCATCATCCGAAAGTCGACGCAATAAGCAGCAAATTTTCGATGAAATGGACATGCGCATTTCTTAAAAGCAGTACTCAATCTATGGACTTCACCTAGCTAGATGAGATAACACAGTGTAAAAGAGCATCTACAACCACATCCTAAAAAATTGCTCATGCACATGGTCCCAGAAAGAGGGCAAAAAAGCTTTGGAAAACGTCAAACGCGAGAACATATATCCTCCCCTCCAGCACCCCACAGGCAAAGTGCAGGATCTACATACATTGAACTCCCGGCCCTTGACTATAGGCTTTAGTTTATCTTTCACTTGTCCATCCCCTCCTACCACTAATCAATTACTCACGTAATATATTGCTCTTTATGTGCTATGATTCTATGAATGGATTAAAGCGGCAAATGCGAGCTCATCAACGAAGTGGTTTATTTTATAATTGGCAACTTACAGAGATTCCCTTATCCCCGTCTACTTTTATCCTTTTGTTAATCTTCTCGGTCCTCGATCATAGTAGAGAAACCGATCACTCCTGTACTTTAAATCTTCCTTTTCCCGTTGCTGATGCTCTCTTGTGGGAATAAGATTTTGCAGAAAGGGTTTTGGACTTTTGAGGACTATTATTGTTATCTCAATGGACCAAGGTAGAGTCCAACAAAGCAAGATCAGTCTCAAGATGCTCTGGATCAAGCTGATGGTGACATTTATATATTGAGCTTTGTGTGCTTAGTGGGAGAAGTGGAAAAGATGGAGACCATTAGCACTAACAACATCTTGGAAGGATGTGGTGCTCACCATCTATGGATATTATTAGAAGGCATCTTGCGATTAGGGTGCCTTGTATAATCATAAAATCGTAACCAAAAAGAGATGGGTGGTATCAATGGCAGGTTTTGGTCAACTAATAGATACCGAACTCTGCACCTAAAGTGTGGCTCTTTTTGGTAAATAAAAGGGCAGCACCATATACTCTATTATAGTGATCCCTACATTCAAATTGTTAAGTCAAGTTGAATGATCCGGTTTGGGTCACTTCATGGCTGAGGAAACTCGAAACAATCCGGACTACATATAGTATAATAGCACACATATTATGCACAGGATAAATTTTTCATGGAGGATACAGATGCCAGGAGGAGATTATGAGGTCTTGCACAAAAATATCCGGACGACTCTGTGCACGGAAGAGATACTTCGGGTTTGCAAGCTTTCATAATCATTATCGCGATCAATGTAAAGGAGGCATCCACTTGGTAAGTAGAAGTCTACAATGTAGCATATAATTAGGTTAACACTTGCTATTAAGAAACACTAAGATTAAGACATTAAAAAAAGCTCAAGAAAAGTAAATCAACAGGAGATCCTATAGATAAGGAAGTAGAAGTGCTAGTTGCTAGTGCAAGATATCTAGCGAAAATGTGGTTTCAACTAACAAATATGGATATTAACAAGCAAATAATCAGTAGAGGAAAGTCCCTTTCTTCCTAAAATCTCCACGATAGCTAAGCTCGAGCACTTCCATTTATTTAGATATAATTTCCCTGACTAAATCGAAGTGTAGACCCAATAAGGGACATGCATTTTCAGAAAGTTCGTCACAACAAAAATTCTAGCTGATCATACAAATCATAATTTTCCTAGCCTTGGGATCTCTAATTCTGTTTACATATTCACTTCTGCCGTCACTATTGGTCATACATATATACGATGTGCTGGAAAATATCCAGTTACTACAGAAAAAAAGATCATGTCACAAGAATATATCTTTGCAGGGTTAAGACCGTAAGAGTGCGATAATATTGGTCTAATCCATCCACTAACCCACTAGCCAACTTGACGACATAGATACGCCTACTTTACAATCAAATAGACAGTCACAGAGAGTACTTAAGGCGCACAGCTTTTCAAGCAAATGGCATCACAGGCCTTCTGTATGGTTGCTTGGTCCAAACTTTCGACATTTAGACCCCAGAAAAGCCCAGTAGCAATGGGTTTTTCATGTGGACATGCCACAGTTCATCCTGAGGCTCATGTCCCAGCCACCATCGTTTTCTGAAAGGGACAGCGGGTGGGATACCAGAAACTTTTGCCCAAAGGGAATGGCGGGCGAGATGCATTCAAAGCGAGCTTTCTTTGACCCTAATAAGTTCATATGGTCCCCTTTGACCACACAGACGCAGAACTAACAAAATGGTAAAATCACTGATGCCTGAAACTGAAACTAAAGGCAACTACAGGCGCCTGATGCCCAAAGCGCTACGCTATGAACTTTGCAACTACCATGGAAGGTGGAACAACCTAGTTCAATTCTGCCTGGAGCTGGACGCCTGAAGTTGCTTGGTCCAAGATCGCTTTTGACTGCGGCTGGTCGAAACCAAACCGGTGCAAGAACAAAGACAGTAAAAGGTGTCGCACGCCGGACTTGAATTCTTTCCCTTTCTCTCGCTCGTCCCCTCGCGCCCCAGGCTTATCGTGCAGCATGCTGTATTGAGAATAGGATCGCGCGCAAGGAGACAGAACGTCCTGCAAGGCAGGTGCTCTGTGCGCAGGATCATGCATGCAGGCTGTTGCTTCATTTGGGACGGCCAGGTAAATGCTCGCCAAGTTCTGAATCTTTACAGATGCAGGCAGGCTGTGGGGTGTGGAATTTCTGCGAAGGGTTGTTTCGGGGGTTTAAATGCCAGTGAATTCAGATGTAAATAGACGCGGCGAGGCCAAGAATTCGTAGTGAGATCCTCAAAAGGGATAATCGAAGGGGGGCACTGAGGAATGGGAAGTTGGGAACAGTTGGACGATCATGCCACATAGTAGGATTATTAACTGAGAACAGGTTCGGTTCGTACCAATGCCGTCGCCGTGGACCGCCTCAAAATCTCAAATGACGCCGCCATGATGCACCGATCTCTGCCGACGACGACGCCACCGCCCTCCACGGTCGCCATGCTCTGGTCAACCTAGCGTGCTCTCCCGTCAGGCGCCTCCGCCGGCCCAGGCGCGCAGGAGGCCAGGGCCTTGTTTTTTGTTTTATTTCACGTTTTTGTTTTCATTTTTTTACTTTCGTTTATACTTCTAAATATTCTCAATAAATATATTAACAAAATTACATAAATATTTGAAAAATGTTATCCAACCGTTTGAAAAATATTAAATGTGTACAAAGAAAATGTTTCTCATGTATACAAAAAATATATAATGTGTCTGAAAAAACTTGATCATGTATTTAAAAAATATTAGTCAAGCATTTTAAAAATACTAAATATGTATATAAAAATGTTGATCATGTATTAAAAATGTCAAACTTGTATTTATAAAAATAATCAAGAGTTCTAAAATGTTAAAATCTGTATAGAAAAAAAGTTGACCATATATTAAAAATGTTAATATTTTCTTTCAAAATGTTTATCAAGCATTTAAATAATGTTTAAAATGTGTGTAGAAAAAAAATGTTTACTACTTATTAAAAATAGTTAATCTTGTATTTAAAAATGTTAATTATCCATTTGGAGATGTTAAAATGTGTAACGAGAACAGATGGACCATGTTTTAAGAAAATGTTAAAATTCTATTGAATGAATGTTCAACATTTATTATAAAATTTTCTTGACGTATACAAAAAATGTATAAAAACCAAAAAAAGAAAACAATGAAAACCAAAGGGAAAGGAAAGCTGAAGAAACAACTACGAAAAGAATGAAAAAGGTGAAAACCAATAATAAAACAAAGAAAACAGCTGAAAACCAAGAAAGAAAAAAACTAGAGTGGAAGAGAAGAAAAATGAGATAAAAGAAAAAACAATGCTAAACGATGAAAAAAGAAAATCATAAAAAACTGGAGAAGAAATACGCAAGCCAAACAAAAAAAAGGAAAATAAACCTGAATAAACATATCTGGAACGACTGACGAATGAACGAAACGAGTAACACGCTATTAGCCTGGTCCATACGCGCGCTCTGCGCGGAAAGCTTCAGCGACATGGATGCTAGTGCTGCTATAAGCAAGCATAGCATTTGCGCCGGGGATCCTATTTGGCGAGCAGGTCGGTTGGTTAGCGACCGGTCGTGAGCCCCCCGCTTCCACCCTAAGTATGTTTTGGCCGGCCCAAGATAACATGTTTCCGGTTTTGAGAAGGTTCTATAACCTTTCCAAACTGTTTTTTCTTTTCTTTTCTTGTTTTTTCATTCTTTGTTTCTCCTTTTTCTTTTTAACTTTTTTTTTCATTTTCATTTTTATATATTTTTCCTTAATTTTCCTAATTTATATTTTATTTTTTAACCAATTATAAAATTTGTGAACATGTTTTAAATAGTTAAATATTTTGAAAATCATGAACATGTTTCAAATTCGTGGACATTCTTTTCAGATTGTAAACAAATTTTCACAAATTTGCGAACATTTTTCTGAAACTCATGAACATTGTTTTGAAGCGGCTTTCACTCTCTAATCGATAATCTTTTTTTGAAATTTGGTTTTGAAATTCACGATCATGTATTTACTTTTGTGAACATGTTTTAAAAATCATGAACATTTGTGAGCACACAAACATTTCTTTTATCAAATTGTGAACATCTTTCTAATATGCGAGTATTTTTACAAATTTTTGAACTTTTTTTGAAAATTGTGAAGATTATTTTGAAACTCATGGACAATTTTTAAATATACGAACATTTTAAAAATCACAGAATTTTTTTGAATTCGTAAACATTGATTTCTTGAACTTTTTTTGGAATTTTGGAACCTTTTTGTAATCACGAATTATTGTAAGGAAGAATAAAAACCATAAAATAAAATATCTAGCCCCACAAATGGGTCGTCCCAAAGTGGCGTCGTGTCGAAGGGACGGTGTGGCTGGCTCGTTTGGTAGCGTGAACGGTGCGAAATAGGGGCTCCCCTTTCGCCCCCCCCCCCCCCCCTCCCCCGCGTGCACAGCCGTGCCCGGGTTTGCGGCTGATACGTGAGCCTAAATGACGACATGTAAGCAGACGCGATGACTGCCCAGGACGTGGGCTACAAGGCTCTCTCGTTGGTACAACGTATAACAATGTAGGACTGAGTACGAAATCACTAATTGAGGAGTACTCCTTCCAAAGATCACCGCCCCCCTTCTCAGGTTGTGACAAGTGACGCGCTGTATGTGTGCCACTTATCGCAACTTGGGAGTTTTTCTTTTTTTCGTACATCCATTTATTCAAAACATTTTATCTCTAAAACCGTGCGTCCAAATCTCTTAAACTAGATACCATATTGATAAGTTGACAAACTTTTTTCACAAAAAAGGACTAAAAACCCGTACCAGGAGCAAAAAAATTCCCCTTTTCGGAAGCTGTTTCCCAGATGCACGACCGTCATCTCGCGAAAGCAAAATTGTACCTTTCATGAAAGCAAAAACAAAGAGAAAACGTGTTTTTTCCGTTTCCGAGAGGCACGACCGTACCTCTCACGGAAGCAAAACCGTGTCCCTCACGGAAGAAAAAATAAAGAGAAAACGCAATTTTTTTTCGTTTCCGAGATGCACGGCCGCGCCTCTCGCGGAAGCAAAACCGTGCGTCACGCAGAAGTAAGAAAAAGAGAAAACATGTTTTTTTTCATTTTCGATAGGCACGGCCATGCCTCTCGCGGAAGCAAAATCGTGTCTCTCACAGAAGAAAAAAAAGAAAAAACATGTTTTTTTTTTCATTTCAGAGAGGCACGGCCGTGCCTCTCGCGGAAGAAAAAACATGCCTCTCTTCGGAAAATAGAGCGTTATTCGCGCAAAAAAAATTTAAATTTTTTTGTCAAAAAGCTAAGAAAGACCGGTGAAAAACCAAAAAGTAAAAAAAAAACATCTAAAAAGCCGTAAACGCGTGTGGAAAATTTTTAAAAAATCTGAAAGGAGCTTGGCGCTCTCTCAGCCCACCCATGTGATCATTGGAGCGCTCCCGGAGAAGTGCTCCTCAACTAAATGCTCTCGGCCTGAGTAGAGTACTCAGATTAAAGAAAACATGTAGCCCTAGGCCACGCTTGATGGTTGCTAAACCGTGCAACCTAGAACGGCCCATCATGTAATATCCGTGAAATGCGCTTTGTCATACGTACGTGACTAAAGGTCGATTTTCCCCTCTAGTTAGGGTTTTTCTTTCTCCCGGGGGTGACTGAGTCGCCGCCGTCGAGGTTTTGCTTCCCTCCTTCGATCTTGCCACAGGGTCGTATCGGGGCTTGGTTGGGGTGCCTCTCGGGGGACGCCGCCTGGTCTGGACGAGTTTTCGCCTCAAGAAGGAAGGTCTAGGGCGCCTTGCAGAACCCGACCGATCTACATCGGGTTAGGGTTTCCAACGATGGCAGCAGATGGCGCCTCGGCGGCGAGGACTCCGGGCGCAGATACCGCTGCGGGGTTAGAGAAGATGATGGCAGAGCTAGGGCTCCATGAAGAACATCTGGACGATGTCGTTTACGATGAGGAAGAGGCACCTCCGGAGGCAGCAAGATGGATGGCCGTCGTTCGGGTGCACATCGACAAGTCTTATAGTCAATATTGGTTATTCAAGAACATGTGCTCGGCTTGGGATCTCGCCCACGACTGCAAGTTCCGTCCGTTGGAAGACAATCTGTACACAGTTCAGTTTTTTTGCCTGGGTGATTGGGAGAGGGTCATGCAAGATGGACCGTGGAATTTCCGGGGGAACGCGGTCATACTCAAGCCTTATGATGGGATCACTCAACCTTCGATGGTAGCACTAGACACACTGGATATATGGGTGCAGATTCATGATGTACCTGATAGATATGCTCATCTTGTGAAGGCCATGGCAGGAAAGATTGGAGAGGTTCTTTTCGCTGAAAATATATCCCAGGATTTTGCTGGCAATTTTTATCGGGTATGGGTGAAGGTCAATGTGTTCAAACCCCTGAAGAACGCGGTGAGCATGACCAAGGATGGAAAACGCCAAATCTACAGAGTGAGGTACGAAAAACTTCCAGATTGGTGTGCTGTTTGTGGTCATCTGGGTCACATCTATAAGGAGCACGGGGACGGTATTCATGCACCAGCAGCCCTAGTCTTCAAGGACCTTCGTGCGACATGGGCTATGCGAACGGGAGCAGGGCCTGGGGGAGGCCGAGGCTGGAGAGGCGGAAAAAGAGGAGGACGTGGAGGCCGTCAGAGTAACGAAGGCAGCCAGCGTAATTCAGCTGTGAATACAGCTCCTGCGGAGGATGATGACCTAGGTGGCAAAACAGCCACGGACATTGAGATGCAAGAGTCCAATCGTAAAAGGTTGGGAAGAGATGATGGGCAAGTGCAAGATTCAGATTTGTTGGGAGCAATGGTGCCGCTTACTGATGGGCGGTCCGGCGGGGGTGGGGTTCTGGCTTTGCCGCCACCCCAGACGCCACTGAGTTCGCCCCCAAAACAGGACCTGAAGCAGTCCAAGATCTCGCTAGCGGGAGAGAAGATCAACCAGGACAAGACAAATGGCAAGAAAGGAGGGAAAACCACAGAAGCATCATCGGCGGGCTCCCCGGCGGAGCACCGCCGGGCACAATGAGTCTCCTAAGCTGGAATTGTCGTGGTGTGGGCAAAGCTGTGACAATCCGAGAACTTCGCGAATTAGCGAGGAAATTTGCCCCTACTCTTCTTTGTATTGTTGAAACTCAGCTGGATAGAGCGAGAGTAGAGAGTTTAGCCAGTTCTATTGGTTTTGATAACGCTTTTGCTGTTAGTAGCCAGGGTCGCAGTGGCGGCCTAGGTATATTTTGGAATAATGCAATAAAGATTGAGATTCTTGGGTATTCGATGTATCACATAGACTGTGAGATTGTTGAACCAGGCCAAGATCCATGGAGGTCTACGGTGTTCTATGGTGCAGCGCAAACCAGCAACCGTCAATACACATGGGACACGATGAAAGGAATTGCAAGTTTGAGCCAGCTCCCTTGGGTTTGCATTGGGGATTTCAATGAGGTCCTACGTCCAGAAGAACAAGAAGGGATTGGAGAATGCAGTAACGCACAGATTTAGGGCTTCCAAGACGCGGTTGATGTTTGCATGCTTGAGGATTTAGGCTACCAGGGAAATTTCTGGACTTTTGAAAAAAAGGTCAGAGGTGGAACTTACACAAGGGTAAGGCTGGACAGAGCACTGGCGTCAACGGATTGGCAATCAAGGTTCCCTTCGGCGTCTATGAGACATTTAACGGCGGCCACATCGGATCACTCGCAAATTCTTTTGATGATGCAGGAGGAACAATTGAGGCCGGCAGCAAAACCTCCTTTCAAGTATGAGGTCATGTGGGAGACACATGATAAGTGGAAGGACACGATCACACACTTTTGGGGGCAGGAGCAACCGGCAGATAGTTTGGAGGGCTTGAGAACAAAGCTCCAGGCAATTTCGGGCGAACTAGGCAAGTGGAACAGAGACACCTTCGACATCGTTCGTAAGGAAATAAAAAAGCTCACAGGGGAGCTGGAAAGGTTGAGGGGGGGAGCCATCGAGGACGGGCCCGTCTCATGTTGAGCTCAAGATCAACGAAAAGTTAGTTGAGATGTATCACTGGGAAGAGCTCATGTGGCGCCAGTGGTCGAGGCTTGAGTGGCTGTCGGCAGGGGACAAAAATACCAGATTTTTTCACATGTGGGCGAACATGAGAAGAAAGAAGAATATGATTAAGGCGCTTGCGAGTTCTCTTGGGGTCTCAGTCACCGATCCGGCCGAGTTGAAGAAGATGGTCACAGAATTTTATACGAGTCTCTACACGACGGAGGGGGTTAGTAATATGACTGAAGTCCTCCAGCATGTACCCAGGAAAGTGACACAACAAATGAATGACATGCTCCTGGCCCCTTACAGCAAGGAAGAAGTGAAGACGACTTTATTTCAGATGGTTCCAACCAAGGCTCTGGGACCAGATGGCTTCCCAGCTCACTTCTATCAGAGGCACTGGGACATTTGTGGAGATGAAGTCACAACTGCAGTTCTCAGAATAATTCGTGGGGAAGAAAGGGTAGAGTGTGTTAACGACACGGTCCTAGTGTTTATTCCTAAGGTGATAAACCATACTCTCCTCACTCAGTTTCGACCTATCAGCTTATGTAATGTCATATATAAGATTGCATCGAAAGTTATCGCAAACAGGTTGAAAGTAATCTTGCCAGATATTATATCTGAGGAACAGTCAGCTTTCGTCCCGGGCAGGCTGATAACTGATAATATCATATGTGCATATGAATGTCTTCACTACATGAAGAGGAGCAAGGCAAAGACAAATAGTCATTGTGCATTGAAATTGGACATAATGAAAGCATATGACCGGTTGGAGTGGAGCTATCTTCGGGCAATAATGATTCAGTTGGGCTTCTCACAACAGTGGGTGGACATTATTATGGGTATGATTAGCTCCTTCTCTTTCTCTGTTTTATTTAATGGAGAGAAGCTTGAGAGGTTTAAACCATCCAGGGGCATCCGACAGGGAGATCTTATCTCCCCCTATCTTTTCTTGATTGCAACAGAGGGCCTTTCGTGCCTACTAAAAACCAGTTCTCAGTCATCAGTGCTTGGAGGGATCAAGGTGGCACCAACAGCTCCGGTTGTAAACCATCTCCTTTTTGTTGATGATAGCCTGTTGTTATTCAAGTCTAGTAATGAGGGGGCAGTAGCAGTTTCAAACCTGTTGGAGTTATATTGCAGTGCATCGGGACAGCGAGTAAATCATGATAAATCTTCGATATTTTTCAGTAAAGGATCTCCACAGCATCTGCGGGGCAGCATTAAGAATATCTTGAATGTGCAAAACGAGTCACTGAGTGACCGGTATTTGGGTATGCCCACTGAAGTGGGACAAAATAAGATGGGCACATTCAGGTACCTCAGAGACCGAGTATGGGAAAAGGTGCGAGGGTGGATGGAGAAACTTCTGTCAGCTGCGGGGAAGGAGGTACTTATAAAAGCAATCGCACAAGCTCTTCCGATTTATTCTATGGCATGTTTTAGGCTTCCAAGGAGACTTTGTGACAATATAACTTCAATCATCAGGCAGTTTTGGTGGGGTAGCAGGGAAGGAAAACGGAAATCGTGTTGGGTGGCGTGGGATATAATGACAAGGCCAAAACATCTTGGAGGTCTTGGCTTTAGAGATATGGAGATTTTTAATCTAGCGCTTCTAGCTAGACAGGCTTGGAGGATTTTGTGTGACCCTGCTTCTCTCAGTGCACGTATCTTAGAAGTTGCATATTTCGCAAATTCATCGCTATTGGAAGCTAAACTTGGAGGCCGACCATCACAGATTTGGAGGGCGATTATTGATGGGAGAGATATGCTCAGGCAAGGGATTATATGGAGGATTGGGAATGGAATGAGCATGGACATATGGGCTCATAACTGGTTGCCAAGGCCGGGGCTGATGAGACCTATCACATCTCTAATTAACAACCCCCCGAGGTATGTATCTGAACTAATCAATACGGCCTTAGCATCATGGAATGAGCAACTGGTGCGTTCGGTGTTTGTTCCCATTGATGCGGAAGCAATTTTGGCCATCCCGCTATGCACAAGGAATATTGATGATATTTGGGCGTGGAGTGGTGAGAGACGCGGCTTGTTCTCAGTCAAGTCTGCATATAACATGATTCTGCAAACCAAGCTTTCAAGGGAGAACTGGATCAAAGAAAATGATGGACCCTCAAGAGCTGATCAGGAGGGCAACGCATGGACTGGACTGTGGAGAACATAGATACCATCTAAAGTGAAAACTTTTCTGTGGCGTTTAGCTCGGTGTTCGATCCCAACGGCAGACCTACTTCAGCACAGAAACATGGCAACATCGGGGGCGTGCAGGTTGTGTGGAGCAAGGGACTCTTGGAGACATGCTTTACTCAATTGCTCCATGGCCAGAAGCACGTGGGCTCTTGCTGAGTCAATGATAGAACAGATAACCCATTATGACATGGACAATGCGAAGGAGTGGATTTTCAAGATGCAAGAGGCGCTACCAGATGATCTATTTGTACGGCTGGCCATCACACTCTGGGCTATATGGAGCGCGAGGAAAGCTATCTATGAGGATATTTTCCAAAGCCCCATGTCAACTCATATGTTTATCCAGGCATATATAAATGATCTCCAGGTTTTGAAGAAATCGGCACAAGGAAGCTCCTGTCCAAAAGCTCCGAGGCCTACCCACTGGCTCCCACCGGCGGGTGATTGTGCCAAGGTGAACGTAGATGCGGCAACAAGAGCAACGGCAAGGGCTGGTACTGCCGTCGCAATATGCAGGAACAAAGATGGCTTGTTTCTGGGGGCTTCAGCTCTGGTAGTCAAGGGCATCAATGATCCTACTACACTGGAGGTGATGGCGGTTCGAGAAGCGATGGCACTGACAGAGGATCTGGGTCTACAATCCATCCATGTGGCGTCGGACTGCAAGATAGTGGTGGATGATATCAAGCAGAGGAGCGGTGCTACTTATAGTGTAATAATACATGAGATCATAGACTATTCCAGTAGTTTTACTATGTGTAATTTCTTCCATGAGTTTAGGAGCTTGAATTTCGAGGCTCACAATCTCGCGAAGCATGCTTTACAACTAGGTATTGGCCGCCATGTCTGGTTAGGCCATCCTAGCGAACTTACCTTCGTCCCTATAAACATTGTGACGGATCAATAAAAAGCTTCATGGGAGTGTCTCAAAAAAAATGTAACATCCGTGAACTCTCTCCGTAAGAGATTACTCGTTGGTAACATTTGTACACTCTGAAACATTCTAAAATGAAACTCTGGCATGCTAAGATGTTTTGAAACCTGTCAGAGAAAAACCAACAATTAAAGTCTAACTATGTAAAGTTGTGGCTTGTAAGTGTGGTTTGTAGTTTATGGCACCATAATGATTGAGAGCGGCGCGAAATTTATGGTGCAAAATTTATTTACACTAGATGACCCGTTGCACCATTGACATATAGACCAACTATAGTCAGAAAGTTAAGTAAGTTAAGGTTAGCATGTTTAATAACCCCCTATTTGAATCAAAGTGCACAATAAAAACTCTCATGCGTGGGTCGCTTTGCCGGGCTGTATATAAGAGAGTAAACAACAACTCACTCCCTTTACACGGCGGGTTGACCAGAGCAATGAGCGGACATAAAGAACAAATGCATAATGCAGCCAGGAAGTTAAGCAAGCCATGTACAGCACGATTTAGCAACCCCCATTTGAATCTCAAAGTGCACAATAAAAACCCATGTGTAAGCCGCTTTGGCGGGCTATACACAAGAGAGTAAACAGTAACCCACTCCCTTCACATCACGTGCCGACCAGAGCAACTAGCGGACACAATGGACAAATGTTTTCCCGCACTCCCGTTATCAGGATTAAAGCAGGGTGCTCATAGTGATATGAATACCGCTTTATCAATAGCCCACATCTCACTACGAATGAGCTGAAGGATAGGCAACTACAAACGAAAGCACTGCAGCATGGATTCGCTAGGTTCGAGCCTTCTAAGCCGCCGATCTTTATTGCTCCGGATTCGGGTCCTTCGCCTCTCTTCGATGCCAAGTCTCACACGTTGTTCCGTGCGCACCGGGTGAGCCTGTGACATCCTGTCAGCGTCGTCTGCTTGGTAAAACAGAAACATTATCAAACAGTATGTGCGGTTGGTGGTTCAGGGAAGCTCGGTTCGGTTGCGGAAAGGGTGTGCGCGTGCACCCAACTCGACTATGTAAAGTTGTGGCTTAGAAGTGCGGTCTGTAGTTTGTGGCACCACAATTAAAGTCTAACTAAGTAAAAGTTGTGGCTTAGAAGTGCAATTTGTAGTTTGTGGCACCACAATGATTGAGGGCGGCGCAATATTGCTTGAAAATCTATGAAATTCTGCCCTACTTAACAAGGTGGCTGTGAAGGCAATAGGTTGCAGCATTCATGCAGACTGAACTCAAAATTCAAATGATTCAGTTTATAATGTTTGCGAGCAATCTCTTGCCGCCATCAACGGTAGAAGGGGATGGAAGAAAATAGGGAAAGACAAGCGATTTGTGATCAAGGGCTGACTGATTTTTTTTAGGATGACATTTTTGGCATGAATGTGAAAATTCAAGTTTTTCCGTTTGAAGAATGAGCTTGGCCCTGATAATCCCAAGTATAATGAATTGTCGTAGCACTTATCAATGATGAAGGTGGTAAGTATAGAGTGTTGAAAACCCTGGCACTCCATACCGGAGTAAAAAGAAAAGCTAGGACAGCCCATCATGTAATATCCATAATAAACACTCTCAAAAAATAAGAACACGGTAAATTTCGTACGCATTGGAACATTCTAGAAAGAAACTCTGGCATGCTAAGATCTTTCCAAACCTGTAGGCGCCAAAGCCAGTCCACATCAGTACAGCGACATGATCTTGAGGCCCTTGCTGCTGACTAGTCCATCTATTAACTATAGAAACGTGACAGGACCTAATGATTATATAGCGTACTTTGTAAAGCTGTGGCTCAAAAGCGTAGGTTGTTGTTTTGTGGTACCTCAATGCTTGAGTGCCGTGCGTGCCAGCAGCACCAGGTGTACGAAGCTACGAAGACAAACGCTACAACAAGTCCAACAGGCCGCCCACGCCGAGTGCAGTGTTTTGTACCTCAATGGAACTCATTTTTTGAAACATTCAAACATCACATCTTAAAGTTTTAAAATTTTCAAAAAGAATATATTGACATTGGCATATGGATGTGTACTACATGTGTGTAAATTTTTATGAGAAAATACATTGGCCCGCGAACTACACAAAAATAAAAATCGTTGGTTTACATAGTGAAAAATGCACACACGGTTCACTGTTTTCAAAATCATCAATTTGTCTTTTTTGTAGCTCGAGTGTCGATGTATTTGGTTATAAAATTTGCACATATGCAATGTACATCCTAATGATATTGTGGATTTTTTCCCAGGTTTTTTGTTTAATTTTCGAAGAAAAAAAGCTACATGGAGCTGAAAAAATGACATTCATGGTGGTTTGAAAGCAAAAACAGTGCCTCAAGACGCTTTAAAAAATATTCGAATGATACACATGGTTATTATTTACAAAAAATGGCACGTACATAGAACAATCAACCATGTGTGTTGCCAAAAATATGTCAGAATTTTAATGTTCATGAAGGTGTATATGTTCTCAGCGAGAAACAATACATGTCTTCCCAATAACCTATTAGCTAGCCCGTTCAATGCCTCCCTTCTCCTCCTATACCTCGAGTTGTGCAACGAGTTCATGGCTGAGCCACTGGGCGGAAGACCAAGGCAAGTAGCTGCCGATGTATCCCGTCTCACTGCCTCCTGCTCTTGACCACCCTCGACACCTCTTTCGCTTATATTTGTCATACTCTCATCCTCCCTTGTCGCCTCCCGCCTCCTTCATTATCTTGGGCTCGCCCATCATGGCGGTCCCATGCGATGATGTGAAGGCGTCGACCAAGTAGGTGTTGCACCATGAGTGATTCAATTTTGCTACGAGTTTGAAAATATGTGAAAAATCTTGAAAAGTTCCACAAAAGTTGTAAAAGTGAGTATAATTGTTTTGGAAATTCATTTTGATGTACCTTTTCAAAGAAAGTTTGTTCCCGTAATTTTGGGAATTTTGAAGGAACATAAGCCAAGTATTTGTTGAAACTATATTTTCTTTTTCAAAATGTTAACATTTACTTAAAAAGCTTGATCTATATTTTGGAAGTTCAATGTTCTATTTCCAAAGTCCAACTAAAGTCGCTGAAAGCCCGTCCCAACTTCCACCCGAATTTTCTAAAAACAATCTACCAATTTTTTGTAAAATTGCATGGCCAGACAACTCACTTTCTGATAGCTTTATGTTGTTTTCCCTATTCCTTCATCTTTCTGTTGTTGTCGAAATGTGACCACTGGGGAAGAATTGGCGGCTTACTGCCACTGGGAAGATTTTTGTGGATTACCCTCAAGTAGATACATCACTTGGATTCCAATAGAATGCATGAGGAAGGTTTGGAAATACAACATATTAGAATGTCCCTAAAGCTTTATTTCAAATCCTAATGATATATTTTATAATATTAGGGTTCTCGAGAAAATCTCCAACTTCCAATGATGGTGTCATAGGGGTGCTAGAGGGTGGCGAGGGTAGTCGACAATATACTAGAAAGAGAGGGAGACGACAACAACAGACAAAAGTGATTGACAATACGAAAAGTAATATTGATGGGTCTATTTTGTGAAATGTCTTATGTGATGCCTTGGAGCACATCTGCTTGCAAAAGCATGGTTAGGAAGGCATCATTTCACTTGTCGATGTCGTCTACAAATGCATAATAAAAAATATCCGTTGTCGACGTCGTCTATAGATGCAAAATAAAATATGTGTACATTGATCAGGAAGATGTGTTCTTGTATAAGTAGTTTTGCTAATTGAAAATTTCTATGATTTCCTTAGTTCTCAGTAGACATCGAGAACAACTGATCTTATGTTGATATCCTTGCAAGATTTCAAAATTTATGAACTATAAGAACGAAATATATATTACCAAGGTGACTTGGGAAAGGCTTCCTCCCTTTGATCTCCATAGGCAAGCCTGTGGATTCGCCTCCCTCCCGCCTGCCGCTCCGGCGGCCGGTGGCGGGAAGGAGAATCCTGGTGTGTCGGCTCTCGCTAGTAGATTTAGTCCTCGCACGTGCAACGTTTGGACGGATGGTCGTGCTCCTTCTTCGAGTCAGTCTTCCAAGGTTCGATCCTCCTCAAGTTCGTTCGTTGGGACGGATTAGACGGAGCTCCGTCGTAGATTCCTGTCAGCTCTTTGGAGCGGCGACATTAGGGTTTCTCGCCGTGCTACGCAATAGTGACGTTTGGTGTCAGATTTTTCAGATCGATTCAAGAATTCAACGACGACGACTGCGGCTCCGGGGCGCTGGTCCTTAGGGGCACGTGCGATAGCGGCGTGTTGGCGGCTCGCTCTGGCGGCGGCAGTGGTCGTTCGGTGGTCCATAGATCTCGATGTAATTTTTATTATGTTTGAGGTGCTCTGTACTTCCGGTGAATGTTTATAATAGATATATATTTTACTTTCAAACATGTGTATAAGTTAAAATGTGTATTTTTTTGGAATCAAAAGTTAATTCTCAGTTCGCTGAGATATAGATACACGCAAATTAATATATTGTTATATCTATAACCAAATTTTATGTAATAGAAAGCAAACTTCTGTCTCCCAGGGCAGCGCTTTTGCTCCCTAGCTCAGACCTTTGACAACAAACATGTTCGTAAGGAACAGTGCCATATAAAAAGCTCATTTTGGGACAATCTCTTTTCTTAGATCACAATATATATCAATGAAAATTTGCACGTAGTTAGAAATCACGGATCATGTTGGCTGTACCGCGACATGATTTTGAGGTATTCAGCATCTTAACTAGAACCATGAAAAAAATTGATAATCAAAGTGTACTATTTAAAGTTGTGGCTTAAAGGATAGTTTTTAGTTTTGCGGCACCACTATGAATGAGTGTGTCCATAGGTGGTCTACGGATCTGGACGTAAGTTTTGTTATTTCTGGTTTTCGTTGCCATGATTGAAGATGAATAGATCGGAAGTTTTTTCGAAAAAAAGAATGAGTGCAGTGCTAGACTTATTATAAAAATATATGAAATTGCATTTACATTATTGCTTAACAATCTTTGAATTTTTATTTGCATACTTGGATGCCAATAATTTACATGAGGTAGGATCAAAGGCAAACATGTCGCAACATTCATGAAGATTGAATCGAAAATCGAAATCTTTCATTTTTCAGGGTCGACAAGCTAATCTTTCACGCTGGTGATAGAAGGGAATGGAAGAAAATAGGGATAAAGATAAACACAAAATTTGTGATCAAGGGTGGACCCAGTTTTTTTGGTGGGGCATTTTTCTTTACTGGATGTAAAAAGTTAAGCAGTTTCTTATGAGGATATGAACTAATCATGTAGAAATTTACAAATTCGAGTGAGGGGGCCTGGTCCCCTCTGAGCTCTATTTTGGTCCGCCCATGTTGGCGTGATGTGGAAAGGATATTGACTAGTCTCTTTCAGAAATGCGACATGTGATACGTTGGGGTGTGTCCACGTGTAAAAGTATGGTTAGCAAAACATCACTCTGATGTGCTCTTGAAGTGCCGTCTAGAGACGTAAAGACGTATAAGTACAATGTGAAGGAAAACTTTTTCTCATATGTCTAACATTGTTCTCTCTAGTATTCTTGGTTGAATATGACTATGACGCAGAGAGAGCTCATCACGATCCACTTGACGCCTTGGACATCAGCTCACATAATCCCATCATGAGCGCGCACAACATTATGGCGTCGATCGCACGGTGCACAAAACGTCGAGCTGTAAGGCATTTGTCCACACATTGGCGCGTAATGAATTAGGTTCTTGGTTTTAGACACATCCATCAATAAATCAATTGTAGATTGATCCTCTTTATTCATATTTACTTTTTGTTAATTAAGGTAGACTTCATTTCACTGAAAAGTGCATTTTTCTTCCCTAAAAATAAATCAATTGTAGCTCTGATACCAGCCACCTGTCATGCATTCATCCTCTGTTGCTTCTGACCAATTTGATGATGTTGCATATTCTCCTCTATTGTTGCCTAACCATGGTGCAGGCACTGGTCGTGGGGCTCGTTTGGAGATTCTGGAAGTGCCATCTTCCTCTTCGTCGCCATCGCCTTCATCCTCGGCACCTTCTGTTGTGCATGAGGAGCACATGGCGCCCCTGCATGGCCTCGGTTTCCGTGCTCATGCACGGCCGATCGACGCCCTGGCCCGGTCGCCTCTGGCTTCTGGGCTGCCTTCGCCATCGTCGCGCCCTGCAACCCCGCCGACTGGGCCGGCCTCCTCGGTCCCCGTCTCGCCCAGGGCGTCGGGGCAGTCATCACCAGGCCTGGCCTCGCCCGCCCTGCCTCGCCCAGGGTGTCTGGGCCCTTCTCATCAGGGCCGGCCTCGCCTGCTCTCGCCTCGCCAAGGCCGTCTGGGCCAGTGTCACCGGAGCTGGCCTCGCCCACTCTCGGTTCGCCCATGGCCTCTGAGCCCCTGTCGTCGGGCCAGTCTTCGCCATGCAGCCCGGAGTCGTCTGTCCCGAGCTCGCCTGAGGTGATTCCTGCATCTCCGGCGACCGTCACGTCTCCGTCACCTTCGCCTCCGCCGGCTCCTGCTGCTGCTCTACGTCCACATACGCGCAGTCGGAGTGGCATTTTTCAGCCTAAGCAACGTCACGATGGCACAGTTGCTTGGTTAGCGGCGTGCATGTCTGCTGCTCTCGCAGATCCATCCTCTGAGCCACGCACGTATCAAGCTGCTATGCGCATTCCTCATTGGAGAGAGGCCATGGAGCAAGAGTATCAAGTGCTTCTTCGCAATCAGACATGGACTCTTGTTCCTCCACAATCACGGGTAAATGTCATTGATTCCAAATGGGTTTTCAAAGTGAAGAGGCATTCTGATGGGTCCATTGAGCGCTATAAGGCTCGTCTGGTTGCTCGTGGTTTTCGACAGCGTTTTGGACTTGACTATGAAGACACCTTCAGTCAAGTGGTCAAGCCTACTACCATCAGACTTCTTCTCTCTCTGGCTGTTACTCGAGGTTGGTTTCTTCGTCAGCTTGATGTTCAAAATGCTTTCTTCATGGTGTCTTGGCGGAGGAGGTTTACATGCGCCAGCCTCCGGGTTTCTCTGATCCGGATCGCCCTGATCATCTCTGTCGTCTGTCCAAGGCAATTTATGGTCTGAAGCAGGCTCCTCGTGCTTGGCATGCTCGTCTTGCAATGGCTCTTCGTGCTCATGGTTTTGCATCATCAACTGCTGACTCCTCATTATTTCTTCTTCAAAGGCCTGAGGTTACTATGTACTTGTTGGTCTATGTAGATGATATCATTTTGGTCAGCTCCTCTCAGTCGGCTGCTACTGCGCTTGTTCGCTCACTTGGTGCTGATTTTGCGGTCAAGGACCTTGGGAAGCTTCATTACTTTCTTGGTGTGGAGGTTACTTCTCGTGATGCTGGCCTTGTTATGACGCAGAAGAAGTACTCTCTGGATTTGTTGCAGCGAGCTGGGATGCTTAAGTGCAAACCGACGACTACACCCATGTCTACCACTGATAAGCTCAATGCTGTTGATGGTGTGCTTCTTTCTTCTTCTGATGCGACAGAGTACAGGAGTATTGTTGGTGGGCTCCAGTACTTGACGATCACGCGACCAGACATTTCCTATGCTGTTAACCGAGTCTGCTAGTATCTGCAGTCACCCCGTGACACTCATTGGTCTGCTGTTAAGCGGATTTTGCGCTATATTCGTTTCACGGTGGCTCATGGTTTGCATATTCGGCCGTCTGACTCTGGTTGTCTTTCAGCATATTCTGATGCAGACTGGGCTGGCAATCCGGATGACAGGCGATCCACGGGGGGTTATGCTGTCTTCTTTGGCTCTAACCTGATTGCCTGGAGTGCTCGGAAACAGGCTACTGTCTCGCGTAGCAGTACTGAGGCTGAGTATAAGGCTGTGGCCAATGCCACATCAGAGATCATCTGGGTACAGTCCTTGCTTCAGGAGTTAAGTATACCCCAATCACAGCCTCCTGTTCTTTGGTGTGATAACATCGGTGCTACATACCTTTCTGCAAATCCGGTATTCCATGCCCGAACGAAACACATTGAAGTTGACTATCACTTTGTGCGTGAACGTGTCTCTCAGAAGAAACTACAGATCAAGTTTATTTCTTCCAAGGATCAACTTGCTGACATCTTCACCAAGCCATTGCCTTTGCCACAGTTTGAGACTTGCAAGCGCAATCTTACCCTTTTAGATTCATTAGAAAGTGGCTAAGATTGAGGGAGGGTGTTAGATTGTATTTACATGTGTATATTGTAACGTTGTATACCACCTCATTATATATATATGTGATAGGCCACCCCTAGAGGGTTGTGCCGGTCCCCCCCAAAGCCTATTGTCTTACAGAAAGGAACAGTGCACTTTTCTAAATCGAGTGGGGCTTAAGAAATCTTTTATATGTGACGACTAAAGAGAGAAAAATGTACCGTCTCTCCATTGTACACGCTAGCTAAGCGTGTCATTCCACGCGCTAAGCGTGTGATTCTACTCGTCAAGCTTGCGGGAAACCAAACCGTAGGCCAGAAAGCTCCCGTGAAAGAGGAGATATTTGTTGCCATAAAAGGGAAAAAAGAAGGAATATTGTTTGCCGACGTGTGGTCCTTCTACTTGTGGACTCGCGACGGCGACAGCTAGTCGGCACGGCACAACGCAACGCAACGGGCGCGGAGATCCGAAGAAAGCAGCAGTCTCTGAGCCTCCGGCCGGGCTGCTGGCCACTCTGGTCCCGAAGTACTGTAGGACGACGACGAAGGGAGCGTGGGCGCGGCTCCAGCACGCGACAGCGAGACATGCTTGTCGACGTGTGACCCCCTGAGCCTGCCAAGCACCTCACCTCTCACGTCTTGCTCCTAGGGAACAGGTGGCTCCTGGTCGCTCTTCCATCCGGTCTTCGTCGCCTGCTCGGCCGTATATAAACCCTCGCTCGATCCATCCATGGAGGATCCAGCAGCACCACAACACTGTACAGTTTGCCAGAGCTCGCCTCCTCCATTGCCTGAGCTTGATCGAGTGGTCGGTCGGTCGGTCGGGCCGATCCATCGATGGGCTTCCTGGAGGCCCTGTCGGGGCTGTGCCGCTCGTGCCCGGCCCCCCTCACGCGCGGCCACCTGCAGAAGGGGCGGCAGCTGGAGACGGTGGAGATGAAGGTCCGGATCGACTGCGAGGGCTGCGTGAGCAAGATCCGCAAGACGCTGGAGGGGATGGACGGCGTCACCGACGTCGACGTCGTCCCTAGGGAGAACAGGGTGACCGTCACCGGCTACGTCGACGCCGCCAAGGTGATGCGCCGCGTCGCGCGCAAGACCGGCAAGCGCGTCGAGCCGTGGCCCTACGTGCCCTACGACGTCGTCGCGCACCCCTACGCGCCCGGCGCCTACGACAAGAGGGCGCCCGCCGGGTACGTGCGCGACGTCATGGCCAACCCCGGCGGCGCGAACGCGTCCTTCGCGCGCGCCACGTCCACCGAGACTAGGTACACCGGGGCCTTCTCCGACGAGAACCCCAACGCGGCGTGCGCGATCATGTAACTCCTCACTAGGTCGACCGATCTCTTCCCGTTCCGTTTGGTAACTCCTACTAGTACCTAGGTAGTAACTGCCACGTATGTATGTATATTTGGGTTACCCTTTTTCCTCGGTGGAGCTGCATGGCATCTCCGGGTTGGTTCACGCGGCAGGCTGTCCGTCCTGTCGTCGTTCCCGTCGCAGATGCTTCAGGCTGCCCCGCCGTCGCCGTGCTTGGGGCCGGTCAATCTCTTCGACCACTGATGAGGTACGTGGCAATAAACTCCATGACCCGGATCTAGGTCTGGTCGTTGGTCTTGTTCCCATTCTGCTCTGCTGCGAGGTTGATCGATCTGGAATGATCTTGTGCTTCTGGGCATTACGCCGGGCTCTTTAGCCACCGGGAATGATCCTCGATCGGAGTCCTGGTGGCTCGGTGTACTGTCCGGTGGCATTTCTCCAATGTCATGTGCAGTTGCTGCCGCCATGCGCCACCAGTTTTTAACCTCCAAACTCTAAGAAAGCCCTGGAGGCCACCTAAGATCACGTCATTGCCTAATGCCAGCAAGGGAGAACTGATCTTGCCCGGCAAGGTCGGGTCTTTGTGATTGAATAAATTAGTGGATTTAGTTTCTTCCATCTTTCAGCTTCAGTTACTGTTCCAGAATAGAGCAGTCACTTTGTAATTTCCTTTCTTTACAAGAACCGTATGTAGTGATCTATGTAGCAATTCTACAGAAACAAGTTAGTGCATAATTTTTAGGAAGAATTTCTGGCCAATTATTGGTTTGATGTATGCCTGGATGATAACCAACCATCAATACATTTTTTTTGCAAAAAAATAAAAATAAAATCGCCATAGCCAAAATCCTGGCTCTTGCTTGGATGATTGCCACTATTTTGGCAAGTATTATAACAAACTCTCAACATTTGTTCCCACAACACTAACAAAACATGGCAACCAAAACCTTAACCGAATTTGGTAGGGTTGGCTTGGGCTCAAACCAAACCCACCATTATTGAGCTTTGTTGCTTCAAATAACATCGAAGAATTATTCATGGGATCAAGCATTCTTGTTAGCAGTGTCTACCTATTTTACCTTGGAGACCACAAGAGCGGGACTTGAATCATTGTCACAAAAGACTTGAGCATCTTCCTCTTCATTCACTTGACGATGCATGGTGACGTGCTCGAGAGCTTTCATCTCGTCTTCACTCATGGAGTCGTATGTGCCGTCATCATTGGCAATCATAGTGCGCCGATTGATGCATTGGAATGACTTGTGTCCTCGGCCACCACATGTGAAACACTTGATAGAACTTGTCTTGACGGGGTCATCCGTTGGCGCCGATGATGATGGAGTTTTGGACTTGTAGTTGCTTGCGGGAGGACGAGTCGAGGAAGGCGTAGCTTGCTTGAAACTTGACGTGTTGCCGATACTTAGTCGAGGTAGGAGGTGTCATAGTTGAGGAAACTTGAGTGTATGAGCCGTAGGTCTTGGAAGAGTACTTAGCGTATTTGAAGTCATCTTGCACTTGTCGCTCCGCCTTGGTCGCTTGATGAACTAGCTCGAGGAGGTTGTAGTAGCGTTAGAAATCGGCAATCTTCTTTATTGGGTGATTGAGGCCGTTCAAGAAGCGTGCCATAGTTTGCTCGTTATCTTCCTTGACATTGGCTCTTATCATGGCAATTTCCATCTCTTGATAGTATTCTTTCACCGTCTTCGTGCCATAGTTGCAACTTCTTGAAGAGATCGTGGGTGTAGTGTGTAGGCACGAAACGAACTCTCATGACATCCATCATTTGTGTCCAAGTCCTGATGGGTGGTTCACCTCTCTCCCTCCGTCTTGCGAGCACTTGTTCCCACCAAATGAGGACGTAGTCTTGAAACTCGAGGGAGGCCATGGCGATCTTCTTTTCCTCGTCGTAGTTGTGAAGACGGAATATCTTGTCGACCTTCAATGCCCATGAGAGATATTCTTCGAGATCGATGCTTCCCGAGAACTTGGGCATGGTGAACTTGAGCTTGCCGTAGCATAGCTCTTCCTCATGTGGACAAGGGTGTTGTCGTACTTTGCATGGATGAGGGTCTTCATTGTCATGCTCCTCTTGAAGGACTCGCCGATGGGGTCGAGACATTTGGGCCCGGTTTCTTCATTCTTGTTGCTCATCACATCGAGCGGCTTCATGATTGCTTGTATCTGCGTTGGTATTTCCCTGAAGAGGAGAGGATGATGCAGCACAACAACAGTAAGTATTTCCCTCAGTTATGAAACCAAGGTTATCAATACAGAAGGAGAACACTACGTAAATGGTACATGCACACAAATAACAAATACTTGCAACCCAACGCGTAAGAGGGGTTGTCAATCCCTCCTAAGTATTGAGATAGATAAAATTGTATGAGATTGGATAAATAGATCTGACGAGAACACAAAATAAAATAAATAAATAAAAAGTGCAGCAAGGTATTTTTGGGTTTTTAGAATAACAGATCTGAAAACAATATGATAGAAAATAAACCCAGGGCCCGTAGATTTCACTAGTGTCTTCTCTCGAGAAAATAGCATACGGCGGGTAAAGAGATTACTTTTGGGCAATTGATAGAAGAGCAAATAATTATGATGATATCCAAGGCAATGATCATGTATATATGAATCACGTCCAAGATTAGTAGACCGACTCTTGCCTGCATCTACTACTCTTAGTCCACACATCGACCACTATCCAACATGCATCTAGTGTATTAAGTTCATGGAGAAACGGAGTAATGTAATAAGAACGATAACATGATATATACAAGATCTATTCGTGTAGGAATAGACCTCATCTTTTTATCCTTAATAACAACAATACATGCGTGCCTCTCTACCCCCTTCTTTCACTGGGTGAGGACACCGCAAGATCGAACCCATCACAAAGCACTTCCCATTGCAAGAAAAATCAATCTAGTTGGCCAAACCAAACCAAAGTTTCAAAGAAGAAATACGAGGCTATAATAATCATGCATATAAGAGATCAAAAAGACTCAAATAATATTCATGGATATAACTAATCATAATCTCGCAATTCATCGGATCCCAACAAACACACAACAAAAAGACATTACATCAAATAGATCTCCAAGAACATTGAGGAGAACATTGTATTGAGAATCAAAAAGAGAGAAGAAGCCATCTAGTTACTGCCTATGGACCCATAGGTCTGTGGTGAACTACTCACGAATCATCGGAGGAGCACCAATGAGGATGATGAACCCCTCCATGATCGTGTTCCCCTCCGGCAAGGTGCCGTAATAGGGCTCTAGATTGGATCTCGTGGTTCTGGGACTTGCGGTAGCTAGAATTGTGTTTTGTTGACTCCCCTAGGGTTTCTGGAATATTTGGGTATTTATAGAGTCGAGAGGCAGTGGAAAGGACCTCTGTGGGCCCTACGACCCATCAAGGCGCGCCTAGGTGGGCAGTGGGCCCCACGGGCCTTTCCTCGTGCACTTTCTTGGCTCCCAAGATGTCTTCTTGGCAGAAAAAAAACTTCCAAAAAGTTTTGCTGCATTTGAACTTCATTTGGTACTGATATTGTGCGAAGTAAAAAACAAGCAAAAAACAACAACTAGCACTGGGCACTATGTCAATAGGTTAGTCCCACAAAAGGATATAAAGTTGCTATAAAATGAATGTAAAAGATCCAAGAATGATAATATAACAACATGGAAGAATCAAAATTATAGATACGTTGGAGACATATCGGCATCCTCAAGCTTAATTCCTACTTGAATAGGTAAATGATAAAAATAGAATTTTTGATGTGGAATGATGCCTAACATGTTCATCACATATCCTTTTCTTTTGTAGCATGGACATTTGGACTTTTAGATAGTTCAAAGTAATAGTCTATATTTGACATGAAGACTTCAATAGTCAAGCATATTAATAAGCAACCATGTCTTTCAAAATATCAACACTAAAGAAAGTTATCCCTAGCCCGTCATGCTCAATCAACGATCCATTCATGAAACACACTCAAATATTAGCTACATCCAATGCATAAGTATAATCATAGTGCTCCCTTGTTGGTGCTTTATAAGAGAAGATGGAGACTCAAATAAAAAATAAAAATTGCATAAAGTAAAGTAAATAGATAGGCCCTTTGCAGAGGGAAATAGGGATTTGTAAAGGTGCCAGAGCTCAAAGCTTAAATTGAGAGATAAAGTATTTTGAGAGGCATGCTTTTCCCGTCAACGAAAATGATCGAGTAGTTTCCAATACTTTCCATGCTAGATACATCATAGGCGGTTCCCAAACATAAAATAAAGTTTATTCCTGTTTCCACCATTCTTTAACAATCCATGGCTAGTCGTATCCACGGGTGCCTTCCATACCAACACTTTCCAAGGAATTTATTATTTGAATAAGTTTCTTTTTCATTTCAGGACTGGGCATCCCTATTACCGCCACACTCTCGTGCAATGACAAGTGAATAACCACTCATCTTGAGAATATCACATCTAGCATGGAAAAATATTGGCCACCCCCTACCGCTTCATGAGCAGTACGGGCACACAAAAAGGAAATTCATTTTGAAAATTAGAGTTGGCACATACAAATTTTCTCGGAAGGGCATGGAAATACCATATATAGGTAGGTATGGTGGACTCATATGGCATACCTGGGTTTAAGGATTTTCGATGCACAAGTAGTATTCCCAGTTAGTACAAATGGAGGCTAGCAAATAGATTGAGAAGCAACCAACCAAGAAACGAAAATTCTCATAAATGAGCATTAAGCATAACTAACACAAAATAATACACCACAAGTAGGATGTAATTTCATTGCATAACTATTGACTTCGTGCTTGCATAGAGAATCACAAATCTTAACTCCAATATTCTTACAAAAGCATAATTAATCACCAACATGACTCACATATTACTATCATCAGCTCCCAAAACTATTGAAAGAATCAAGTTTATTTTTCCAATGATCTTCATGAAAGTTTTTATTATATCCCTCTCGAATATCTATCACTTTGGGACTATATTAATATATTAACATTGCTTATAACAAGCTCTCAAACAAATTTAAGTGAAGAACATGAGCATAAGTAATTTTTTTCATCATCTCTGAAATTAATATAAGTGAAGCATGAGAAAATATTTCCTCAAAAAACTCAAATTAATCTAAGTGAAGCATGAGAGTATTTCTTCAAAAATTAAAGCACCACCGTGCTCAAAAAGATACAAGTGAAGCGCTAGAGCAATTCCATAACTCAAAAAATTTAAGTGAGGTACATACAGCAATTCTAACAAATCATAGCATCATTATGGCTTTCTCAAAAAGGTGTGTCCAGCAAGGATGATTGTGACAAACTAAAAAGCAAATCAAGCAAAGACACATATAATACAAGATGCTCCAAGCAAAACTCATGATATGTGATGAATAAAAATATAGCTCCAAGTAAAATTTCCGATGGTCGTTAGAAGAAAGAGGGGACGCCTTCTGGGGCATCTCCAAGCTTAGTTTCCTGGTTCTCCTTGAATATTACCTTGGGGTGCCATGGGGCATCCCCGAGCTTAGGCTCTTGAGACTCCTTATTCCTTCATCCATCGTGATCTCACCCAAAACTTGAAAACATCAATCATACAAAACTCAACAAAACCTTCATGAGATCCGTTAGTATAAGAAAACCAATCTTTACTTTAAGTACTGTTGCAAACCCATTCATATTTTGTCATTGCATTATACCTATTGTATTCTAACTTTACCATGGCTTATACCCCCCGATACAATCATAAATTCATCACAATAAGCACACAATGCAACGAAAAAATAATCCGTCAAAAACAGAACAGTCTGTAAAGACACAAATTTTACTCATACTTCTGTAACTCAAAAAATATGAAAAATTAGGACAACATAGGCAATTTGTATATAAATCTTGTGTAAAAAAATCAGAAGTTTTTGTCACTTCTGTGAATTTTAACAATTCTGTTACTGGACGCAAATGTTTTTTTCCAACAAGATCAAATCAACTATCACCCAACATGATCCCAAAGGCTTTAGTTGGCACAAACACCAATTAGAACATAAAAACACAATCATAACAGTATCATAACTGTGTAAACACTCAAGAACAGAAAGAAAAAGACAAAAATAAATTTTATTCATTGGGTTGCCTTCCAACAAGCGCTATCGTTTTATGCCCCTAGCTAGGCATAATGCATAGATTCAAGTATTGTCATATTTAGTTTTCAACTCTTCAATCACACAACCAAAATTCTTCAAGGATTTAACATGCATATTTTCAATAATAATACTCCTATGTATAAAATTGAAGGATTGATTTTTGCAAGTAGGGTTTTTTATCACTTCGACAAAGTTGGGGTGAATACTAATCATTTTAAGATCTTCATTATTGCTACTAGAAGCGGCACCCTTGCTTTTAGACACTTGTATAGTTTTGCAATTTGAGTTTTTTCAATAACTAACAAAAGAAAAGGCCGAGCTAAAGTTACTAAAAATTTCTTCTAACTTATCAATCCGAGCAGGGCTCTCTTCTACTCTTTCGTTAACTACGGGTCCCTTTTCTTTTAATAAGTTAAGCGCATATCCTACCTTTGACCCTATTTTGTTAGCAAGGTTGTGGATTCTTTTATCCAAAATTTCAACATTTTCTTCGGTAATCATCTTCTTTTCAATAGCATCTAGCCTTTGCATAACATGCTCGAGAGTTAAGATCGTTTCGTTAATAATGATAGGTGATGCACCCACTAAATCCCCCATAGCATTAAAAGCATCCAAAGAGGGACACATCATGAAATCCCACCAGTAATAGTATCAAGAACAAATCTATACCAAGTGGTAATGCCCACATAAAAACCGCGAAGAAGAATAACGGTAGATTGCTTACGAATAGATCTATTATGAGAATTGCAAATCCTATACCAATCATCTTTTAAATTTTCTCCTCCCATTTGCTTAAAATTGAGAACTTCGTTCTCGGGAATACACGCAATAGAGGAGGAACTAGCCATAATGACAAAGTAGGCAAGCAAGATAACACGAGAACAAAAGATCAAACAAATAAAAGACAAAAGAAAAGAAGACAAAATAAAAAGGCAAATATTTTTGTGCTTTTTGCAGAAACGTTTTAGAAGTGGGGGAAATGAAAATGAGAGGCAAATGGCAAATAATCTGAATTGCAAGGAGATGAGATTTATGATTAGGAACCTGATAGATGTTGATGATGTCTCTCGGAAATGGTGCTAGAAATTCTTCCTGATTGCTTGTATCTCTGTTGGTATTTCCGTGAAGAGGAGAGGATGATGCAGCACAACAACGATAAGTATTCTCCTCAGTTATGAAACCAAGGTTATCAATCCAGTAGGAGAGCCAAGCAACACTATGTAAATGGTACCTGCACACAAAGGACAAATACTTGCAACCCAACGTGTAAGAGGGGTTGTCAATCCCTCCTCGGTATTCAGATAGATAAAATTGTATGAGATTGGATAAACAGATCTGGCGAAAATACAAAATAAAATAAATAAATAAAAAGTGCAGCAAGGTAATTTTGGGTTTTTACAATAATATATCTGAAATAATATGATAGAAAATAGACCCGGGGGCCATAGATTTCACTAGTGGCTTCTGTCGAGAAAATAGCATAAGGTGGGTAAATAAATTACTGTTGGGCAATTGGTAGAAGAGCAAATAAATATGACGATATCCAAGGCAATGGTCATGTATATAGGCATCATGTCGAAGATTAGTAGACCGACTCCTGCCTGCATCTACTACTCTTACTCCCCACATCGACCGTTATCTAGCATGCATCTAGTGTATTAAGTTCATGGAGAAACAGAGTAATGCAATAAGAACGATGACATGATGTAGACAAGATCTATTCATGTAGGAATAGACCCCATCCTTTTATCCTTAATAGAAATGATAAATGCGTGCCTCGCTACCCCTTCTGTCACTGGGTGAGGACATCACAAGATCGAACCCATCACAAAGCACCTCTTCCCATTGCAAGATAAATCAATCTAGTTGGCCAAACTAAACCAAAGTTTCGGAGAAGAAAATACAAGGCTATAATAATCATGCATATAAGAGATCAAAGAAGACTCAAATAATACTCATGGATAGAACTGATCATAAACTCGCAACTCATCGGATCCAAACAAACACACCGCAAAAAGTCATTACATCAAATCGATCTCCAAGAACATCGAGGAGAACACTGTATTGAGAATCAAAAAGAGAGAAGAAGCCATCTAGCTACTGCCTACGGACCCGTAGGCCTGTGGTGAACTACTCACGCATCATCGGAGGAGCACCAATGAGGATGATGAACCACTCTGTGATCATGTTCCCCTCCGGCAAGTTGCCGGAATAGGGCTCTAGATTGTATCTCGTGGTTCTAGAACTTGTGGTGGCTGGAATTGTGTTTCGTCGACTCCCATAGGGTTTCTGAAATATTTGGGTATTTATAGAGCTGCGAGGCGGTGGAAAGGACCTCCATGGTCCCCACCACCCATCAGGGTGCACCAGGGGCCTCTGGCACGCCCAGGTGGGTGGTGAGCCCCATTGGCCTTCCCTCGTGCACTTTCTTGGTTCCCAAGTTGTCTTCTCGGTAGAAAAAATCTCCAAAAAGTTTCACTGTGTTTGGACTTCGTTTGGTACTGATATTTTGTGAAGTAAAAAACAAACAAAAAATAGCGACTGGCACTGGGCACTATGTCAATAGGTTAGTCCTAAAAAAGATATAAATTTGCTATAAAATGAATTTAAAACATCAAAGAAAGATAATATAACAGCATGGAACAATAAAAATGATAGATACGTCACAGATGTATCACTTCATCTTGTCGTTCTTGGCGAAGTGCTTCCTATTGTTCACACACTTGACGACTGCGTTCGGTGATGGCTCTAGTGGCGTTGTGGAGTGCGCGTTGTGCTTCAAAGGTTTGTTCATCATGGCGTCTTTGTTCTTGTTGGATTGCGTTGCCATCTTGAGATGCTTGACGTTGCGGTTGTGGAGGTTACTCTTGGTCCACGACATCTTGTTCTTAGCGTCTCACTCTTTCACGTGCTCGGACTCGGTCTTGCTAACCTTTGCCATGGAATGGATTTTATAAAGCTTGGCGATCTTGAGTGTCATCGCATCGATGAGAACGAGATCGAGGAGGACTTGCATCTGAAGAAGAGTACGTCGAAGAGTGTCTACTCTAATGTCGTCGTCTTGGAGAAGATGTGGCGGAGGATGCGCGGCTCACGATCATGTTGCGAAATTCCTCCATTTGAGTGTTGAGCTTGGCGTCAAGATAGTCCCGGTTTCTTGCTTCCGATTGGCGTAGGTCAGTGGCGAGTTTCTCAATGCGATCACTCAAAGCTTCACTTTCTTAACGGAGAGCCCATTGGGTGACGAAGAAGTGATTTTTGGTGACGTAGTCGCGTTCATCATCTTGATCCTCATAGAGTGGGTTCGTCAAAGAAGTGGCCTATCCATCATATGGAAGTGGTGGTGAGTAGGAAAATGAGAGAACAATACCAAAGTTACCTTTTCCGAAGATTGTGGATGTATCAAGTATCACCCAATGTGATGCTATAATAGTAGAGTTGGCACCGGGTTTTGTTTTCTCACACCTACACATAAAAGGCTTATGGAGGATCTCGGTTAGGGAGTGGCACAATAATTCAAGCAAATGTTAGTCAAGGTGTCAAAAATGTTGATAAGATGCACAAATTGCAAATAGGACAAATAGATCAAACCCAAAGTATCACTATGAACACACACACACGAAAGATAGATGGGATCCGTGCAACCAAGGAACGAGCACAAAATGTGTCACCACGGAGAAAGCTCTTGTTCCACAGATACTAGAGAGACAATAGCTCGATTTCTCTAATGGGCTAGATACGCTTTTGCACCAACCTAAGAGAGTAACGTGCCATCTACAATCCCAAGTATCCTAAGTATGTATGGATCACTATGATATAGTGGCGCAAAATGGCTCAATGCTATTGCTTACAAGCTCGCTGTTTCTCTTCTTTTGCTTAAAAGTTTTTTTTCACTATGCCACAATGCTTGATGCGCGAGCCGATATATGAGACAACAAAGTATGATATGCATAGGAGAGAACTAATGGCACAATTATGATAGCAAGATGATTGCATGCTAGATGTAGCTATGTGGGATAGGCGTATCACTAAAGGTGCACAAAGAGTGTGGCCCGACAATTCTCAACTCGCTAGTCTCGATGGGTAAGATACGCAAAATGGGATCGAGCCTATCAAGGAAATGGCAAGGGTAAGAACAAGGTGTCGTTGAGGTTAACTTGCTTACGGTTGGTATGAAGATGAGATAGTCGATGATGATGTTGCGTCCGAGGCGACATGGAGTGGCGGTGATGTCGAAGTTGAACCATACCTAAGTAGCAGAAACACCTTAGGACATGGTGAACCGCAGCCCAAAAGCTTAAACACCCACGGTAAGAAGTGTGGAAAGCGAATGGTGGTGTTGGAATTGCAAAAGGAGGCAAAATGGGGAGCGACCGAAATGTACTGGAGGGGTCGTGCACATGGGATAAGTGAAGCTCGTGTGCATGGGGTCCTGATGGCCCATGTGCACAGGGTGCTCTGCTGTGCAAGAACACCTTCAAATCCATGGGAATTGTCTCAATTCGGTCATCGAGACTAGCGAGTGGGGTGGATGGAGGATGGTGGTAAGGGGTAGATCCACATGTCAAACTTGAAATTTGTGGACCAAATCAACAAAATCTCACAAGATCCAACAAATAGCAAGAAAAATTTTGGGGCTATTTTTGGTGGGGATTTTCAAATTAGGACAAAAAGCAACAAAATTAGGCTAGAATATGAGGGGTAGGGACTCCAAGATGTGAATCAACCTTGCTCATGATACCAAGATGTTGTAGGGTGGAACCCTAAGTGGGATCTTTTCACACTTGGAGAGGGAACATGATGAACAACAAGAACACGAGAGAGAAATTCACTCAAACAAAACCCAAATCACACATCCCCTAGAATAGCAAACACATGGATCCACAAGATAGAAGAACAATCCAAGGAAACAAGCACAAAGGTAAGGTTCTTCCCACTCCTAAGGAGGTGAGGTCTTGATGATGGTCTTCTCCAAAAGGAGGTCTTGATATCCACTTGGGATCCTCTCCTAAGAGGTCTTGATCTCCAAGAGGAGTGGTAGAAGGAGCAAAGCTCTATCAATGTCTCACATATACTTTGATAACCCTAACAAATGTCTTAGACACAAAATATAGAGCTAGGGGGAGGAAGGGGATGACTTGGGAGGCAAGGAAGGGCATCCACGGCCGAAACCTGGGGGGCATGCGCACGGGGTTAGTTGGGGCCGTGCGTACGGGGGTCCCTGATACGTCTCCAATGTATCTATAATTTATGAAGCATTCATGCTATTATACTATCTGTTTTGAATGATTACGGGCTTTATTATACACTTTTATATTACTTTTGGGAACAACCTATTAACCGGAGGCCCAGCCCATATTGCTGTTTTATTGCCTATTTCAGTGTTTCGAAGAAAAGGGATATCAAACGGAGTCCAAACAGAATGAAACCTTCGGGAGCGTGATTTTTGAAACGAACATGATCCGGGAGACTTGGAGTACAAGCCAGGGAAGCTTCAAGGAGGCCAGGAGATAGGAGGGCGCACCCCCCTGTCTCGTGGGCCCCTCGAGCCTCCCCCGACCGACTTCTTTCGCCTATATATATTCCCATATACCCTAAAAGCATTGAGAGAGAAGATAGATCGGGAGTTCCGCCGCCGCAAGTCTCTATAGCCACCAAAAACCTCTTGGGAGCCCGTTTCGGCACCCTGCCGGAGGGGGGATCCCTTACCGGTGGCCATCTTCATCATCCCGGCGCTCTCCATGACGAGGAGGGAGTAGTTCACCCTCGGGGCTGAGGGTATGTACCAGTAGCTATGTTTTTGATCTCTCCCTCTCGTGTTCTCTCTATGGCACGATCTTGATGTATCGCGAGCTTTGCTATTATAGTTGGATCTTATGATGTTTCTCCCCCTCTACTCTCTTGTAATGGATTGAGTTTTCCCTTTGAAGTTATCTTATCGGATTGAGTCTTTAAGGATTTGAGAACACTTGATGTATGTCTTGCCGTGCTTATCTGTGGTGACAATGGGATATTCACGTGATCTACTTGATGTATGTTTTGGTGATCAACTTGCGGGTTCCGCCCATGAACCTATGCATAGGGGTTGGCACACACTTTCGTCTTGAATCTCCGGTAGAAACTTTGGGGCACTCTTTGAAGTACTTTTTGTTGGTTGAATAGATGAATCTGAGATTGTGTGATGCATATCATATAATCATGCCCACAGATACTTGAGGTGACAATGGAATATCTAGGTGACATTAGGGTTTTTGGTTGATTTGCGTCTTAAGGTGTTATTCTAGTATGAACTCTATGATAGATTGAACGGAAAGAATAACTTCATGTTATTTTACTACAAACTCTTTAATAGATAGATCAAAAAGGATAACTTTGAGGTGGTTTCGTACCCTACCATAATCTCTTCGTTTGTTCTGCGCTATTAGAGACTTTGGAGTGACTCTTTGTTGCATGTTGAGGGATAGTTATGTGATCCAATTATGTTATTATTGTTGAGAGAACTTGCACTAGTGAAAGTATGAACCTTAGGCCTTGTTTCCTACCATTGCAACATCGTTTGTTCTCACTTTTATCATTAGTTACCTTGCTGTTTTTATAATTTCAGATTACAAATACCTTTATCTACTATCCATATTGCACTTGTATCACCATCGCTTCGCCGAACTAGTGCACCTATACAATTTACCATTGTATTGGGTGTGTTGGGGACACAAGAGACTCTTTGTTATTTGGTTGCAGGGTTGTTTGAGAGAGACCATCTTCATCCTATGCCTCCTACGGATTGATAAACCTTAGGTCATCCACTTGAGGGAAATTTGCTACTGTCCTACAAACCTCTGCACTTGCAGGCCCAACAACGTATACAAGAAGAAGGTTGTGTAGTAGACATCAAGCTCTTTTCTTGCGCCGTTGCTGGGGAGGTGAGTGCTTGAAGGTATATCTTTAGATCTTGCAATCGAATCTTTTTGTTTTGTGTTTTATCACTAGTTTATTTTATAAAAGAAAACTACAAAAAAATGGAGTTAAGTTTGTCTCATACGCGTCATCTTTTTAATATCTTTCGTGAGTATGATGAAAAGTAAAATTGTGCTCAAGTGCTAGAAGAAGAAATCTATAAAATGCTTGATACTAAATCTTTGAATGATGAGCATGATTGCAATGTTGTTAGTATGAACTCTTTGAATATCCATAGTACTAATGATGATTGCACTAGTTATGATGAAAATGTCTCTTATAAGCATGTCGATTTTTGTGGAGTAGATTGGGTATGCAAGTACACACCAAATAGGGAAAATAGATATTGCAAGAGGCATAAGTATTTAGAAACTAAAAGGTTGCAAGAAAGTCTTGATGTTTGTGCTTAAAAATTCAATATTTTTTGTGCTCCTTGTGAACTTTGCAATGAACGTGGTCATTTAAATCTCCAATGCAAATTGTTTCATGATCAAATTGTATCCAAAAATTGTGATAATTTGATTACACTTGAGCATCATAAAGAGCTTAGTCTTCTTTTGGGGTATGAAGAAATGAAATATATAACTGAGGGTATTCCAAAATTTAATCTTGATAGATGTCTTGATTTTGATCTAGAGAAGATTTATATGTTTTGTGTGGTGAATTGCATTGAAAATCCTTATATTGCCAATTACCTAAAGAAAAGGAAGCAAATAGAAGATGAAGAGAACACTAATGAAAGGGAAGATACTTCCCAATATCCTCCTATTATTTCTTATGATGAATCAGGCAACGAGGAGGAGCTTTCTATTCAACCAATCTCATCAATAAGGAGCTCAAAGAAGAAGGTTGAACCCACACATGATGTGAAGAAGAAAAAGAAAAGAAGGAGCAACAAAGGTAAAAAGGCATCCCTCCCAAATGATGTTGCTCCTACTACTCATTGTTATGATGATAGCATGCCTCTTACCTATGATGATTATATTGATGAAAGTGGGTTTGGAAGAGTGTCAACTTTAGGAAGTAGTGATCCCACTATTTTGGAGGATGTTGAATCTTATTGTGATGAATATGAAAGTGGATTTGGAATAGTGTCAACTTTATTTAGTGATGATTCCACTATCTTGGAAGAGGTTTCAATCGATTATGATGAGAACGAAGTTGCTACTTATGATGATTATTGTGATAAAACTTATGCTATAAAGAGTAGTGATGATTATATTTATAGAACTTGTCATGATTATGATTACCCTTTTTCGGAACATTACTCTTTTAATGTGGAAACAATTTATAGTATTCAAGTCTCTTATGATACTCCTACTATTCCGAATGAGAAGAATTTTGCTTATGTGGAGAGTAGTAAAATTTATATGCAAGTAGATCATGAAAAGAATGATTTATGTGCTGGTTATATTGTTGAATTCATTCATGATGCTACTGAAAATTATTATGAGGGAGGAATATATGCTTGTAGGAATTTCAATAATATCAAGTTTCCTCTCTATGTGTTGAAAATCTTGAAGTTATGCTTGTTTTGCCTTCCTATGCTAGCTGATTATTGTTCCCATAAGTTGTTTTCTCTCAAAATACCTATGCATAGGAAGTGGTTTAGGCTTAAATGTTCTAGTCATATTGTTCATTATGCTCTATTTATGGTTCAATTCTTATCTTTTATGTGAGCATCATTGAAATCATCATGCCCAGCTAGGGGCGTTAAACGATAGCGCTTGTTGGGAGGCAACCCAATTTATTTTTGTTCCTTGATTTTTGTTCCTGTTTAGTAATAAATAATTCATCTAGCCTCTGGTTATATGTGGTTTCATGTTTTAATTAGTGTTTGTGCCAAGTAGAACCTTTGGGAAGACTTGGGTGAAGTCTTTATGATCTTGCTGTAAAAAACAGAAACTTTAGCGCTCACGAGATTAGCTGTCATTGTTTACTGGAGAGTTATTTTAGGTTGATTCTTTCTTAAGATGATTAATAGACAAATTCCTCAGGTCCACCAATTTAGTTCAGAATTGTTTGAGTTCCAGAAGTATATGTTTGATACAGATTACTACAGACTGTTCTGTTTTTGACAGATTCTGTTTTCTATGTGTTGTTTGCTTATTTTGATAAATCTATGAGTAGTATCGGAGGGTATGAACCATAGAGAAGTTAGAAAAAAGTAGATATTACACCAATATGAATGTATAATTAGTTCATTACAGTACCTAAGTGGTGGTTTTATTTTCTTATACTAACGGAGCTTACGAGTTTTGTTTTGAGTTTTGTGTGGTTGAAGTTTTCAAGTTTTGGGTAAAGATTAGATGGTCTATGGAATAAGGAGTGGCAAGAGCCTAAGCTTGGGTATGCCCAAGGCACCCCAAGGTAATATTCAAGGACAACCAAGAGCCTAAGCTTGGGGATGCCCCGGAAGGCATCCCCTCTTTCGTCTTCGTTCATCGGTAATTTTACTTGGAGCTATATTTTTATTCACCACATGATATGTGTTTTTCTTGGAGCGTCATTTTATTTTATTAGTATTTGCTTGATGTTATTTAAAATAATGTTTTGCATCTATATTTTGAATAAAAATGTCAAGGATAGCCTTTACCATGCTTATTTTGCTAGTATACTTGTTGCTGTTTGAAAACAGAAAGTTTACCGCTGTTGCAAAAATTCCCTATAAAAGTAAGAGAATGATATAATGTTGAAACTTTTTGCATAATGAGCTCTGATAAATCTTCTACAGCTTCGTAGTTTTATTATAATTTTTGGAGTTAGGGAAGTATGATGGATCTGGCATTCTTTACAGACTATACTGTTTTGGCAGATTGCTGTTACGTTTGCATTGTTTGCGTATGTTTGCTTGTTTAATGATTCTATTTGATTATAGGAGTATTAAATATGCAGAGGCATTTAGTATGAAATGTTGAATAATAAATTTAGTGATTTGTTACACTAGAAAAGATAAGGTTCTGCATTAGTTTATACTAACCTATCTCACGAGTTCTTGTTGAGTTTGGTGTGGATGAAGCTTTTGATAAAAAGAGAAACCATGATATGAGAGGAATTAAGGAGACACAAAAGTTCAAGCTTGGGGATGCCCAAGGAACCCCAAGATAATATTTCAAGAAGTCTCAAGCATCTAAGCTTGGGGATGCCCCGGCAGGCATCCCACCTTTCTTCTTCAACAACTATCGGTTAGTATCGGTTGAGCCTAAGTTTTTGCTTCTTCACAGGAGTTGTGCTATCCTTGCAATGTCATTTTATTTTGTTTTGCTTGCTGTTTGAATACAATACCAATATCTGAAATTCTTAAATGAGGGAGAGTCTTCATATAGCTACATAATTATTTAACTACTCATTGATCTTCACTTATATATTTTTGGAGTAGTTTGTCATTTACTCGTGTGCTTCACTTATATCCTAATGGTTGAATGAGTTGAATGTCATATATATGAATTTATATATGTTTTATTTGCTTATCCCATGGGGAGTAATGACTTCACATCTAAGAAGTAGAGGTCGTAAATTTATTGAACGTTAGCAAGCATTGTATTGGTCATTTGAACAATTCATGAAAGAATATTGAAGGAAGAGAGATTTCACATGTAAATATACTATCCTAGACATCTTTTATAATTGAGAGCACTCATTAAGTATGACATGCTAAAGAGTTGATGTTTGACAAGGAAGACGACGTAATGGGTTATGTTTTCTCACATCTCAGTTAAAGTATATTGTCATGGATCATTCAAACATGTTGAGATTGCCTTTCCCCCTCACGCCAGCCAAAATTCCTTGCACCAAGTAGAGATACTACTTGTGCTTTCAAATATACTTAAACCTAGTTTTTGCCTTGAGTGTCCACCATACCTACCTATATGCGGTATTTACCTGCCGTTCCAAGTAAATTTGCATGTGCCAAACTCTAAACCTTCAAACAATAATCTGTTTTGTATGCCCGAATCGGTCATGTAGCGACTAGGGGCTGTCAGTATCTTACATGCTAGGTGGGTTATTCTCAAGATGAGTGGACTCCGCTCATCATTCACGAGAAAAATGGCTGGTAACCGGGATGCCTAGTCCCATGATCAAAAGATCAAAATCAAATAAAAAATAATTAAAACAAAACTCCCCCAGGATTGATGTTAGTTGGAGGCACCCGTTGTTTCGGGCAAGCCATGGATTGATGATTGTTGGTGGAGTGTCAGGACCGGTTTTTCGGGATATTAATTTCCCAGAAAAATGGCCCTTGTGCTCACCAGCCCCAGGATTACTGTTAGATGATGAGGCACCAACTTGTTACAGAAATTCCAAGCAAAATACAAAATATGTAGTACAAGACCATTCTGGCCTGTGAGTACAAAAATGGTTTCTAGTGGTTGATGGAGGAAGTGGTTTGTGGATCATCAGCGTCTATGGGACTCCATTTCCCACAGGAAAAGCTCACCAGGTTAACTCCTATCTTCGCGAGGCTGCTATCATCGTTGCTTAGGTTCCGGGGCTGTCATCGCAACGCTCCTCTCCATGCAAGAAATCTGGCCAAGACAATAGCCAAGGACAAGCTAGTGAGTACTTTGAATGTACTCGCAAACATTATGAAAACGGGTATAATATAACAAATGATAATCATGCTCTGAAATATTCTATGATCACAACGTTAGTCATAAAATAAAATCTCTGATGCATGCAAGAAGGTTATTTATATACAACATGGATATGCAATAACAGAGTAGACCGATCGGGTGTCTGAAGCGACGCCTCGAAAGGATAGTAAAATAACGAGCATGCCTCAGTCGGGCGTCTGAGCGACACCACATAAAGGGCTCATAAGGTAAATAAATAACAGCATGCCATAGTCGGGCGCCTGAGCGACACCACATAAAGGGCTTATAAGAAAACAATCACAGTAAATATCCAGGAGGTAGAACCGTCCCAGGGATACTCAATACTTCAGATAATATAAAGGGGTTAGTCCATAGTAATAATAATCATAATCATCATAAGTCACCCGTCATGATCCATGTTATGGTTTAGTAGTTTCTCCTTCGAAGACCGACACTAAGACCGACACTTGACCCATCCCAGACTGTAGTCCTTACCCATGGACACGGCTATTCGAATAGATTTAATCTCTGCAGAGGGTGTACTCTTTACCCACGAGTAACGGATTCCTTTAGTCCATCGGGACTAATTCCGTCTACGGTCTTTTAGTTGAAAACACACCTGACCCGCACACACCAGCTTAACTTACCGGTGTCTGGAATCACCCACGACACCTGTCAAGCAAAACTCTAAGTGGGGAGGCTACAACCTCGATTAGCATGGGATCAAATTTATACCGCGCGCTCCTATGGGGTGCCCCCCTCTTGCTCCCAACTGGAAACACCCATGCCCCCAGACCAGGTGGCTTGCCTACTGGCTGCAGTCGGTATCTTCCACCATGGCCTCTCTATACGGTCTGTGCTAGGAAGGGGTTGACAACTTACTGAACCGTACCCTACCTATGGCAGGGACACGTGGTAGTACGAAACAAGTATGGGGGTTACCGGAACAAGACTCGATCTATGGCCGACTCAGGAGGTTTAAGTACTCCCTGCATGATTAGCATAACAAATTTATTTTCAACCAACAGATAGATTCACCACTCATCATACCCCGTCATGCCATACCGGACACAATCGTCTTGACGAGGAACTAGGGACAAGCTCGTGTCTACCCAAGATAGAGACTTTCCCGGCTTCCTTACGGTATGCATGGAAGGCATACGAGGGTGATTACTGTCATAACGTATAAAATTTCAGTAGCACGGAATCATCAATATGCACTTATGAGTATGCTCATATCATCACATAAAATAACAAAACTCCGAGGCAAGGAGTGTTGTAACCGTATTCAAACGACACACAAAAATATTATGCCAGAGTTCAGAATGCTTGCCTTCCAATTATGGAGAGGTAGGGTGCATTCCAAAACTTTTGAAAGTCTTCTTCTCTCTCCAACAAAATCCTATTTTTGAAAATATTCAAATTAACACATAGTTTCAAAACAGTGCAAAAAAGTTGTCTAATTTTTTTTCAAATAACTATGAAAATAAACTAGACAATATTTGGGAAACAACAGAAAAAGAATCAAGTCATTTGGATTTATATTTAAAAAGTTGTAGTCAGTCAAAGTTTAGTCAATATTCTGTTTTAATAAAAACCAGAAAAAGAAAATGTTTCGGGGAGAATACGTTTTCGAAGCAGAGGAGACGTACTTTGGGTCTTTTACGCTTTCACTTAAAACATGTGGGCCGGCTCGGGGTCACTAACAGTGGGTCCAGGGGGCCCACTGGTCAGGTTTGACCGGTCGCCTGCGCCTCCCTCCTCCTCTATCCGAGTGGGGGCGGGGCTCCGGCGATCGCCGTCGTTGAACGGCGGCTCCCCAAGGGGATCCAAGGACAAGGATGGATCCGCTAGTCCAGGCCAGTCCTCCCGGTGGTCGCCAGGCTGGCGGGGACGGAGGGAGTCGCCGGCGACGAGCTCCGAGACGGAGGTAGCTTCGGGTGTATTTAGGGGCTCAGGATACGGTGGTTCCCGACCGTGTTTGGGAGGCTGGGCAGTTCCGCAGGGTCTAGAGGAGTAGAATGGTGGCGCTGGATGGGCGGGGGAGGCCCTGGTTGCGACGCATGGCGCTGGGGCGTGGCGGCGGTCGTACCGCTCGGAGTCGGGGAAGACGGCTTCCCCCCGATGATTACTGGCTGTGGGGGTGCTATGGGGGTGGCCTGAGGTTGCCTGAGTGCTCGGATGAGCCCGGGGGTCTCCTTATATAGCACAATGAGGCCGGTTCCGCGGCAGCCGGATAAGCTCGGCGAACTGCCTCGCTGTAGCTTGCCGGGCATCGTGGCGGCGATGGGCGCTAGCGGACGAGCTCGTGGATGAGCTCGGGCTGTTCCATGAGCGAGCTGGCGCGCTGGTGTGGCTCGGTCGGTGCCGTCCATGGCAGAGCTGTTGGGGCGGCGGTGGCGGCATGTGGTGGCGGCGGTGTAGGGTGCCAGGGCGGCCCTGCGGTGAGGGAAGGGTCGGGCGCGACGGCTGGTAGAGGGGAGAGGCCAGGACGGGCGCGGGTAGGCGGCAGCGGGACGCGGTGACTCACGCGCACGCACGTGCAAAACGCGTGCTCTGGCCGCGCCTAGTGCGTGCATGCCAACTGTTCGGCAAAATGCCAGGGCAAGCTAGGAGACTTGGGTGGAGCTGGGGATTAGCAGGTCCAGACTAGAGGCATCAGGGAGCTTAGTGGACAAGGTTGCTGGTTCAGGGGATCAAGCTCACAGTGCAAACTAAAAGTTCATGCCCAAACTGGCCATGCTCACAGGGTGTTTAACAAAATGCCATGGGCATCTAGGTAACTCTTGGGGTGGCCAAAATCTCCAGATCCTAGTCTCTTTAGATGTAGTTGGTGATGGCAAGGTCATTTGGGCAAAACCAGAAACTTGCTAGTGCAAGTTTTGCAAATCTTCAGTTTTGGACAGAAAGAAAAAGGCATGATTTCATGCACTTAAATTCCTCCAATGGGTCCACTCTCCTGGACGTAAGGGTTTTGCAGGGTGGTCTATAAGCAGGAAAAAGAATCATGGGTAAAGGAGCAAGTAAAAATATGGTTGCAGTACAAATCATCAAGTTGGACCAGAATGAAAATGAGGTTGATTCACTCAAATTTTTCAAAGGACATAACTGGGTTTTTGCATAAAGTTGAATAATATACTCCTATTAACATCCCATAATTTTGGTGGAAGTTTTAAAGAAATATTTAAATAGGTTGTAGTGCAAAATTGCCCACTGGACCAGATTTGAAAACTTGTTGTAGAGCTCAAAATCTCCAATGAACAGAAGATATTTTTGCATAAAAGTGATTTAAAAACATCACATGACATCTCCAAATTTTGGTTGGAATTTTAAGTAAATTTATCAAATGGTTGTAGTTCAAATAGAGCTCCAAAACTAATGAAAAATCACTTTAAGGAATAAAGTTCAGAGAGCAATAATTATGCAAATAAATCCACTGATAATAGAAATGTTTTTCTTGAGAGGGTAAACAAGTCCAATAATATAATCGGAAAGTTTTCACTTGGGGTAAAAACTCCATAAGAATAAAGAAAAGAATGGTTCTGAAATCAAAAGGAAATCCAGAAAATAAAAGTTTAAGTTTCCTGGCAAAATTTTAATTAATAAAACAAGGTTAAAATTTTGGGGTGTCACAACACTACCCCCCTTAAGAAAAAAAAATCTCATCCTTGAGATTTGTTAAGAGTTGTTTTTCGAAAATATCATTCCTGTTAGTTGAGACCAAAAAGTTTACTCATAGCACAAACTTTGAGTCGTCGGGGTTGGCAGCTACGCTCGGGTTAAAAAAAATGCAATCACACACCAACATACTTATGCATGGCTACTATTTAAAAATAGGGGCGCACAAGCAAAAAACATTTTAATTATGGCGATACAGGATCACACAATTACAGGGCGTGGACACACTAAGAGTCGGTACTACTCGAGTGACTTTAGTCTACCCTGTTAATATCTAGGTGGGGATGCCTTGTGGACGTCGAGGCTTCTCCACGGGTCTCACCGTCGGGGTTAGCTGGAGGGGGTTGAGGGACTGCAGGGTCGGGGTAGCGATGATGACCATCTCGGGGATTGTTGGCCACAATCCCGCTGGAGTGTGTTCCCAGAAGGCGATGAAGCACTTCTGGGGTCATCAAGGTATTTTGGTCGATGGCTAGGGCAGACCTCAAGGACTCGATCGGTTGTTCGAACAGCACGACTGGGTTGTTGGCATTGGGCTCATCTTCTCCTCTTGCCGGGCTTGGTGATCAGTTCTCCACGAGCTGCGATCAGATCAAGGGTGATTTGATCAAACAATTCCTCTAGCGCACCCACATAGCGCATTAGATGCAACAAAGCAGGATCCGTCTCGTGATCTCCATTGGCAACCTGGCGTGGCCTACCATACCCGTCACGGCTGGGGTAGTAGTAGAACGAGCGACAGTTAACTCTGGGCAATAGGTGCCGGAGTTGAACTATAGCCTCTCGAGCAGCTAGTTGGATGGCTTGTGGCTCAAAGGAAGTTGTCCTTCTGGTGAACTTGTAGGGGTGTTCTAGCGATAGACCCCTACCATAGATGTGCACAGTGGCCCAGAATTGATGGCTCTCACCGCTCATGGGTCCTTGGTACACAACATATTCTGGGGGCTCTTCTAATGCAAAGGCACGGCGGGTGAGGTTTGCTAGCACGGTCACAAAACCTCCCAGGTTGGTTGCCGTGGTCTCATTGTGCATGACGGGGCCAGGCATTATAGCTCGGTTTGAGTAAGAGTTGTGCTGTGCTGTGTTGAGGCTAGCGTGCCCTTTTTATAGAAAAAGGGAACGGAGTCTTCCTTCGCACGCTTGCTAATGGGATAATTTAGGTGTCGGTCACTAGCGCGTGATCGGTAGGCTAGGCTGATAGGTTGGGCACCGACTGCCAAAAAGTGTCGGGGTAACTGTGTGGCTATCTTGCACGAGAAGCTTGGCCGGGGTTAGGTTATGGTGTGGTGGGTTGGATAACCTAGGTTTTTCGACCTGGCTAAGATAGGATTAGCCAATGGTCAGCCTCGCTCTGATACCAAGTTTGTCAAGACCAGTTTTTCAGGATATTAATTTCCCAGAAAAATGGCCCTTATGCTCACCCGCCCCAGGATTACTATTAGCTTATGAGGCACCAACTTGTTACAGAAATTCCATGCAAAATACAAAATATGTAGTACAAGACCATTCTGGCCTATGAGTACAACAAATGGTTTCTAGTGGTTGATGGCGGAAGCAGTTTGTGGATCATCAGCGTCTATGGGACTCCATTTCCCACAGGAACAGCTGACCAGGATAACTCCTATCTTCGCGAGGCTACTACCACCGTTGCTTAGGTTCTGGGGCTGTCATCGCAACGCTCCTCTCCATGCAAGAAATCTGGCCAAGACAATAGCCAGGGACAAGCCAGTGAGTACTTTGAATGTACTCGCAAACATTATGAAAACGGGTATAATATAACAAACGATAATCATGCTATGAAATATTCTATGATCACAATGTCAGTCATAAAATAAAATCCCTGATGCATGCAAGCAGGTTATTTATATACAACATGGATATGCAATAACAGAGTAGTAATAAAATGCACCGATCGGGTGTCTGAAGCGACGCCTCGAAAGGATAGTAAAATAACGAGCATGCCTCAGTCGGGCGTCTGAGCGACACCACATAAAGGGCTCATAAGGTAAATAAATAACAGCATGCCACAGTCGGGCGTCTGAGCGACACCACATAAAGGGCTTATAAGAAAACAATCACAGTAAATATCCAGGAGGTAGAACCGTCCCAGGGATACTCAATACTTCAAATAATATAAAGGGGTTAGTCCATAGTAATAATAATCATAATCATCATAAGTCACCCGTCATGATCCATGTTCTGGTTTAGTAGTTTCTCCTCCGAAGACCGACACTAAGACCGACACTTGACCGATCCCAGACTGTAGTCCTTACCCATGGACACGGCTATTCGAATAGATTTAATCTCTGCAAAGGGTGTACTCTTTACCCACGAGTAACTGATTCCTTTAGTCCATCGAGACTAATTCCGTCTATGGTCTTTTAATTGAAAACACACCTGACCCGCACACACCATCTTAACTTACCGGTGTTTGGAATCACCCATGACACATGTCAAGCAAAACTCTAAGTGGGGAGGCTACAACCTCGACTAGCATGGGATCAAATTTATATCGCAAGCTCCTAAGGGGTGCCCCCCTCTCGGTCCCAACCAGAAACACCCATGCCCCTGGACCAGGTGGCCTGCCTACCGGCTGCAGTCGGTATCTTCCACCATGGCCTCTCTGTACGGTGTGTGCTAGGAAGGGGTTGACAACTTACTGAACCGTACCCTACCTATGGCAGGGACACGTGGTAGTACGAAACAGGTATGGGGGTTACCGGAAAAAGACTCGATCTATGGCCGACTCAGGAGGGTTAAGTACTCCCTGCATGATTAGCATAACAAATTTATTTTCAACCAACAGACAGAATCACGACTCATCATACCCCGTCATGCCATACCAGACACAATCGTCTCGACAAGGAACTAGGGACAAGCTCGCGTCTACCCAAGATAGAGACTTTCCCGGCTTCCTTACGGTATGCATGGAAGGCATACGAGGGTGATTACTATCATAACGTATCAAATTTCAGTACTACGGAATCATCAATATGCACTTATGAGTATGCTCATATCATCACATAAAATAATGAAACTCCAAGGCGAGGAGTGTTGTAACTGTATTCAAACGACACACAAAAATATTATGCCAGAGTTCAGAATGCTTGCCTTCCAATTGTGGAGAGGTAGGGTGCATTCCAAAACTTTTGAAAGTCTTCTTCTCCCTCCAACAAAATCCTATTGTGAAAATATTCAACTTAACACATAGTTTCAAAACAGTACAAAAAAGTTGTCTGAATTTTTTCCAAATAATTACGAAAATAAACTAGACAATATTTGGGAAACAACAGAAAAAGAATCAAGTCATTTGGATTTATATTTAAAAAGTTGTAGTCAGTCAAAGTTTAGTCAATATTCTGTTTTTAATAAAAACCAGAAAAAGAAAATGTTTCGGGGAGAATACGTTTTTGAAGTAGAGGAGACGTACTTTGGGTCGTTGTGCTTTCAGTTATAACACATGGGCCAGCTCGGGGTCACTGAGAGTGGGTCCAGGGGGCCCACATGTCAGGTTTGACCGGTCGCTCGCGCCTCCCTCCTCCTCTGTCCGAGTGGGGGCGGGGCTCTTGCGATCGCCGCCGTCGAACGGCGGCTTCCCACGGGGATCCAAGGACAGGGATGGATCCGCCAGTCCAGGGCGGTCATCTTGGTGGTCGCCAGGTTGGCGGGGACGGAGGGAGTTGCCGACGGTGAGCTCCGCGGCGGAGGTAGCTTCGGGTGTATTTAGGGGCTCGGGCTACGGTGGTTCCCAACCGTGTTTGGGAGGCTGGGCGGTTCCGCAGGGTCGAGAGGAGTAGAATGGTGGCGCTGGATGGGCGGGGGAGGCCCTGGTTGCGACGCATGGCGCTGGGGCGTGGCGATGCCCGTACCGCCCGGAGTCGGGGAAGACGGCTTCACCCCGACAATTACTGGCTGTGGGGGTGCTATAGGGGTGGCCTGAGGTCGTCTGAGTGCTCGGATGAGCCCGGGGGTCTCCTTATATAGCACAACGAGGTTGGTTCCGTGACGGTCGGATAAGCTCGGCGAACCGCCTCGCTGTAGCTTGCAGGGCATCGTGGCGGTGACGGGCGCTAGCGGACGAGCTCGTGGATGAGCTCGGGCTGTTCCATGAGCGAGCTGTTGCGCTGGTGTGGCTCGGGCGGCGCCGTCCATGGCAGAGCTGTCGGGGCGGCGGTGGCGGCATGCGGTGGCGGCCCTGTAGGGTGCCAGGAGGGGGCTAGGGCGGCCCTGCAGTGAGGGAAGGGTCGAGCGCGACGGCTGGGAGAGGGGAAAGGCCAGGACGGGCGCGGGTAGGCGGCAGCGGGATGCGGAGACTCGCGCGCACGCACGTGCAAAACGTGTGCTCTGGCCGCGCCCAGTGCATGCACGCCAACTGTTCGGCAAAATGCCAGGGCAAGCTAGGAGACTTGGGTGGAGCTCGGGATTAGCAGGTCCAGACTAGAGGCATCAGGGAGCTTAGTGGACAAGGTTGCTGGTTCAGTAGATCAAGCTCACAGTGTAAACTAAAAGTTCATGCCCAAACTGGCCATGCTCATAGGGTGTTTGACAAAATGCCATGGGCATCTAGGTAACTCTTGGGGTGGCCAAAATCTCCAGATCCTAGTCTCTTTAGATGTAGTTGGTGATGGCAAGGTCATTTGGGCAAAACCAGAAACTTGCTAGTGCAAGTTTTGCAAATCTTTAGTTTTGGACAGAAAGAAAAAGGCATGATTTCATGCACTTAAATTCCTCCAATGGGTCCACTCTCCTGGACGTAAGGGTTTTGCAGGGTGTTCTATAAGCAGGAAAAAGAATCATGGGTAAAGGAGCAAGTAAAAATATGGTTGCAGTACAAATCATCAAGTTGGACCAGAATGAAAATGAGGTTGATTCACTCAAATATTTTCAAAGGACATAACTGGGTTTTTGCATAAAGTTGAATAATATACTCCTATTAACATCCCATAATTTTGGTGGAAGTTTTAAAGAAATGTTTAAATAGGTTGTAGTGCAAAATTGCCCACTGGACCAGATTTGAAAACTTGGTGTAGAGCTCAAAATCTCCAATGAACAGAAGATATTTTTGCATAAAAGTGATTTAAAAACATCACATGACATCTCCAAATTTTGGTTGGAATTTTAAGTAAATTTATCAAATGGTTGTAGTTCAAATAGAGCTCCAAAACTAATGAAAAATCACTTTAAGGAATAAAGTTCAGAGAGCAATAATTATGCAAATAAATCCACTAATAATAGAAATGTTTTTCTTGAGAGGGTAAACAAGTCCAATAATATAACTGGAAAGTTTTCACTTGGGGTAAAAACTCCATAAGAATTAAGAAAAGAATGGTTCTGAAATCAAAAGGAAATCCAGAAAATAAAAGTTTAAGTTTCATGGCAAAATTTTAATTAATAAAACAAGGTTAAAATTTTGGGGTGTCACATGGAGGGGGAGTAAAAACTTTAGCATTCTGTTTGGGAACCGCCTATAATGTATATAGTATGGAAGATATTGGGAACTCTTGGTTGTTATGTTGACAATGAGATCATACCTCTCAAAATTATTTATCTCTATTTCAAAATCGAGCTCTGGTACATCTGCAAATCCCTGCTTCCCTCTGCGAAGGGCCTATCTTTTACTTTATGTCTTTTACTTTATGCAAGAGTCAAGGTGATCTTCACCTTTCCCTTTTTCATTTTATCCTTTGGCAAGCACCTCGTGTTAGAAAGATCGTGATATATATATATATATATATATATATATATATATATATATATATATATATATATATATATATATATATATATCCAATTGGATGTAAGTTTGCATGAACTATTATTGTTGACATCACCCAAAGGTGAATACGTTGGGAGGCAACACTATAAGCCCCTATCTTTCTCAGTGTCCAATTAAAACTTCATAACCATAAGTATTGCGTGAGTGTTAGCAATTGTAGAAGACTATATGATAGTTGAGTATGTGAAGTTTGCTAAATCAAAGCTCTGACATAGACCCTTCCTGAAAATAAGATGAATTGCAATTGTTTGATGACTAAGAATGAAGTTTGCTAGTTTTCAAGAAAGTTTATGGTCTATGCTTTAACCTTTGAATAGCTTGTTACTTAATCTTGAGAAGTTTTATGAGATGGACTACTGTTATGACATATAATCATGCTAGAAAAGGTGATTGAAATGATCATTGATCAAACTTGTGCACCTGCTAGCATTCACACTTCATAAATTCTTTCTTTTATCATTTACCTATTCAAGGATGAGCAGGAATTAAGCTTGGGGATGCTGATACGTCTCCAACATATCTATAATTTATGAAGCATTCATGCTATTATACTATTTGTTTTGAATGATTACGGGCTTTATTATACACTTTTCACTACAAAAAAAAGACACATCCGTGACATTTTCGGCTGAACGAATTTTTTTCTGTCATACATATGACACTGCTATGATGATAATTGTGACAAAACCCGGTATCATCATAGATGTGGTGGGCTCCTACTTCTATGACAAAAAATCATGACAGAAAATGGGCTTTTCGTCCTGGGCGGGCCGGAGACGCAGCTGCATGACATTCTTTGGGCCGTCCATGACGGAAAAAACCGTGGTAGAAGCGAGGCGGAGGAAAATTTCGGGGAGTTGCCGGTTACGGTGGGAGGTCGGGGGCGGAGCGATGCGTGTTTCTCTCATACGTACGCGCGTGTGTGCGAGGCGTTGGCTCTAACTGAAGCCGGGCGAGGCGTTGGCCTCTAACTAAACCCGAGCGATTGCACTGCAGGCTACGTGTTACTGAACCCGAGCGATCGATCGATGGCTGTTAACTGAACCCGATGGAGCGATTCCTTCGCTACTGCTGCTAACTGAAGCTGATCGATGTTGCCTCTGGGATGAACAGTGAGTGTTGCGGGGGGAGGGGTTGGATGAACACTGAGCGGTGGCGTTGCCTCTGGATGAACAGGAACCCATGGTGTGGAGGGCTGGATGAACAGTAGACGGTGGAGGGGTGGCCGTGGAGGGGTGGTTGAACAGGACCCCGTGGTATGGAGGGCTGGATGAATAATAGACGGTGGAGGGGTGCCCGTGGAGGGGTGGTTGAACAGTAGCCGGTGGAGTAGCGCGCGGTGGAGGCTGGATGAACAGGAGCCCGTGGAGGCTGGAGGAGGTCGACGGTAGCCCGTGGAGGCTGGAGGAGGTCGACGGTGGAGATGAACAGTATCCCGTGGGGTCCCGTTTTGCGGTACGCCACACCCCTCCCCCCCCCCATTTCGACCGTAGCGCTCCAACACAAGTCCGTTTCGTCCGTTTTGCGGTACGCCACACCCCTCCCGATGAACAGGACCCCCGTTTCGACTGTAGCGCTCCAACACAAGTCTGTTTCGTTCATTTTGCGGTACGCCACACCCCTCCCGATCAACAGGACCCCCGTTTCGACCGTAGGAGGTCCGTTTCCTCCATTTTGCGGTATGCCAGGCCCCTCCCGATCAACAGGACCCCGTTTCGAACGTGGCCGGTTGAACACAAGGCCGTTTCCTTCGTTGTGCGGTACGCTAGGCCTAGTTTCCATCGCCTATTCCGTCCAAGCCCTCCTGATGAACACGACCACACATTCCGTTCCGACCCAGCCGGTTGGCTCCCTATGAACACGACGATGACGCTGTTTCTCCGTTCCGACCCAGCCATGTACGTATGCACGAGTAGGCGTTCGAGACCCTGCCCGTATGTACGTACGTGGCCGTATTTTCTTTCTTGCACCCTCGCCGTTGTACGTACGTGTACATGCTACGTACGCCTCTACTACGACACGTGCGCGCCTCTACATCGACCAGTATGTACGTACACGTTCGCGACAAGAATGACAACGCTACGTACACTTCGACCAGGTGGGTCCCGACTGTGAGGCACTTCCTTGCGTGCAAAGATGTAGCTGGTGGGTCCCAGCAGTCAGGGGGGCGAATCGTTTTTTTTGCCCGGACACACTTCCTTGCATGCGAAGGTGTAGCTGGTGGGTCCCAGCAGTCAGGGGGAAACGTTTTTTTTCGCGAAATATGGTGGCCCGTCCGGTGGGTCCCTGCTGTCAGGTGGAGGAATAATTATTTTGCACGTAATTAGGAGGCACTTCCTTGCTGCGGCCGTGCACCCAGCTGTTAGCCTCTCCACGTACAGTCCACGCCCGATGGAAGCCGTTCCTTGACCATGTTGACCACGCCGCGCCGAGAGCACCAGGGCGGTGGACGACGGCGAGGCCTAGGACGGGGACGACGCGGATCCGGGGAAGACGCGGCAGTGGATGCCCATGTGTAGAGGAGTACGAGGGTTCACTGGTTCGCTGTGGTGTGAGGCTATCGTCGCTGCAGAATAACAGGGGGTGTGTGTGAGTAGAGGGATGGCCTGGCCAGCGGTGGGAGTAGTAGGGGGCGGTGAGGCCTCTGCCGCATCGCAGCCGGCCACGGGAGGCAGGAGCACGAGGCACGACTGGCGCTAGTTTGGGCGGCTAGAGTAAGAAGACCAGAGGTTGAAGAAGCACTACGGCCGTTGGATGGACATCGTACGGTCACTGGAGCTAGAATCGTGCATATTGACTAAGTTGACTAAGCCCTCCGTCCCCGTCAACTTAGTAGGCCCACAAGTCAGCCTGCCACTACACTGGGTCCCAGCTAACAGGGGGGGTATTCATTTTTTTGTGCGTACTAAGGAGGCACTTCCTTGCATGCGAAGATATAGCTGGTGGGTCTGAGCTGTCAGCGGCGGTAACGTTTTTTTTCTGGAAATACTGAGGCCCTTTCGGTGGGTCCTCGATGTCAGGTGGAGGAATCATTATTTTGCACGTAATAAGGAGGCATTTCCTTGCGTGCGGCCATGGGCCCAGCTGTCGGCCTCTCCACGTACAGTCCACTTCAGATGCATGTCGGTCGTTGACCACGTTGACTAGGCCGCGCCGAGAGCACCAGGGCGGTGGACGAGGTGAGGCCTAGGAAGGGAACGACATGGAGGCAGGGAAGACTCCGCAGTTGTTTCCCACGCGAAGGGGAGTACGACTGAACGAGGGTTTACTATTTCATCTACCGTCGCCGGAGAATAACAACAGGTGTGGGTTAGTAGAGGGATGGCTAGGCCAGCGATGGGAGTACGGTGGGGCGGTGAGGCCTGCGCGGTAGCACAGCCGGCCTCGGGGAGGAGGGAGCAGGTAGTCCCGTCGGCGCTTGTTTGAGCGGCTGGAGCAGGAAGAGCAGAGATTGAAGAAGCACGACGGCCGTTGGATGGCCATCCAACAGTCACTGCTTGTGCATCAACCATTTTTTTAGGAAAGCCTCAAATCTGTGGAAAATAGCATACAACCCATCTGCCATTATTTCTAATAATTTACAGCTCATTTGCTAATTCTTAAGGTTTTGTTTGGAGCCCATATTCTTTTTGTTAGCATTACAGCCCATATTGTGGCCACGGTTAAAAAATTATACGAAATTTTGCATATTTCGGTGCGGTCCGAACTATTTTTAATCCCGAAATTTCGACTCACATTCAAACCGATTTGAAAAATAAATGTATATCAATATAAAATCCAACAAATTCTCCACGCATAAAAATTAATGTAATTTAAAATATCAAAATGAAAAAAGATATTTGAAACTAATTGTCGGTTTGATGTGTTTTAGAAATGTACATCCCATTTCTCATTACTGATAGGCCATTTTCTCGGCCAACCGAATGAAGCTCTCATCGTCTTGAAAGATTTGCAGCCCAACAGGCCTGACAACGCGACTTACTTGGAAAATCACAAAAAACTGGGCTGTGGCCCTGGAACCAGCTGTCAGCCTCTCCACGTACAGTACTCTTCCGATGGAAGTCGGTCGTTGACCACATTGACCACGCCACGCCGAGAGCACCAAGGCGGTGGACGACGACGAAGCCTAGGAAGGGGACGACGAGGAGCCGGGGAAGATGCGGTAGTGTATGCCCATGCAGAGAGGAGTACGAGGGTTCACTGGTTCGGCTGCGGCGTGAGGCTGCTGTCGCCGCAGAATAACATGGGGTGTGGGTGACTAGAGGGATACCCTGGGCCAGCGGTGGGAGTAGTAGGGGGCAGTGAGGCCTCCGTGGCATCACAGCCGGCCACGAGAGGCAGGAGCACGCGACACGACCGACACTGCTTTGGGCGGCTGGAGCAAGAAGACCAGAGGTTGAAGAAGCACTATGGCCGTTGGATGGACATCGTACGGTCACTGGAGCTAGAATCGTTCATATTGACTTAGTTGGCAAAGCCCTCCGTCCTCGTCAACTTAGTAGGCCCACAAGTCAGCCACCCACTATGGTGGGTCCCAGCTAGTAGGGGGTATTCATTTTTTGGTGCGTAATAAGGAGGCACTTCCTTGCGTGTGAAGATATAGCTGGTGGGTCCGACCTGTCAGCGGGGGGACCATTTTTTCACGAAATACAGAAGCCCTTGCCACGTAAAGTGCATGTACAGTGCGTAATAAGGAGGAACTTTCCTTGCGTGCGACCATGGACCTCGTGGGTCCCAGCCGCCAGGCTCTCCATGTACACTCCTCTTCCGATGACTCTCGTATGTTGACCATGCCGCGCCGAGCGCACCGAGGCGGTGGACGACGGCAAGGCCCCAGACTGGAATGACCCGGAGATGGGGAAGATGCAGCAGTGGAGTCGCAGACAGAGAGGAGTGGGAAACTTGACTGGTTCGGGTGCGGGGTGGGCCTACACTCGGCAGAGAATAACAGGAGGTGCAGAGTGGAGGGATGGCCTAGCCGTCGACGGGGTAGCGTTTCACTGAGGAGCGCAAAACAACGCTGCTGGACGCCGAAGGCTGGAGCAGGCGGTTCCGGCAGCGCTGGGGGAAGAAGACGAGAGATTGAAGAAGAATGTCGGTCGTTGGATGTAAATCCAACGCCTTCTTAGGCTTCGACCTACTGGCCCACATGTCAGCCAGTCCATTTGTTTTTTTAGTCCATTTGGTGGGCTGGGTGAAACAATGATGTAGCATCTATGCAGCCCGTTTAAATCCCATTTGCATTTTTCTCAAAATCCGCGGACTTGGTGGGCTGGGTGAAAATATCACGTTGGGCTAGATGGAGAAATGTTATAAAAACATAAACACATGATTGCACGTCAGTAAAATCTTTGCAAGCTTATGTACGCAATCACTAGGAGTTAACTTGGCAAGTTATATATAAACAATTATTATTATTATTTTGTAAGAACTTTCAACTTACGAGATAAAATATCATTTTAATATGATGCGTTAATAGTACGTGGGGTATTATTATTTTTTAGGCTAGACGTGGGACAGTTGAGTTGGTTCTAGGGGAAAGTACTGGGAGAAAACTCAGTTTACATCAAAAAAGAAAGTGGGAGAAAATTCAGAGATCTGCTGGGAGGAAGGAGATTCAAAGCATGGCAACCAAGTGAACTAGTTTTTTTTACGGACAAGTGAACTAGTTTACATACATTAGCAAATAGCCACTAAAAAAAGCAATCAGGTTAATGGGTTCTTAAAAGAAATATTTCGGACAAAGCAGATAATTACGACACATAGGCTAATGCATGAAACACTCAGATGATAAAGGTGCTTATAAACAGATAAAGTACAACATCTAGACCTTCCTGGCACGCTTGATCATGACGCTGTGGCTGTCCGTGTACTCGTCGGTTACGGGAAGCAGACACGCCCTCATGTCCAAGATCTGCCTGTACATGTCGTAGCATGCGTATGCGTCCTTGGCCGCGTAGGTTATGTAGGCTAGATTCAGAGGTACCTCCCACGTGTTCAGGTCGTCTTCTTTCATGTTGGCGTATCAGGGGTTGATGATGGTCTCAGTGAGGTCAACCACGGAGTCCTTCTCCTGCCCGTTGCTGATAATCTTGTATTGCTTCTGGGTGTCGACAAGCTTGTTGCACTAGATGGCCAAATCATCGCGTTCTTCCTTCTCTCCACCATAGCGAAGATGCAGTTGGCGCTGCCGATGAAACGGGCAAATGCTCCAGAACCTGGTGCAGCCATAGGACTGAGGCGTGGCAGAGCTTCACCGAGTCCGTATCGTTGGTGTACATCACATTCAACTTGGTGCAGCCATAGGACTGAACGGCGAACTAACTCCTTGCCGAAGTCCATATCCAACAGGCTCACCCCTCGGATCGCCATTGGAGTCTCTTTGAGTGAACGAGTGTGTAGGCGGCGGTAGCAGTTCGTTTTTTAGCTCTTGGGGAACTGGATTCAACAGTAAGCTGAGTGTGTACAGGCGACAACAGTTACTACCCCTCCCTCGTCCGCTGCACGCCCAGCAGAAGATTCACCCTCGGCGGATTCAAACGCCTCCATTAAGAAACCTACTCTGGCCACACGTCGGTTCACGAGTGGGTCTGTATTGGTACTGTAATAACAGGAGTTAGTGGTCACTTTACTTAAATTTAATTAGCTTTAATAGAAATTTATACTTAAAACAAGCAATGCATTGGCTCGTTCTATCAGTGCCATGGGATCAACATGCACAACAATTAGAATCATTATTCTCAGGACGCACACGATCAGCACATTTGTCACACTTTCACAAAGATAATACTACCAAGTTTGAATTGTTTGTTATGGTTGCTGTCCTCTGCATCATCATGCCGTGTTTCCCAGCTTGCAAGATTCAGAACCAACAAATAAGATCCAAATAATAAGTACAACAAAGATGCCTACACATCTCATTGATTCCCAGCTTGCAAGATTGAGAACCAACAAATAAGATCCAAATAATAAGTACAACAAAGATGCCTACACGTCTCATCGATTCCCAGCTTGCAAGATTCCGAACCAAAAAATAAGATTCAAATAATAAGTACAACAAAGATGCCTACACATCTCACTGATTCCCATCTTGCAAGATTCAGAACCAACCCATTAGAGCCTTTTGATAAAGTGAATATCGGGATTAAATCCATCTTGGCCAGCCATGTCATACAATCGAATAACTTGGCGAATGCTCTTGACCGTCACAACATCTGTAGTAGAGTATTCCTGTTTGCACAACATGTTTGCATATCACAAACAAGGAGACAGGAGAGCATGATTTCGCTTTAGTTGAACCATTTTGTGCAGTTCCACCAAAATTGAGAGATGTTGCTCTTGACCGTCACAACATCTGTAGTAGAGTATTCCTGTTTGCATATCATGTTTGCATAGCACAAACAAGGAGACAACAGAGCATGATTTCACATTAGTGTCACGACCGACTTTTTTAATAAATAAATATTGAGAAAATCGATCTCTAAATCCTAGTATAGGAAAAGTCATCCTCACTGGTAGACAAATACTTGATGAACAGAGGACCAGTAGCATTAAATACATTATAGGGTTGAGCTGAGGCTGCTCAACAAATTATTACAAACTCGCCAATATCTTACATAAGGGCGGTTATGACACAGGGGTGTGGTGGCATGCTACTAGCTCGAGGTAAAAAAGACGGTGGTGGATAACTTGACTCCTAACTGGCAGCTCATCGAGCGTTGTGGTGAGGCTCGATGAATTTATTATGGGGTTGCTGAAGCGGATAATACAGTGATCAAAACAGGATCGCACGGGACTGACTGGGACTCCTCTAGGCGTCGGACTCGCTATCAAACTCTTCATCCATGAGATCGCCTTCATCAACATCTGGCCAAATCAACAAGCCAGGTGAGTACTTTGAAAGTACTCGCAAGATAGTTCGGACAAAAGATATAATCAATGAATGCATGAATGCGCCATGAATAAAAATGATGCTCATACAACAACAATAATATTGCGGGACTTGATAAATAAAATGAATAACTAAAAACCGATCAGGTGTCTGGAGCGACGCCTCGAAAGGTAAATAAATAAAATTTATGCCGCAGTCGGGCGTCTAAGCGACACCACATAAAGGGCTTAAAAGAAATCACCACTGTCGGATATCTGAGCGACATCAAAGATAGGGTTTATAAAAGAAATGCCACAGTTGGACATCTGAGCGACGTCACAGACAGGGCTTACAAAAGAAATGCCACCGTCGGACATCTGAGCGACGTCACAGACAGGGCTTACAAAAGAAATGCAATTAGCAAGAATGCCACCATCGGACATCTGAGCGACATCACAGACAGGGCTTACAATAAATGTAAATAACAAGAATGCCACCGTCGGACGTCTGAGCGACATCACAGATAGGGCTTGCAATAAACGTAATTAACAAGATTAGTCCATCCACAAGAATAATCTTTAACCGATTTATCACACATGTATTCCACCGGGGTTTTGTCATTGAGACTGATATCTGACAAGATAAGATGAATATAGTACTTGATCAAGAACAAGATGATTTCAGGAATTTGAGACTCTGCAGAGTTTGTATGAACTGACCACAGCCAACGGATTTCCGTAGTCACGAAGGACTAGTTCCGTCTACGGTATTTCAGTAGAAACACATTTAACTAGTTCACACCCATTTCACCCCACGATGCCAGGAATCACCCTGGACAACGTCCAAGAAAAACTTTGAGACGGGGAGGCCACAACCTCGAGTAGCATGGGATCAAATTTCTATACGCACGCTCTAAGGGGTGCCCCCCTCTCGGTCCCAACCGGAAACACCCATGCCCCCTGACCGGATGATGGGCTTTAATCCAGGGCCATGGAACCCTCATCCCGGCCTCTCTATTTGGTGTGTACCAGGAAAATGATTTGCAACTTACTATGCCATATTCCTTTCGGAAAGCATGTGACAATACAGGAATGAATGAATGGAAATGTGATTTGTTTCACGATGACACGGAGGTCAAATAATCTGGCATAAGACTGGCATGTCACAACACTGCCATCTTACCCATCCTCATGCCATCACATGGCCATGCAAATATGTATCCAACAACATAATGCTTTCCGAAACTTACTTTCCACTTATGTGCATGAAATATAACATTCAAGAAATGTCCATAAACATGCCATGACTATACTAAAATGCAAACATGCAACAGCCACTCATCATATCAAGAGTTCAAACATGCTTTCCTTGTTCGGAGTAGTCGGAGTTTAACTGTGTGAAGTTTGCAGCTCTGTCACCTCCTCCGATATCTACGGTATAAGAAAAATACGTACGCAACGTAAATACCGTGAGTGTACAGAAAAGTGTTCCAAATATTTTTCACATAAATATGAAAAAAAGCTAGACAGAAAAATAAAGATGACAGAAAAGGAATCAATCAAAAACCATTTCCTGTTTAAAAGTTATAAGAGTTTTGGCCCAAGGACCCATCTGTAATGAAATAGAAAGTTTCCAAGGGGCTCTGCGGGAAAATCCAGAAAAACGTTTCGTTTAAAAGAAATGACAGAGAGGCTGACAGGTGGGCTCCACCTGTCAGGTTTGAAATTTCAAACGGGGAAAACAGAGCGCGACGGCGCCCGAGAGGTGCGGTGGTCGCCGGTGGCGATCCACGGCGAGGCAAGGTGATCGGGGGTTACCTTCGAGATCAGTGCACCATTCCGCGTCTGTGGGTGGTGGTGGTGGTCGCCGGCGAGTACTATGTGGACGGCGGCCCTTGCTCCGGCGGACGGCGGTTCGGGCAGTCGTGGATCTTGCCGGAGGGAGCTACGATGTTCAAATTGAAGAGGGGGTTAGCCTACTGGAGGCGGTATGAGACTACGGGCAAGAGCAGGGCGGCGGAGGAGTTCTCACCGAAGAGAACCTTGCCGGAGCCCGAGGCAGACGGAGGTGGCCGGAGTCGAAGAAGAAAGGCCCCTCGAGGCTCTCCCAGTGGCTAGGCAGGGTCTAGTGAGGTGGTGGAGTCGTGCAGGGGGCGAGAGCAAGCTCGGGGGTGCTATTTATAGCCGCCCCGAGGCGGTTGCCGTGAACGGATAAGTCCGGCGGTTGATTACGCGGCACTGTGGCGGAACGGTCGACTTAGGGGCTTGAGCATCGCCTAGGTGGAGCAGTGGTGCCACTTCGGGGTCCAGCTCAGCAAGGGAGGGAGGTTTACGACTTGCCCTTGAAGGAACGGCAGCACGGCCCGTCAGCGGCAGAGAACGCGCTCTGCGCGTGCCAGGCCACGGCGACGGTGCTGCATGCGTGCGCTGGCAAGGAGATGGCCACGCGGAGCTACCAGGAGGATTGGGCGGCACCGAACGGCGTTCTCCCACGGTGTTGTCCCCTGTCGGCCATTACGGTGGTTCGGCCGCCGCAAAGCACGCCGGCGCAGGCGGGCCAGGGTGCCACCGATGCCAGGAAGGCGCCCAGCGCGCGTGTGGAGCTCCGGACAAGAGGGAGGGGCTGCGAGCATTGAGCCAAACGCACAGTGGGCATGCGACTGAAGTTCTGTAGGAGAAACGACACTGAACTTTCTGAATTTACTGAATATGAACAAAACAGTGCATGCCAAGTGTTCGACAAAATGATTCTGGCATCTAGGGATTTTTCCTTGAGCTGATTTTTGGTGGAGTGGTCTCTCATTGCAACTAGAGGTTGCCTGAATTTTGGTGGAATTTTTGGAGAAGTGTAGATATGAATTTCACCAAATTTGGCAAATCTGGTCCAAACTTGCAGAGAGTGAAATTTGAAATATTTGAAAAGAAGAAGAGTGGATCAAGATGGTTCTAGGTTGTGGGTACAAAGGACTATCCAGAGGTGTTGAGTTGAGGTCAAAAATCAAATGCATTAGGGTACTTGCTTTGCAAATCACCTAGGCTCAAAAGAAAAGACAGAATTATTTTGGAAAGAGAAATAATTGGAATAAAATCCAAAAATGGATTTTATTAGTTTGGACAGAATGTTTGGGTTGCACCCAAGTGGGAGGAGGGGTTTTGGGGGAGTTTTACCATAAGAAGCATGGTAAACAAGAGTGGATCAAAAATCAAATGAAAGCCCAAAAATCAAAATGTTTTCTTTTTAGAAGAAACTAAATCCAAGAAAAGATTTTTGAGAGGGCAAACTTAGTAAGAGGGTTTTTAAGAAGGGTTTAAATGACCTTCTTCAAACCAAGCAAGGCTCTTTCTGAAAACAAAAATCACAAAATTTTTGGAGTGTCACAGCACCTACCCCCTTAGGAAAAATCTCGTCCCCGAGATTTCAGCTGATCCTTAAACAGGTGTGGGTGCTCTGTCCAAAGAAAATCCTTGCTCTCCCAAGTTGCTTCATTCTCGGTGTGATTACTCCACTGAACTCTGAAAAACTTAATGGTTTTTTGTCGGGTCCTCCTCTCAGACTTCTAATATTTTTATTGGGTGCTCCCGGTAGGTGAGGTCTGGTTGCACGTCAATATTCTCATGTGATACTTGTTTTTCTGGGTTACTCACGTATTTTCTCAGCTGCGAGATGTGAAACACGTTGTGGATACCGGATAAGTCTCCGGGTAGGTCTAGCTGGTAGGCTACCGTGCCTCTTCGGGCCACTATATGAAATGGTCCGATGAATCTTGGTGCTAGCTTTCCCTTAATCCTGAATCGTTGCAGACCCTTCATAGGAGAAACTCTTAGGTACACCAATTCTCCGGGTTCAAAACTGATTTCCCGATGCTTTCGATCGTAATAACTCTTCTGCCGACTCTGAGCTGTTTTGAGTCGATCTCTAATTGTTTTAACTTTCTCCTCGGCCTCCTTGAGCATATCTGGGCCGAAGATATGGCTGTCTCCGGTCTCTGACCAATTTAGCGGGGTACGACATCTTCTCCCATATAGAGCTTCAAAGGGTGCCATTTGCAAGCTGGCTTGATAGCTGTTGTTGTATGCGAACTCTGCATATGGCAAACTTTCTTCCCAACTGTTCCCGTAGGTGAGGACACAGGCTCTTAGCATGTCTTCTAGGATTTGGTTTACGCGTTCAGTCTGCCCATCAGTCTGGGGATGGTATGCGGTACTGAAGGCTAGCTGGGTTCCCAGTGCCTGTTGCAGGTGATCCCAAAATCTAGAGACGAACTGTGTGCCTCTGTCAGATATGATAGTCTTTGGGACTCCATGCAGGCAGACGATACGGGCAAGATAAAGTCTGGCCAGCCTCTGAGTGGTGTGAATTGTCTTCACTGGAATAAAATGTGCCACTTTGGTTAATCTGTCGGTTATGACCCATATGGCATCGTTTCCGTGTCGTGACCGTGGCAGTCCAACAATGAAATCCATTCCAATCTCGTCCCACTTCCACTCGGGTATCTTATTTGGCTGTAACAGTCCGGCTGGTTTCTGATGTTCGGCCTTGATACGTTGACAAGAGTCACAGCATGCAATGAACGTGGCTATATCTCTCTTCATACCGTGCCACCAAAATTTTTCCTGAAGGTCTTTGTACATTTTTGTCCCTCCAGGATGGATTGAATACGGAGTTGTGTGACTTTCAGCCAATATCTGCTGTTTGAGGTCCTTGATATTTGGTACGCATAGTCTCTCTCCGTACCACAATATTCCTTGCTCATCTATGTTGAATTCTGAGGCCTTGCCCATAATTACTTTCCTTTTTATGCCCTCAATGCTGGGGTGTCCGTGTTGGGCTTCCTTGATCCTTTCCATCAGGGTAGGCTGTATTTCCAGATTCGACACACTGCCTTTGGTAACCATTATTAAATTGAGTCTGGCAAATTCCTGTTGAAATTCTGGCCTCAACTTTGGTATACTGTCGTCGTCCGTGCTGGGATTCCGACTAAGTGCATCTGCCACAACATTTGCTTTTCCGGGATGATAGTGGATTCCAACATCATAATCCTTCACCAACTCTAACCAGCGTCGTTGCCGTAAATTTAGTTCTGGCTGTGTGAAAATATACTTAAGACTCTTATGGTCTGTGTATATCTCACAACGATTTCCAAGTAGGAAGTGTCTCCATTCCTTGAGTGCATGGATGACCGCTGCTAATTCCAAGTCATGAGTGGGATAATTCTCCTCATGCTTGCGAAGTTGTCTGGAGACATACGCAACTACCTTGCCTTCTTGCATCAATACGCATCCGAGGCCTTTCCGGGATGCGTCACAATATACCTCAAAATTCTTGTGTATATCTGGCACAATTAGTACTGGTGCCATTGTTAATTTGCTTTTTAGCTCTTGGAAGCTTTTCTCACATGCTTCTGTCCATTCAAACTTCTTGCCTTTCTTGAGCAATTGTGTCATGGGCTTTGCTATAGTGGAGAATCCTTCAATAAATCTCTGATAATAGCATGCCATTCCCAAGAAACTCCTTACGTCCGTTACGTTAGCTGGTGGTTTCCATCCAAGTACGGCCTTGACTTTTTCCGGGTCTACTGCAATACCTTCTTGGGTGAGTACGTGGCCCAGAAAACCCACCTGTCTTAACCAAAATTTACATTTGTTGAATTTGGCGTACAGTTGATGTTTCCTGAGTTCTCCGATTACAATCCTGAGATGCTCGGCGTGCTCTTCGGGTGTTTTGGAGTATATCAAAATATCATCGATGAATACCACAACAAACTTGTCCATGTACTTCATAAATACTTTGTTCATGAGGTGAACAAAATATGCGGGGGCGTTGGTTAGCCCGAATGGCATCACTGTGAACTCATATAGCCCATATCTGGAAGTGAAGGCGGTCTTGGGAATATCTTCTGTTCGCACCTTTAATTGATGGTATCCTGATCTCAAGTCAATTTTTGAGAAGACTTTGTCCTGTGCGAGCTGATCGAATAAATCATTTATTCGGGGCATTGGGTATTTGTTCGTGATTGTGGCCATGTTGAGAGCTCGATAATCAATGCACAATCTCAGTGTTCCATCCTTTTTCTTGGCAAATAAAATTGGAGAACCCCAAGGTGAGGAACTGGCTCGAATGTATCCTTTCTCCAATAATTCCTTTATTTGCTTCTTCAACTCTACCAATTCGGATGGTGCCATTCTGTAAGGTTTCTTGTAAATGGGAGCGGTTCCGGGTGCTAGCTCAATGCTGAATTCTATCTCTCGGTCCGGTGGCATGCCTGGTAGTTCTTCTGGAAATACGTCTGGGAATTCACATACTACTGGAACCTTGTTCAGCTCAGAAACGTCCACCTTGTTTAATCTCGGTTGCCGAGGTATTTGTCTCTCTTTGGCTGAAACTTTTATTTTCTTCCCATGATGGTGTGTGAGAATCACGATACGGTTGAAGCAGTCAATAAAACCTTTGTTGGTGGTTAACCAATCCATCCCTAGGATGACATCCAGTCCTTTGCTTTCCAATACAATAAGGTTGGCGTAAAACTTCAATCCTTCAAATTCAATAACCACACCTTGACAGTAACTCTGGGTCACTTGCTTAATTCCAGGGGACTTGATGATCATTGATTTTTACAAGGGAAGCATCGAAAAATTATTTTGCAAAGCAAAACTCTTCGAAATGAATGAGTGAGAAGCTCCGGAATCAAACAAAACCATGGCAGGTATTGTGTTGACGGGGTACGTACCGAGTACGATATCTGGGGCATTCTGTGCTTCCTCACGGGTCACGAGGTTCAGGTGACCTTTCCGGTGGTTGTTATTGGGGTTGAAATTGCTTCGCTTTGGCGCTGAATTATTGCCACCATTATTGGGCTTCGGGGTTGAGTTTCTTGGCTTGGGGCACTGCTTGGCATAGTGCCTTTCTTCTCCACAAGCGTAACAAGTAACACCTGGGCGATATGTGAACTCCTTGTCTCTTGTATGGAAATTCTTGATTGGGCGTGAATTTTCTGTCGGGGTTTTGCATACTCTATCCTTCTGAAATTCCGTCTTGCTCCTGGGGTTGTGAGAAAAAGTAGTCTGGTCCCTTTTGCGTTTGCGGAAATCTTCTAGGCTACGTCGCTCATTTTCCAAAGTAATGGCCTTATCCATTAGTGTTTTAAAATCTAGGAAGGTATGCACAACCAGCTGGCATTTAAGGGCGGGTGCCAGGCCTTCCAAGAATTTTTCCATCTTCTTGCTCTCGGTCATGCGCTCTTCATTGGCATAGCGAGATAGCAGGGTAAATTGGCTGTTGTATTCTAACACTGTCATGGTCCTTTGCTTAAGGTCATCAAATTCTCTCTTCTTGATTTTCATAACACTCTTAGGAATGTGTGCCCCATGAAAACCTTCTTTGAAATCTTCCCAGGTTATTTCATTTTCATTGGGGTGCATGTGCAGGAAGTTTTCCCACCACGATGCGGCTGCTCCTGTGAGATAATGTGGTGCATACAGTACTTTTTCACGGTCTGAACACTGTGCGATAATTAATTTTCTCTCCATGTCTCGAAGCCAGTCGTCGGCCTCAAGAGGCTTGTCAGTATGAGAAAATGTTGGAGGACGCGTCTTCTGTAACTCAGATAATTTGGATTGCGGTTGATACTGACCACGGTTACTTCCCATATTGATGAATTGGTTCATCATTTCCTGGTGTTGTTGCTGACTCTGTTCATACAGACGACACACTTGTGTAAAAGCTGTTTCACTGTCCTGTTGACTTGTCTGACCCTGAGTGAAAAAATTGTGGTTTTGCGGTGTGCCATAATTTTCTTCTGGCTGATTTGGCATGGAGCGCGTCCAAGGACGAGACATCTTTCACTCTGGGGATATATTTTGTGAAACTCGTAAGACAAGGAAGAGAGTCGCAAAAGTCAATAAAATCACACACAAAGAAATTTTTAAAACTCCAGGATATTTTTGGAAAACACACGATTTCGCGCGGAGAAGGACTATTACATATCTTACACGCAAGCATAATTATACAATACATCACTCAGGATATGCGTACATAATCCTGACATGTTATTTAAACTAGTGCACTCCTCCAGATCCTACATGATGCGCAAACAGGCTACTTCTCACAACCTATGTACATATAAACATATTACACAAGTCGGTACATCGCAAGGCGTCTACGCGCACTCAGTCGGAGATGGTGAGGATCTCCCTTGGCCTACCGAGGGTGAGACGCAGTGACGCTGGGGAATCAACTTCCTCCTCGCTAATAGGTTCCAGACGAGGAACGCTGCGCTGAGCTGATGGAGCAGGTACCGTAGGCGGAGTAACCTGAATAAGAGTAGGCGGAATAGGTGGAGTAGCACGTATGGGATGGGTGCAAAAAGTGGTGCAGCGCGAACGGGAGTGGGTGCAATAGCCTGGTTAAATTCCTCAGTGGTAGGCAGACGACGAGCAGTGGCGAGAATGGTAGGTGAATGAGAAGCTGAGGACGAGATAAAAGTCAGCGGTGGAGCGGTGTGTAGGAGTTCCCTCCTGTTAGCAGCACAGCCATGAACTGAGTCCATGCGGGCAGCTACGAGGTCGTCCACCATGCTGTCGAAGGCTGCCTCCAGGGCTCGGAGGTACTCGACAAGCATCTCAAAGGCCTCGTCTCGCTCTCCTCTGGGGCAAGAGAATGAGTAGTGACAGGTGTAAGGCACATGGCATGGAAGGTAGCGGTAGCGACGGGTCTTCATTGCAGGAAGGACATCCCGAAGACGAGCTATCGCCTCGCGGGCTGCCATCTGCATAGCATGCCTCTCTGTAGGCATGGCTCTCCCCAAGAAACGGAAGCGGCGCATCTCAACACACCCTCCCCTGAATTGCACCGCGGCCTGGTGCATGGTCAGACTGTCGTTGATCTTGTGCGGATAAAGTGTGAAGACTGGGCGCACGGATGGCCCCATCGCGACCTGAACGATGAAGGAGAGGAGTTTGACAAACCCCTCAGGCACGTTGGCGAACATTTGAGACTCGCAGTCGCTGCCGGCCATCTACAAAAGTAGGCAAAAATTCCGAGTGATCAGATCATAAATTTTTATGCTGACTGTGAGAAAAATGACTACATTTGTAAAAACAAGAATAAACTCTGTCATGCTAATAATTAAATTAGCGATCGCACCTAGTGGCTTCCTACAGTCAGCCTGGCTCTGATACCAAGTCTGTCACGACCGAATTTTTCAATAAATAAATATTGAGAAAATCGATCTTTAAATCCCAGTATAGGAAAAGTGATCCTCACTGGTAGACAAATACTTGATGAACAGAGGACAAGTAGCATTAAATACATTATAGGGTTGAGCTGAGGCTGCTCAACAAATTATTACAAACTCGCCAATATCTTACATAAGGGCGGTTATGACACAGGGGTGTGGTGGCATGCTACTAGCTCGAGGTAAAAAAAACGGTGGTGGATAACTTGACTCCTAACTGGCAGCTCATCGAGCGTCGTGGTGATGCTCGATGAATTTATTCTGGGGTTGCGGAAGCGGATAATACAGTGATCAAAACAGGATCGCACGGGACTAACTGGGACTCCTCTAGGCGTCAGACTCGCTATCAAACTCTTCATCCATGAGATCGCCTTCATCAACATCTGGCCAAATCAACAAGCCAGGTGAGTACTTTGAAAGTACTCGCAAGATAGTTCAGACAAAAGATATAATCAATGAATGCATGAATGCGCCATGAATAAAAATGATGCTCATGCAACAACAATAATATTGCAGGACTTGATAAATAAAATGAATAACTGAAAACCGATCGGGTGTCTGGAGCGACGCCTCGAAATGTAAATAAATAAAATTTATGCCGCAGTCGGGCGTCTAAGCGACACCACATAAAGAGCTTAAAAGAAATCACCACTGTCAGATATCTGAGCGACATCACAGATAGGGTTTATAAAAGAAATGCCATAGTCGGACATCTGAGCGATGTCACAGAAAGGGCTTATAAAAGGAATGCCACTGTCGGACATCTGAGCGACGTCACAGACAGGGCTTACAAAAGAAATGCCACCGTCGGACATCTGAGCGACGTCACAGACAGGGCTTACAAAAGAAATGCAATTAGCAAGAATGCCACCGTCGGACGTCTGAGCGACATCACAGACAGGGCTTACAATAAATGTAAATAACAAGAATGCCACCGTCGGACATCTGAGCGACATCACAGACAGGGCTTGTAATAAACGTAATTAACAAGATTAGTCCATCCACAAGAATAATCTTTAACCGGATTTATCACACATGTATTCCACCGGGGTTTTGTCACTGAGACTGATATCTGACAACATAAGATGAATATAGTACTTGATCAAGAACAAGATGATTTCAAGAATTTGAGACTCTGCAGAGTTTGTATGAACTGACCACAGCCAACGGATTTCCGTAGTCACGAAGGACTAGTTCTGTTTACGGTATTTTAGTAGAAACACATTTAACTAGTTCACACCAATTTCACCCCATGATGCCAGGAATCACCCTGGACAACGTCCAAGAAAAACTTTGAGACGGGGAGGCCACAACCTCGAGTAGCATGGGATCAAATTTCTATACGCGCGCTCTAAGGGGTGCCCCACTCTCGGTCCCAACCGGAAACACCCATGCCCCCTGACCGGATGACGGGCTTTAATCCAGGGCCATGGAACCCTCATCCCGGCCTCTCTATTTGGTGTGTTACCAGGAAAACGATTTGCAACTTACTATGCCATATTCCTTTCGGAAAGCATGTGACAGTACATGAAGGAATGAATGGAAATGTGATTTGTTTCACGATGACACGGAGGTCAAATAATCTGGCATAAGACTGGCATGTCACAACACTGCCATCTTACCCATCCTCATGCCATCACATGGCCATGCAAATGTGTATCCAACAACATAGTGCTTTCCGAAACTTACTTTCCACTTATGTGCATGAAATATAACATTCAAGAAATGTCCATAAACATGCCATGACTATACTAAAATGCAAACATGCAACAACCACTCATCGTATCAAGAGTTCAAACATGCTTTCCTGGTTCGGAGTAGTCGGAGTTTAACTGTGTGAAGTTTGCAGCTCCGTCACCTCCTCCGGTATCTACGGTATAAGAAAAATACGCACGCAACGTAAATACCGTGAGTGTACAGAAAAGTGTTCCAAATATTTTTCAAATAAATATGACAAAAAACTAGACAGAAAAATAAAGATGACAGAAAAGGAATCAATCAAAGACCATTTTCTGTTTAGAAGTTATAAGAGTTTTGGCCCAAGGACCCATCTGTAATGAAACAGAAAGTTTCCAGGGGGCTCTGCGGGAAAATCCAGAAAAACGTTTCGTTTAAAAGGAATGACAGAGGGGTTGACAGGCGCGCTCCACCTGTCAGGTTTGAAATTTCAAACGGGGAAAACAGAGCGCGATGGCGCCCGAGAGGTGCGGTGGTCACCGGTGGCGATCCACGGCGAGGGAAGGTGATCGGGGGTTACCTTCGAGATCAGTGCACCGTTCCGCGTCTGTGGGTGGTGGTGGTGGTCGCCGGCGAGTACTGTGTCGACGGCGGCCCTTGCTCCGGCGGACGGCGGTTCGGGCAGTCGTGGATCTCGCCGGAGGGAGCTGCGGTGTTCAAATTGAAGAGGGGGTTAGCCTACTGAAGGCGGTACGAGACTACGGGCAAGAGCAGGGCGGCGGAGGAGTTCTCACCGAAGAGAACCTTGCCGGAGCCCGAGGCGGACGGAGGTGGCCGGAGTCGAAGAAGAAAGGCCCCTCGAGGCTCTCCCAGTGGCTAGGCGGGGTCTAGTGAGGTGGTGGAGTCGTGCGGGGCCGAGAGCAAGCTCGGGGGTGCTATTTATAGCCGCCCGAGGCGGTTGCCATGAACGGATAAGTCCAGCGGTTGATTACGGCGGCGCTGTGGTGGAACGGTCGACTTAGGGGCTTGAGCATCGCCTAGGTGGAGTAGTGGTGCCACTTCGGGGTCCAGCTCAGCAAGGGAGGGAGGTTTACGGCCTGCCCTCGACGGAACGGCAGCACGTCCCGTCGGCGGCAGAGAACGCGCTCTGCGCGTGCCAGGCCACGACGACGGTGCTGCATGCATGCGCTGGTAAGGAGATGGCCACGCGGAGCTACCAGGAGGATTGGGCGGCTCCCAACGGCGTTCTGCCACGGTGTTGTCCCCTGTCGGCCATTACGGTGGTTCGGCCGCCGCAAAGCACGCCGGCGCAGGCGGGCCAGGGCGCCACCGATGCCAGGAAGGCGCCAAGCGCGTGTGTGGAGCTCTGGACAAGAGGGAGGGGCTGCGAGCATCGAGCCAAACGCACAGTGGGCATGTGACTGAAGTTCTGTCGGAGAAACGACACTGAACTTTCTGAATTTAGTAAATATGAACAAAACAGTGCATGCCAAGTGTTCGACAGAATGATTCTGGCATCTAGGGATTTTTCCTTGAGCTGATTTTTGGTGGAGTGGTCTCTCATTGCAACTAGAGGTTGCCTGAATTTTGGTGGAATTTTTGGAGAAGTGTAGATATGAATTTCACCAAATTTGGCAAATCTGGTCCAAACTTGCAGAGAGTGTAAATTGAAATATTTGAAAAGAAGAAGAGTGGATCAAGATGGTTCTAGGTTGTGGGTACAAAGGACTATCTAGAGGTGTTGAGTTGAGGTCAAAATTCAAATGCATTAGGGTACTTGCTTTGCAAATCACCTAGGCTCAAAAGAAAAGGCAGAATTATTTTGGAAAGAGAAATAATTGGAATAAAATCCAAAAATGGATTTTATTAGTTTGGACAGAATGTTTGGGTTGCACCCAAGTGGGAGGAGGGGTTTTGGGGGAGTTTTACCATAAGAAGCATGGTAAACAAGAGTGGATCAAAATCAAATGAAAGCCCAAAAATCAAAAGGTTTTCTTTTTAGAAGAAACTAAATTCAAGAAGATATTTTTGAGAGGGCAAACTTAGTAAGAGGGTTTTTAAGAAGGGTTTAAATGACCTTCTTCAAACCAAGCAAGGCTCTTTTTGAAAAACAAAAAAATCAAAATTTTTGGAGTGTCACAATTAGTTTAACCATTTTGTGCAGTTCCACCAAAATTGAGAGAAGTTTCCCACGTGACATTTTAGTTGAACTGCACAAGACACTCATTCCAAAAAAAGTGTTTTGTGCAGTTCACCAAAAGGTCACAATAGCAACAAGGTGAAATGGATATCCCTATCTGCAAAAAATGATAGAAAGTAAACAGTTGCTGGTCAATAAGAATATACGAAACATATACAAAATGAAAAGAAGCATCTTAATTATGTTCATGGTAATCACGCAAGGACAGTAGAAATTTTAAAACGTCAGCAATGCTTCATGTTACCAGAAGCATTACGATCAACAATGAAATTCCTTAGATATGGGATTACTTTCATGGTGGCATTGCTTGTTTACTAGTCACAGTAAATCAACAGCAGCTAAAGAGTTGGTTTAAGGGCATGGGACCGTGGGGACACCAGGACACTCAGCAGCGTAAAGGAGCAACTTACTTATCATATTGGGGAAAACAACAGGAGTGCCATTTGTAACACAGTTTAATTGCATCTTATCACTGGAGGCATTAGATTAACAATAACACTGGTTAGACATGTCCCTAAGGTAACAGTGTGATCGCTTCATTTTACATGCGCCCTTACAGCAAAAGGTTGGTTTACCCGCGAAAAAACAGCAAAAAGGTTGGTATAAGGACATGCGACAGTGGATGCATCAGCACAATGTACCTACAAGGAGGCATACAGTGGTGATGCCGAGCTTATTCACACTATGTGAGGGCAACAGACCTAATCCTGGAGACCTTTTACTAGGTGAGGGCAGCAAATCTAATCCTGGAGGCCTTTTACTATGTGAGGGCAGCAAATCTAATCCTGAGACCTTTTACTATGTGAGGGCAGCAAATCTAATCCTGAGACCTTTTAGTATGTGAGGGCAGCAAATCTAATCCTGAGACCTTTTACTATGTGAGGGCAGCAAATCTAATCCTGGAGACCGTTTACTATGTGATGGCAGCAAATCTAATCCTAGACATACTCTGTTGACTTGTCCACCAGCCGCCACTTTCTATCCTTTTTTCAACCAATAATAGATCTGTTCCTTATCCAGTTTGTACTGCGTTTTCCCATTATTTCCCTTTTCAACCAAGAGACTGGTTGGGTATCCGGTCTCTACTACTTTCACCATATTATTTCCTCTTTGAATCAAGTCCTAGATTCATGCTACAACTTTCCCCCCTTTCTTTGTTGTTTGAACAAAGACCTAGATTCGAATGCCACAATGCAGAAGTAGATTTACCTCTAATAATACTAAAAATTTAGGTGGCTTTGGAAGAGCTGATGGGAGTAGAAAAAGATGCACATGCAGACACGTGGGGAGCTGGGGCAATAGAGCAAGGCCACTTTCGAAGAACTTATACCTGAGGGTCGCTGGGATGTCGGCGGCGGCAGGTCGGATCTGCAGACAATACGACAGGGAGGAAGAAGTGTCGGAGGACCTCCCGAGCCGGCCCTGTGTCAGAGAGAACGGCATGGGCAGAGGATCGGGCCCCTCCGGCAGCTGTGGGTTTCCTCCCTCGGCAGCGATGACCACGTGAACGATGCACTTTTAGTTCTCTACACACACTAGACGAAGGGATCTGGCCAGATCTGTGACCAGCGGTGAGCAGAGAGAAAATGTCGCTACTGCTGTCTTGTTTATATCTGGAGAGGATGAGAGAATGAAGAGAGCAACCCTAGTAAAGCGAGCGCTCAGGCTCCTGCATCCATATATAGTGGAGTGATTATCTTTTTTCTCTCCACAACAAGCGTTTCAATTTGTGTACGTGGCATTAAAGAAAAGAAACTCTCCATTTAAGGTGACTACTCTACGACTCCTACTTACTACTACTACAGTACTACAGTAGTATTGTTCACTTGTGCTCCCCGCCCCTCCATTCATTGAACAACCCACGGGTGAATAAACATACAATAAGTACTGTATTTATATAGAACGAACAAGCTCGAACTATTTTCCTGTAGTTAAAAGTTGAGGGCGGGGCTTTTCCCGGGCAGTATGGGCGGCAGTTTCTGGGTAGGCGGGTTGACAGAGAGGCGAGGAGGGTGAGCGAGTGGGGTTGTGCGATTTGACGGCGCGTTACTGCTGGAAAGACTTGTGATATGACCACTCACTATATCATGAATTACTGGCGCTCCGACCGGGTGCATGACACGTCAGAGTAGTAAGAAGGAGCAAAGAATGATGCGGTATATACTAGTACTATACTACTCTATCCGTTCCTAAATATAAGTCTTTGGAGAGATTTCACTATGGACCACATACGGAGAAAAATGAGTGAATCTACACATAAAATGCATCTATATATACATTCGTATGTGGTCCACAGTGAAATATCTACGAAGACTTATATTTAGGAACGGGGGCAATACTACTCAGGTCGGAGGAGTGCGAACCACGGCAGCCCAGTGAACCAGCCGTGCGAACCACGGTAGCCCAGTGAACCAGCAGTAGAAAACAATAATGTAGTGATATGGCCATAAAAAACAATGTGCTACGGTCCACACTGTAGCATGTACAATAACACTCCTCTTTGTTTGGATCCCTGAGTTATAGCTAGTTTGGATTGAAATAGCCTCAAATTATCGAAACAAGAGGGGTTAGTTTGAGCTAGTTTGCTCTAACCCAGCTAAAAAAACTAGCCCGGTGGAGAGGTTCTAATTGGGTTAGTTATCCTGGGCCCACTAAAAGAGAACTAAAAAAATCTCACCTGCCCGCACCAGATCGCTCCCCCCTCTCGCACGACTCCTCTTTGTTCCCCATAGGGCCGCCCGCCCAAGCGCCGCTCGCCCTCTCTCTCCTCCGGCCGCCCTCTCCTTCTGGCCTCCGCCGCCCTACTCCGGCCTCCCTCTCCCTCTGACCTTCGAAGGTTGCCCCGCTCCCCCTTTACTAGTCGTTTTTCTCCCTCTATCATGCGCGGCAGCGCCGGCAGCGCATCCACCAGGGAGGTCGCGAGAGGGGTGAGTTTGTTCGTTCCTTCTCTGTCTCACTGCCATATCATTGATCTTGCTTGCTCTAGCGCTAATTCTGATTTGGAAAAGTAGATCCTGATCAAACTTGCTATAGATTTGTGGTGCACGCATGGAATTGTTTGATGTTGCTTGAGGAGGTAATAAATCTTTCTAGAGGCCCAAAGATTCAGGTCACCTTTCTAGATATTTCAATTTCAGGCTTGCGTTATTTGTAGAGGCCCAAAGATTCGGTTCACCTTTCTTGGTATTTCAATTTCAGGCTTGCATTGTTTCTAGAGGCCCAATGATTCAGTTCACCTTTCTAGGTATTTGAGTTTCAGGCTTGCATTATTTCTAGAGGCCCAAAGATTTAGTTCACCTTTCTAGGTATTTCATTTCCAGGCTTGCATTATTTCTAGAGGCCCAAAGATTCAGTTCACCTTTCTAGGTATTTCAGTTTCAGGCTTGCATTATTTCTAGAGGCCCAAAGATTCAGTTCACCTTTCTAGGTATTTAAGTTTCAGGCTTGCATTATTTCTAGAGGCCCAAAGATTCAGTTCACCTTTCTAGGTATTTCAGTTTCAGGCTTACATTATTTCTAGAGGCCCAAAGATTCAGTTCACCTTCCTAGGTATTTTAGTTACATGCTTGCATTATTTACAGATGCCCAAAGATTAAGTTCCCAGTCGGCGGCAAGCAACCCTGCTACCCATGCTGGTGTCGACCTCAACTCGCAAGGGCCAGCGTCGGAGGGGTTCCCGGGCTTGGGCTCTACAGAGCCTTCCTCCAGAGCGACAATGGCGAGCTCCTCCCTCGGTGCGTGAGGGGCTCTGGGCTCCCTCCCTATCATGAACAACTTCCGTGATGAGTTAGCTCATTCTTTTTCTCATGAAGTGTTTCTTTATTTTGTGAAGCTTGATTGACGACTTGTATGTTTATGTGGGATATCTCATTTGTATGGACAAAGTAAAAATTATCTTGTTTTGCATGCTTGATTGTATAGATGGTTCGTTTATGTCAATTGTGAGCGGGAGCAGGCCACAGAAGAGCCGGCCACACCAAGAGGGTGCTTGGATCCAAGGGACTTATTTTAGTCTGACTAAAAATAGGGTCCAAAGTAGTCAAATGATTGAGATAGAGCATTTATTGTCAATCTAACCCTGCCATCCATACACCTCTTTGGTTTAGAGTTAGTTCAGGGTTAGAATCTAACTCTAACCTCTAACTGAGTTAGAGTTCTCCTCGTCTTGGTTCATCGCCATCATACTTCCCCATTCCTATGTTTTCAGTATCCTGCGAATCAAAGAGGCCCTTTTTTTCCGGGAAAAATCAAAGAGGCCCTTAGATTGGTTTAGGTCCGGTCATTTTTTATAAACGTGTTATGTCCAAAATTTAATGAACGTGCTCCGGTTTCCACGAAAATAATCCGGTTTCATGTAGTAATTCATTGATTTATTTATTCTTCTGCGGGGGGTTTGCATGTAATTCGTGAGGTCTGAAATGTAAAGTACCCCGGCATATGCTCCGAGTCGTGCATGCACTACAACCCAGATGCCCTATGTCCCACATGTCAGTGAATGGGAGCATGTGGAAATAGCCTAGGAGTACATATAGGAGGATAAATGCGTGAAAAATATGTACTGTGAAGCGTAGCCGCGGTTCGAAAAGTAGACCTAAAGTGATGACAGCTATAGGTCGCACGCACCCAACTAGTTGTACTAGACATACGACTAATTTTTCCCTCAAAAAAAAAGAGGCACGAGTGCTCAGTACTCCTATTCTATAAACACGAGTCTCTTCTGACAACAGCGTCCGTGCTACAGCTAGCCCCCCTCCCTCGTTTCTCTCTTCTACTCTCTAAGAGCATGGTTAATAATATAGCCAGCTGCTGGCCATATGATGTTGCCATGTCACATATAGTCAAGTTTATAGCCAACAAGTAAAATAGCTAGATATAAATATGCACATATAGCCAGAATTCGTCGACATGCATTTATTTACTTGCTGGAATCTTTAGAAAGACTTATATTTGGGAACGGAGGGAGTACTATACTAATAAAACATTAAGGCCACGAGGCGATGCGGTGCTGGTTACAGGAGGCAAGAAGAAGAGATGCATCCATCGACGACGTCCACCTCCTCGACTCAGGGCGCCGGCCCACCGAATGGCGCCTAAGTAGCAGCGGCTTTCGTGGCCAGGTCGACGTGATTCTGAACAATGGCGTCCAAAGATTCCAGCCGCTGGAAGAAGGCCAACGTCTTTCTGTCCTTGCTTGCCTTGTAGTGGCCTATGTAGACGATTTCCTTGTAGACGTGGATGTGCAGGTCGACGGTTTCTTGCATGGTGAGGCGCTGCGCGGCGAGCGTGGCCTCGAGGTGCACATTCTTCGTCGCGACCTCCCTCACCTGGAGGGCCACCAGGGCTTGAAAGAGTTCGTCACCATCTAGGCCGATGAGGGTGGCAGGCAATGAGGAGCCTGGGCGCGCGGGCTGGAGCAGTACGGCAAGGTCATCCACGCGCTTCTTGACGGCGGTGAATTTGTGGATGGAGTTGACCATCATGTCATCCATGCGAGAGGTGAAGCCGGCGTCGGTGAGGGCTACGATGCCTGCGGTCGCCAGCACCATCTGGAAACGCTGCGCGATGCGGGGCCGCAGGCCGGGGCCTTGGATGATTTGGTACAACCGACTGCCGCTCGCGTCCATTGCCTCCATAGGTGCTTGTGGCTTCTAGTCACTTGGTCTTGGATTGGAGTGAGCAGTGTTGCGTAGAGACTCAGGAGTAGATGGATTGGAGTGGTGGGGCGCCTTTATTATATGAGAGTCCAAACTCTATTGCATTCACATCGTGCTGGCTCTAGTCTGCTTCTCCAATTAATTCCCTCTACATGTAATTGAGGATGCATCATTGACCGTTCAACGTCTCAGGAACTGCACCTATGAACCGCTACCCTCTTCCTCCTTTATCAATTTCAAGATGATACTCAGTGCCATGCGTGTGTGCGTTCATAGGGGTGAGTGTATGCGCGTGTATATGAGCGCTTTCGTCTATACTGTGTCAAAACAACAACAACGTAAATGCGTGTCAAAAAGAGACTAGTTAGTATACTCAATATTGTGCACCTCGAAGAGGAAAACGATAGAACTAGTATGTATTTATTTATGGTGCAGATTCACTCTTTTTGCTCCATATGTACTCCATCTCGGTGTAGTCTAGTCACTTGTTGAAATCTCTAGAAGGGCAAATACTCCTTTCTGGTTTACAGGGCTATACTAGCAAGTAGTTGTATGTACTAATACAATAGTGGGCTCACATAGCAATTTTGTCTCATGCAAGAGCCTGGCTATATGCATGCTCCAATGTTCGCAACTGCAATGTTCGGTTTGCGCTTGGCTCTTCGCCTCTTCGAGAAGACGAACAATGATGTTACTACTACTGCTTCTACAGTGTCGAATCCACTGCTGCATGTCCGTCCACCGCGAGCGGGATGGATAGGTTGTTATAGAAGTACTACTAAGCAAAAGCCTATCCTCATTTGCGAGCAACAGCGTGCATGGGCGAGGGAGAAGGCGTGTAGTAGAATCAAGCTTCTCCTCGTTCTACGAGTTGACGGGACACATCATAGCACTGGCCCCACATGCTTGCCTCTAAACTTGGCTGAAAGACCCGCAGTGTACAATATATTTGCTGCAACCTCTAACATTTACCCACCACAAATTAAAATATATGTGGCCGTATGCATCATTCTGATGCAGAGGCCGAGGAGTCCCCCCTTTTCGAAAAAAACGAATTAAAATATATATATTCCTGTCTTGACTAGATGAGCGTGCAAACTAAAATCACCAGGGTGACAGGTAGGGCTAGAAGACTATTTTAATTTAAAAAAACTTCAAGACGGCCACATAGCATGGAGCCGACCCCAACAATTTTAAGCTTACATGCACGGTACACACTATCTAGACTACTCTACACATGAAACTGCCATGCAAGCGTCCGGGCTGCGCTTGGCTCTTCGCCTCTTCGGGAAGTCGAACAATGATGGAGTACTACTGCACTGGAGGAGTACTATAGTCCGCGAGGGAGAGGATAATCAAACTTCTCGTTGATGTACAAGTTGACGCGACACATCAAAGCACTGCACTCGATATATTTCAATAATTTAGGGTTACCAATGCATTAATTACAACGCATGCATGCATGCCGTGACTCTCCTTTTGATACTTGCATGTGTTGATTTAATGCACCTTGAAGTATTACTCCCTCTGATTCCTTTTACTTTGCGTATAAATTTTTCTTGTTTTTCTCAGATTAGTCTACGCGTCCGCGTTGGTTTCCATCTATGCCCCCGCTCGATTAGACTAGCCACAGTGGAAGTAACTTCAGCAGTAACATCGAGTCCAACTCAGCAAATTTGCTTATGTGGCAGTGAGTTAATGAGGAGAGAGGTAGTTATAGTAACTTAGCTAGTTACTGTAACATCACATATCCCAATGCAATATGAGTCTATAACCTAATAAATGAAGCTTTGCATGTTACCATACTTATGTTACTACCCACTATGAAGGTTGTTACATAGTCTAGGGATATGTGTATGTTACTACTCACCATTGTGGCTAGTCTTAGTTCTGCCCCCATTAATCGCGCCAGTTTCCAAAGCAGAAAATGGCTACAGGCAAACGCGTGTAGCGCCAGATGCGGCTTGACCGCCTGGGGAAGCCAACTCAAGAAAAAAGGAAGGAGGACCAACCAACCATTTCATGCGCATTTACTGTCGATATTTATGCAGCTTACTCATGCGCAGGGGAAAATTTGTCCAGAAAACTCAAACTACTGCCTTCCTTGGTATGTAGGAGGACAATTATGCGCAGAGTATAAAATATGTGACGGTAAAGCTTTGTAATGCCCGGCCCAAGCGAGAGATGGTTGTGCACGAGGAGGGCGAGATCATGCAGACGGAACAGGAACCGACGAGGGAACTCACTAAGGTCTCGATGGACCTCACCGTGCTCCACTGCCCCTTGTGCCTCCGCCCCTTGACGCCTCCAGTGTATGAGGTTCGAATACACCTCGTCCATTCGGCTGATTGAGCAAGGTGCAAGTTTCTTGATTGATGTGTTGTTTGATTGATTTCTGCAGTGCAAGGGAGGGCACCTAGCCTGCGCGGACTGCCGCGTCGAGCGCCCCGGGAACCAGCGGCAGTGCCAGAAGTGCGAGCTCGACGGTGGCTTCAACGTGCGGAACACGGCGGTGGACGCCGTTGTTTCGTTGGTGAGGGTGGAGTGCCCGCATGAAGGCTGTGGGCTTTACGTCACTTACCACAAGCTCGCCGATCACCAGAGCGTGTGTCCGCTCGCGCCCTGCAAATGCCCCGTGCCCATCTGCGGCTACGAAGGCCTGACGCTGGCGCTCTACCACCACATCAGCAACGCGCATCCCATGCCCGTGCATAGGATCCAGTACGGCAAGGTGCTCCAGCTGCAAGTGCCACTGTCAGAGCCACGGCTCTTGCTGTTCATGGAGGAGGACCGCCGCGCGTTTTTCTTGGTCGGCGGCGTGCTCGACATCGGTGCGCCTATCGCTGTGTCGGTCGTCTGGATCAGAGTGGGGGCGTCCCCACTACCGCACTACTGGGCCAAGCTGTGGGTGAACGGCCCGCCGGGGGAGCCCAAAGGCACGACCGACGCCGTCGAGGTGGAAATGGAGGTGACAGCAGCAAGGATCCCGGCGACATCAACGTGCAGGAGCTAACCTTCTTGATAGTTCCGCCCAAGCTGCTGGCTGGGGCTAAGCTTGTGTCCCTCCACATTCAGATTGACAAGCTCACGTCCTAAATGTTTCGATAGTGCCTTCTGTTTATCTTAGTAATATGCTAATATAGGTATTACCTTGGTCTACTTTAGCTTAAGAAATGGTGGGTTTTGGTGGCGATGCAACAATTACTTCAACATCAAATCAGTAATTTCCAACAGTCGAACGGATATTTTGTGTCTGTTGGATATAAAGTTCCTTTGGGTAAGAAGTACTACTTGTCATCAAAATGGATAAAAGGAGATGTATGTAGACGTATTTTAGTTCGAGATACGTCCCTTTTTATCCATTTTGATGACAAGCACTCCCTCCGTTCCACAATACATGCCTTCCATTTGTCAAAATTTTGATGTATCTAGGAATGTTTTAGTATTTAGGTACATCCATGATCAAGCCAATCGGATGGTTGAGAACACTACAATTCGTAGCTACAGATGCGTGTGTGACTCCCAGATGTAGAGGCCGGGGGTCATCATCCTCCTTTTCGAGGAAAAAGAGACGTGTGTGTGAGAGGACGAGTGCATGCGTGCACCTCTTCTCTTCCTGTATAACGTACTACTAAACTCAGAGTACAAGTTTTTGTGGGTGGCACGATGGTGCGTGCGAGAAGTCCCAAGAGATAGGTTTAATGCGTCTGAAAAAAGGACTAGCCTAGAGCTTGCCACACGGGTATTTATAAATTTTGAGCTTGCATCTCGTCACATTCCAAATTACTCCACGCTATATTGCAGACCTGTTCACAACGATCACAACCTAAACGGTTGTGACACCCCCAAAAATTTGGCCTTGTTTTAATGAATTAAAAATTTTGCCAGGAATTAAAACCTTGAATTTCTGAGCTCCATTTTTATTTTTAAATCATTTCCTTCCCTGTGATGATGAGTTTTTCCCAGAGAGAAAACTTTCCAAATATGTCATTGGACTTATTTAATCTGTCAAGAGAAACTTTCCCTTATTTAATATAACTAATTAAATAATTAAGTTCCTTGATCTTTACTTTCTTGGAAATGGTTTTTCAAGGTTATATGGCCATATTTGAACTATAACCATTGGATAAATTCACCTAAAATTCTAACCAAAAATTGGAGATGTCATGTGATGTTTTTAAATCACTTTTATACAAAAAAATCTTTTATTTATGTAATAATTTGAGCTCTGCATAAATTTTTCCTTCTCTGGTCCAGAGTGCATTTTGCACTACAACCCTTTTAAATAATTCTTTCTAGCCTCCACCAAAATTATGGGATATTGGTAGTAGCATATGATTCAACATTATGCAAAAACCTAGTGATGTTCTTTGAAAATTTTGAGTCAATCAACCTCTTTTTCATTCTGGTCCAGCCTTGTGATTTCTACTGCAACCCTATTTAACTTTGCTCCAAAGATCTTGTGTTTTCTCCTACTTGTAGACAGCCCTACCAAACCCCTAAATCCAGGAGCATGCACCCATTGGATTAATTTTGGTTCATGAAATAATGTCATTTATTTCCTGTCCAGAATTGTAGTTTTGCAAAACTTGCACTAACAAGTTTGTGCTTTTCACAAACTAACCTCACCACTCTCTCTTGCATCTAAGGAGACCCTGATCTGGAGGATTTGGCCACCCCAAGAAGAGCCTAGGTGCCTGTGGCATTTTGTCAAACACCTGGAGAGCATAGCCAGATTTGGCATGGATTCAAGTTTACACTATGAACTTGGTCACCTGACCTAACAACAATGCCCATTCACCCTCTATCTAACCCTAACCTAGCCCTGTTTCTTCCCAGCCTCAACCGCGACCTCTAGCATGCTCTGGCATTACGTCGAGCACGTCCCGTGCACGCCCGGAGCGCGAGCAGAGCGTGCGTTTGGCACGCGTTTTGCACGTGCCGCGCCCGAGCCGAGGCGTCGCGCCCCTGGCCTTGCCTCCACTGCATAGCCACGCCACGCACGTCCCTCCTCACCGCAACACGCCAAGCCGCCCCTCGCCACGTCCCCGACAGGCCAGGAGCTAGCCGCCACGGCCGCTGACAGCCCCTGCTCCGTTCAGCACCGCCCAAGCCTCTTCCGCTCGCCACCTGGCCCCTGGAACAGCGCGAGCTCATCCACGAGTGTGTCCGCTAGCGCTCGTCGCCGCCACGACGCCCTAGCTACAGAATGGCGGTCGCCGGCGACCTTATCCGCAGCCGCCGCAGAACCGCCTTGCCACGCCTATAAAAGGAGGCCCCGAGCTTCCCCGAGCACGCAGGCAACCTCAGGCCACCCCAATGACTCTCCCCTACCTCACATTCGACCCGGGGAGGCCTCCTTCCTCATCTCCGGCAACTCCTGCCGCCGCCACCGCCCCGGCCAATCCGGCACCTCTAGTACCTCCCCCTCTCCGTTCGCTTCGCCAGGAACCTCCTCATCCTCCCGTGAAACCGTCCCCCTACTCAATTTTGATCGAGAACCACCGCAGCCCCAATATCACTTCGCCCCTGAAACCATCTCCGCCGCGAAGCTCGTCGCTGGCAACTCCGTCCACGTCAGCGACCATAGCGGGTACCCCCGAGTTCGACTCGACCTCCTGAGCACGCCCATGCACTCAGATCACCGAGGGACGCCGCCATTCGCCGGCGAGCCTCGCCGGAGCTTCGCCCCTGTTCGGTCAGGGGGAGACGACGCGCGCGTGGGCCAGTCAAACCTGACCAGTGGGCCAGGCGGGCCCACTGTCGGTGACTCACGCGGCAGCCACGCTGGATAAGTGGAGGCGTAAAAGGCGCAAATACGTCTTTCTCTGTCCGAAAGCGTAATCTCTTTTGAAACGTTTTCTTTTTCCTGATTTTATTAAAAACAGAATTTGACCAAAACTTTGACTGGTTATATCTTTTTAAATACAACTCCAAATGAAATGATTCTTTTTCCTACCTCTCTCAAATTTCACCTAGTTTATTTTAAGATTTATTTGAGAAATTTTCAGAACAACTTTTGGTGCTGTTTTTATTTTGTGTGTTAATTCTTTTATATTGCTAAAATAGGATTTTTGAAGAGAGGAGAAATGTTTCAAGTTTTGGAGTGCACCCTGCCTTTCCACACATTGAAGGCAAGCATTCTGAACCCCGGCATAATATTTTTGTGTGTTCGATGACACGTTCATAACATCACCTCACTTTGGAGAAACTTGTTATTTCATGTGATATGATCATATGCATGGGTGCATGTTATTGATTTCCATGCTGTTGGAAATGGACACACTTGTGATGATAATCACCCTCATGTGCCTTGCCTGCATACCGGCAGGAACCCGGGAAAACCTCTGCCTTGGGTAGGCATGAGTTTGTCGCCGGTCTCCGTCGGGACGGTTATGTCTGGTATGGCATGGCAAGGTGATATGAGCGGTGACTCTGTTGGTTGAAATATATTCATCATGCTAATCATGCAGGGAATACTTAAACCTCCTGAGTCGACCGTAGATCGAGTCTTGTGCCAGTAACCCCCATACTTGTTTCGTACTACCACTCGTCTCTACAGCAAGTAGAGTACGGTTCAGTAAGTTGTCAACCTCTTTCTAGAACACACCGTACAGAGAGGCCATGGTGGAAGATACCGGTTGTAGCTGGTAGGCAGGCCACCTGGTCCGGGGGCATGGGTGTTTCCGGTTGGGACTGAGAGGGGAGGCCACCCCTTAGAGCGCGTGATATAAATTTGATCCCATGCTACGCGAGGTTGTAGCCTCCCCACTTAGAGTTTGCTTAACATGTGTCGTGGGTGATTCCAGACACGTGTGAGATAAGCTGGTGTGTGCAAGTTAGGTGTGTTTTCAACAAAAAGACCGTAGACGGAATTAGTCCCGATGGACTAAAGAAATCCGTTATTCGTGGGTAAAGAGTACACCCTCTGCAGAGATTAAACCTATTCGAATAGCCGTGTCCATGGTTAAGGATTACAGTCTGGGATGGGTCAAGTGTCGGTCTTAGTGTCGGTCTTCGGAGGTGAAACTGTTAACCAGAACTGGAACTACTACCTATGACTTGTGATAATTATGATTATTATTATTGTTGACTAACCCGTGATATTATTGTTATTATCGAGTATCTCTGGGATGGTTCTACCTCCGGGATATTCACTATGATTGTTTATTTTAAAGCCCTTTGTGTGGTGTCGCTCAGACGCCCGACTGTGGCATTTCTTTTAAAGCCCTTTATGTGGTGTCGCTCAGACGCCCGACTGTGGCATTTATTTTAAAGCCCTTTGTGTGGTGTCGCTCAGACGCCTGACTGTGGCATTTCTTTTAAAGCCCTTTATGTGTGTCGCTTAGACGCTCGACTGTGGCATTTCTTTTAAATCCCTTTATGTGGTGTCGCTCAGACGCCCGACTATGGCATTTCTTTTAAAGCCCTTTATGTGGTGTCGCTCAGACGCCCGACTATGGCATTTCTTTTAAAGCCCTTTATGTGGTGTCGCTCAGACGCCCGACTGTGGCATTTCTTTTAAAGCCCTTTATGTGGTGTCGCTCAGACGCCCGACTGTGGCATTTCTTTTAAAGCCCTTTGTGTGGTGTCGCTCAGACGCCCGACTGTGGCATTTCTTTTAAAGCCCTTTATGTGGTGTCGCTCAGACGCCCGACTGTGGCATTTCTTTTAAAGCCCTTTATGTGGTTTAGCTCAGACGCCCGACTGTGGCATTTCTTTTAAAGCCCTTTATGTGGTGTCGCTAAGACGCCCGACTGTGGCTTTGCTTGTTATTTATTTCATAAATTTTAATACTACTATGTTATTGCAATTTTATAAATAACTTGCTTGCACGCATCAGAGATTTATTTATATTTTGTGACTGACGTCATGAGCATAAAATATTTTCAGCACATCATTGTTATATTATACCTGTGTTCATAATGTTTGCGAGTACATTCAAAGTACTCACTGGCTTGTCCCTGGCTATTGTGTTGGCCAGATTTTCTTGCACGAAGAGGAGCGACGCGATGACAGCCCCGGAACCTAAGTAATGGAGATAGCAGCCTCGCGAAGATAGGAGTTAACCTGGTCAGCTGTTCCCGTGGGAAATGGAGTCCCATAGACACTGATGTTTCACAACCCGCTTCCGCCATCAACCACTAGAAACCATTTGTTATACTCACAGGCCAGAATGGCCTTGTACTACATATTTTTTTTCTGCTTGGAATTTCTGTATCAAGTTGGAGCCTCATCAGCTAACAGTAATCGTGGGGCTGATGAGCACGACGGTCTTTTCTGGAAATTTATTACCCGGAAAACCGGTCGTGACAATGGTTTCCCACTTAGGAGCGTATTAGTACCACGCTATATTGAATCCCAAACCTGTTCACACCGATCACAACCTAAACGGTTTCCCACTTAGGAGCGTATTAGTACTCGGTTATAAATACTAGTATGCCAAGATGACTGCACATTCCTCCTCAACTCCTCATCCACAAAAACAAACAAGTCATTCAGCATCCTTCCCTTGCGTCTGCCATGGCCAACATGAGTTCTCGGTCGAGAGATTGCCACCAGGGAGAGGCGAGCATGGAAGCGGAAGCACGAGAGATGTCCCGCCTCGCTGCGAGAGCAACCAACATGTCCTGCCGCGCAGAAGTAGCAGCATAGAGGTCCCGTCGCGCCGCTGAAGCAGCACAGAGGTCCCGCCGCGCTGTTGATGCAGCAGATTAGTCCGACCGCGTCGCGGAAGCAGCAAATATGTCCCGTCGCGCCACGAATGCAGCAGAGATGTCCCACCGCATCGTGGCGGCCTGGGAAAATTTCTCGCGGGCAGGCGACGACTGTTACAGGCGCATGCATGCGATCGTCCATAGCCAGATGGATCAGATCTCCGGCTTGGCGAGGTTGCAGGACTACGTGAAAGCCTCATTTGAACAGCCTACCGACGTCATCCGGCAACCAAGGGAGGGCAATGAGAGGCTCCGGGCCAAGCGCGACCTGCCGAGGGAGAAGATCGTCTGAAGTGCAGACCAGCAGGAGGTGACTAGTGCCTTGTTGAAGAGGACCGGCGTCGTCGTCAAGAAACTTATGGACGAGAATGACATGCTCCGCAACGAGCGCCAAAGGCTGGTGGAGGAATCCGTGGATGTTCTCAAGCAGCGTCTTGAGGACACGAAAGAGCTCATCGCCGCTCGCTGCGAAGACTAGTTCCCGCGGCCTGCAGCAATGCATCAAGAAAGTAGAGATCAACGAGCCAGATCCTTGTCTTCCTTCTTCTTTTGCCCTTGTGTATTTTGGGCATAGCCGCATGTGGATTTTTTAATTATCTTTCTAATTATGTAAGACAATTAATCGTCCTTATCTTTCTGTGGAAGATCAATGTTGCAAGGCTGGAATGAAGAAAACTCTTGCTGTGGAGACCCTAGCGTTGCTGTTCTTCTAGTTGCTGCTGGGCTTCCTTCAGTTTCCTGGTTTATTTTGATGTAATAATCGGTTTTGGATGTGGATTGTGTCATCGGTTGTGAAATGTTGGGTTCTAGCGCGGATGTTTGGCCTTTGTTGGCCTCTTGGGATATTGCGATTTCAATCTGGTACTCCCTCAATCTCATAATGTAAGACGTTTTTTGACACTATACTAGTGTCAAAAAGCGTCTTATATTATGGGACGGAGGGAGTAGCTTGTAGTCCTTCGTGTTAGGATGGAGTTGTGCTGAACTTCTTGTGAATTGTGGTGGTTTTGAGTAATGAAAATCGGAAGGGGCAAGCCCTTCTTTGATAAAAAATCTTCCTTATATATTCATCAGTCTTGCTATAAGTCGTAGTAGATGCTATATAGGTCCGTCCGATCTTACATCAAGATCCGTGCTATTAGATTTTCCTTTTTCTCTTAAATCTCGGTCGAGTGAGACATAGCCAAGCCATTAAACAGAGGCTCGGGCGCCATTAATGGGGACCTTGGGAGAGAGGTGGCATGCAGATGGAGGTCAAAGGGCTCTTGTCAGGACCCCGATCCTAAGTCACACCGATCTAGCATGTAACACATCATATCACTTTGCGGCCTCACGCACGATATTCCCACGGGTGCCACCTTACCTAGCCCGGGACCGTTTGCGTCTTTTGGCTCACGTATATGATAGTGCCGCTAGCATCCATATGACAAAGAACCCGGGCTGACATGGCTAGTCGTGAACCCAAAGTGGCACTAACTTACAGGGACAGACATACATGACCCAACAACGAACGTGTCGGTCATCAGCGAGTGAATCCGGGCTGTAGCAACTGGGCTAGCAGGACTCCAGTAAATCGGGCTGTAGCAGGCTAACAGGACTCCGGTAGACACCGCGTAACATTTCCCCGAAGGGACATACACAGGAACGAAGAAGGACACATGCCGGCCAGCCTAAGTGTTCCGGAGCAGTAGCAAGCTACCAGGGCTCAGTGGAAGCACTAGGAGACATTTCCCGGTAAGAGAGGCTACCAAGGATAAACAACTATATAGTCAGATCCCACACATACCAAGCATTTCAATAACATACACACAATATGCTCGATATGTGCAAATGCAACATGGCATCACAACATGACTCTACAACTCAAGTATATTATTGAATAGGCTCCGAGGAGTGAGATATTACAAACATGGGTCTCATGACCCAACATTCAGAGCAAACAAGTCAAACACAAAGCGGAAGCTTAACATGTCTGGGTACAGACATCTACAAATGAAAAATGTTGAGAAGCCTGTCTATCTACTAGATCCTGCCGAGGGCACAAGATCGTAGCTGAGGTAACAAGCTAAACATCGAAGTCCACGTGGAACTACTAGCGAGACTGAAGTCTCTCTGCAAAACATAAATTAAGCAACGTGAGTACAAATGTACCCAGCAAGACTTACATCAGAACTAACTACATATGCATCATTATCAACAAAGGGGGTGGTGGAGTTTAACTGCAGCAAGCCAGCTTTGACTCGGTGGCTATCCTGAACTATGACTGCAAGTAACTCTTTTGAGGTGGCGCACATGAGTCCACATATTCACCATATCAATACACTACTATGGATCCGCTCCCGTCTCCCCATGAGAACGCCATCCATAGCACTCACGCTTATCTTGCGTATTTTAGAGTATCCACTTTCACTTGTCTATGAACTGTACAGGCAACCCAGAAGTCCTTTACGGCGGACACAGCTATTCGAATAGATGATGTTAACCCTGCAGGGGTGTACTTCTTCACACACGCTCTCACCACTTACCACCGTTTACACGACATGTACTCGACAACCTTCAAGCGGAAGCCCAGCGAGGGTGTCGGCCACGACCTGACTAACCACACAAGTCTCTCGTCCAGGTTTATCGCCTATTCAGGTTCCATCCGCAAGGAGATACGGCCGGGATGTCGCTCACGGCCCCAAACGATGTGTGCAGGGTTCCCAAGCCCACCATACGGGTGCCACTTGGTACACCGAGCCATTGTGCCTAGTCTGTCCCAAGCCCACCTGTACCGGTGCCACTTGGTAGACTACTAACACCACCTACAAACACCAGAAACTAGTTGCGACTCCTGGACAGAGATCAAGTCAGTTAATAAGTCGAGAGAGTCAATTAAGGATCCCAATGTGTGGTAGTAGCTATTCATGGATCACAAACACAAAACTCAGCTCCTGAGGACGGTTTCAATGAGACAACCCACCAAGTACTCCTACATGTCCTCTCACCGCTACCTTTACCAAATCGTGTTCACACACTTAGCTCACACACAGTAGGACATGTTCACCACTTTCCAATTCATTCCCGATGAATCAGACCTGACTCAACTCTAAGCAGTAGTAGGCATGACAAACAAGCATGAATGAGTAGGCACATCAGGGCTCAAACAATTCCTACTCATGCTAGTGGGTTTCATCTATTTACTGTGGCAATGACAGGTCATGCAGAGGATAAAGGGGTTCAACTACCGCAGCAAGTAACAGTTGTATCATTGTTGTCCTAATGCAATAAAATAGAGCAGGAGCGAGAGAGTGGGATTGTATCGGAATGAACAAAGGGTTTTTTGCTTGCCTGGCACTTCTGAAGATAATATTGTTCTTCATCGATGTCATCGAACTCATCGTCGATACACGTCTACTGAGAGGGGACAAGCACCGACAAACAAAGAAGAAACACAATCAATGCAATGCAACAATATGATGCATGAATGTGACATGGCAATATGTTGTGGTTTGTGCTAATGCAACTAAAACCACATTAAATGAAGTTGGTTTGAATCCAAGATTCAAATTCAAACTCCACATGTGGTTATTTAAATGCCATTTAATTGAATTGTCCTAAACAGTAGTCATAAGTTGTTCTAACATGCATGAAAATGGTACAGATGGATAGATTGGATTTTTCTGATTATTTTTCATATATAAATTATTTCATTTGGAGTCACGGTTGATTTTATATGAATTTTAGAAGTTTTGGATATTTTCTAAAATAAATAAATCATTTTAGATTTATTTAAAACCCAGAAAACAGATTACTGCGTCTGCATGACGTCGGTGTGACGTCGGCAGGTCAACTGGGTCGGCCAGGTCAAACTTGACATGTGGGACCCACTGGTCAGTGACTCAGTTAACTAACTGAGATAATTAGTGCTAAACTAGCCCTAACTAAGCTGTCAGCAGTGCGGGGCCCACATGTTAGTGGATCATCTAATTAACTAGTTAACTAACACTAATTAAACCTAACACTAATTAAACAAGGGCATGGGCCCACTCGTCAGCGAGAGAGAGGGGTCAAACCCCTGGCAGACGGGGTCAAACCCCGCCGGTCAACGCGGTCAACCCGCCGGCGTTTAGCCGCCGGCGAGGCCAGATGCGGCGGCGGGCTTCGGGTTTGGTCCTCCGTCGACCAAATCGACGGCGGAGATGCGCTACGTGCTGCTGGTGGACTCACGCGTCGAGTGGTGCAGACGGTGGGTGCGGGGGTGGCCGGAGATGACGCCGGCGTCGAGCCAGGCGGCGGCCGGAGCTCGGGGGTGCACGAGAACGTGGCTGCAGCATGCAAACGCACGAACTAATGCGCTCAAGAGCCTCTACACGATGTGACAAGCACAACAAACGCACACATGGGATCATTAGGTCACCGGGGCCACACCGGCGACGAGCGCGGGCGGCGGCGGGTTCGGGCGTAGGTGGTTCGGTGGCTACGACGGCCTACGGGGAAGAAGAGAGAGATGGACGGGGACAGAGGCTCACGGCGAGTCGGACGAGGAGGTTGGCGAGCTCGGAGACGGTCCGGAGTAGTCGGGGCGGCAAGGGGGATCTCCGGCGACCGACGGCAAATATGAAGATGATGGAGTTGCTTCGGGCGTCCCGTGGGCGCGTGCTTTGTCTTGAAGCTCCATAGGGTCGAGGTGGAGCCTTTGTGCATGGCGGAAGGGTGAGGGGGTGGCTCTGGGCACGGTGGCAGCGAACGGCGGTGGCGGCACGGTTTGGTGAGGTGGGGAAAAGGCGAGGGAGGAATGAACCAGAGGAGGGGGAGAGCTCCAGGGAGAGAGGGGAGAAGTGCAGGGTCGGGGCGGCACCGAGGAGTGGCTTGGAGGCGTCGCCACGCTATCCAACCGGGGTAGGCAGCCAGGGAGCTGCGTGGCGAGCTCGGCGTGCGCGGGCGCGCTCCTCTCGCCTGCCTGGCGAGAGGAAGCAGGTGACGGGCACGGGCCAGCACAGTGCTGGGCCGGCCAGTGGGCTGCCAGGTGGGCTGCGCTAGGTAAGTGGCCAGGTAGTTTCCTCTCTCTCTGTTTTCTATTTTAATTACTGTTTTCTATTTTCTGTAATTGTGTTTGGCTTTAATAAAAATGCCAGGGCATTTCCAAAAATCATGAAACTGCTCAATGTCACTGTTTGGAATATTTCCAACGGCATACATTTTAGTTTGTGATTATTTGAGCATTTAAAATATTATTTAGCAATTAAATGCCCAAATGCAAATACCATATGATTTAATTCAAAAATCCAGAATGGCCTAGAAAAATGTGCACCATTTTTTGGGAGAGGTTCTAGACCAATCCAAAAATAATGAACTTTTCTAAATAGCATTTTTGGATTCATTGAGAATATTTTTATTTGAACCTAGTTGATTTGATCTGGTGCTAGGGTTTGAGCAATCCCCATTTCAACTTAAATAAAATTTAAACATGATGCACACATGAAGGGCTAGTCTAGTGCATTGCCAGAAGCTAGGGATGTGACAACTCACCCCCACTAAGCAAGGATCTCGTCCCGAGATTCAAGCGTAGGGTAAGATGAATGGGGAACGCAAACTAACACAATCTTCACGATCCAGGGTGCACTTCATAAGAACGTTGATTCGATCACCATCATTGTCTCGAAGTCTTGCTCTGAGAACTCCAACTAACATGACATCGAGAGGAAAGGGAAAACTCTAAAACGATCGATCTTCTCGAAGATCGGGCAACTTAGGATCAACTCATGGAGTGAGACATAGCAACATCTCTCGAGCTGAGGCACGAGGCACACATCTAGAGGGATGGAGTGGAGCAGATGACGAGGGTCACTAGGTAGACAACAATTCCATATCTAAGAGGGTGGTGAACGGTTGTCATCGTAGCGAGGATTTGAGTTGCCATGACATCGCAACGGAACACCTTAGAGGAGGGTGACCCGTAGAATTATCCCCTAAGTGGCAAAAGAATTACTTTTGATTCAGAGATCAATAAAATTCTCTATACCAGTCTAGGGAAAATCACAATTGATCGTTTGAAGGAATTTGAAGGAATGGCATACTCAGTTTGGAAAGGAAACTAGAGTTATAAGACAACTGGCAAACGGAAGGCACATCCCGATTGATACCGGGAATATAACCTAGTGTGTGAGCGTGCTCTTAAGAACTTGAGCATTTCCATATTCATCATGGTCTTACCAACATCCGTGCCGAGGATCCTGGCAACACATCGTACTACCATGATGAACAACGATGGACGATGCAGATGCAAAGGAGGATAACACTTTCTCAGATTTCAGCTTAGCGAGGCCAAGGAATCAAAATTTGGAAGATCGACCGAGAGACATTTAGCACTCCGCTTCTAATGTTCTCCTTGATGTACTAGCGTAACCCATTCATAGATATGGTTTGATATCTAGAACATCAAGTAAAAGATCGGACTTAGGGAACACAAAAATCATAAGGCTCAACTAGGAAGTAAATCCTATGAAGTCCTTATGGGGAGGTGGCCAACTTCCTCAATCAAGATACTACAATAATGGGTCTTCCGGTTGGGTGTGTTGGCCACGACATCCACTTTACCGGGTTACAGAGAGACCAATATTATAGTTCTTGGGAAATGTTCCAACCATCATATCCGCCTGAGTTTCAGATCTGGTTGGTGTCAGAATATTCCAGACTCATCAAGTCTAGAAGGAAAAACGAAAGCTTGCAACACAAATCGACGAGACGGCGTTGCGAAATTCTTGGGGAATGATCTACGGTAGTAAGTTCCAAAACATGAGCTGGTTCTGCTACACACATGTGAACATGTTGTCCCAGACAAGCATGACCACATGGTAGTCTTACAACAAAACACTACCGATTTCTGGATGGGAACCATCATCGAGGATATCGGAGTCTTGTGCATGATCTAGAATTAACACAATGAATTCCTTTTCCTTGAGCAGATCTATCAGTGGCTTGGGGTGCTAGGGAATACATATGGGATGAAGGTTGCAAGTCTCCAAACCACAGAATACTTCGCACATATGCTTGAATGACTTGGGATGATTCCGAAGGAGGCAAAAATAAACTTTCTCGAATTCACAACGGCGATTTCCATCAAATGCACATGAATTAGAGGGAGTCACTTCTTTCATCCGGACATATGCTTCCCGAACGGGTCATGAAGAAAATGCTTACACAAGTTTCCAATGCTAACTTAGATGTTCAACACGAATCATGGAGAAGGTGGGAATGTTGTCGATGGGCTCAACAACAATCCATCCAGGCTTCCATATAAGTGGAATTCCAGAATTATGTGAACAAGGTGATAGCATTGGTCAGACCCGAAAGATATAATGGAGTATGCTTGAGGAAACAACCACGAGTAAGACAACATTACGAATATCATTGGTTCTGATCTGATTTGACGATAGCCCATACTCAAATCAAAAATAGGATAAGATGATAGGTCCATTAACTGATCACAGGGACCAATCAATGTAGATATCATCTTTCTTAAACACACACAAATATAACCCTTGAAATGAGCTAAGTCGGACAAGCTTTCATCTTCCAACTCTCCAAGTTGTTGTTTAGCTTAACCAACTAGCTTAGAGTATCCAACACGGATTCTTGGAGAAAGGGTGGTTTACAAGAAACCAACTTGATCACGAACTCAACATAGCGGTGAGGTGACAACCTAGTAACACTTCCGAGAAGATATTCGGAAAATCACGAACCACCGATATGTTACTAAGCTCGAGATCAATCTTGCTTTTCACGGCAAGACGATATGATCAAAAGAGCGAGGAACCGATATGATCCTGACTCATGGATCAAGGAGTGCACCCGGACTAAGGACTAGGTAGCACGATCAACCTTAGGGCGATGATTCAAAAGTCAACACGCTAAGAATGAGGTTATTGTCCATTTAACTACCAAGCAACAGAGTTGCTAGGAGTATAGATTTCACACATCATAGTTCACCTGTCAACATTCCGGTTGCAACAACATGGAAACCAAGAAATGAATAATGAGGGCGAGAAGTATCACTGTATCAAGAGTTCATAGGATGGTGTGTAATTCCCATGATATTCTTAATATAAAGATGGTAATACTTCAGGGTAGAACAGAACAAAAGCTGGATTAGCATTTTGATCTGCGAAGTACAATTGCCTTGACCCAATACTAGATATGGATGAGGTACTGGAGTTTGTTCCTCTTAGTCATTCCAGAATAGAATGGTTTGATAGACCACAAGAGTAATAGGCATCGATGAACGAATGCACGCATACTCTTGACTATCAATTGATAGACGGGGGACATAATACAGCTAAAGAGAACAACTCAAGGAACATATAACTTTCTGAGTTGTGGATGCATAGGTTAGTATGTCGAATCAAGTTAAACATGTTTCTTCCGGATAACCCATGCAGAAAAGTAGAACTGGCAGAGTCGCAATATAGAATGGAGAACCCATCGAGAGCACTCCTGTTGTGATCTTTTGATCCAACAAGCATCTTCCGTAAGTGGTTCATAGTATTTGGAAGAAGGGAATACCACGGACCTCGAGGACTAATGCAAAGGTTACTAATTTCCTAAAGGAACTAGCAAACACTATCAACATGAGGTAAGTGGGGTGAATCTCGGGTTCATAACCCAGGAGTGGAATACCTACTAACTAAATGGCATCACGGGATGCTTTCGAGAATAATGGCCAGAATCATCACACTGGGAACGCAAAAAACGGTTCGATTACTAGGTGGCACTCTAAGACACCTAGGGTCATAATAATAACTCCAACATATATGTCAAGGCAACAGAGTACCTCAACTCACCGATTAGTGTGGTTAAACTGGCCAGAGAGGACATCAGGAACATGAAGAAGGGATTTGCAAATGCATCAGATTGTTTAGAAACCTGGGATGACTCGGACAACATAACGGCTATAAATGCTCGAAAAGATTTAAGACATGCTACAAAAATGGTGGCATAACCACTCGATCATCATAATATCAAGGTTCCGAGATCAACTATGAACACACGGAGGTAGTAGAAACTGAGCAGAGGCTTAAATCCAACAATCTTACAAGTCTACAGAGTAGTAACACGTGATCCTGATAGAAAGAGGGGATAGCCTAGTTCCTTAACCCCGTAGGAAAAGTAAGATGACTCAGATCAGAGGGCATAAGGTATAAGGAGTAAAAAGAGCCTTACGTTCCATCCCACAATCAATTCCCTTATATAACTAAAGAATTTCTAGACTCAACTTCGACCAGTTTGGCTTGGTAATCCTACAAGCAGTCAAGCTCTGATACCAAAGCTGTCAGGACCCCGATCCTAAGTCACACCGATCTAGCATGTAACACATCATATCACTTTGCGGCCTCACGCACGGTATTCCCACGGGTGCCACCTTACCTGGCCCGGGACCGTTTGCGCCTTTTGGCTCACGTATATGATAGTGCCGCTAGGATCCATATGACAAAGAACCCGGGTTGACATGGCTAGTCGTGAACCCAAAGTGGCACTAACTTACAGGGACAGACATACATGACCCAACAATGAACGTGTCGGTCATCAGCGAGTGAATCTGGGCTGTAGCAACTGGGCTAGCAGGACTCCGGTAAACCAGGCTGTAGGAGGCTAATAGGACTCCGGTAGACACCGCGTGACATTTCCCCGAAGGGACAGACACAGGAACAAAGAAGGACACATGCCGGCCAGCCTAAGTGTTCCGGAGCAGTAGCAAGCTACCAGGGCTCAGTGGAAGCACTAGGAGACATTTCCCAGTAAGAGAGGCTACCAAGGATAAACAACTAGATAGTCAGATCCCACACATTCCAAGCATTTCAATAACATACACGCAATATGCTCGATATGTGCAAATACAACATGGCATCACAACATGACTCTACAACTCAAGTATATTATTGAATAGGCTCCGAGGAGCGAGATATTACAAACATGGGTCTCATGACCCAACGTTCAGAGCAAACAAGTCAAACACAAGCGGAAGCTTAACATGTCTGGGTACAAACATCTACAAATGAAAAAGGTTGAGAAGCCTGTCTATCTACCAGATCCTGCCAAGGGCACAAGATCGTAGCTGAGGTAACAAGCTAAACATCGAAGTCCACGTGGAACTACTAGTGAGACTGAAGTCTCTCTGCAAAACATAAATTAAGAAACGTGAGTACAAATGTACCCAACAAGACTTACATCAGAACTATCTACATATGCATCATTATCAACAAAGGGGTGGTGGAGTTTAACTGCAGCAAGCCAGCTTTGACTCGGTGGCTATCCTGAACTACGACTGCAAGTAACTCTTTTGAGGTGGCGCACACGAGTCCACATATTCACCATATCAATACACCACTATGGATCCGCTCCCGTCTCCCTACGAGAATGCCATCCATAGCACTCACGCTTATCTTGTGTATTTTAGAGTATCCACTTTCACTTGTCTATGAACTGTACAGGCAACCCAGAAGTCCTTTACCGCGGACACGGCTATTCGAATAGATGATGTTAACCCTGCAGGGGTGTACTTCTTCACACACGCTCTCACCAGTTACCGCCGTTTACACGCCATGTACTCGGCAACCTTCAAGCGGAAGCCCAGCGAGGGTGTCTTCCATGACCTGACTAACCACACAAGTCTCTCGTCCAGGTTTATCGCCTATTCGGGTTCCATCCCCAAGGAGATCCGGCCGGGGTGTCGCTCACGGCCCCAAACGATGTGTGCAGGGTTCCCAAGCCCACCATCCGGGTGCCACTTGGTACATCGGGCCGCTGTGCCTAGTCTGTCCCAAGCCCACCTGTACCGGGTGCCACTTGGTAGACTACTAACACTACCTGCAAACACCAGAAACTAGTTGCGACTCCTGGACAGAGATCAAGTCAGTTAATAAGTCGAGAGAGTCAATTAAGGATCCCAATGTGTGGTAGTAGCTATTCATGGATCACAAACACAAAACTCAGCTCCTGAGGACGGTTTCAATGAGACAACCCACCAAGTACTCCTACATGTCCTCTCACCGCTACCTTTACCAAATCGTGTTCACACACTTAGCTCACACACAGTAGGACATGTTCACCACTTTCCAATTCATTCCCGATGAATCAGACCTGACTCAACTCTAAGCAGTAGTAGGCATGACAAACAAGCATGAATGAGTAGGCACATCAGGGCTCAAACAATTCCTACTCATGCTAGTGGGTTTCATCTATTTACTGTGGCAATGACAGGTCATGCAGAGGATAAAGGGGTTCAACTACCGCAGCAAGTAACAGTTGTATCGTTGTTGTCCTAATGCAATAAAATAGAGCAGGAGCGAGAGAGTGGGATTGTATCGGAATGAACGAAGGAGGTTTTGCTTGCCTGGCACTTCTGAAGATAATATAGTTCTTCATCGGTGTCATCGAACTCATCGTCTATAGACGTCTGCTGAGAGGGGACAAGCACCGACAAACAAAGAAGAAACACAATCAATGCAATGCAACAATATGATGCATGAATGTGACATGGCAATATGCTGTGGTTTGTGCTAATGCAACTAAAACTAGATTAAATGAAGTTGGTTTGAATCCAGGATTCAAATTCAAACTCCACATGTGGTTATTTAAATGCCATTTAATTGAATTGTCATAAACAGTAGTCATAAGTTGTTCTAACATGCATGAAAACGGTACAGATGGATAGATTGGATTTTTCTGATTATTTTTCATATATAAATTATTTCATTTGGAGTTACGGTTGATTTTATATGAATTTTAGAAGTTTTGGATATTTTCTGAAATAAATAAATCATTTTAGATTTATTTAAAATCCAGAAAACAGATTGCTGCGTCAGCATGACGTCGGTGTGACGTCAGCAGGTCAACTGGGTCGGCCAGGTCAAACTTGACCTGTGGGACCCACTAGTCAGTGACTCAGTTAACTAACTGAGATAATTAGTGCTAAACTAGCCCTAACTAAGCTGTCAGCAGTGCGGGGCCCACGTGTTAGTGGATCATCTAATTAACTAGTTAACTAACACTAACTAAACCTAACACTAATTAAACAGGGGCATGGGCCCACTCGTCAGCGAGAGAGAGGGGTCAAACCCCGCCGGTCAAAGCGGTCAACCCGCTGGCGTTTAGCCGCCGGCGAGGCCAGATGCGGCGGCGGGCTTCGGGTTTGGTCCTCCGTTGACCAAATCAACGGCGGAGATGCGCTACGTGCTGCTGGTGGACTCGCGCATCGAGTGGTGCAAGCGGTGTGTGCGGGGGTGGCCGGAGATGATGCCGACGTCGAGCCAGGCGGCGGCCGGAGCTCGGGGGTACACGTGAACGTGGCTGCAGCGTGCAAACGCACGAACTAATGCGCTCAAGAGCCTCTACGCGATGTGACAAACACAACAAACGCACACATGGGGCCGTTAGGTCACCGGGGCCACGCCGGCGACGAGCGCGGGCGGCGGCGGGTTCGGGCGTAGGTGGTTCGGTGGCTATGGCGGCCTACAGGGAATAAGAGAGAGATGGACGGGGACAGAGGCTCACGGCGAGTCAGGCGAGGAGGTCGGCGAGCTCGGAGACGGTCCGGAGTAGTCGGGGTGGCAAGGGGGATCTCTGGCGGCCGACAGCGAAGATGAAGATGATGGAGTTGCTTCGGGCGTCCCGCGGGTGCGTGCTTCGTCTTGAAGCTCCGTAGCATCGAGGTGGAGCGTTTGGGCATGGCGGAAGGGTGAGGGGGTGGCTCTGGGCACGGTGGCAGCGAACGGTGGTGGCGGCGCGGTTCGGTGAGGTGTGGAAAAGGCGAGGGAGGAAGAACCAGAGGAGGGGGAGAGCTCCAGGGAGAGAGGGGAGAAGTGCAGGGTCGGGGCGTCGCCGAGGAGTGGCTTCGAGGCGTCGCCACATTGTCCAAGCGGGCCAGCCAGCCAGGGAGCTGCGTGGCGAGCTCGGCGTGCGCGGGTGCGCTCCTCTCTGCCTGCCTAGCGAGAGGAAGCAGGTGACTGGCACGGGCCAACACAGTGCTGGGACAGCCAGTGGGCTGCCAGGTGGGCTGCGCCAGGTAAGTGGCCAGGTAGTTTCCTCTCTCTCTGTTTTCTATTTTAATTACTGTTTTCTATTTTCTGTAATTGTGTTTGGCTTTAATAAAAATGCTAGGGCATTTCCAAAAATCATGAAACTGCTCAATGTCACTGTTTGGAATATTTCCAACGGCAAACATTTTAGTTTGTGATTATTTGAGCATTTAAAATATTATTTAGCAATTAAATGCCCAAATAAAAATACCAGAATGGCGTAGAAAAATGTGCACCATTTTTGGGAGAGGTTCTAGACCAATCCAAAATTAATGAACTTTTCTAAAGAGCATTTTGGATTCATTGAGAATATTTTTATTTGAACCTAGTTGATTTGATCTGGTGCTAGGGTTTGAGCAATCCCCATTTCAACTTAAATAAAATTTAAACATGATGCACACATGAAGGGCTAGTCTAGTGCATTGCCAGAAGCTAGGGTTGTGACAGCTCTCCTCCCGATAAGCACGCGCAGGGGTCTGATCGCACGCCTCTCGTACTCAAATAGCTACCCTGCACGACGCCTCCTAGCTAATAAAAAACGGGGATGTGTGGCGGCACGTAAATGGTACTAGTAAGTAGAACGCCCACAATTTCAATAATACTTGTGTTTCCGATTGTAACGTGACTACACTTGTTCCAAAATGACTTTGTTGATTGTTAATGTGTGCGCCTTCGCAAATCGGACTACAAATTTACCACAGCATGTTGGTGCCATGTCATGGCACCAAGCCAAGTTTCATTATTTTCATGCGTGTTTTGGATTTACAGGAATTAGAAAACTAAGTTTCTCAATGTTTCCAACCGAGCCACGACGCCCAGAATTTTGAATTTCATTCCCATTTCTTGTATGGAACCTAGAAATTTACCCGAGGACACACATGTGATTTTTCAACCAACTTTGGTGCACTAGAACATGTGCTTGTATTTCAAATTTGAATTATGCACACGAAGGTGACACGTTCCCTCCCAGAACCACGAGCCTTCTTGAGAGAAGCTCCGATTTGCAAGAAGCTTATACCAAAATTTGTTCGTATTCGGCCAATTTGTTTTACCATGGCATGGTACTACCATGACATGACACCGTGCCAAGTTTCATGATTTTCAAACCAAGTTTCTCAATGTTCTTGACCGAGCCACGATGCCCAGATGTTTGAATCTTATTCTCATTTTTTGCATGGGAGTAGAAATTCACCCGAGGACACAAATGTGATTTTCAACCAACTTTGTTGCACGGAAGCACGTGCTTGTAGTTCAAATTTGAATTATGCACATTAAATGACCAAAACCTCAATTAATGTGTAAATAAGGCCAAACGAAGCCGGAATAATTCCAAAATTTAACAGGGCACTCATGTAGTTCTATGTTGCCTTTGTAAATAAACTCAAGGGGACAACGTATATCGTTTCGCACTCAAAGGTGACACGTTCCCTCTCAGAACCACGAGCCTTCTTGAGAGAAGCTTCGGTTTGCAAGAAGCTTATACCAAAATCTGTTCCTATTCGGCCATTTTTTTACCACAACATGGTAGTACCATGACATGACATCCATACCAAGTTTCATGATTTTCAGACGTGTTTTGGATTTACAAGAATTTTAAAACCAAGTTTCTCAATGTTCTTGGCTAAGCCACGATGCCCAGATGTTTTAATTTTATTCTCATTTCTTGCATGGGACCTAGAAATTCACCCGAGGACACAAATGTGATTTTTCAACCAACTTTGGTGCACGAGAGCATGTGCTTGTAGTTCAAATTTGACTTATGCACATTAAATGACCAGAAACTCAATTAATGTATAAAAAACGACAAACGAACCCGGAATAATTCCAAAATTTAACATGGCACTAATGTAGTTCTATGTTGCCTTTGTTAAGAAACTCAAGGGCGGGGGGGGGGGTGGCACGTTCCCTCTTAGAACCACGAGCTTCCAAATCGGCCCAATTTTTTACCACAACATGTTAGTGCCATGACATGACACCATGCCAAGTTTCATTACATGAATTTAAAATCTAAGTTTCTCGATGTTCTCGGCAGAGTCATGACGCCCAGATGTTTGAATTTCATTCTCATTTCTTCCATGGGACCTAGAAATTCAACCAAGGACACACATGTGATTTTTCAACCCACTTTGGTGCACCGGAGCATGTGCATGCAATTCATATTTAGATTATGCACATTAAAAGTCCAGAAACTCAATTAATGTATAAAAAGGCCAAATGAACCCGAAATAATTCCAAAATTTAACAGGGCACTCATATAGTTCTATGTTGCCTCTGTAAATAAAATCAGGGGGGAGGCAGCGTATATCGTTTCGCACACAAAGGTGACACGTTCCCTCTCGGAACCACGAGGCTTGTTGAGAGAATCTCCGGTTTTGCAAGAGGCTTATACCAAAACTTGTCCCAATTCAGCCAAAAATTATACGTATGAAAACAGGGTTTAGATTATCCCGAACATCTCGCTACCTAGACCAATAATGTACTATGATTTGAATTCAACATAAAATGGATACAGATATTTGAATTGGAGAGCGTATGGTACATGTAGTTCATAGTGAAATATGATTACTGCTATATGCATGTCTTTTTGTTATCAAGATAATATTTAAATTATTGTATAACTTGACAACAATCGTATTCAAATAAGGAAAATTGATTCAAATTTAGTCCATATGGTAGACGACAATATATATGTTCACATGGTGGAGTAAAATGTTCATATATGATGGAAGATCAAAATGTATGACTACATCAATTATAAACCGCAAGGTCACCTAATGATATATTCGAATTCAACATAACGTGGATTCAAAAATTGAAATTCGAGATCATGGCATCTGTAATCATATAAAAAGGGACATTACTCTTTCTTTGGTGGGAATTGATTTGTTTTTTGTTGTTGTTGAGGGAAGTGCGAATCGATTTGGTACTGTGCAGGGTAATCATGTTCTCCCGATTTTTTTTACATTTTTCTTGTAGTTTTTTCAATGGCATCTATAGCAATATAGTAAAAGGGGACATGACTCTCTTGTGTCTTGTATGATTTTTTTACACGTTAAGTTTGTTCTGCCGAACAAGGAATCCGCACCTTGTTATCCCGAAATTTTCAAGCTCGAGTATCTTTTGTCTCACCTGCTTTGAAACTCCCGCTTCTTCAACCCGCGCCGCGCCTTGTTATCCCGAAATTTGGACGCGCGCGAGAACTCCCTCCTCATCCGAAATCGCTCCCGCAGCCCAGACACGCGAAATCCCCCTTCTACCCCTCAGCCGGAAATGAAGCTCCACGTCGCGGTGTCAAAACCGGTGGGGGTACGCTGGTAACTTACCCTACATTTCGGACAAGCGCGTCCCTAAGCTTGGCTCCCCCTCCCCTCGCCCCCCCCCATTCGTACACCGAGGCCGCCAAAACCCGCGAAACCCCACGCTCCTCCGTCGGCCTCCCGACCGCCGCCCAGCCGGAGACTCTTCCCCGACTACGTCGTCCACCGCAACAGCTCGCCGTCCCTCATCCACCGCACCGGATGAGGATCCGTTGTCGATCTCGTCGTCCCGCCGGATCAGCCGCCCCGTCCTCCACCTCCAAGGAGCTGCCCCGACGTTCGCCTCGTCTATCGCGCCACCTCAATCCCCACAGCGCCGTCTTGACCTGCCCCACTGGAACCGCAGCACCCTCACCAATTCCTCCGATGAAGCCGAGGCCAACTCGGCGCCACCAAGGAGGTTCTGCACTCACCGCTGCATTTTATCTTTTATTCGATCTCACGGGGCTGCCGGTGCTCGATACCGAGCAAACATGGCGTCTCCATCGACGGCACCGTCGCCGGCCACATCATCCACGGCGTCTCTCCCCCATGTCGTTGCTTCCTCGGCGGCGACTTCCACAACGGCACTAGCTGCAGCTGCTCCGGCTCTCGCTCGCGCTGCGGCTCTGTTCTTGCTGTCGGTCGTGCTGCTGCACTGCTCCTGCTTTCGTTCGTGCTGCTGCTCTGCTCTGGCTCTTGCTTGCGCTGCTGCTACTACTGCACAACCTCCGGCAGCTACAGGAGTTGCTGCTTTAGCATTCGCTCGCGGTGCTACTGCACGACTTGCTCTCTGCTAGTGCGTTCCCTGCTCGAGCGTCTGCTGATTTAGATCACTGCTTCTCTGCTACTAGTGCTCGAACGCCCTAAACATCTATTGCAATGCTCTGTTACTAGTTCTATTAGTTTCGACAGTAAAATTCAGTTTCGACTGTGAACTTCATTTTCTTCAGTTAAGTTCAGAGTCAACAGTACTTACAACATCTGTCGGAGCGGCCGTGGCGCGGCTGATGCGTTTTACATATATCACTTTTTGGTGATGTATTTTACATCATCTATTGCAGATGATATTAGGGTCCCACTTCAGATTAAAGTTGTCTGTCTTGTCATGCTTCAGCCTCGTCGCCGTACACCTTAGCGGAGCTGCTCCAACGACGGAACCGTCCATCACAGCGGAGCAGTACCCTCGGCGCCGTTTCCAGAGGCCTCGGATCTTCTTCCCCGCCTCCGACAGTCACACCAGCATCATCACCATCCTCCACGTCCAACCCAATGATGCTGAGGTCCACAAGGCTATGCCAAAGAGGTTGTACACTCGTCGCATCACTTTGTTTCTCCATTCCTCTGTTCTTCCAATTCATGTGAGCCAAACACCCAGGTTGACTGAAATCCTATGTTTCCAAATGCTCTGTTTTGCACGTGCATTCCTATCCTATTCCTGTGTTTTTCCTGTCCCTGCGTTTATAGAATCCTCCAATTCTAAGGAGCCCTTACAGATTTACTTCATTTTCAGATTGGCGTCAAAGAAAACTCTGTGTGTTATGTCCTGCTCCTGCCGTGCCGTCATCCACCCCACCTGAGGTGCACCATCGACAGAAGCGTTCACTGCAGCAGAGATCCCCCTGCAGACTTTCTTTCGCCGCCTCAGATCATCTTCCCCGTTGCCGGCAGCCACGCCAACTGCATTACCATCATCGACTGAGCAGATGAACCTGAGGACTAGACAGTTCCGGAAGAGAGGTCGCAGTCTTTCGTGTTTGCTTACGTTATACATCGGTTATTATTACCTGCTACTTTATCGTTCAATCTTGAGTTTTGAATTGCCCATGGGTCTCATATCGAGCCAGCAACGAATAGTATCTGTCTACTATCTGGTTCATCTGGGGTCTTCTATGTGGTTCATGTTGGGTGGGCAACAAACAATAGATGATCCATTGTCTATCTTTTTAAACTGAAGCTATAATCTACCTGCTATCATTAGTTTTGGATCCATCCACTCGTTTGCTACCATCAGTCTTGATTTTTGCATGCACCCCTTAGGCCTTACAAAATCTAACTATTTTTTTATTATGCATGTCAGATATTGTACACAATCGTACTGAACATGTAGAGAAAAAGAGAAGACCGTTGCGTGCGAATATAATGTCATGCAGACGCTGCTCCATGGTGGGCGAAGTGCCCCCCCCCTCTCCTGCATTTCCAGATTGTATTCCAGAGGAAGATAACTGTTCAGATGGAGATTCAGAAGGAGCCGACCATGCCTGTTTACCACCTGAGGTGTTTGCTCTAACCTGGCATGCTGATGTTGGTCATATCATGCATATGGCGCCTTGCATTGCTTACATTATACATCTTATATGTCATCAGCTTAGTTTAGATTTGCTTTGTGTGAATGCCACCTGTTTGGTTTCTATATCATACTCCCACCATTCCTAAATATTTGTCTTTTTAGAGATTTCAACAAGTGACTACATACGGAACAAAATGAGTGAATCTACACTCTAAAATATGTCTATATACATCCGTATGTGGTAGTCCATTTGAAATCTCTAAAAAGACAAATATTTAGGAACGGAGGGAGTATATGGGAATTATGCAATGCCATCTTCTTTAGCCAGGCATCATATACGTGAATCATGCAATGCCATCCTGTTTAGCCAGTCATCGTATATGTGAATTGTATCGTGCCATATTTTTTCCATAATGTATTCCATTTGTCAACAATGTTTATACATTCATCTACTCTTCCTGTGCATCAGCCATTTGAGTCGGTCATGGGAAAATCTGGAGTGAAAACAAGGTCTTCTGAGCAGTCAGTGCTACCTGTCGATGCAGATTTCTTGCTGGTTACAGATAGCTCCTCAGAGGAGGATTCAGAGAGAGATGACCAGTCGTATTCCCCCCCCCCCGAGGTGCATGCTCTAACTTGGCTGGGTTATATTGCTCATATCATGCATATGGTGTCTTGCATTGCCATGCCATCTGCTTAGATTAGACATGCTTTGTGTGAATGCCTCCTGTTTGCTTTCTATATCAGATATGTGAATTATGCAATGCCATGTTTTTCAGCCAGTTATCATATATGTGAATTATGCACCGCCATGGAGCCAGGCATCATATATGTGAATTATCTCATGCCATCTTTTTTTTCATTACGTATTCCATTTGTCGACAATCTGTGTATATTGAACTACTCTTCATGTGTATCAGCCATTTGAGCCGGTTATGGAAAAATCTGGAGTGAAAACAAGGTCTTCAGAGCAGGCAATGGTACCTGTTGAAGCATATATCTCGATGGTTACAGGGAGCTCCTCAGAGGAGGATTCAGAGACAGATGACCAGTCCTATATCCCACCTGAGGTGTATGCTCTAAGTTGCAATGTTTATATTTCTCATATGATGCATATGGTGTCTTGCATTGCTTAGTTTAGACATCATATGCACAATATTGAATTCTATCTGCTTAGTTTAGAGATCATACATGCGAGTGCCAGCTGCTTAGTATATGAATCAATTATGTCAATTATATCATGCCATCCTGTATACTTAGACAACATGTATGTGAATTATTTCATCCCAACCTATTTTAGAAAGACATCATATAGTTTTGTCATGTCATCCTGTTTAGGTACTCATCATATGTTGAATTATGCCATTATATCCTGTTAAGTTATCCATCATATATCTGAAACTGTGTCATGCTATCCTGTTTAGTTAGGCATCATATATGTGAAATTGTGTCATGCTGTCCTGTTTGGTTAGACAACATATATGTGAATTACCACATCTGTCTATCATACAATGTCTGTACGTTCAATTTCTTTTCTTGTTTATCAGCCATTTGAATTGGAGGGGGTGATGGCAGTATCTAAGGGAGCAAAAACCCGTTCTTCACAAAAGACAGTGCTACCCGTCGATGCAGATAGAACCATGGTTGTACTGGCCCACAAACTAGCCCCACCACACATAATCGAGACTCTTCCAGATTGCACACTTACACCGTTGGGCAGAGAACCAGCTACAACCCATCTAACCGCAACCCCAGCGGATAGTAACCCACTTATAGTTGACAAAGCACCATGTCCACCACAGAGTACCCCCACACGAGCAGTTTGTAAAGCTACTGCAGTGCCCAAAGCACGAAGACCACCACAGCTAACCCAAACTCCACGTTTAAAGCAGAAGAGCAACTGTTCTCAGGTCAGATTCCGTAGCTATGGTCCATACTCCTTTGCTGTTGCATCACTGTATTTACTCATACCAACTACTTTCGAATTTGAAGGATCCAATTGAAACTCCAATGGCGCAACAGGTATGTTTTAAACCTATTTCTTTAACTGGATTGCTGTTCTAACTTCTTGCTCTATGTTGATTTCAGTTTAAGTTGTATAAACAGTTATGTTCTCATGTGATGCACATTACAAGTGCTGCCAATGTTGTGTAGTTTCTCACACTTATATTCTGTCTATGCTGCTGTGTCTTAAAAATATATGAGTTGAACTGTGTCTCTATCTTGATTAGGGAACATAAACTAGAATGATATGGACAATACAGTGACCATAGTACATAGATATATGTTTGTTTCATGCTGTTATCCTGTCCACCTTACTACTGAACCGGTTTACCAAAATGAGTTTGGTATACTACAAGCTAAACCTGTGATGTGTCTGCTTGTTTCTCTTGTAGTATGCAAACAGAATATTGGAGAAGAGCACCCCACTATGCAATGGTAGAGAAAGTAATGCAGATAAGGTTCAAGATAGTGAGACAACCCTGTTGGTCTCCAAGAAAGGTGATAAAAACGATCTTGTAGACAGTGAGAAAACCCCACAGTCCTGCGTTGATGTAGTGTTCGAGTTACTGGCCAGTACCGCTGGCACAAGCTCTTCGAACTCGCTGCCTGAATCACTTCGGCTTCTTCAGTCTCAGCTACAAGCTGAAAGGCATCAGTCATCTGTGCTGCGGCAAGAAGCCGAAGGACTGAGGAAGTCCCTGCAGAATTCAGATGCGTACTTTCTTGTGCAACAGCAAGCGCTGGAGGATTTAAGCGCCAAACAAGAGAAAGTTAATAAGCTTGCTAAGCATCTTGCCAGCATTATGGGTACCCAGGATATTGTTTCTTGAACTCTTCTGAAGTGGTTTCAGTTCTGGACTTGTTTTGCTGCGGCGTTTATATGCTGCTGTGTTCCCTATATTTGCACTGGTGGTGAACTTTGATGCCCAGTGGATGTAATATGTGTAATAGCCGTGATAGCCTAGCATAAGTTGCTTGCTTATTTATTTCCTTGTTGTCTTGTTTATTTGTTTGCTTGTAGTCAGTGCAGTTCTTTTTCCGCGGTTTGCTAGTGGCTGCAGTAACCTATTTTTTAAAACTAGGCCACAATAACCATGGGCTAATATTTACTGTAGTGACACTGGGCCTCCTACGGGCCGTAGAAACAGTGGGCCTTCTACGAGCCGTAGAAACAGTAGGCCTTCTATGGGCCGTAGAAATATTGGGTCTTCTACGGGCCCTAGAAATAATGGGCCCTCTACGGGCCCTATCATCAATGGGCCTTATACGGGCCGTATGATCGATTGGCCAAAAATGGGGCCAATAACAGGCCGCATTATGGCCGTAAACGGGCTAGAGTTGGAATCGTCCATTCATGGGCCGACTATAACGGGCCATCATTAATAGGCTGTATGTGATGACACTATAAAAACGACCCAATGTATTAACGGACCACAAACGGGCCGACTATAAACACGGGCTGAATTTGGCCCACAAGCAGAAAATTATAGTAACGGGTCGTAATTAAATGAATGCTCGAAATGAGCCCAAGAATAAATGGGCTCTGAGAAGGCCGAAAGATAACATGGGCTAGAAACGGCCCAACTGAATAACGTGCCATTAATGGGTATAAAGTGATACACTGTTCATTACGGGCCAGTTTCACCACGGGCCGTTCATGGGTCTAAAGTGATACACTGTTCATTGCGGGCATGTTTCACCACGGGCCGTTAATGGGTCTAAAGTGATACACTATTCATTGCGGGCCAGTTTCACCACGGGCCGTTAATAGGCCAAGAGTTACATGGGGCCTCATATGGGTCGAAAGACGTCATGGGCCATACATGGGCCAGAAGTGAAAATGGGCTGGAATCATATTGGATGGCCCAGATGATGCTACTGGGCCTAATTCGGGTAGGGCGTAACGGGCCTTGGGTTAGCGGGCTGTAAATGGGCTATATGCGAACATGCCGTTAACAGGCTTTCCATGGGCCGACCCGTCACCTTTTGACCAAGTCAAACGGGCCGGCCTTTTCACAGGAATGGGCCTCTGTTGGGATGGGCCACGTGTCGACGTATCATAGGCGCCTTCTGTCCAATGAGTGGATGACATCTCTCCCAAAAATGAGCTGACACGTGTTTCCTCCAGCCAATGACGATTTTACACGTGGAAAATCCCCATTGGTTGGGGCTGTTAACGGGTTATCGGATCCAAAACCCGACCCGATAGCTTAACGGCGTTTCGTTACGGTGGATGCCATGTGTCGGTCACCCTTGACGAAAGCACTTCTGTGACGCGCGATTTATCGTCATGGAAGTGGACACTTCCGTGATGATAATTTTGGTAATGCCATGGAACACTTCTATGACTGCACATGTATGACTATCTTGATTCTGTCATAAAGTTGTCATGGATGTACATGCATGACAAAAAACGCGACCTACTGCGACATACACGTATCATCACGGAAGTGTATTTTTTTTGTAGTATTTATATTACTTTTGGGACTAACCTATTAACCGGAGGCCCAGCCCATATTGCTGTTTTATTGCCTATTTCAGTGTTCCGAAGAAAAGGGATATCAAACGGAGTCCAAACGGACTGAAACCTTTGGGAGCATGATTTTTGGAACGAACATGATCCGGGAGACTTGGAGTACAAGCCAGGGAAGCTTCAAAGAGGCTAGGAGATAGGAGGGTGCGCCCACCCCCCTAGGCGCGCCCCCTTGTCTCGTGGGCCCCTCGAGCCTCCCCCGACCGACTTCTTTCGCCTATATATTCCCATATACCCTAAAAACATCGAGGGAGAAGATAGATCGGGAGTTCCGCCGCCGCAAGTCTCTATAGCCACCAAAAATATCTCGGGAGCCCGTTCTGGCACCCTGTCGGAGGGGGGATGCCTCACCGGTGGTCATCTTCATCATCCCGGCGCTCTCCATGACGAGGAGGGAGTAGTTCACCCTCGGGGTTGAGGGTATGTACCAGTAGCTATGTGTTTGATCTCTCTCTCTCTCTCTCGTGTTTTCTCTATGGCACGATCTTGATGTATCGCGAGCTTTGCTATTATAGTTGGATCTTATGATGTTCCTCCCCCTCTGCTCTCTTGTAATGGATTGAGTTTTCCCTTTGAAGTTATCTTATCGGATTGAGTCTTTAAGGATTTGAGAACACTTGATGTATGTCTTGCCGTGCATATCTGTGGTGACAATGGGATATTCACGTGATCTACTTGATGTATGTTTTGGTGATCAACTTGCGGGTTCCGCCCATGAACCTATGCATATGGGTTGGCACACGTTTTCGTCTTGAATCTCCATTAGAAACTTTGGGGCACTCTTTGAAGTAATTTGTGTTGGTTGAATAGATGAATCTAAGATTGTGTGATGCATATTGTATAATCATGCCCACGGATACTTGAGGTGACAATGGAGTATCTAGGTGACATTAGGGTTTTGGTTGATTTTCGTCTTAAGGTGTTATTCTAGTATGAACTCTATGATAGATTGAACGGAAAGAATAGCTTCATATTATTTTACTACGAACTCTTGAATAGATAGATCAAAAACGATAACCTTGAGGTGGTTTCGTACCCTACCATAATCTCTTCATTTGTTCTCCGCTATTACTGTATTTGGGGTAACTCTTTGTTGCATGTTGAGGGATAGTTATATGATCCAATTATGTTATTATTGTTGAGAGAACTTGCACTAGTGAAAGTATGAACCTTAGGCCTTGTTTCCTACCATTGCAACACTGTTTGTGCTCACTTTTATCATTAGTTATCTTGCTGTTTTTATAAATTCAGATTACAAATACGTTTATCTACTATCCATATTGCACTTGTATCACCATCTCTTCGCCGAACTAGTGCACCTATACAATTTACCATTGTATTGTGTGTGTTGGGGACACAAGAGACTCTTTGTTGTTTGGTTCCAAGGTTGTTTGAGAGAGACCATCTTCATCCTACGCCTCCCACGGATTGATAAACCTTAGGTCCTCCACTTGAGGGAAATTTACTATTGTCCTACAAACCTCTGCACTTGGAGGCCCAACAACGTCTACAAGAAGAAGGTTGTGTAGTAGACATCAGTCCCGTGTGCACGGCACACGCCCGTGCACATGGAGTGCTACAACGACCAGGGCCCGTGCACACGGGGTCTGGAGGTCATGCACACGGGGGTGCATGTTCCAGTTACAGAAGCCCCCTTGGGAGGCCCATGGGCACGGGTTCTGGTTGGCCCGTGCGCACGGGGGTCGCCTAGGAGGTGTTGTCCTCCTCTTGTTGGGCTCCTCCTTCTTCCTTGTAGCCTTGGGATGCTTATCCTACTCCTTTGGGGTGTCCTTTAGCTGCTTGGTGGTGTTCGTCTTCGTACCTAATGAAACATAGCATGCTTTTGTGAGGTAGCATCCAATTTCCATTCATATCCATATCGATCTCGAATAGGAGTGAGTTCACCTTGCTTTCAATGGCACGTGCTCAAGCTCTTGTCATAGGTCCACGTGGCGCTTGGTGTGTTGGTGTAGAGTCCATGGGGATGATGGAAGGATGCTCCACATCAGCTTCTCTGGGAGTAGTTTTCGGAGTCAGAACCGGAGACCCATTCACCAACATGAGCTTAATGTCTTCTTCTTGTGTAGCTCTTTGATGACTTGTCCTTCATTTTTGAATCCTTGCTTCTTCGAGAGGGTCTTCATTCATAACAATCATCTCTACTCCTAATCTCTCTTGGAGGTGATTCATCTCTTCTACTCCTCCTTTTTGGTGAGTCTTATCTTTTCTTGTAGGGAGCCGTACACTCATTGAAATAGTGTCCGGGTCTTCCATAATTGTAGCAATTTCAATCATGACTAGAAGATCTTTTCTCATTGTGGGACCTTGACTTGGGGCTTCTCTCTTTGCCTCTACTATTGTAGAATTTGTTGAAGTTCTTCACCATTAAGCTCAATTCTTCATTAAAGATTTGCTTGTCACTTGATGTTGTAGGTGTTGGTGTCAAAACCGATAGATCTCGGGTAGGGGGTCCCAAACTGTGCGTCTGAGGATTGAAGGTAACAGGAGGCAGGGGACACAATGTTTACCCAGGTTCGGGCCCTCTTAATGGAGGTAATACCCTACTTCCTGTTTGATTGACTTTGATGAGTATAGGGGTTACAAGAGTTGATCTACCTCGAGATCGTAATGGCTAAACCCTAGATGGCTAGCCTGTATGATTTATGATTGCCTCTATGGACTAAACCCTCCGGTTTATATAAGCACCAAAGGGGACTAGGGTTGTACAAAGCCGGTTTATAGAGGAAGGAAACTACACATCTGGACCCCAAGCTTGCCTTCCATGCCAAGGAGAGTCTCATCTAGACATGGGAGAAGGCCTTCTGTCTTGTATCTTCACGGCCCATCAGTCCGGCCCATGTCACATAGGCTGGCTCCCCAAGGACCCCATAATCCAGGACTCCCTTAGTAGCCCCCGAACTTGCCTTCAATGACGATGTTGTATCCGACTTTGTGTCTTCGGCTTTGCAAGGTGGGTTCTCCATTATACTTCGTATAGTTCAGCTTTTACATTAAATACCATATCCTTCAACTTCTGTGCTGCCTTCGCCTCGGCTTCCATGTGTCAAACGAATACGAAGGGTCTAAGTATTTTTACAGGTAACCCCTTGACCACATAGGGAAGACGTCTATTCAAAGAGATTGAATCTTAGATGCCATTCCTCACCAGGCGAAAATCCTTAGAGCTTGCCACAAGAAACCATCCAAACATGGCTGGTGCTCCTAGTTCTTCCTCGCGCCCCCATGGCCCTCAAAAAGGTGATTGGGAGAGCTGCTCGGTATCCCATGCCCAGTTGACCAAGCTTCAGACGCAGGGATATCTCCCTCCCTTGGATCTAGTCCCCGTTCGGGCGGGATTAACTTCCATCAATAGCGAAGCCCTGGTGGAGAACTTCCCCAATCCTACTAAAGGGGAGCGGGTGTGCTTTGTTTCCTTCTTGCTGAGAGGCATGGGATTTCCGATCCACCCTTTCCTCAGAGGTCTCCTGGAGTATTATGGCCTCCAACTGCACAAACTCACGCTGGGCTCCATCCTGCACATCGCGGGCTTCGTTGCTCTTTGCGAGCTGTTCCTAGGCTGTGAGGCCCATTTCGAGTTATGGAGGAAATTTTTCTGCCTCGTCCCCCGCTCCCAAAATGGATCCATATTTGAGGTGGGCAGTGCCGAAGTATGGCGCATAGCCAGAACAGGATACCTGTCCGACACTCTGAAGAAGGCGTCCGAAGAGTGGCCCTCGGAATGGTTCTACAATGAAGAGGTTGTTCTCCCAGACCCAATCTGACGCGGTCTTCCCGAATTCTCCACTGCCCCTTTAAAGAAGCATGCCAGTTGGCGTCCCCGAAGCTTTGAGGAAGAAGATAGTGCGAAGATTAAGAGGCTAGTGAGCAAGATCAGAATACTCACCCACTCCGGACTGTCTATAGTCGAGGTAATGGCGATTTCAATAACACGATGCATTTAGCCACTCCAATCCAGAGGGCTTCCCATGTGGCACTACAACGGGGAGAACGATGCATCATGCTGTGGGCGCAAGGGTCCGAACAATTTTGCCACTTTGGCCGCCATGTTGGCTGATCTTTACAAAGGGGAGAAGGAAGACTTCACTCGCCTTAAATGCCGAGAAGGTTTCTCCATGTATAACCCCATTGACTGGGTGAGTTCTTGATCATAGGCCTCACTCAATCTTTTTCCTTAATTACACTTAGTTGAACTTAACCCGGCTACCTTTAACAGGAATGGAGGAAGGTCGTCGCGGGGATCTACAGCCCCGCTCCGCAGCCGGAGAACCATATTCGAGACCTAGATCCTAGATTTGAAGAGGATCCGGATATATTTATAGAATTTAAGGAAGGAGTTTTTATTAGGCGAGCGACGACGGCATGGAAGTGGCCATTATAGCCGATTACCCCGGCCTTCTCCCCTCCTCCCATGTAAGTACCCAGGAGACATCCCCTAAAAAAGAGATTTCCCCTTGCGACTCACCCACCGCACTATATCATGCTCCCAAGGGGCGACACTCATCCCATCGTACTACGGCAAAGGCGTCCTCTAGGAAGATGACGCTTGCACATGGCGAGTCTTTGAAAAGAAAGGCAAACAATGATACTGCTGGGCCCTCTCCTTCATCAAAGAGGTATAATTTTTTAACACGCACTCATTGGATAGATCGGACAACGACGTTTCCTGCTATGCCATATCATAGGAGGATTGTACGCTGGACTGTATCCGGAGACCTAGCTGGCCATGCACAGGCTAATCCGGCCCCAGACCCCACCACACGGACTGGGGTTGACGCGGAGGCAATGCCGGATTGTCATCTCCCAGAGGATTCGACTAATGTATCCATCGCCAACTCCGAAGTGGAGAGTGCGATGAATCATAGGCGGAGGAGAGCGGCTATGCGCGACCCAAATTTCATCGAAGTGGCATTCAACGCTTCCAGCTCAGCAGATGCATACATCCGAGCTGCTCAGGATGGACTTGCTGGAGCCACTCACCAACTTTCAAAGGATATGCAGGTAAGAACTTTTGTGCAGATTTAATAATCATATGCATGTAGCACCCGAGCCTTGAAGCAGTTGGCCCAACTGATTTAAGGTTCGTTACATCATCAGGTACTCACGGAGAAAAATAACACATTATCCAAGGAGATAGAAGAATGCCGAACTAAGCTAACTGTTGCCACCGTCGAACTGGAAAATTTAAAGAAATCGAAGAAGGCACCTAATGGTAAGCACAATAGTAGCCCGGAAATAAGATTACGTGCCTACAATTATTTTGCTTAAATATGCATCATTTTGTTGGTAGGGTCGATAGATCAGCTGGAGGAGAGGCTAAGGGCTGCTCAAGCGAACAAACAACATGCCGAAGGGCAAGAAGCCACTGGTCAACGTGTATTAACACAGATGATACGTCTCCAGCGTATCTATAATTTATGAAGTATTCATGCTAATATATTATCATTCTTGGGTGTTTTGCAATTATTTTATAGCAAATTTATATGATTTTTTGGGACTAACCTATTGACCTAGGGCCCAGTGCCAGTTGCTGTTTTTTGCTTGTTTTTTACATCACAGGAAATCAATATCAAACAGAGTCCAAACAACGCTTAACTTTTTGGAGATTTTTTTATGGACCAGAAGACCAACAATGGGCCAAAGAAGCACCTGGGGGGTGCCCCGAGGGGGGCACAACCCACTAGGGCGCGCCTGGGCCCCTTGGCACGCCCAGATGGGTTGTGCCCACCTCGGTGGCCTCCCGTACCCCTTCTTTGCACTATAAATTCCCAAATATTCTGAAACCCTTTGGGGTTAACCTAGATCAGAAGTTCCGCCGCTGCAAGACCTGTGTATCCACGACATCCAATCTAGACTCCATTCCGGCACCCTGTCGGAGGGGGGAATCATCTCCGGTCGCCATCTTCATCATCCCGGCCACCACCACGATGAGGAGGGAGTAGTCCACCCTCGGGGCTGAGGGTTTGTACCAGTAACTATGTGTTTGATCTCTCTCTCGTGATCTATATCATGGGCTTTGTTAATATAGTCGGATGATATGATGTTTCTCCCCTCTATACTCTTGTTATGATGAATTGAATCTTTACCTTCAAAATTTTGTCTTGTCGGATTGAATATTCAGAGATGAGAACACATGATATATGTCTTGCAATATGAATACTTGAGGTGACAGTGTGGTATCTTATTGATTCACTTAATATGTGTTATGGCACTCAACTCGCGGATTCCCACGGTGATATTGGGGTAATCTATGCATAGGGGTTGATGCACTTTTTTCTCCGACAGAAACTTTGGGGTCTCTTTATAGTTCTTTGTGTGGATTGAGTATTATGAATATGAATTTGCTTTGGTGTTATTCTAGTACGAACTGTAGGATAGATCGAACTGAAAAACAGCTTTGTGTTATTTTAGTACGAACTCTTGAATAGATCGAACAGAAAGAATAGCTTTGAGGTGGTTTCGTGACCTCCAAACAATTCCTATCTTTTTTTCTCCACTAATAGGAACTCAGGAGTGATTCTCTATTGCACTTTGAGGGATAATCATATGATCCAACTATGTTAGCATTGTTGAGAGGTTGCACAAGCGAAAGTACAAACCCTAGGCCTCATTTTTAAGCATTGTAACACCATTTTTGTGCCCGTTTACTATTTGCTACCTTGCTATTTTTATTTATTCAGATTATAAAAATATATTTCTACCATCCATATTACACTTTTATCACCATCTATTCGCCGAACTAGTGCACATATACAATTTTCCATTATATTGGGTGTGTTGGGGACACAAGAGATTTCTTGTATTTGGTTGCAGGGTCGTTTGAGAGAGACCATCTTCATCCTATACCTCTCACAGATTGATAAACCTTAGGTCATCCACTTGAGGGAAAAGTGCTACTGTCCAACAAAATTCTGCGCTTGGAGGCCCAAGACGTGTCTACAAAAATAAAGTTGCATAGTAGACACCAAGCTCTTTTCTGGCGCCATTGCCGGGGAGGTAAGGAAACCGGCACTCACACTCCGGCAACGAATCTCATTTCTCGCACCATTACCTAGGAGCTGTGTGCTTGAAGGTATATATTTAGATCTTGCAATTGAATCTTTTAGGTTCTTGTTTTATCACTAGTTTGGTTTATAAAAGAAAACTACAAAAAAATGGAATTAAGGTTGCATCATATTATTGATCATCTTTATAATATTTTTCTTGAAAATGATGGTTCGGAAAATTGTGCTCAATTGATAGAAGAAGAATTTAATAAAATGATTGACATGAATGATGAGCATGATGGAAATGTAGTTTGTATGAATTCTTTGGATATCCATGATGTTAATGATATGCAAAGCTACAAGCTTGGGGATGCTATGTTTGATGAAGATGATATTTTCACTCCCCTAAGTTTTGATGAGATAAATTATTATGATGATAGCATGCCTCCTATTTATGATAATTATAATGATGAAAGTGGATTTGGAGAGGTCATGACTTTATTTAGTGATGAATCCACTACTTTTGAGGAGGTTGCAATTAAGTATGACAACAAAGTTCCTATCTATGATGATTATGGTGATGACATGTATGCTATAAAGAATAATGATAACCATGAAACTTGTCATCATGATTTTAATGTTCACTCTCATGATAGTTATTTTGTTGAGTTTGCTCCCACTACTATTCATGAGAATAAATTTGCTTATGTGGAGAGTGCAAAATTTCTATGCTTATGTATCATGAAAAGAATGATTTATCTGATAGTTATATTGTTTAATTTCTTCATGATGCTAATAAAAATTATTATGAGAGAGGAACTTATGCTTTTACATATCTCAATAATATCAAGTTTCCTCTCTATGTGTTGAAAGTTGTGAAGTTATGCATGTTTTGGCTTCCTATTCTAGTTGATTCTTGTTCCCATGAATTATTTGCTCACAAAATCAATATGCATAGGAAGTGGGTTAGGCTTAAATGTGCTTGCCATGTGATTCATGATGCTCTTTTTCATGTTTCAATTCTTATCTTTTATTCGAGCATCATTGAAATCATCATGCCTAGCTAAAAGGCATTAAAGAAAAGCACTTTTTGGGAGGCAACCCAAAAATTTTACCTACTGTTTTTGTATGTTCACATGATTAGGCTACCGTAGTAATCATGTTTTGTTGTCTTTGTTTCAATAAATTGCCAAGTAAATCCTTTGGGATCATGTTGGGTGATAGTTGATTTGATCTTGCTGAAAAACAAAAACTCTTGCGCTCATCAAAATAGCTCTCATTTTTAACAGATGAGTGCTTTTTACCATGTTCATCCTACACCTCTCACAGATTGATAGACCTTAGGTCATCCACTTGAGGGAAAATTGCTACTGTCCTCCAAAACTCTGCACTTGGAGGCCCAACATGTGTCTACAAGAATAAAGTTTCGTAGTAGACATCAACAGACCATTAATAAGAAGAACAAACTACATGCTGCAAACATCAAGCTAGCCGAAGAACTGAAGGATGTAAGAGCCCAATTATTGGATGCCTTGAAGGAGAACAGAAAGCTGAAAGGCGGCATATTCAGTATGCTCTTTAACCTGACTTTTGCACGGTCCCCTGATGGAAAGTTTTACGAGTTTATTTTTGTAGGTGTGCTGACTGGGCGTCCCGAGGGAGAAGTGTCCGGATTTCAAGGCGACATGCTACAAGAGCTGTCCAAAGTGCACGAGCAAGCTAGGAAAGCAATGAGGAACATGGCTAAGGCTTTATGGCCATCCGATTCTCCTCCAGGAAGTATGGAGGAGCTCGTGAATTTATTCAAGGGAGCTTGTCGCCGTTTTGGGCTATGGAAGATATTAGCATGTCCAGAAGGCGCACGAGAGGCCTGGGCCATAGTGAAAATGTGGTATACCGGACTTGATCCGAATAATATGGCCCTGGTCGGACCTCGGGGACCAGATGGACAGGAAATTCCTGTTAGCTTAGTGTACGGCCAAGTAAAGATAGCCACTAAGTTTTCTCAACAGGATTGTAAACTAGATAACCTGTTAGATGGTCTAGAGGAGGAAGAAGTTTTTGAGTCCAAGTAGCAATGTACTTTTATCGGCAAACTTATCTCCAACCGAATTATAAATTAAATGATTGTCATGGCAGACTTTCTGCTTCGACCTCCGCAACCCAAGGTTTGGAGTGTTTCCGAATACTATACCATCGGTAAACACCAAAGTATGTTCGGAAACTAGGCAGTCCAGTCATACTTGCTTGAACAGACAAGTTGTATTCTGGGATTTATCTTATATTACATTTGATCGTACCAAACATCTTCCAGAGAGAATAGTTCCGCTAAGGGTTCCTCTCCCTGGGCCAACATGCATTTTTTGTGCATGCCGAAGCTGTGATGCTAAAAATCGTAGTACACCTTATATTTTGGGGGCTTATATTGCAGCGAGGGCAGTTTGTCTTTTTTACGCTGACCAATTATTCCCTTAAGAACGCTAGCTTTCGGCTTCACCCGTCTGAGGTACACGTCCGGATAACCCGGCTGTAACAATCACAAAGGTGCCCCCTTTATGCCCTAGCCGAACAAGCGGGAACGTAGGGCATAAGCACAGGAGCCAGGCAACCCAGCTTGGCAAGAACTCAAGTCATAAAGGTGCATATAATGGCAAAGAAAAGACATATATGAGTAGGCAACACATATATACGGTGAGCTTGATGCTCGAAAAATAATAATGATAATAAGCTTCTATGAAAAGAAGCCCCTAAGTATTGTGGGGTATGTACATTTAAGGATGTATGCCCCTCAAGTGTGCGGTTTATCTGAACACGAGCTAGAAGTCATATAAATATGAGAAAAAAAGAAAAAAGTGAAAGGGAGAAAAGAAGGAACGAGGAAAAAGGTATAAGTGCGGACTTAGGCGTAGAATCTTCGGAGCCGGGTAGCGTTCCATGGGTTTGGTTCCAAGTGATTATCTGAAGCATTGCGAAGGCGATAGGCTCCTCCAGTGAGAACTTCATCTATAATGAAGGGACCCTCCCATTTGGGCTTGAGCTTGTCCTTTTTTCTTCTCTGGTAGGCATAGAACGAGTTCACCGACATTATAATTCTTTGCCCGTACTTTGCTGCTTTGATATCGCCGAGCCTGCTGTTGGTAGAATGTGAAACGGGCCTTTGCGACATCACGCTCCTCCTCCAGGCCGTCCAGATCATCCTGCCGATCGAGCTCGGCTTCTCTCTCTTTGTACATGCGCACTCGAGGTGAGTCATGAATAATGTCGCAAGGCAAGACTGCCTCTGCGCCGTACACCATGAAGAAAGGTGTATATCCGGTCGTGTGATTGGGCGTGCTCCGTAGCCCCTAGAGCACGGAATCGAGTTCCTCAACCTAGTGCTTGTCTGATTCTTGCAGAGATCGCACTAGCCTGGGTTTGATGCCGCTCATTATTAGGCTGTTAGCCTGTTCGACCTGACCGTTTGTCTGAGGGTGATATATGGAGGCGTAAGCAAGCTTGATGCCCAAATTAGCGTACCAAGTTTTCACCTCATCGTCCATAAAGTTAGCGCCATTGTCAGTAATAATACTGTCCGAGACACCATAACAGTGTACGACACCGGATATGAAGTCTATAACCGGTCCGGCTTCGGCCGTTTTGACTGGTTTGGCTTCTATCCACTTAGTGAACTTGTCGACCATAACCATTAAATATTTCTTCTTATGGCTTCCCCCTTTAAGGGGTCCGACCATGTCTAGCCCTGAGACCGCAAAAGGGGAAGTAATGGGGATTGTTTGTAGCATAGTGGGCGACATAGGGCTTTGATTGGCGAAAAGCTGGCATCCAACGCAGTTCTGTACGAGGTCCTGTGCGTCTACTTGGGCCATGGGCCAAAAGCAACCCATACGGAAGGCCTTACTTACAAGGACCCGAGCTGCGACAAGATGGCCACTAAGACCAGCGTGTATTTCAGCCAAGAGCTGTCGGCGTCGTGGATTAAGGGGTATCCAGCCCTGCCTGCCTGCGGCCCACCGCGTGACTTCATCGACGGCCTGGTACGACCCAGCTCTAGTATCAACACCACAAGACTCTCGTGAGGGGCCAAGCCTCGCGAGGTGGATGGCGCCAAGACCCCCGAAGGAAGTGGCCTCCTTAGAAGGGCTCCTGAGGGGCAGAGAGTTGTGTGCAAGATACCTCACGAGGCTAAGCTGACGTGAGCCATGACGACCAAGGCCAGGCGGGCGCCAGGCAGACGCAGAGCGCCTGTTTCCTCTTTGGTGCAAGGGAAGCAAGCCACAGGTGTAGAGTCTCGAGGAATCAGCCAAAGGTTTCCATTCCGACGCAACAAGACTAAGACCGCCAGGATGGCAAGACGGAGGTCATCAACGAGTCCACTGCAGCGTCATGACTAGAGGCTTTTTGCAGGCGAAGACTACTTTTGTCAGGATAGACTGTACTACTTGTCCCCTTTCAAATCCCTCCGTTGTGGAATCCCTTCCCGCTCATATTTGGGAAGAGGGCCAAGGCCGCTATAAATAGGACTAGCCACCACCATATGAAGGGGACCGAAAACAAAACAAGTAGAGTACCCCACCAGCTCAAGAACACCTCTCCTCCTGAGGCTAGTTATCCCATTGTACTTGTTCATCCATAGCCCTTTGAGGCAATCCACCACACCACACTGGATTAGGGTATTACACCAGAATGGTGGTCCGAACCAGTATAAATCTCTGTATCTTTGTGTCTCTTTGAGCTCGACGTGTTAGAACCTATCAAGGGTTGCTAGATCCCTAAATCCGACATTTGGCATGCTAGGTAGGGGTGCATTAGATCCTCTCTTCCGTCGTTCGATCTGCCTCCGCTCCGACACCTCCATGGCCGACGCGCGCCGGGCTCGCGCCGAGCGTCGGGCTGCTATCACCGGCCGCGTCGCTCGGACAGCTCTGGCGGGTGATGGCTGAACCTACTGTGCTCCTTCTCTGGTAGCCAACGCTGCCACGGGCCCTGCCGGCCACGAGCAGCAAGCTTCATCGCTACACCCGTCGGTGCACCATGACGGCCGCACCGCTACTCCATCTCTGACCCCAGCATCTTCTTCATCCCACGCACGTCGCGGCGAAGTGGACGTGCAGGCCGCTCTGCTCACAGCACGAGAACTTCTTCGCTACCGCCCGGTGGGTGATCTCTACGAGGAGTGGCTCGAGCGGATCGCCGAGTTCATCAGCGTCGCGCACGGGGGCTCCGACGGGCCGGCTCGCTCGCTGCCTCAGCAACCACCTGCAGCGGGCGATGTGGCGGACGGGGCTCCTCCACCACCTCTGGCCCGGGGTGCAATCATTGAGCCAAGGCGTATGGCTCCACGGCACGACCCGCGGTGCCCGGCGCCGGCTCGGGATGATGTGAGCTGCCAGGTGGTGCAACGTCCCCAAGGAGAAGTGCGCGTGGTTCCAGCACCCTAACACCAGGCTCGCATGCCGCCACAGGAGGTGGCAGTGCACGGACACCAGGACCACACTCCACCCCCTCGACGACCTTCGGTGGCCACGGCAGGATGCCGTGCGTTCACTCCGGAGCTCCGCTGCATCGTCTGGCCAAGCAAGTTCAAGCCTGACCTGCCTCCGCACTACGACGGAACCGCAGACCCTGCCGAGTTCCTGCAGCTCTACGAGCTGAGCATCAAGGTGGCCAACGACAATGAGAAGATCATGGCAAACTGGTTCCCAATGGCCCTCAAGGATGGTGCATGTTCTTGGCTCCTGAACATGACCGAGGGGTTGGTTTCTTCCTGGGAGGAGATGCGCAGCCGTTTCATTGCCAACTTCCAGGGCACTGGCGACCATCCACCGGCCGCGGATGACCTGCGCCGCATCAAGCAGCAACCTGGAGAGACCCTGCAGAAGTATATCCAGCGCTTCAACAATGTTCGCCCCAAGATTCCCAAGGTGTCCGACGAGGCCGTCATCTCTGCGTTCACCGATGGCATCCACAATGTCAAGATGAAGGAGGAGCTCACCATCCATGAGGATCTCTGAACCACTCTGGATATGTTGTACATGGCGAACAAGTGCGCAATGGCTGAGGAGGGACGCCTCTCCCTCCTCGAGCTCCCCGATGCTGATCCAGAAGACAAGAAGACCAAGTCTAAGGACAAGAAGCGCAAGGGGCCAACCGTGCTTGCGGCCGAGCCATAGACCAAGCGCGGCTGCGACCACCCCGAGTCGTCCAAGGGCAAGCGGTCATTCCGCGCCTTCCATAATGTTTACAACCACAACACCAGCGACTGCCAGGAGCTCAGGGCTCTCCGTGACGGGCGCCTCGGTCGACGCCCCGAGTGCAACGATCAAGGCAACGGTCGTGGAGGTGGCCGAGGTGGAGGATGCTGGGACGAACACGAACGTTGTCAGGAGTGGTGCAACACATCCTCGTGAGGACCGCTGGCAGGACTAGCCTCGCGAGGGCAACTAGAGGGAGCAGCCTCGTGAGGATCGACCTTAGGGCAACGCAGCCTTGCCTCCTCTGCCTCCACCACCAAAGAGGAACGAAGATCACCACGAGGACAAGGGGGTTGGGGGCTTCCAGGAGCCTCGGGCCATTGCCTGCATCTTGGGCGGCTCACAGGCCCCGGCTTCCCACCGCGTCTTCAAGCAGTTTGCGCACGAGGTGAATGTAGTGCTCCCCAAGCCTGAGGTGATTCGCCCTCTCAAGTGGTCCAAGTCACCATCACCTTTGACTCCTCGGACCGGCTCAAGTGTGCGGACACCGTACGCACACTCCCCATGCTCTGCTCCCCCGTCATCAGCAACGTGACCATCACCAAGACTCTCATCGATGGCGGAGCAGGGCTCAGTGTTCTCTTTGTTCAGACGTTCGATAGGCTTTAGGTGACATACTACCAGCTTCACCCCACCAAGCCGTTCTCAGGAGTGCCCGACGGATTGACACACCCGACACGGGCAGGTTCGCCTCCCTGTCACCTTCGGTGAGCGCAACAACTACCGCATCGAGCTCATCGACTTCGACGTCCCCGACATCCGCCTGCCCTACAACGCCATCCTAGGGTACCCAGCACTGGCCAAGTTCATGGAGGCCACGCACCACGGCTACAATGTCCTCAAGATGGCAGGAAGCGGCGGCATCATCACAGTCGCCTGTCAGGAGAAGGATGCAATGTGCTCCCTCGAGCACGCCTTCCAAGCTATAGCAGTTGAGAACCCCGAAGATGAAGACGGCGCCCTCCCTCCTGAGGTCGCCCCAAGACAAAGAAGTTGTAGCTGGGACAGGGGTCTTGTGAGGGAGCATCACTTGAGGATGCAACGCTGAGCCTTGCATCTCCGGACGCGGCACCTTCACCCATCCCATAGGAAGGTGCGCCCTGCACTCCTCTCAGGCTGGGCTCGGTGGCTCTCCTTTGGAGGGCCTCAGATCTAGCCAATGTCACAAGAGTGGCGCTCGGGCACCATGTGGAGGCGCTCTTCAGATCCCGCTTCCTAGGAGAAGGCAGCAAGCGTGAGGCACCAGACATTCAGAAGTTCATCAGCAAGGCAATCAAGGAGATTCATGAAGGAAGGGTTCTGCAAGGCGACCGTCGCCTGCCGCGTGGCGCGGCTCACAGCCCTGGTGATACGTCTCCAACGTATCTATAATTTTTGATTGTTCCATGCTATTATATTACCCGTTTTGGATGTTTAATGGGCTTTACTATGCACTTTTATATTATTTTTGGGACTAACCTATTAACTGGAGGCCCAACCCAAATTGCTGTTTTTTTTTCCTATTTCAGTGTTTCGCAGAAAAGGAATATCGAATGAAGTCCAAACGGAATGAAACCTTCGAGAGAATTATTTTTGGAACAAACAGAATCTAGGAGACTTGGAGTAGACGTAAGGGAAGCAACGAGGTGGCCACGAGGGTCCAGGGCGGCCCTACCACCTGGGTGCGCCCCCACCCTCATGGCTCCCCCGACCGACTTCTTTCGCCTATAT